>NC_051190.1:1282759-1924139 GCF_015220075.1 Falco rusticolus
TGCCCCCCCAGTCAACAAAAAATGAGCTAGGACCCTCAAGGAACCATCAGATTTATCTCTAGCTGACTGAGTAAGTCTGAGCTTAGCAAAGCCATCAAGAACCTGAACTTCTGAGAGCATTATTGGAGACGGCTTATTCAGAGGAGCGTATTGACTAGAAATCTGTACAATGTGCAGGGGCTGCCTGTGCCCTTGGGATCTCTGAGCAGCAACGTGGCACAGCCTCTTCCTGGACTTGTGCTGGGCAGCCCATGCAGCTGAAGCCTTCATTCCTGCGGGATGCTGCTGCTGTGCCGTGTCTGTCCTGGTAGGCAGCCCTGCAGGAGGTGAGGAGCGGCTGGGCTGAGCTCATGCAGCGGGTGGGGGGGCTGCGCTTCCTTTGGTGTTGCCGTGCCCTGGGAGGCTGCAGACTGGCTGCTGTGCCTTTCCCCAACTCTGATATGCTGGGTAGGACCTGAAGATCTAATAGATATGCTTAAATGCTGTTTTGTGTGCAGGGTGGTAGCACAGAAGTGGGAAGCATTCCTTGAGTCGTGAGACAGGAGCATGCCTGAACTGCTGTGAGCAGGGGGCAAAGTCCCGCCTGTCCTGCAGGGAGTTTTTCTTTGGGTACAGGTGTATGGCGGGGTCCCAGGTCTAGTTCAGGCTAGTGTGCGGCAGGTATTGGATCACTTGTGTCCCCAGGGCATTGGTCTGTACTTCCCTTGACAGTTTTATTTCCAGACAAACCTGGCAGAAATCCGTCCGTTAGCAGTGAGGAGCAAGAAGAAGGTCTCCAGGCTGGTGTCTGCAGTTCCCTCTGCATCCTCCTCCAGCAGCAGTCAAGCCAGACTGGACAGTTTCCTGCACTGAGCGCCCCTGCCTTCATGGGGGGTAGCGGGGCAGGGTGGCCACAGGGCAGGGCACGCTTGCCCAGACCCTGGCACGAAGCAATGCGCAACCGCTGCTGTGCAGGGGTCTATTATTTGCAAAGCATAGATGCCACGTTCTGGGCGAGATGTTGCCCTGTGGAGAATCCTGGCTTGGCAGCAAGCTGACAGGAGACCAAGCTTGGACTGACTGACCCTCCTCATTTACTCCTCCTTCCTCCTATTTTCAGAGAGAATAAACAGGGGTTTTCTCATCTTTTGGCCTGCTTGGAGCTCTACAGTTGTTGCTGCTGTTGGGTGCTCTGACATAAAGTGGAAGTGCACTTCTTGGATGCAGCTGCAAGCTAGATGTGTGGGAAGACTGTCTGGGACGTCAGTCTGGAGCAAGAACTGGGAGAAGAAACCTGGACCAGCTCTGTGCCTGGTGTAAACAGTTCCAAGAGCTTCCCGGAGCAAGAAGTGTGCAGAGGGCAGAGCAGCGCTGGCCAGTGTTGCTGCGGTGTGGCTGTGTATTCACAGTCAAATTGAAGCCTCCCCTCTGCTGCAGGCGTGCTTGGGCTGGGGAGACCCCCAGGCAAGCCTGGCAGATGTCCTGCCTTGCCCTGGTCTGGGCCATGCAGTCCACTTCATTTTTGCAGACTTGGCACCAAAATTGTTGATCTGGGGAGGAGGGTGTTGGGGGTGACCCCCTGCCCTACTTTGGAAATGGGGAGATCGGTGTGCTGATGTCCTCTCTGTTCTTGGCAAGTGTTGGAGTGAAACTTGTTTATGAATTTCTGGGTTTTTAAAATGAGATTGTAGGGATTTTTGCTGTGTTTTAACTGGTCTGCTTAGTGACTGGAGGGTTTGGAATGGCCTGAAGTGCTGAAGAATGGCTCCCTTCAGGGGAGGGGGAGGCTGATGGGGCTGAACCTGTCTGGGGTTCTTCAACTTGGAGACATCAGGAGGTCCCCTCTGGCCCCACAACTGTTCAGACTGTAAGGAACAGACTTGGTGAGGTGCTTTGCTGTAGCACTCAGTTTCCTATTTCCAGCCGCTTCAGGCTGCCAGCCTCGGTACCTGGACTGGCTAAAAACATGTCTTTGGGGAATAAAATACTGTTGTGCACGCTTGTTAATGTGACTGGCTTCTGAGTGTTTTCCTCCCTGTTGCAGCTCAGGGTGGAGTGCTGAGCGTGGGGCGATGGATGTGTCTGACCCGTCTGAGCCCTTGCTGCCAGCTCTTGGGGCACAGGCCCTTTCTAAGCACCACAGGGCTGCAGTGGGGTGAAGCCATGATGAAGGTGATGCCAAACTCCAGGGCGGCGAAGGTAGCAAATGCCAGTGGAGCATGAGCTGTGTCTTTCCTGCATCGCTGCTGAACATCACGGTGGAGGAGCAGGAGAGGAGGGTTCAGGGACTGGGGAACAAGCTTGGGGGGGGGTGGAGGAAGGAGGGGGAACTTAAGCAGAGTTAATGAAGGAGAAGAGAATGGATTGAGCCTTTTACGGACCCTCTTGCATAGTGTCCCTGTCACCTCAAGGTAGGTATACTCCGTGTGTGTGTTTAAAAAAAAAAAAAAAAAAAAAAAAAAGTGACAGGCTTGCTCTAGATCTCTGTGGCCTGAAGCAAGTTCCGGGAGAGCCTCTTAAGAATGCAGCGGTGAAGATCTGGGGGTGTGGCTCATGAGGGAGGTGGGCATCTGTGTTGTTCTGGAGAGCTGGTGGTGTGCCTGTCTGTAAGGGTAGAGCTGGTCCAGCCTGCAGTAGGGGACTGAGCAGGGCTTTGGGGACCTGCAGAGCCAGGGGACAGTGTGTGTGCGTGTCACTCTCTTCTCCCAGGTGACAAGTGACAGGACAAGAGGAAACAGCCTCAAGTTGCACCAGGGGAGGTTTAGATTGGATATTAGGAAAAATTTCTTCATGGAAAGGGTGGTCAAGATGGGAACAGGCTGCCCGGGGAGGTCGGTGGAGTCACCGTCCCTGGAGGTGTTTAAAAGACACAGAGATGTGGTGCTGAGGAACGTGGTTTAGTGGTGGGCTGGGCACTGCTGGGTTAATGGCTGGCCTTGGTGATCTCAAAGGTCTTTTCCAACCTAAATGATTCCATGATTTGTACCTGATCAAGCCAGTCTGTCCGCTGCTCAGCTCCAGCCTGCCTGCAGAGCTCAGCCCCTGGCCGTGGCCCTCCCAGCCCAGCCAGCAGTGCCTGCGGGAACCGAGCTGGCATCTCTCACCTGGCTGCTGCACCTGTTGCTCCCTGTTGCTTTAATCGGATTTCTATTTGAAAAGAAACTCACCCTGGGCCAAAAAGTCCCCCTGCTCTGGCTGCAGTGAGCAAAGGACCTTCATTTTGGTGTCGCTTGGCACTGGCTGTGCCTGCTGCGTGCCTGGGCAGCGTTTTCCACCTGAGCTGCTTGCCAAGGCTTTGGCTGCAGGGCAGGTTTAAGCTGGGGCAGGGCTGGGCACTGCCGGGGTGGGGGCTGCGGCTGGCTGGTGGCTGCCCACCCTCTGCTGGGCTGTGGGTGGGTGGTTTGAGTTTCCTGTGGCTGGGGATGCACACACACCCCAGGAAAAAAAACCCAACAAAACCCCCTAAAATCCTAAAATAGAACTTTCTTTTTTTTTTTCCTGTTCCAGCCATCTTGTCAGTCCTGCTCCCCTTCCACCCCCCCCCCCCCCACACTCTTCTGCTTTCTCCTGCTGTGGGGGCTGTTTCTGAGCAGGTTCTGCTCTGTGTTACCGCCCCTGCCCCAGGCGCAGACCCTCGCTCCTGCTTGTTGATGGTTTCTGCTCCTTGGAAGCTGCTGCCCCATGTCATGCTTCATGCCGCGGGGTGGCCAGCTGTGGGCTCTGGCCTCGCTCCCCCTTCCTGGGGGCAGAGGTGCTGCCCCCCGGGGCAGGCTGGAGCCTGTTTCCAGCTCTGTGGCACCCGAGGCCAGGCCCGGCCCGGTTTCACGTGTTTTTGAGGCTTTGGTGTGTGCGTGCTGCTGCAGGGCTGGAGCTTGGGGCACGCAGCATTGCGACCCCACGGGGGTCCCCAGGGCCAGGGGGTCCCTCCTGTGCTCCCCAGCCTGCTCCCGGTAGTGGGAGCCCATGGGGTGGCAGCAGGGGCTGCGGGGCCCCTGGGGGCTGCAGTCTGCCCCCCCCTGCGGGAGCTGTTCCCGTTACCGCAGCCTTAATTACTATCTCCTCGTTAACTATGGGCTAGATCTGGAAGAGGTGTAACTGTGCCATCCTGGTGCGTGCTGGGCACCCTCCTACGGCAGCTGCGCTTGCTGACCTCCTTGGGCAGCTTGTGACCTCACACGGAGAGGGCAGGCCCGATGGCTGAGCGCTGTGTGACCTAATGGGGAAGAAGGGGGGTGCGGGTTGGCTGCGCTCCCTGTGACCTCCCTGGGGAAGCTGGGTGCTCACTGGCTGAGCCTGCACCTTAGGGAGAGCGTGTGAGCCCACTGGTTGGGCCCTGTGACATCATGGGAGAGCCACACTGGTCACTGGCCCAGCACGGTGTGACCTGGCAGGGCAGTGGGCGGTGTTTGGCTGACACCTGTCACATCCCCAGGCAGCCCGTGACCTCACACTGGAGCCAGCATGCTCACCCGCTGCCTGGGGTGAGTGGCCTCACAGGGAGCTGCCTGCGCATCGCCCAGCTGTGCGTGACCTCCTAGGGCAACCCGTGATGTCATGGCGCAGCAGGGTGCTCTCTGGCCAGCACTGTGACACCCCAGGGCTGCCTGGGACCACCATTGGCTGGTGGCAGGGTGTAACATCCCAAGGCAGTCCATGACCTCACAGAGGCGTGGGGCACTCATTGGCTGGCAGGGTGCGATGTCCTGGGGCAGCCCGTGACCTCATGGGGGAGGGGGTTGCTCACTGCCTGGCAGCCTGTGACCTCTCGGGGAAGCAGAGACCTCGTTGTCCGGCAGGGTGTGACATCCCGGAGCGGCACGTGACTTCACAGGGGAGGGGCAGGCTCATTGGTCGGGAATATGTGACATCCCGCAGCAGCCTGTGACCTCATGGGCGAGTGGGTGCTCATTGGCTGCCGGGATGTAACCTCATGTGGGAGTGAGTGCTCGTTGGCCGCCGGGGTGTGACCTCACGACAGACAGGATGTTTATTGGCTGTCGTTGTGTGAGCTCGCGGGGCGCCGCCTGGCGGGCGCGGGCACCGCAGAGCGCCGATTGGCCGGGGAGGTCGGTGGGGCGGGGCGCCCCGGCGCGCCCGCCGTCGCCTCGCGCCGCCATTGGCTGCCCCGGCGTAGGCCCGCGGGGCGGCGGGCACGTGCCGGCGGGGGTGGGGGGGCGGGGGAAGAGAGGGCGGGGCGGCGGGCGGCGATTGGCCGGGCGGCGCGGGTGCCCGCGG
The DNA here is from genome assembly GCF_015220075.1 of Falco rusticolus. NCBI lineage: Eukaryota > Metazoa > Chordata > Aves > Falconiformes > Falconidae > Falco > Falco rusticolus. The sequence goes on from NC_051190.1 coordinate 1,287,974, forward strand.
CGCGAGCGGGCGGGCGGGCGCGGGGCAGCGCATGCGCGGGGCGGCGGGGGCAGGCGGCGATGGCGGCGCGGGGCTGATGGCGGCGGAGGCGGCGCTGCGCTGAGGGAGCGGTCCCGCCCGGCCCGCCATGGGCAACGAGGCCAGCCTGGAGGGCGGCGGCGATGACGGGCAGCTGCCGCCCGCCGCCGCCGCCGCCGCCGGGGCCCCGCCGCCGCCCGCCGCCGCCGCCGCCGCCGCGCCGCCTTCAGCACCGGGCGGCGGCGGACAGCTCCCGGGCAGCGCGCCCGGGCCCAGGTCAGCGCGCGGGGGGCGGTGGCAGCGGGGGCGGGGCAGGGGTGCGGGGGGCAGCGGGGGCGGGGCGGGGGGCTCAGGGCGCGCTGGGTGCGGCGGGCGGGCGGTGCAGGCTGGGTGCGGGGGGCGCACGGGCGGCAGCGGCCGCTCGGGTGCGGGGGGCGGGCGGGGCGTGCGAGGGGCGCGCAGCCCGCGGGAGAGCGGGGCGCGGCGGGGGAGCTGGAGCGGGGCTTGGGGGGTGACAGAGGCCCCGGGGCAGGTCGCGGCTGGCGGTGTCCCCCGGGGGGCGGCAGCTCGGCAGCACCCGCGGGCGCCGGGGGGGGGGGGGCAGCGGTGCGGCCGAGGGCCGGGCCGGGCTGGGTCAGCGCGCCCCCCGCAAGGGGTGCGGTGTTTCGGGGGACGGGAGAAGAGCGGGCGCTGCCCGGGGGATAGGGACCCGGCAGCGAGGGCCGGGGCGGCCGCGGGGTGAGCGGGGTCGGGAGGACCGAGGGACGCGGTTCACGCTGGGGGTCGGTGCCGGCGGCACACGGCTCACGGCGCCGGGCGTGCGAGACGCCCCGGGCACGGCCCCGATCGCGGACGCCCCGACCGGAGCCGGCACCGCACCGGAGCGGCCGTTATGTAACGGGAGGGACGTGCGGCCCTGCCGGGAGCCGCTGGTGCAAACCTCGCCGAGCCGCCCTCCCTGCCAGGCACCCGGAGGGAGATGCAGCGGCAGCGGGCGTGGGACTGGAGTTGTCCCTTTAAACCAGCCGATCCTAAAATACCACCGTGTCTGGAAACACAAACACGAGGAGCAGAAAGTTGCACGGGGGGATGCGGGGGACGCGTGGCCGAGGTGGCGGCGCTTCGGGCTCACCTCGCCCGTATGGTGACAAGTCGTGCTGGCGGTGCCCGTCGCGTTACTCCGGATGGGAAAGTGCAAGCGGCAGCCGGAGCGGTGGCTGCAGCCTCTGCTGGCCTCTCGCTCCCAGCTGCCGGGCTGCAATCACGGCTTGCAGGCTGCACCGTGACATCCAGGCGGGATTCAGGAATCCTACAGGGTAGCCAAGCTGCAGCCAGGCTTCTCTTGCAAAAATCTGTGTTATCTTATACACAAGGACCATAAGAAAACACCCCTGAGTGAAATCATGCCCTTTGGTCTTTATGTTTTTCCCTGTTTGCTCTTGCTAAGGGGTTACGGACCCCTCTGCTTCCGATTCTGCCAGCGAGAAGTTGTTCACAGGCTGCTTGTAACAATTTAAAACCAAATTCCTGCAGGGCTAGTTGGGCCACTGTAACAAAATCAGCGGAGGGAGCCGTGCAGATCTGCCATCGCTGGTTTTGGCACTGCCGCGGGGCTCCCCCTTCACTGCCCAGGGGCTGTGTTTGCTGTTGCAGGGGGCTGGGGGTCCCGGGGCACACGGGGCTGGCGGGGTGCAGGAGCACGGTCCTGCAGTGCTGACCGTCCACACTCCTCTTCTGCTGGGAACAGGCTGGTCATGCCAGCCATGCCTGAGCCCTCGCACGCTGAGCTGACGCTCCCACCCCTCCTGGGGAGCTGCTGCCAGGGAGTTACATTCCCTTGCAATTAATTAACGCAATTAAAGAGGTGGGCCGTGTGGGGCTCTGCGGACTGGCGGTGAAAGCTGCTGCAGAGCTGTGGTGGGATGAGGAAGGTGATGATCTGTACCAGTGTTTAAAAACTGAGTGCGGGGTGGGTGCAGGGAGCTGGGATAATGCTGAGGGATTTTCATTTAAGGTAGCGAAGAGGAAACGAAGGAAAAAACAGGCCTCAGGAAGAAAGTCGTCTTTACAAGGTGCTGGAGTGGGGTAAGACAGACCGGTGCTGTGAAGGGTTTAGCAAAGCACAGCTCATGCTGAGCGAGCTGCGAGTGTGCAGTGCACAAAGTGCTGCTCCAGAAATCCCAAGCGACAAGGGAAGGGAAAGTGAATTTCTGTATCTTTTTTCTCCGAATTAAGCAACCTAAATCTGTATACCAGCCAACAAAAACTGTAGTAGTGTTACTTTTCTGTGTAATTTTTCACAGCTTGCTTTGTGTTATACAGGGCAATAGTCTGAATACCTTGTATGTGGCACACTGGGTTTTGGGGTCTTGTGCTTAAATTTGTAGCAATTATTTTCAAGAACCTGTGCGTACGCTATAGAGAGACTTAAGAGACGTCTTCCCACCGGGTTGCAACGTCTACCACTATTTCTAAACTTTGATTTTCTGCTTGCATGCGCTGGGTGAGGCGCAGCTCAGCCGGGGAGCAGAGGTGCTGGAGGATGAAGGGAAGATGGGTGCTGTGCTCAGCTCTGAGACCGTTTGGCTCTGCCAGTGGGGTGCAGCTCTGAAAAAGGCAAGCGTGGTGCAGGATTGCATCAGGCAGGGCATTGTCAGCACAGATGAGAACCCTTCTTACTCTTCTTCAAGGTGCTGCTAGAACCTCACTTAGGGGGGTTGTGCCCAGCTCTGGTGCTCAGGCAAGGTGATGCTGAATCAGAAGAGGGAGGGAAAGGTTACTGCTAGTCTGCTTGGACAAATGGAGCCTCTGTTGCCTGAAAGGAGATGAAAAGATGGACTGTTATTAACCCGCAGGATCAAAGGAACACAAATTGGTTGCGGATGCATTCAGCCTGAAAACTTTCCAGCTGCCTGGCAGTGGAGTCCTGGTCTGCTCCACCAAAGAGAGCCCCTAAGCAGGGAACAAGCTCATTTTACGGTGCAGCTTGATGGATTGATGAAAAGGGGCTGGATGGCAGAGTAGGGATGATCCCAAGTTCAGAAAGGTGGCTTGGGGCACAGCGCTGTAAGCGCCTGGTTTCCCTGGTATCCTGAAGAGAGACTTTGTTGCTGCTTCTGATTATATTTGTCTGTGCCTGATTTATGCGCAATTCATTCAGGTTTTCAGTCTGGAGTGGAGCTCATAAAAGACACTTTTTTGACACCTGGATGTGTGAGCTAAGGCTGAAGGATGGGAGAGGGGAAGAGGGTCGGTCTCCTGGGAAGCACTGAGGACCAGCCATAAACACACAAGCTGTCTGTGGGAGCAGCGGTGCTTTGAGCATCGCTTTTCTCTGGAGCTGGGAGATGCACATTGCCAACAGCTGGGCTGGCTGCTGGGCTTCAGGGTTGAGGGGAAGCTTTCTCCCATGGCGTGCCGGCAGGGACCACTGGGACCTTTGTTTTCTGTAATAAAGAAGCAACTTTACTGAATACCCGAGAATTTCTCAGTCTTCAAGGTAGGCTGGCTGCAAGTTGGAGGTCTTGAAGTGACCGAGGGAGGTTTCCAGTACTGGGTGCTAGCACCTCCCGCACGTGCTGCGAGAGCTCCCCCGAAGCCTTCGCTTGGCTTGGAACGTCAAGTGTTGATCCTCTTTACCCTGCCGTACATTTAGCATCGGTCTGTGGGGCAAGTGGTGGAGCTTGAAGTAAAAAAGTGATGGGCAAAAGTATAGTAGAAGTAGGACTGAAAGAAGCAGCCCTCCGAATTAGAGAAAATAGCTTGACTTCAGGGGAAAAACATCAGTGCAGTTCAGATGCTCTGTTCTGCCCTTTTGGCAGCTCACTTGCGTTTGCTGGGTAGAGGCTTGTTTTCGTGCCATAAGTACCATAGCAATAATAGGTAATAAGTATATACATAAAATAATAAAAAAAAATAAATCAAGTTTGCCCATTTCTTTTTAAATGGGCACTTTTCACAAGCTTGCAGAAACAAGTAGTCGATGTCTATTAGAAATAAAACGAGACTGCGTGGTGGAAGGCCAGGCTGTGGACAGGGCTCGTGCCTGGCTGCGGAGCCAGCTCTGTATTTGTTCCCATGTGCTGCTGTCCCCGGAGAGACTGAACCCTGAGCAGGACGGTGCAGAGATGTTACCATCAGAGGCATCGCTGGAAACCCTCAAGTATTAAAATAGGTTTTTCGTGGCCTTTTGCTGAACTTTAACTGGCGTTCTGGAAAAGACTGCCACGCACCCACGCTTACTAAGTATTAGTTTATTCACTGAAAGATGTTTGGAGGGTCAAGAGGGAGCTGAGGCTGGGTTTGAGGGAGGCGGGGAAGAACAGATATGTGATGTTTCAAGCTCATAAAACTTGTGTGAGCAAAATAACAGGTAAAACAAGGTGTACAAAATGGATCAAATGAAAATATTTGCAGTGTTAAATACCCCACTGGGCTTCAGTTCTCCTTCCTCTCCCATGATGGGCAGGCAGTGTCAGCTGCAGCGTGTCTTCCCTTTAGCAAGTGATGTTTTGCATACTTCTGATAGCTCTGACAGCAGCCGTTAGGCCACTGAATTTAGATGGCGCAATTCTGGATGCTTAAGTAACTCCAAAACCGCTTCTGTGAATGTGCTCATCAATATTCAAAATGTTTGGCATCAAATATTAATGCCTTTATTTCCAAAACAAATACACAGATTTGCAATCTGCTTCACAGGTTGGGGTTTCTCGCTGCTGACACCAGCCTGGGTGTTATGCTGCAGGCATGCCTCAGCACCCTGTGCTTTTGCTGTGCAAGAGGCTCCGGGATGTACCTGCGGTGCCTGCTTCTGCTCAGACAGCAAGATGGGCAAGAATTTGGAAGGGTTGATTTCCTTGGCTCTGCTGACTTTTGCTGGTTGAAAAGTTGGAGGACTTTTTGGCTCCTTCTTGCACAGTTTGCAGCGATGTCAGGGCTGCTTACGGTGTGCTGAAATTCTGGGTACCGATGGCCAGCTCCTTCTGCTGATGCTCAGGAGCGGTGCTGAAGCCTGAGCGACTGCATCTGTTGGGGCTGGTGGGACCCTCCACACCACAAGTTGTGCCGAGCAGCCTGATGGGCTGGCTTCTGCGTCTCCAATGCTCCCGAATAAAAGCTGTTTCTTTTCCCTGCTGTGTGAATCGAGGACATACTTGATGCTTCCCATCATTTTTCCAATTCAGTGCAAACAGGTGTTCAGTGCTGTGGCATATTCCTGCAGTTTATACCAGTTCGGGGAATACTCGATGTGCATCTGGACACCTACCTGCCAGAAAGATAAAGCCTGCCTGCTGCAAACCCTGCCTCTGCACAGCCTTCTTCGCTGACTCCCCACCTGGCACTGGCACTGGTGCTCACCGTTGGCTGAGGGTGTTTCTCTAGTCATCCTTTTGCAATACCAGATTCATTTCCTAGCGGGTGAGATGGAGGATGTGACAGGCAGTCAAGGTGCAAATGACGCTTCCTAAAAGCAGGTAGCTCAGCGGGGCGAGCTGGGCTCCATGGCAAAAGCACTCTGGTTTTTCATAAATGTGGAGATGAGGCAATTGTGTCATCTTGGCTGATGAGCGGTGCTGCTTGGGTTTTTTCAGCTGTTGAGTGACAGCCAGTGCTGATGGTCATCCCGGTCCCACACATTGTAAACTGTTATGAGTGTTGCACGTATTTTCTTGAGCTTGAGACTGTCACTGTTAAGCTGTCGCTGTATTTCCAAATGTCTGTTTGAATGACAGATTTGTTATTTTCGCATCAATCTATGGGCGCAGGGTTTTTTTGTCTTTTTTAGTGTCTGAAAGTGCTGAGCTTCGGCATGACCCCAGAGCACTGCTGCACAGCCTGTCAGTCATCGCTGGGCATGTCGTACTGCTTTTCATGTCACTGACACTGAGGAGTTTTTATAAATCCTCACGGAGAACACCCATCACCTCCAACGAGCTATTGAGGTGCCTCCAAGAGGCAGCAGCACAGTTGCATCCTATAACCGCTGGCCTGTGCTTTACAGCGAGGCTGGAAGGCATATTTCTGGGGGGCTCCTCACCTGTACTCTGCTCATATTCAATGTCAAAGATGACTTAACTATGCTGGCAGTGGTATCTTGCTGACTCTTGGCCTCTTTATGGCTTACTGGTGTGTGTTTGATAGCGAAGATAGAGCCTGGCCCCATTACAGATGGGACAGTGGGTGGATGGTGCAGGAGACAGCAGCTCCCTGCCTGTGCTGAGCTCCTCAGAGGCAGAGGAACATCGTCCACCAAGCCGTGTCTGAATGCGAATTTTTTTTCGTTTTGCTTTCTCTTTTTTTGAGGAGTCATGGTTTGGCTTGAGGTGAGAAGTGATGGTATGCTGTCCAGCCTGACTTGCAGCACAGGGTAATAAAAGATCATTGTGATGACTAAAAAAGCAGAACAAAATCTGGAGTTTGGAGGTCCCAGCTAGCCAAGTGGCAATGAAATGTATGTAAACAGTGAGCATAAATAAGTGTGGAAGCAAGGTACCAGAGGGTGTAGTGGGATATATGATCATGGAAGACTTAAAAGCTTCACCTCCTAAAATATACAGTCTCCCTCAGCCCCAACCTATAGTTTCTGTGATGTACAGCAGATTAGCACTTCTTACAGGCTTTATTCCTCCCGAAGATGTGATTAAATAGTTGGTGCGTTCTCTTTTGTCAAAAATGATTTGGTCGTGTTTCTAGGTCTTTGTCTATAGAAGAAAAATGTGTGTATATTTAATGTGGTAAAGTGCATTAGGTATCTTCTAAGAAAAGCTACAACAAAACCCAGCTCTTTCCTGCCCAGTCGGTCCCCAGACCTTTCTCCTACCCCCATCCTCAGTGTCTCCTGCAGCAGCAGTCCTTCTCGAAAGCCCGTTGCGCACAGGTTCCTCAGCAGCCTGCCCTTGCCCTCCTCTCGTGTCCTGACGTTACGGAGAGCATTTACACCTTTACCCAAGAGCAGCCAAGATGAACGTCTCCGCTCGGAGCCCATTAGTGCTGGCTGGTGATGGATGCAGTTGTCCAAGAGCCAGGTCGCTGTAACAGGGTGTGTAAGGTACCGGTGGGCAAAGGCAGGAGCACAGGACCAGGGGAGACCTCTGGGCCGTGACCCACTGTAATGGTAGACACCATTAGACACCCCATTGTATGGTCCCGCTAACAGGGTAACAACTGGGATCGTACATGAGATACTCTACTTTGCAAAGCCAAACTGCAGCGTTGATTTGCCTGCAGTAGTCCATGTGTTCAAGACATGCGGCTGTGGCTTAACTTCCATGTGCTTTCCTGAGGGATAACGATGCCTTCAAGCCCAGGTGTGTTCAAGGACTTGGATTTGGGCTATACTGGCCAGCCAGTTTTGCAGCAGGGAGCGATGGTGACCCATTGCTGGTTCTGCAGCCAGGTGATGGGGCATGTCACATGGCCAGGACACAATGGGGCAGCCCTTAACAGGTGGGTCAGGACTTGAAGCTGATGAAGCCTTTGGAGATACCCTTGTCCACTATGCCCCTGTCCTCTGCATTCACAGCCAGACAGCAGGTGGTACAGGAGGTAAGGAAGGGACATCTTACGGACACCAAGTCAGAAGAAACCGTCGCAGTTGGGCGGTGACTTCTTGAGTTGCAGCAAGCTCTGTACAGGCTCCTCTGGCCCATGAGAAGCTCTTCTTCTCCCTGAAGACTGTCGAGGCCATCCCTGTGGGTCTCAGTGTTTTATCATTCTTTGTCAGCAGGCTTCGGTGCTGTGCTGTGACTTCTGCCCAGGATGTCCTGCAGTTCTAAACCCCTGTGAGAGGTGCAGGCTGCCAGCTCCTGCCTACAGCTTGCTGCCCATCACGCCTGAGTCACGGAGCCTCCGCTGCCTGAGCGTGCTTAGCTGCTTCTCGCGAGAAGAGCATCTCCTGCCCTCCTCTCAGAGGGTTTCCCCCTTTTTTAACAGCCGTAACACAACCTAGAGAAGGAGACGCTGTATGGAAAATGCATCCATGCTGCTTGAGAAATATTGCTGAATTGTGAGGTTTTTTGAGCAGGTGTGACTGACCGTTCTTCGCTCGGCTCCGGGACCTGCCAGGGCCGCAGTCTCTCAGACATAACAAAGCCATTTCCCACCCTGAATATCTTTTGAGTGGGGGTTTGACAGCTCCTCTGAAGGCCAGAAAAAAAGTCCCCGTGGACCAAAGTCTTGATGGGTGCAGATGTGACCAAATTCAGTGTTTCAGCCGGCGCGGTGGGGTTGCCGTGCCCCGCTGCAGCCGCCCCAGGGGCTGGAGGCAGAGGTGTCTCTGTAGCTATTGCAGGGTGGGGAGACCTTCAGAGGCCACATGTCAATAACTGGGAGCAGCCTTTTTTCTTTTTTTTTTCCTTGCCTGCCAGTAGAATATCGCTTTTTAGCCTGTTTTGAGTCTTTCCTGGTGTTGGGGGCTCACAGGCTTCTCCAGCTGCCCAGAGGGATGTGAGGCTGACGCCGAGCTCCGAGCCTGGTGCCGGTGGATGGACATCCCTTTGCAGGATCAGTGTTCTCTGGACTGTAGCATCATGAAAGTGGAGATTTATGTTGGAATTTGTTTATGGATTTTGAGCTCTGTTAGGAGATGCTTGGAGTATGTGACCTCTTCTGGCACGGCCTCGGGGTTCTCCTTCTCAGGATACCTTGTCCTTGGAAGTTGTACATGGGAGTGAAGTCAGTGTGAGATGTGTCTAATTCAGCTATGAAATGGATTCGGAAGGGTCCTGCCCCTTTTACCACCCCCTGTGAGACCCCGCTGGGTCTGCCATGGGCTCCCCAGGATGAGAGAGACTCCGCTGCTAGCTTGTGTGCTTCCTTCATCAGTCTAGACATGAGGAGTATGAAGAGGTTTAATGTCTGCAAAGGGCTGAAATTGTGCATGGGAATTACTTTCAAAAATTGACATGTTGTAGCTGTTAACCACTTTTTTTTTTTTTTTAAGTGGAAAAAACCAGAGTGCTGCCTGCGAAAAACAGTGTGGGGTTTTTTTTCTTCTTTTATCTCCTGAAAAAAATATTCACTTATAACTCATAACTTCACATATCTATAAAATAGAAATAGTTGAAATTTGGAAATATATAATAGGTTCTTAAGGGACTTGGTAATTTGCCTTCCTCTTGTGAAAAAAACAAGTCAGCTGATAATACAAAGCTTATGAAAGGCTTGGGGAAAATGCAGTACTGAACTAGATCTTTTTCCATGTTGACTCCGAACTGTACTTTTTCCTTTGCTGAAACATGAAATTACTTTTAATTTATTTTGTTCCTATTCTAGTTACATAAACTATTATTTGATTGTACAGCTGGACTGAAAAACTGTAGGAGGTCTCACATTTAGGATTTTGCTGCCTCTTTCTCATTAAGCCTACAGACTGATTTCTTTAAATGCACCTATTAATCTTCTTAGGGAGACAAATTGTTGTTTGGTTGGGTTTTTTCTTTCTTTTTCTTTCTTTCTGGTGTTTTTTTTTTTCAAACACTTAACTCCCAGCTAAATGCCAGAGTAAACACTGATGGTTTGAGGCTTTTGCAGGTGTGTCTGCGCTGCCGCTGGGCCGTGCGATGCTAGCACGCGTTGCCCTGGCCAGGCTGGGTTTGATCTAGTTAAGCACCTGAGGTGGTCACAGCCTAAACCATTCTCATTGCACTTGGCAATAACCTCCAGGTCTATAGGATGGACTAGAGCATTTTTTTTCCATTTTGATGCTGCAGTATACTTCTGCAATAGCTTGTCTATGGTAACTTCTGTTGTGTTGTTGATTTCAAGTTCAGGACTTGGGCTCCCAGAGTGGGACCCGTTGATGTAGTCCTTGTAGGACCAGCAAGAGGGCACAGCAACAGCCAAGCACGTTGGACAGCAACAGCTACGTGTTGTCCCTGAAGTGCGCACGTTTCCCATGTTTCCTCTGACGTACATCAGCTTTGCTATCTTCTGGCCACCGATGGTAAGCCACCATATTCTGGGTTTCTTGTCACTCATTCACAGCAAGCTTTCTCCATGGACCTGGCAGGTGTTGGTAGTGATCCTTTGGACCGCTGCCCTTGCGGTCCTTCTCTGCTCTCCTCTATTCCTCTGCTGGGAATCCTCTTAGGAGGGTGGGGAAACCGCTGTCAGGCTGCTCCCGAAACGCATCCGTGGGCTGCGTCTGCTCCGATATGAACCTGCGAGATGTCTGCAGCAGATAGTGCTGGAGCACACTGTGTCAGGGCCAGGCGGCAGCGGTAGCTTTCCGTAAGCGCTCCCGCCGCCGGCATACGTGAGGAGGCGATGCTGGGTTCTGCTTACGCCGCTGTAAATCGCTCTGTGCGGCTCGGCAGCTGCCCTGGCCATCCCTGTGTATTTAGGGCAGCTCTATAGTCCCAAGGAGTGGAAATTTCCAAGCCTTCTCCTTTTCTCCCCTGTCTGCAAGTTATTGTGGATGTTTTGCCTGGGAATCCTGTAGCTGGGGAGCACGCAAGGAAAGAGGGTTGCTTCCGTATTTACGCAGAGTGGAGATCCTTGAGTCTGCTGGTCCTGCACGGCAGCCGCCGCCTGCCCTCCTCCCTCTGGGTGAGACCCCACCACCGAGGGCTGGGCAGGAGGAAGGCAGCAGAGGGGGCACGTGGTCCTTTGCTGTCCTTTGAACCTTCCATGGTGGTGACTTTCAGAGCAGGTAAAGTCTGTTTACCCCTTTACTAGACTAGGCTTTGATGGGTTACACTGCAGTTATGACAGAGCATCAGTGCTTGTTTGGCTGGAAAAGATGGTCCGTCTTACTGTGTTATGTGCCATCAATTGCCTTAACCTGGCAAAAGTAAAGCAACTGGAAACATCACTCTGGGAGAAAACTCAAAAGAAGTACCCCCTTGGGCAGGGTTTTTGTACTTATCTGCCTTCCGCATCCTGAGGTATCTTCTAGCTGCACTAGGGTATGATTCCTGTTGGCTATACTAGTCAGTTTCATCCAACCCATGGTGGTAATTACAACTTAACTTTGATTTATTATTAACTCAAAATACAGTCCCAAACACTCTGAATTAGCAAATTTTCATGCCTTTCTTTTCCTTTGAAATATGCAAACAAAATCAATTAGCTGCTTTGGGTAAAAATAAAATGCCTTCTACTTATCAACGTATCCAAAACCTGGTTCACTTATCAAGTGAACTTCTCAGCCTTAAATTTCACCTGCTTCCATTTCTGCAAGGTTAAGCCTTTCAATGGGACCACGAGGACAGATATATCACACGGGCAGATGCGTCAGTCTCTTTGGGGACAAATGTTCTGGTCTGAGGTATGTGCGGCAGGGAAATGCATGTGGGGACAAGGCGCCTCAAAGGATTGCAGACACTGGAGAAGTGTTTTCCTTTGATCCTTTAAAGAATTGGGCAGGGGAATTTCCGACTGTCCTATTTCAAAAGTACATTTTAACTGAACAGCTTGAAATATTAAAGTTGATAGTGTCTCTGACAGTATTGGTAATGTATTATTCTTTGGGTTTCCTTTATCTTTCCTGTTGTGAATAACACACAGAAATGTAACTAATTCTGAGTTTGGTTTGCCAGTCACATTTGAGCTTCTCATTCAAATCTCTGAAAACCAGAAGGTGCAAATCTAAGACACACAAACAACTGCATTGACCCTGTCCTGCGCGAGGCAGCTGTGGCAGCCCCGGGGCAGTGTCCCCAGCAGGGACTTGCAACCACAGTCTCGCCTCCAATGACAGACATTATTGGACTGCGTGTGCTGGTGAGGAGAACGTCAGGGATGGAGAAACTTCCACAGGTGGGAAGTGTTTCTGACCGATGCAGCCTCATGTGATGTTTTCGTTAAGTGGTGCCTGGCCGTGTTGGACACGGAGCTCTCCTCCCCGCAGTGCGGGCTCGTCGGTTTTGCCGTGAGCCCCTCTACGTGCATGGTGCTTGCAGCTCTTTGGCTAGGGCATGAGTTGACTGACCACTGTTTCCTGAGTCCCTGCCCAAATAATCCTCTCTTGAGTGCTCTTCCACACCTCAGATGTCAGCTCTCCGGGGAACCTGAGGCAACAACACCCACCACAACAAATCAAGGACCTAAATGGCCCCGGGGAGGAGTTAGAGGGAGAATTATGAGATGGCCAAAATGCTGGGAGGTGCAAAGATACAGTTGGAGGGTGGATAAAAATGCTACAGTTTTTCACAGACAAACAAAAAACCCCCGTAGGTCCTGTGTTTTGTTTGCCAAGGCTCAAACAAATAGGGGTGCAAAGTCAGGATTTTTCTGCTGCTGCTCGCTGCAGTCACCAGAAGCGGTTTGTCTCTCCGCAGCACGGCAGTCCAGTTTCCTCTCCTGGAAATGGCAGTTTTAACTGAGCTTTTCTTTCCTTTTTCTAAAAATACAAGCTGGTTTCTTTCTGGTATGTCATTACCGCCTCTTTTTTAACAGCACTTCTCTTTCTGATGGATCTTCCTATTTTTTATGCCTGGAATGAATGTTGCTCCTCGTTCCGGGCTAAGTTCGGTTGACTCAAGCTGTCACGGAGATGGATAATGATACATTTTTTTTGCATCAGCTTTTAATTTTGGAGCATGGGTGGAACTCATCCAAAAAAAGGGCCCTGCAGTCTTCCCAGCTTCTTAATGGTTGAATACAAACTTCTTGCTGCTGGAGGTTTTGTAGAAGCATGGGGACCCATGGGTGCTGTGAACAGGACCGTGAATGCTGTCCTGGTGGGGCCAGACCCCTGGCATTGACCCCTCTTTACGTGCCAGCAGCAAACCGCTTGCGTGTCAGAGCATGCACTCGCAGTGGGCCAACAGCTGCAGAATCCCTCTGGCTCCTGGGCTGGATCAAGCCTGGAACTCAAAAGGGAGCCTTGCGAAACCGGACCTTCGCGCCACTCTCCAGGGGGGAAAAAGCCAGAAGCAAGTCAAGGGAATGGGCTGCCTCTGCTGTTTTCTTAGAATTGCTTTCCAGAATGCATTTTTCCCAAAATAATTGAATTGTGTACTTTTTTGGAGATCATTCTATATTTGTTGATGAGCATTACATTGACATTTGCTGAGAACTTTCCAAAATGGCTTGAAGAACTCTTTGCATAGCAGCAAGATCTCATTTAGAGCCCATCAGTACGCATGGCTATGGTTGTCTTACCTTCTATGCATTACTCTGCATTTCTTGACTTTGGATTTCACCTGCCACAGCATTCTGAGAGATCCATTTCAGGAGAGCCTTCCAAAGCTTCTTGCATTCAGTTTTAGCTTTGAATACTCTGTATGAATTTGCGTGGCTCAGCAAACTTGTCCCTTCATTATTCCCCTCCTTCCCAGGCCATTTATGAATATATCCCATTTATCCCATGGCAGGGTCCTGCCTCTCTCCCTGGGAAAGCCTGACCATCTGCCTCCATCTTTGGCATCCTAAACTGTGATCAGTTATTAACCCATAAGAAGGCTTCCCCTTATTTCACCATCTTTTACTTCTTTCCCCCCCCCCGCTCCTTTCTTTCTAGATTTTTATCCTAATTATTTCTTATACTGATTTTTCAGACTAAACCTGTATATGAAGCGGTTGTGGGAGCCCTCATAAATTTCTCCTTAGCAAACAGCGTGGCAAAGGTTGGATTTACCTTTTCTTTTACAGTCTTGCATTCCTTAAATATTTCTGTTGCATTTCAGTCGTCTTTCAGTTTTCCAGATTCTTTGGCAGATTTCCTATTTCTGAAGTCTTAGAAAATCTTTTTTGGTTTGGCCCAGTTTATGAGTTGTTTCTTAAGAGATTCTTTTGTATGCTGAATTAGGTTTTTAAATTTGATTTGTCAAAATGTTGGGGGGTTTTTTGGTTTTTCTTCCTCATCTAGATACAAATTTTACTTTTACTCCTGTAGCCTTATTTGCTCCACTTTTTAATTATATTTCCATGTTATGGCCATGTCTTAAACCCTTCCTTGTTAGCGTATGCTTTGCCTGAGGCCCTGGTATGCTAACAGGTGCCATGGAAACTTCCCTTTCTTACCCTTCCACCTGCTGCTTTTTAGTTCTTTTTAACAAACTTTCTCACTTTTTCTGATTAATTTCTTTCCCCCCACTAAATCTGAATATTAGAGTAGTCATGTGTATGTCTGTGGTTTTTGCAGCCCTGCAAATAGGTTGAAGCTGGATCTGTTATGGTCACTTACTGAAAGCTTCTGGCATCTCAGAGCAGGTGCCGTGCGTGCGTGCGTGCGTGCGTGTGTGTGTGTGTGTGTGTGTGTGTGTGTGTGTGTGTCACAGGGCTAAGTCAGGAGCAAGCAGCTTTATTCTGCATTGCTTTAGGGAATAGTTAACAACCTAAACAAAAGATTGTATTGCTGCCAATTAAAATCAGAGAGGCTCTCCGGGGAGGGGGGAGTTACAATCATAGATTTACAAGATAAGCTTTCATGAACCTGTGCCATAAAAATTCCTTAGCTTCATGACGTGGTTTATCTTTTAGCTTTGCTGGCTTTTTATAAATACAGTGCGGTAATTCATGCTGTTAGTTTCGCTGGGACAAAGGTCTTGCGTTACACATGACTGTGGCAATCGGCTCTTCTACCATTTAATTGCTAGAGCTCGGTTAGGAGATGTAAGTGGATGGAGGCAGAGGGGAGCGGTTGCCTCTTGGCTGGGGTACTCTACCCGTCATACTCATCCTTTCTGGTGCCTGCAATATTTTCAAGACTGTCATGACCCCTTATAAATTATCTAATTTTTAACATGCATAAGTGACTTGCTCGCAGCAATGTTGGACTGGGGAAGGATACAGAGGCCACACATCAAACAGTCAGGTGGGAATCACATTGAAGAGACGCCTCGAGCCTGCACCTCACTGTGACTTCTGGGGACATCTATCACCATTTCAGCTGCCCTTTCTCTACGTGCTCCCTGGTGTTGGTCGCAGGGCCATATCTCTGTGGCAGGGCTCTTCATCATTCCTTGCAGACCTTCCAAGTCCTGTAATAAAGAGGAGAGGAGCTCTGCAGGCAGCAGCCTGCTTTACTCTCCAGCCTGCAGCATCGCTCGAGCGTGGCCACCCCCGGTGCTCGCCTGAATTAATGTGGAGGTTGGTGCACTCGGCGGGGGATTTAATGAGCCTGCAGTTGGGCAGGTGGGCTGAGCATCCTCCCCTTCGGCAGCACCCTTGGGGCCAGCGGCTGGGGTGCCTGCTGCCTCCTCTCCTTCCAGCTCCCCCCACAGGCTCCAGGGCTGGTCTCCGCCTGCACTGATGGTCCAAAGTTGACCCACCAACTGCACTCTTTCGCTGGAACAGCTGCCGTTCCTCCTTGCTTTACATCTTCCAGGTACTTACTAAGTGCCCAGAGAGATGCAGATGTTGGATGAGAAATCCTGGGGGTCTCTCTACTAGCTCCATGTTCACCCCAGGGACAGCGTTGCTGCAGGCACGGTGAAGCCAGGGCTCCTTTTGTTGCATCTGTGCCCGCTGCTCCCAGCAGCTGGCTGTACCGCTCCTCTGCTGCCATGCAGCTAATTGCAACACGAGCAAGAAGTGGCTTCTACTCTGTCTCTAGAAGATTTACGTGTAGTTTTCTGCTATCACAGGGGAAACAGATTTTCCCTGACACCAAGGCAGAATGGATATCAGACACCCCACTTATCCCTGAGAGATTTTAATGCTTTGAAGTTCAAGACCATAAATGTTCTCAGCAACAGTTGTATCACTTGAGGAGGAGACCCATTCACATCTCTTAACCTTCTGTGTGCCTGCTCCTGTAGAGCTCTCTCAGAAGAAACCTCTTTGATACATATTGGACTGAGATCATCACCTGCAGGCTCTTCTGTCATGCCAGTTGCTGGTGGCTCTGATGGGCTTGGCCAAGATCTTGACAGTGGTGGCTGCACATTTCAGGTGTTGGCACTGAAAGAGCAGCTCCCCAGAGCAGCATGTTGTGGTCGTCAGGTCACTCAGTGACTTTCTGGCTTGGAAGGGCTTGTGAGAGATATGCAAAAGCCTCCCCTGACTCCAGTTCAGGGCTTGGGGTTCATAGAGGCTGCTCTGAACTCTGTGGGGATCAGCTGCCTTGCATACAGCACAGATGTTCATCGTGGTCTACATAGGGTGACTAGTAGATGTCAGACCTTGGGATTCTCTGGAGAGAAGTTTGGGGATGCCGGGCGGGTGGGTGTGAGCAGCCCTTGCTCTGGTTTTATGTTGCAGAGTGCCCTAAGGGAGATTGCTCTTAGCTCAGCCAGGGCCAAGTTAGGTGTAAATTGAGTATTTACTTGCTATGTAGCAAAATTAGAATAGAATAGCAATAGCATAGCTTAGTTGGAAGGGAGCTACAACTGTCATCTAGTCCAACTGCAGCTGATCATGATTCACAAACATTTACAAGAAGGCATCGCGCAGGCATGAAAATAAGCAAGTAAATATTTATTTAGAGCTTAAATCAGTCATAAACCCCTCTTTCGGTATGTAGGATTCAGCTAATAAGATGGAAGATGCTTCTCAACAGCTGTGCTTCGTACAGCAGCGTGAGCGACACTGATGCGTTAGCCTGTGCTGATTCTGTTGAACTAGATGTGATGCTGATAAGATGGAGCATAACTGGTTTGTGGTGGACTGAGGCTTCTCCTAATCTTGACTTTGCAGCACACCTAGTCGTGCACTTATGACATGGATGTAATCTGGAAAACTTCTCGTTCTTGTTACCTTTCCGTGGATTGCGTAGACTTCTGCATTTTAAACTAAGGGGAAAGCTGGCGACAGCGCTGAGCGTATCTTCTGCAAAACCAGGGGCTGGAGGCGGAAGATGGCACACCGTGCATCGCAGTGCTGCTTGCCCCATGGCAGCATCGTGCTGGGACGCAGTTCCTCTGGGAAAGGTCGTTTGTCTGGTGCATTAAGTGCGAGCGGCTTATACCTGTGTCTGCCCCTCCTTGAACCCCAGCCCCGGTGGGTTTGTTTGCCCCGGTGGGCAGAGGACTGGAGATCGTGTTCCCCTACATTGATGAGAACGGGTGTGTGGGTGGGGGTTAGGGAGCCAAATGTTTGTCCAGACTGGGTGAAAGCCTTGAGCAGGAGCTCAAGTGTTCAGCATCAGGAGACAGATGTTAGGGCTGCCTCGGTCACAGGAAAAATGCCTGAGAGAGGCTGCGTCTTATTCGATGGGGATAAAGCAGCCCTGGAGCCCAAAGCTGCAGGGAACAGGGTTTTTCCACTGCTCAAAAGCAAGTCCTGAAAGACTGTGGCCTTTCACAAGAGTGCTTGCGTTGCCACCCAATAAAGTATTTCCTGAGAGTTTCTAGTCAGCATTTCATATGTTCTATTTTGTTTTCAGCTGTGTGGCATTCGCTGTTGTTAAACCATCCAGTACACACGTTTCCAGCATGAACTCCTTCCTGCAGGAACATAAATGTAATTAAGTCAGGGGCACTTGGATTTAAGCAGGTGCTGATTTTTAATTCTGTAATTGCTTCTTTTTTTGTCAAGGCAGGGTCTGATGCGTAATTCCCCGTTGGCTGTGGCACCTTTAGAGCTGCAGAGCTGCCACTGATAAAACTCCCAAGCTCGGCAGATGTTTTGGCATCGCTAACATTAGATTTTCAGTTCACGTCGCTGAAACTGGAGACCCTCCACATCAGACGCTTCTTTTTCTGTTTATTTATTAAAAGGTCGCATGTCCTATTTTCTACTGTGACTTGCTGATAGGCAGTATGTGGTAGCTAATATTTGGTATTATCCCCCCCAGTTCCTATGCCGACCCATAAGTGTTAGGAATTACATTTTTCTGAGTCAAACCCAGTGCTGTTTTGACCTAGAGTGCAACTGCCCTTTTGCTTAGCTACCTGGTTTTTTTTTTCTAAATAGGTTATATTCAGTGATTCTTAGAAGCAGTCATGTGGATGTTCACATCAGGTTTCAGTCGAACCAACTAGGTCAAATCTCTGCTCATAGCTGAGCAGCTCTAATTCTTCTTCGTTAATGCAGCCTCCCTCTTTTGGGTGTGAGTGTCTACGCACCTCTCTTTTCATGTTTTAATTTGTTTGCTTCTCACACCGTTGGTTTTACCACAGGTAAGCAGTCATTTGTTTTCCCTCTCTTTCTGCTAATACAAAAGACCTGCTTGTCCCCATTTGGTTATTTTTGATATAAATGTGAAGCCAGGAGCTCTCTTCCACAGACAAACCCAGCTCTTCTTTGGAAAGCCTGAGCAGGGCATGCCCTTTGTGAAATGATGGTGATGGTGCTATTTGTATTCATGTTCTTTTTATATACCATAACACAGTAATTAGATCAGTTGCCCAGCGAGCAGGGACCCATTTCAGCTGGCACCAGGCAGAGAAAGGGATGCAATCCATGTTTCCCAGATGCATAAAAGGGCCGCAGCTCCTGAAAGATTTACTTGGACCAAAAAAGCCAAGCCCTTGTGGATGTGAGCACTGCCGGGGTTTGGTGGCAGCTGAGCAGATGGATGTAGCCAGTGTGTTCAAGGAGGGGCACGTGAAATCAGGAGAAAACCAATAAATGAGGAGAAAACCAACGCACATGCTCTCTCTTGAACTCCTCCACACACCACGCCTGAACAAGACTTGAGTTACCAGCCATGTGTGTAGATTTTATGTAGTATTATTATTACTTGATTTTATAGCAAAGGTGTTAATGGTGTGGTGTTTACCTTGTGATGGTTATTGCTCCCAAGTTAGCACCTTGTGTGAAAAAGGACCCACTGACATCTCTTGGGATGCTGGCTGCAAGCTTGGGTCTTGGCTTTACGTGGCACCAATGAACCTACTTGAATTAATTAGAGCAATTCCCTTCTACAGGCCCTGACTTCACCTAGGAATTCCCAAATGAGAAGGCTGTACCAATTTACTGGAATGGAGTTGTAAACCAACGCTCTGTCGTTGTATGGCTTTCATCTCTCCTGAAGCTGCTGACAGCTTTTCACTGTCACTGCCGTGCCATCGAAAGTTAGGTTTGGGGCAAATAATTTTTTTCTGATTAACCAACAAACAGTCTAACGTGTGTTTTGGCTGTAAATAGGATTTTGTTTTTAAAGCCTTCCCAATTCTTGTTATTTCAGTGAAAAACCATCATTTTTACAGAAGGGAAAAAATCAGGCATAAAAAAATCAGAGGTGCTTGTGACATCTTACACCGCTGAGCTCGATTTTGTGAGGAACGGCTTTGACCCTTGGTTTTCATTGTGCTGTTCGTGTTTCTGATCATCTCGGTCAGCTTTTCCCTCCTAGTCCTTCTCCATCTCCTCCCAGCCTTTCAGAACGTTTGCACCAGCCCTAAGGGGCAAGGTGAGCGTCATATCCTGAGTGGAACAAGGGAAGTTCTGCACCTTCTTAATCGCAGTTAGCGGCTGGAGGGGCAGACCTGGGCACAGGTTGATCTCTCAGCCTGGTTTTTAGCTCTGGGCTCCGTGGCGAGTGACCTGGTGGTTCAGCCGCCTCCCCTGCGCAGGGCTGAGGGTTAGTTTTTGTGGGTGCTGGGCGATGCTTTGTGCCGAGAGATGGGCAGATCTCCCTTCCACCGGGCAGGGAAGGTGGGAGCGGCGGCGGGGGTGTGCAGCAAGAGCGGGGAGCGGAACCCGGGCTGCTGGCACTGCCCCCCGTGCTCCTGCGTAGGGGGATGCTGTATTCCCCCTGCGGAAAGCAGATCCCAGCACTGAGCTGCCGTGGTCGGCTCGATGCCCCGCATTCAGAGGACTGTCGGTTCAGCTCCAACAAAGCTGGAGAAGGTCGGGCAGGAGGTGGAGGAGCAGTGGGTGGCGGTGGGATTGCTGAGGCTGGCTGGGCTGCGCTGGGGCAGGCGGCTGGTTATGGCTTGGGTGGGTGCTGTGTCAGCTCCGTGCTGGAAAATGGAGGGAGTTGTAGAAAGCAAGCAGAAAGCCACTGGTTTTCAATTTAAAAATAAATAAAAAAATTACAGAAGAAAACAGAATCTTCCCAGCTGCTCAATCTGCTGGTGACTCTGGGCAGATTGATAGAGCTGCCTGCCTGACCTTCTCTTTATAAAGCATTAATAGATAGAATATAATAACTGGAAACTGGTATAATTGTTAATGAACTTAGTCAAATGCACTTGATATTCTTTACTTGAACAAAATTGTAACTCTGTTGGTAACTGCGAGAGTGCTGCTGGATTTGGACCCTGCAGAGGCGTTTGACTGAGTATTGCCCAATATTTCTCATTCAACAATTAGGGTGTTGCAAAATCAATACAGCCCCCATCAAACAGGTGAAGTGCTGCCTTATTAAGACATCTGAATTTAATTGTTAATGAATGATCTAGTGGCATTGGGGGGAATTCCTTTGGAACTGGTTAGCAGCCCAATGCTAGTTAATAGTTTTGTCAGTGATATAAAAGGCTGTAATGAGAAAAGGAGATGAGCTGCAGTTTGGACTTGTGTAAGAACAGAAAAAATAAGATTTGTAGATGGGTACAAGACATTCAGACACTGGAGCATCCTAGCAAAAGGTGCAACAAGCATGGGCCTGTGTCTGATTCCATATGACTATTCTCATGTTCTTTCCTGGGGCATCTCTCTTTTATTTATTTACTGTATTTGACAGACCAGATGACTCCTTCTGGACTTAAAATTTCACAGACGTGTTCAATTCGTGCAAGTGAGGGACAGCCCAGCCTGTGTCACGGGAAGGCTGAGGCACCTTGGATAATTATAAAATAAATAAATGCAGTGGTGATACAAGTGCACAGAGTGAAACGGCCGCTGGGAGCGGGATGGAGGTGGCACATGGCATTTCTTTGCACATGAGAGGGTGAAGGGAGCTGGGAGGGAGCTCCATCCCAGGCTGGAAGAGCATCTCTGGAGCAGCACAGCGAGTGCCCAGTTGCCCTCCTCCCTTTTCTGTGCCAGGAATGATGCTTAAGGGAAAGTAACAGCACCTTGTGTATTTTTTTTTCTTGTGGGTTTTTGCTTTTTCAAGAGAGCCAGACTCTGTTTTGGGTAGGAAATGTAGTGAACTTGTCTATGCCTTGTGTGACAGCTCCTCTTGATGGAGTGCAGCTTCAGAGGTACAGTGCTTCTCATGTTGATCTGCTGCAAAGAAGTCACTAAGCAAAGAATTCACTTTCTTTAAAGAGAGGTACTTGAACTAAACAAGCCAGACTGCTAGCACTACAAAACCAGCTGCAAAGATGGGTGGTAACTGCCAACAGACTGCTCAACACTTCTGCTGTGGGCAGCATCTGCAAGTTTTCCCCATTTTTCACTGAGCTGGGAACTGAAACTGTGGTTGAGTGGTGTTTCCATGGTCAAGGCCAGTTTTCGGTGGCAAAGAGTTTTTTCATGTCAACTGGGGAGAAAATAAATTGAATTTTGAAGTTTGCAGTGGGATAACCATTCTCTTGTTCCAAACAACAGTTATTTGACCATATATACATTAATCTTTAAAAGTAATGTTTTTTAAATGTTGTTTAATACATCATTAGGATAGTATGTGTTTTAATACATAAATGCTGTTTTCATAAGAATTAAAATTAAGGAGAGTAAATGTATTTTGCTTTCTGACAGTACTTTGTCCTGGTGCCTGGGACTGAGCTCTCCCATCCCCACCAGCCACAGATGCCATGTGTTTTATGGGGCAGCAGCTTTGCAGCCCTCAACATCAGGAGGCAAATCCCCGTTCTGAGCTCAGGGGTCAGTATCAGTGATGGAGGAGCAGTGCGTGCAGGTGACACGGATTGCAAGCGTCTTGCTGTAGGGTCAGGTGTGGTTTGCTCTTTAGTTTGGAGCAGATCAGTTACTCCCTTATTGCTTTGCTTTATTAGTATTGTGCAATTCCTACTTCAGAGAATTGGGTTTCAGTCTGCAGCTGAAAAGTATTCCCAAAGTGCTATTTTAATATTTATTTTCATCCAACTTCCCATTACTGTGGCAACATGCACTTTGAATTTCATTAGTTTTATACATTTAGGTTCCCTTTTTAAACCTTTTTAAGGTCAGACCCTGCTTGGGTAAATCAACAATTTATTAAATTTGAGATTCTGAGTAATATTTTTCCTTAAACAGATGTAGATCACAGGTAGTGAGGGTATTAGGGCTTCTGCTTATTTGAGAAATATTGTGGGCATTACTAGTAAGCACGAGCTCCAAATTATTCTGTAGTTTGAATCTGCAATGGAAGACATTTCCTCTTTCTCATGCACTTGTGGTCCATCAGCAGCATGTTACAAGATACCTGCATTGAAATCTCGTGGGCGGTGGGGTGTGCAGGATCTCGTGCCGTGCTCTGCAGCACAAGACCTCAAAGCTCTTGCAGCTGAAGCTGTCCCAGAGCTCCTTGGGGTGGCAAAGGACATACATTATGGGGTGCTGAGCATCCTACACAGGCTGTGGGACTGCTGCCTGACCAGCAGCAGGTGTGATGCTGAGCTCAGGATTGGTTCTGCTAGGTGGCTGTGCTTTCACAGGGAGGTTTCATAGTCCTGTCCTGGTGACTTGATGCATCCCAACTGGTTTTCTGCCCAACGAAGACTCACATCACCCAGAAGATGGTTTTAGCAGGGGGACAGCCAGCTCATGCAAGCCCTTGTGCTTCTGGCTTTAGTAATGATTACTAAAGCAGACCTGATGCCTTCTCTCTTAATTTCCCATTGCTGTGGCCCCTGGGAAACAAGCCCTCAGTTGCTTTCACCTGTGGCTTGCACGGGGGCAGTTTGGCAGTCGGGTCCTGACCCCTTCCCTTCAATAAACAGGGCTCTTTGCAGGTGTTCAACTTCACAGCCAGTCGTGAAAATAGGTTGTGAGAGGACGGTTTATCACGCTTTGGCCAGCTCCCTGCAGACCTGTGTTGCTGCCGCCTCCTTGGGCACTGGTTTGTGCTGGGCAGGTACTGGGGAGCCCCGGCTGGCAGGGGGGCTGAGCTGCCCCCAACTTCTCATTCGCGTTTTATGTGCAACTTTCTGACTGAAGTTCAACTCGGAATATGCCGAATAATTCAATTACATCTCTGCTGCTGGGTTATATAAGACAAAGCTGAAATTGTGCCTCATTTTGTAAGGTAAAGTGTTTCCTTCTGCTGACCCGAACGATTTCCCCACCCCGTGGAGTGGTTTCGCTGCGCTGGCTGGGCTGGGGCTTTGGGGGGCTTGAGGGGGCTGTAGGTGCTTTCTGCATTGACTGGCATCACTTGAATGTACTGAACTTGGGCTTATTGTGTGTGTTTTTAATGACGTTTCAGCCCGCTGAGGAGACCAGAGCAGCTGGATCAGGCCGCAGGCCAGCGGTCAGCGCCACCCCCCTTCGCCCAGACGGTGCCCAGCTCCCAGAGTCCCCAGGAGATGAGGGGCCGGGGCCAGCCCGGAGTGCCGGCAGAGGGACCGTGGAAGATGCTGCAGGTGGACGCTAGGAGCCAGGGCTCGGGGAGGTCTTCCTCAGTGTCCCCAGACCGGGGCAGCACCCCTACCTCTCCCTACTCGCTCCCACAGATTGCCCCCCTCCCCAGCAGCACGCTCTGCCCCATATGCAAGACGACGGAGCTGACCTCCTCCCCCGGGCAGCCGAACTTCAACGTCTGCACCCAGTGTCACAGCAAAGTTTGCAACCAGTGCGGCTTCAACCCCAACCCGCACCTCACCCAGGTAACGCTGCCTTCCTCGGGCACCCCCCGCTGGGGTGGGGTTGGGGGGTGGCTGCTGCCAAGGCTTGCAAAGAGAGGTTCTGGCTTTCTGCAAGCAAAGCACTGACCAACAGCAAGGGCTCTGCTGGCTAATCAGGGGATAATGGTGATAATGTGATCTTTAACGAGACCCAGGAGGTAATCAGTTAAAAGGAAATGGTAGATCACTAGAGAGGTTCAGTCTCTGTTACTGGGACTCCAGAATTTTTGGCTGGGGTCCACGTCCACAAACTTGTCCTGAAATCGAAGGACTCAACAGCAGGAGGGGAGCAGAGGGGTTGCTGGCAACCCCAAGGTGTTGAGCATCTTAGACCCTGACTCATCCCAGGTGATGATGTCTTGGTGGCGGATGAGTTTCAGACAGCATCATGCTCGGCAGCAGGAGAGAAGTGTGAAGTCGTGCGCAAGATGATGCCTTGCTGGGGGAGCGTCTCGTGGGATGTGCGAAATGGATGCACAGGGCTCCCGGAGGCGGATCTGGCAGCGGCGGCGAGCAGGGGGTGCTGGGGCTGGCTGGGGTCTGGGGCTCTCTGTGCCAACCTGTCAGGTCAGAGACCCCCACGCAGGGTGGGAAGCATCGTGGATGCAACGTGCAGCTATTAAGAGCCAAACCATGGGGATTCCTACTCTCGGGAGAAACAGAACTTTAAGCTGCGCTTTGGAAAACCACTGTACTATTGCAGTGTGTGAGAAAACAGGCCTCGGGCACCGGGGTCCCCTGGGTACCCCTGTTCTGTTGCCAGTTGCTCTTCCTGGTAAGCACGCAATGCTTGCTCCTGACACCGGACACGGTGGTTTCTAAACACTGTTGTTTGAGAGATGCTCCTGCCTTCCAGTCCCTTTTCTTGGTGGAAGGAGAGCTGGGGTAGATGATACCCCTGGTATAGTGAGACATAATTAGCTGGGTACTGCTTTTGTACCCCTGTAAAGAGGTATTTACCCCTGCAAACATCATTATAAGGTCTCAGATCTTGATGAAGGGCCCTGGGGTGGCAGTTCAGGCTCCTGCAAGGAAATGCCATGGGCCACTTTTCTGTTTCGCTTTTAAATAGATTTGCCAAACATTTCTTTTGTTGTCTAAGCATTGCATTGCAAGTTGACCAACTACTCTGAATAGTATCAGTTAACCAGCAAATAAACAAAAATGCATCAATTGGTCAGTTCCTGGTCAGCCTGGACCTTGTCTCCTCTGCCTTGCCCCAAGAACTTGCCCACAGTGGGCTAAACTCCGAGTCTCTTGCAGGTGCCCACATTACAATGCGTGTGCACAGAGTTTCTGCTTGGCATCTTTGGGCCACCTCTTTTAGCATCTTAGAGATGCTAAATCTTAGCATCTAATATCCTAATAGCTCATCTAAATCTGCCCTCTGGGCAGATGAGCTATTAGAAGGAAATTCTTTACTGTGAGGGCGGCGAGGCGCTGGAACACATTGCCCAGAGCAGCTGTGGGTGCCCCGACCCTGGCAGGGCTCAGGGCCAGGCTGGACGGGGCTGGGAGCCACCAGGGCTGGGGGGAGGTGGCCCTGCCCGTGGCGGGGGGGCTGGGACTGGGTGATCTTTCCAAACCATTCTGTGATTCTATGATGATCTCTGGGCTTCTGTGCCCTCTGAAACGCGATTGACTGCGGAACACTTTTAAACATCAAATAAAAAAAATGGGACCTGGGATGAAAAAAAGATGTGACTTTTTGTTTGTTTGGTCTGAGTTTAATATGCATTTCAACAGCAAGCATATTATGACTTAGGAATTGCAAGTAGATCATTGAGGGTGCTGGAGGTTGAAAACAGTTGTCCCAGGGAAGTATCTGCAGCTTGTGCTTGCTGGCTGGGGAGCGGTGGTGGTTACTGCCTCGTTCAAGGGTGACTTGCTTTCCTTGGCCTAATTACTGGTGCTGCTATTCCAGAGTCACATAGGAAGGTGTCTGAAGCAGTCTGGTGGTGTTAAAAAGGGTTAAGGGGAGGCAGCTCGGAGGTTGCTCTCCCTTGATGGTAGTAGCTGGCTTGGAAAGGACCTCCAGAGGTCACAGAGTCCAACCTCTGCTCAAAGCAGAGTCAGGTGAGGGAGCTATGGGCTTTACCCCGTTGGGTCTCAGAAGCTCCCAAGGATGGACCCACCTGCTCCACTGCTTGACCATCCTCACAGGGAAAATCATCCATCCAGCCTGGTCCCTCAGACCCAGCCGGTGCTGCAGGGTGGCTGCACAGCATTGCTGAGGAGGTGATTTGTGGGGTGTATTTTCTATTTGCATTTCCTTATGAATATATTTTCATGTGAATAGTTTGTTTCTAGTCTGTGCTGTAGTAGATATGGAATTGTAACTTCTCTTTCTGCTTTCAAGGCGCTCTAGCGGGATTAAATTGTCAAACATATTACATTTTTCTAAGAAAACTGAACCCAAGAGAAACCAAAATTGTGTTTTACTTGGTACATCCTCTGCTGCACCATCTGTGGCACTGCCAGAAACCGCTGGTGTGGCAGGCTGGGAACCCCAGTACCTGTTTGGTGTGATGATTTCTGAAACCGTTTTGAGAGCTTGGTTTTGAGAATAACATGTTTATGCAAGCTTGATGTGTCTTATTTATGTATGTAGATATATATGCTATAAAATAGCTTTTATATATATCTACATATATAAGTAAAATAACAACAGACTTCGTGTATGAGCTGTAGTCCATCATGTTCCGTCCTGCCACTTGCAATACCAAGAGCAGATTTTTCAGTGTTAACTGTACCTCCTAGCAAAACACCATTAACTGGATAATTAGGTGACACCGTCTGCTCAGAAGCACATACGTTCCTTTGAAATACTATTTTTTTCTTTTTCACATGGCTTGATGGGCATTTTGTCTTAAAGGCAAGTAGTGCATTGCCATGATGAAGCAGTTTTCCTCTATGGCATCTTGAGCTGATTCCTTGCTGAGCAAAAAAAACCTAAAAAAAAAAACTAAAAAAAAACTTTTTTGGTTTTTTTTTTATTCGTTGTCTTTCTATACCTTTTGAGCACCAGCTCGTTCTTGTTTCACAAGACTGGGCAAACAGAAGACAGGGCAAAAAAGTTCCTGTCTGCTGTCTGTGTCACTCTGTATTTTACATGTAGATAATCATATTCTTCCCTCTGTTCATCTCCGCGCTCCGAAATAACCGCTGTCATCTTTTTCAGTTTGGTGGTGTGCTGGTGTGCCAGTTTTCCCATTCGTTCACGTTACTCCTAAAGGGCAGTGCTCTTGCCGTAGGCAGTTATTTGAAGCAGGGGGAAATGTGAAGCAGGGGTTGTGGTGGCACCATTAAAGACACGAAGTTATGAAACAGCCTGGTAAAATGTGACAGTTTGCTTACACTCATGTGTAGGAAATGTTTTTTTTGAATGGAGATGTGTTATTTTAAATGCAGTATTGCAGCCCTAGCATTCTACTAGGATTTTTAATTTCTCATTAAAACTTTTTTTCCTAGGGTCTTTTTTTGACAGCTTGCTCGGCAGGACCGTACCAGCAATGCTGCCATTTCCTCTGGGGGGGGAACAGCTCGGTTTGGAGCCAGTACAATAGGTTTAGAAAATCCTCTTTTTGTACATCTTTCACTTTGTAATGCCGCTCCTGTGGCTTTCGCCTGACTGATCCTGCAGCGTGTTCACCTGATTGGATTTGCTCTGTTTGGTATCGTAAGGAGTAACCTGCAGGCATCCTTTCTGTTTCTCTGGGGTTTTGAAGTGCCATTGCACGTTGCTAATGTGATAAATTAATTTCTTCTTCAGTATTCTCTTAAAATTTGTTGGGTTTCTTTTAATTCATTTCTGCCCTATCCGAAGTGCTAATGGGAAAAAATGTAGAACTTGGTTCTGATTTTAATCAAGAGCAGCGGCACAGCATTAAAATACATGCTTCAGTTAGTGCTGAAATGAAACTCAAAATGTCTGGCTGCCTAACGGGTTTGCTTGGAACCGTTTGGGATTATAGAAGATCTTTGCGTTCTGCCTTACGTTTCTATTGTGCTTTTTTCAATTTGAAATAGCGTTCCTCAGATGCAGTTTTCTAAGTATTTGGTTGCACACAATAGATAAAGATTTTTTCCCCACGCTGAATAAAAGGAGCATATTTAGACGTGTGTGTTTGTCAGTAAATGACTTTTTGTTTTTTCAAATCCCTGCTTTTGTCGAGGCCATTCTGAGTGTGTGTGCTGTAGTTGTGACTGTGAAGTGGTGATACTTGTTAAACTCCAGTTCTGGCCCACAGTTTTAGCTCTACTTAGGGAGACTGAAGAGATTTTTTTGCACTTTATGAATACAATGTAATATGAAAATATGAAATATTTAAAATATTTGAGAATAAATTGTTCCCTACATGCTCAGTGCCATGTAAGATTATCATGGACCTTCAGCAAGCAAAATGTAAAAAGCCTCAGGGAGGATTAAAAACTTACTGGTTCGTTTCCCAACAGTAGTCAGGGTCATTTGCCAAGAGAGGCAAACGTCTCAGCAGTGCTTGAGTTACCTGTAGCAGGAGGAGATACCCACAAATACAGTTTAAGGTTTTTAGGTAAATGTTTAAATTGTGTTAATGGAAAATAGACCATGAGCTGAGGAGATGAGAATGAAGTAGTGTAAGTATGAATGTACAATGTGGGGCTGTATTTATCCTATCATAATCTAACAGTAGCTGTTTTTCAGCTCAATGGTGTAAGAAAATTTGGGTAAAGTGGAGCAAAGAAGGAGTTGGGGGAAGCAGAGGGATGGCAAAGTGCTCAGCAGAGCTTCGCTGGCGCTTCAGGGATGACCTTGGTCCAAAGCCTTCTCCAGCCCGGCTCCACCAGCAGGAGTGGTGCCTACCCACAGCATCACCTCATTCATTTAGCAAATGACGGTTAAAAAAACAAATTTAAAAAAACCCACAAAAAACAGAAGACTGGATGTCACAGAAATTGTGAAGGTGTTCCTGTGCTGCTTTTCCTAAGGGCCGTTCTGTTTTATACCTTGCAGCCTGCTAGTGTCTGACTTTCAGTAATTTTTGTGAATTAAGGGCCCAGTCTGAAGTATTTACGCTTCAAGAGGCTTTGGCTTGACTAGTTCAGCAGCCCTGCAAGCAAAGGGCTGCGCTTAGGAGCATCAGGGGGTTATTAGTTCTACATTAAAACAATGGCCTTTATTAATAGCAGTAAATCGCCGATCTCTTCCTCTCATCCATCTCTTCTCCTGCCTGTCATTCATTGAACATCCAGCCGTTTTCAGGTCTGTGATGCTGCTGTCTAAGTGTGGGCAAAATCCCTGTTGGCGTCAGTGGTTTTACCCTGAGGTCTCATAGATGCTGAAGGGATTTGGGGAGGAGTAGC
The DNA here is from genome assembly GCF_015220075.1 of Falco rusticolus. NCBI lineage: Eukaryota > Metazoa > Chordata > Aves > Falconiformes > Falconidae > Falco > Falco rusticolus. Next base: position 1,316,902 of record NC_051190.1, read on the forward strand.
TGGGTGCTGGTCCCTTGTGGTCTGGGCAGCCCTGACGTTGGTGGAGTGTAACAGTAATTTATGCTTCTGTAATTTACGTGGCTTGAGGCCATGTTTTACAATATGTTATGCTCTGACACGCTGCTCTGTCATTCCTGGGTGTTAATGTGGTGGGATTTGGGACTCCAGCTGTGTGCAGCGAGCTCGGGGGGCACCGAGGAGTGGGCACGGGAGGGCTGGATGAAAGGGGGCATCTACTTGCCAGTAGATAATTAAACATGATTTTTATGAGAGATTTGATCTCCCCTGTCTCTCTGCCTCTTCAAACAACCAAAGTGGTCCTTCTCCTTTGCTTTTCACTGAGAAGCTGCAGGGCAGTGCTGGCGTGGCATCTCCTAAATTTCCAAGTTTTCTCTGGGTACGTCAGTTCTGTGGTTGATTTAGCTCTTTACAAGGGGAGTGACAGAGGAGGAGCTGCAAGATTACATTTACACACTGTCTTCCCTTACTGAACAGCAAAGCCAACAAGGTTTTCTCCTGCCCTTGGGACCTCGCTGGCTATTCATTTTCCCTGCTGGGAAGTAGTCTCCAGCTTCAGCTGTTGGCATGCGTGTGGCACTGCATCTCCAAGATGTGTTACTGTGCTCGCGCAGAAATGTGGGGCTGTGTTTAGAGATTAGAGTTCCCCTCTCCCCTTAGAGAACGGGTGTTGGGTCTGAAAAATGCTGGATCTCAAAAAGCAGATCCTGTAGTGGGATAACATTTAAAAATAAGTGTTTGTCTGGTCTGGTGTCCCCGGGGGGATTTCACGCTGTGGTGTCATGCTCGTCATGGCCGTGGTAGAGGAGTGGGTAGCTGGAGAGGTAGGGCTGGAGGGCTGGCTCTGTAAGCAGCAGTCCTCCCTTCTGTGCACCTTTCAGCGAGTCCAGGAGTGTGTTTTTTTCCTCCTGTGATCAGATCAAACCCAGGACGCCCTTGGGCAGGCAGGATTTGTGTGCTGCTGTGGTGGTAGACAGGTTTTTGTGTCTGTATGTGGTAAGGTTGCACCCCATATCCAGCCAGACCACTGTGTTGCTGAGTCAATTTGCCTGTTTCAGAATGATTTCTTTTTGGAGATCATCCTTCTTCATGATATAGCTGTAAAAATAAATCTGTCGTTAGCATTATGTTGCAGATCCAGGAGAAATTTTCCATTGGATCAGGCTGTACAATAGGAGAGAAAAGTGAGTTTTATTGCAATTTGTTGTTTGTTTTTAGCAGAGCTTCAGCCAGCAGTGACCTGTGTGCACGGCGTGTGATGCTGTTTGCAAGAGCTGGGGCTTGTTGCTTGGCTGCTGCCTTTGCATAAGGATGCAGGAATTGGGGCTGCGCCTACCCTAAGGAGCCCCTGCCCGGGTGATGGTGAGGGATTGGGAAAGGGCTCAGATGCGGGAAACACACACCCAACCTCCTTGTCCAGGGTGATAAATTCAATGTTCCTATCAATATTTTTTCATCATAAAAACCCAAACCAAAACAGAAAAAAAAACCAACCACAAACCAGAATATTCGGTGCAATCACAAAGAGCATGTTTTTACTGCCTAGCTCACAAAATACTCTTGAAGAGAGCTGTAGGGCTTCTTTGGGTGCAGCCCGTGCTGCAGATGCCAACCCCAGCAGCAGGGACAGGAGCTGCCCCCAGCAGCGGCACGGGCCCAGCACGGTGTGTGTGTATTTCCCACACCTTAGTCCTTCCTCATCATTGCCCTTTACCTCTTAATCCCCTTATCCCTGCACCGAGTATCCCAGCCCTCCTTTCATCCTGTGTCTGCCATGTTGCAGTGAAGGATGCTTCTGCTATCCCTTGGTTGGACTTTTATTTATTTCTGCTCTATCTTTTTTTAATGGGGTGATTAACATTGAATAAAGCAACTAATACAAAGCTGGAGAGTAGCACACTTGTACTTGCTGAGGTTTTCTACATATAAATGACTCGTCTGCCTTTTCAGCCCCTGCTGCAGCCCAAGCAGGGGCTTCTCCCAGCCGTCTGCAACGACACGCAGATTGTCTGTTTGACAGATCGCAATTTCAGTTAACGGGGCGGGGGGGGGGGAAGCACTCATGAGTAATTCTGGCTGTTCCTCCCAGTATGCTGCCTTTCACTGCTGTCTGCGTAGATGATTCAAATAATGCAAAATTCATTTGTGGAAAATGTCAAAAAAATATCTTGGCTAAATGGTTCCCGGTGACTAATGGGGCTGGTGTTGCTCATGGTGGCTCCCCTCTGCTGATGGCTCTGAACTGCAACGGGATGGACCTGCCGGGGGGGGACAGGGAGGGTCCATGGGGATGTGTTAAATTGTTTGGAGGGGACAGGAGAGCGTAGTTTACCGGAGTGATGCTGTGGTGGTGAAGCGCTGCCAGTAAGGATGAATGCTCTGGAGAGATGGGAAGTGGCTTGCTTTCTTCTTGGCATCTTTTGTCGCTTGATAAATACCAACCCCAGCCAGCTGCACGCACTGAGCCACCACCGCCCCACGTTGTCCTTCCCTCGGTACACTGAGTTATGGCAAGCTGTTTGCTTGGATGAGACATGCTTTTCCTCTAGCTTTCGACTCACTTATCACTTTATCATTAAAAAGAAAGCCAAGCGGAGGATTGGAAGTGGCTGTCAAACTCTCAAAGGCAGAGCAAGGTACCTAGTCTGAGGCTCCTCGTGTTTTTGAAAGCTTCCCTGTGCCTGCTGCTTGCTCTCAGTTCCTTCCCCTGGAGGTCCCCGGGCAGAGGAATAAGATCATTAACAGCCTGTGGTGGTGCATGGAGCTATTTTGCTCATGCAGATGCTGCTCAAGGTTTTTCTAGCAGTCAAGCATGTGAAATGTTGCACGTGGTTTGAGTGTCCTTCTGCATCCTGCTCACTACACACAAAATATCCCAGAGAGCAGCAACTGCACCGGGCTTTAGAGCCCTTACTTGTACTGTCTTGAATGCGTGCTTGGGGGTAAAAAGCTGCGCTGCCTTCGGGGAGCGCTTCGGAGGAAACTTCCAAGTGCTTTCAGTGCCCCAACGGGCTTTGATCTGATCCCAGCTGAATTAATTCCTGTTTACTGTTTTTCTGCAAGCAGCAGCAGGCAGGGTGGTTATAATGGGGGTGTCAGGCGCTCCCTGCCAGCACCCACTCTGCAGCCCCGATGGTGCTGCCTTGGGGGCCACGTCTCTGGTGCAGCAGAGGGGTGCCCAGCAGGAGACACTGTCATGGGGTTCTTTCCACCCTGGCTGGTAATGACATAGGAGGTCCGTCCAGTCCTTAAAGATAGCAGTGCTTGGCAGAGGTGGTGACATCTTGGCAGCATCTCTTTTGACCTGAATTTTAGCTGATCACCATTGCTATTTATGGAGCTGCGTGGGCTCCCATCACCAGATACCAGCTTGCTTCTTCCTAACCCTGTCTCTTGTCTGCTTCTTGGCCATGGTCACATTTTTGTGCTAAAAAGGGATTTACACAGTGTGGCAGACTGAGAAGTATCAGAGATTTCTGGAAACAGCCCTGTGAATGCAGTAAGGTGTTTGTGGGACAGCACTTCGTGCCTGCAGAGGTGTTCCTCGCCACCTTAATTCAAGCTTATGCAGTCTTGCTCCCACACTTCGCCCTGCTGTCGCACCAGGCTCCTCATCCTGGAGGCGTAATATGCAGCCGTGCTCCTGGGCAGCCCTTATCTGGGGGGATATGGTGCTAATTGGGCGATGAAAACCAGTTAATTTAACTCTGATTGAAATGCTGCTTTATCTAGACTGTAAACCTTTTGATGAAGAACGGCCGGTGGGTGGGATGTTTCAGTTCTGGATTCGGTTCATGCTGTAAATGGGCTGTGCCATTGGTTTGGCTTTCTGCTCCAGGTGAAATCCAAGCCAAGTTGATGGAACGGCTCAATAGAGAAATCCAAGGAGCGAGATGTGGCCTTAATGGGAGGGGGAGCAGATGATGCAGCAAGTCTGTGAGATTAAAGGTTTGTCAAAACAAGTTAAGACGTGGACATAACATGGCACTATAAATGAGCTGGAAGTCAGTTTTGAAGACTGAAGGGTCAGCGTCCCCCTCCCCTTCCTCCCTTGCCCGCCTGCCCTGCCCACTTTGATGCCCATCTCCTGCATCTTAATTGAACCCCAACTCCTTGTGCGGCAGTCCTGCCGCTGGGTCGCAGCTCACAAAAAAACCCCCAAACAAACCAGGAGGGGAAGAGGAGTTAACGTTGACATTTTGCTCCCTCCTCACCTGCTCTGCCACCCCCTTGTTGTGTCCAAGCCATGGGGTCAGACTGGCCAGATGCTTGAGTTGCAGACCTCCATGGAAGAGACCCAGGTGGTGGGCAGGACAGATGTGCCCATCAGTCTTACGGAAAGGAAGCTTTGGTGCCCACCTACCTCCAGCCACCCTCTCCCCCTTCTAACAAGCACGACACAGTATTCCCGTTAGATGAAAACAGAAGCACAAACACTTGGGCTCATATGTTCAGCAAAGCCTAGATTATTCTGAATCATCCAATATCCTTATCAGAGCGCTACAGACAGTGCTTGCATCAGTCACAGCGCAGGCTAGCAGAGTTGGTGGCAGCGCTCTGCCCGTTTTAATTGCCACAAGCGAGCAGCTATTTGAAGCCCTGTCCCCAAAGAGCAAACGAGCTTGTCACTGCACGTAACTCGGCTTTGCAAGAAACGTGGGCTCAGCAAGTGTTCTCTATTAAAAGCCTGCTAAGGATGCAAATGTATAGGTGTGCACGTATAGTGCAGCAGGGCGTGCCAGAGTGGCAGCACTGCTAGGCTGGCTCTAGGAACAGGAGCACCCCTTGGGATTTTAATTTTGGGGGTTTTTTCCCCTTCTCTCTTAAATTGCAGAGTACCCCAATGCCTAAGGACATAGGCAGGGATGGGGGTGGGGGACGGTGGGAAGCTGGAAAGGCCATGTCCCTGCAACTCCTCAAGTGTGAGGTTCCACCAGAACCAGCTTCATGGTGGTTCTGGGATACACACTGGTTCTGCTGAGCCCCTCCTGTGCTCTCAGCTGTACCATGTCTTCTTTCTTCCCTGGGAGGCATCCCATGTTTCTCCTGATCTCCTGGACGGCACGGCTTGCTGCTCCTTCCCCCTGCAAGCAGAATATGATGCCTAGTAGATAAAATACCAGGTCTAGTTGAAAGGTCTGGCTGAAAACTAGTGGTCTGTGCTAAAATTACCCTGGGGACCTGAGGAAGAGTTGAATTACCTGAATTTCTGGATTCCTCAGAAATAATGAGCGTTCTTACTATGGGGAGAGGCTTGTCCCTGAGCATGCCTGCCTGTTTTGCCTTTGATGGGCAGTGTACACTCCACATATTGCAAAACCTTTTGAGCTCGAGAAAAGCAAATACCCTTGGTGTTTGATGGAGCACAGCGTGCTAATGCAAGACCAACAGTGCTGGGGCAGAGGATGCGCCCCCCCCCAAAAGGTGAAGCCCAGTTCATCTGAGCCATTCTGCTCAGACTCAGACGTGCTGCTTTCATCTAGTCCTGAGCAACCTGCCCAAGGGACCTTTGGCAGACTGGGGCATGAATCCTGATTTTTTCTTTTTCTTTTTCAGCCACAAGTCTGTACTGAGATGCTGGGCCAGGCCAGCTAATGCCCTGAAATTTATTTCTACAAACTCTACCTTATGTTCTGACCTGCCATATTAATTTTCCAGATGATATGATTGTGGCTTTCAAATTGGAGAGTGCTTTGAGAAATATCACCAAACAGGCATGCGGCTGCTGCCATCTGTCTTCGAGCTGCTTCTGGGATCCCATTACTTGCTCCCAGCTGACGATCGTTATTGCTTTATTGAATTAGAAAGAAAAAAATCCAGTGACTTCTGAAATACTGTTTTCCATAACTAATTCCAGGTGCTAAATTCTCACTGAGACCCAGAGGATGTGCTGAAATAATGCTTTATGCAGATCCTGGGTGTAAAGTTTTGACAGGTCTGCCCAGAAAAGTCCCGTGATCTGATAGTTTTGAAGGACATGTCATTTGGGGAGTGCTGAACAGCCCCAGCACCACTGCAGTGAGTGAGCCCAAAGCCATGCCACCCCAACCAAGAGCCCACACTGGGCGCTATGTTACTTTTTGTAAAAAGTGAAGGTTTCATTGCCCATCCTGATGGTTTTGGCCAGCTCATGCTGTTGCCCCAAGTCCCCCTTCTTCTCTGGCCACCCCCTTTTCCCATGTCCTCCAGCTGCAGACACGTGTTCTGTGCCACCCAGCCTGCATCCCACCAGGAAGCAAACATCTCAGGACAGCAAGACCCTCTCCCTGGGCAAGTGGGTCGGTGTGCACCAGTGAGCAGCAGCCCCCAAGGTGATGCTGGCCATGCACAGTGTGCTGGTTTGCATCCCAACACCTGCTGCACACTGGTTCAGACGTGCTTCTCCTTGTTTTCTTTCTCTGCAGAGTGCCAGGAGCCAGCCTGGCCAGGCAGGGTTGTTAACACCAACAGACAAGGCTGTGGGCAGCTAAAAGCTTGTGGAAGGGTGGTATTTATTTGGATGTAAAATGTTTTTTCCCCCGGTGCACAGATCCTGCTGCTTCCCCCTTGCTGGCCAACCCATCCCTCGCCAGCCCGACCAAGGGCAGTTTGGGGCTGAGCGCTTGCAGTCCGCTTGGCTCCCGCCATTCAGCTGGAGGTTTCGATGCCCAGCACTTGAAACTTGGAGGCAAGACCCCTCCTGCTAAACACTGGAAATGGAGAGAGCAGGGACCGCTCCTGCTCTCTTGCCTGCGAACCAGTCTGTCCTGTGACTGGTGATGCCCTCCAGTCTGCTGGGTCCACAGCTGGGGCATGGTGATGAGATTCATTGTTTCTCTCCAAAAGTGGTTTCTAATTGATGTTGGAGCAAATTAAAGGAGGGTGAGATCAGCTCGCACTGTGCAGTTTGCTCCTCTGTAGTTTCCTTTGGGTCTGGACGGACGGGGAGCGGTGCCGTTCCCGAGTAGGGCAGTGCAGCGCGCCCTTGGCTGCGGTGGCAGTGCTGGTGGATGGGGCCCAGTGCAGAGGCGCTGAGCATGCTCAGCACCTACAGACGATGCACTGAGCTACAGGGCTTGAGTAAGAAATGTTTTTATAGAAAATGTGCATCTTTTCAGAAATGTCCTGCCAGAGGCATGGGCCAGCTGCCTAGAGGTAGCTGTCTGTCACAGCTGTGATACTTTAACCAAAAATACAATATTTACAAGTAAGAGAAATGGTGGGCTTTTTTTTCTGTTGCCTGACAAGTTAATTTGAGATTTCATTAAACACTGGCCTGCTCCTGCAGACTGACTTGTTGGCTGTACTGGTGTGGATGGATGCCCTCGTTGAGGAGCTCTTAAATACTTTGCTCAAATGAGCAACCTGATTTATTCCTCTGGTATTTATTGCTTGGGTTGCATGCACCACTGTGTCCAATACATCTCCATCTCTCTTTCCATCTTCTCTTTGCAGCCACCGGTACTGGAAATGCTGCTGTAGCTCAGCAGCGGGAGTGCTGCCTCGGCAAGGGGGATGCTCCCCGTGCGCCGTGGGGTGTGATAGCCGGCTCTGTGGGCAGTAAGGGGCGAAGGGCAGCATTAAAATAGCGTTTGGAAGTGGCGTGTTTGCACAAAAAGGATGTTTGGGAGAGAATTCCTGAATGGTGCGTCTGGCGTGGGTTTGTTGGTTGGGGTTTTTTGCATTGACCCGAAGCTGCCGCTGTTCCAGCATCTTTCAAAGAAAAGCTAAGAAGCCCAAAAAGGTGGAGGAAAGATTTATGTGAAGTTTTTTTAACTGAGCAATTTCTCTATTCAGAATTTTTTCTCTTCTGTAATGGTTTCTAGTTTTGCAGTCAGAGACTTGGCCCCCTGTTTGAGCAGAATGAAGCCAGCTTTTGTTGAAGGCTTGCCCGGTGTTTAAGCTGGGCAGAGGGGTCCCAGGCTGCTCTATGGTGGTCCCCCGAGCCCCCCACCAGGAGGGCAGTGGGCAGCTCCCTTGACTGGGTACTTCATAATGTGGCTTGGGTGATGGCAGAAGAGGGAGCCTTGCAAAGAGCAGGATTCTTTCTGATTAAGAGTTCGTTCACTTTTCTGGGGTGTATCAGTTTAGATCTCCATGGCAATAGTGACTTTAGATTAGCAAGGAAAAAATCATTATTTGAATGACCAACTTTAATCTTGCTTTGCAAAGATTTCTTTTTTTTTGTTGTTTTTTTGAGACAGAATGATTGCTGTTGTAGACTGGCTTGCAATTAAGTATTCCCTTCTGAGAGGGTATATAATGACTATAAAAGCCTAATTAACGAGGATGTGGCTTTACAGGTATCTGTTCAAATTCTAAGTGTCTGCAGATTTTTGTGTTAAATTGGTCCATTTTACTTAGTAGATGATGACTTTTGAGCTGGGTCCAGGTACATTTGGATGAGGATAGGAATTCCGACACAGAAAGCCTGTTCTAATTTATTCAAGTAGGTAGCTGGTGACTGGACAAGCTGTTTCTGGTGATTACGGCCATACTTGTAAGCCCATTTCTGGAGGAAAAAGGCAAGACAAGAAGTGGATCTGGGGGCAGGTGGTCTGTAGGCTGCTTTGATGGGAACATGCAAGGTTGAGCTCCTTTCATAGCATGCGGTCCTCCGAAGCTGCCTGAGCAGCTCCTGAAAGCGCATGGAAACTGTACCTTGAAAGACAGAAAACCATTCATTGTGTCTGAAGGCCACGCAGGTGCCGTGGAGCCTCAGGGGAGATCAAGGCTACGAGTTCTGCAGTGTGACGTTGGTGGCCAGTCACCTTGAGGAGACATATTGCACGTTGTGGTCTCGGTGCTTGGACGTGCTCCCCTGGACAGACACCTTCAGCAGGGAAGCTGGTCACAGGCTGGTTTTAATGGATAAAATAGTTCCTGTGCAGTGTTTGTGGTCTTGTGGGAGAGCAAGTAACGGACCTGAGTCCATCTGCAAGGAAGATTTAGGCTAATATTTGGGGAACATTTTCTAGCAGTGAGGATGGTTAAGCCAAAGCCCTGTTATTCCCCCTTTTGCTGCCCACCCAGTAAATCCACAACTAATGGGAAGTTTTAAAGACTGAATTAGACAAACATCTGTCGGCAGTGATGCAGGCTTGTTTGATCCTGCCCAGGGCAGAGGAGACAGGCAAAACCTTTCAGTAGCGTTACAGCCCTCACTTCTTGCTGCTGCAGGACTTCAGGGTGAAATCCCAAAGGGCAAGGAAAGGCAGTGCTGGGTGCCCAGGCTGGAGGAAACCCACCCAGCGCCTCTCATTTGCTTCTCAGGGGGTTCATAAAGGTCCTCAAGGTTTATGATACGGCCCTGAGCCCTGTGGGAAAGCCTCTTGCATTCATGTGGGGTCGCTGGAGCCCAGAGGTGGTACCTGCCCCTCTTAGTAGTTGATGTGTGTGTGGTTGGTACAACAGTTTTCCCAAGAGATGCTCAGCGCTGCGGTTCCTTACCCCTCTGCCATGGATGCCTGGGCTGCCTGGGATGGCTTTGTCATGGGTTTAGGATTAACCCTCCTTCTGGACACCTTCCAGATCCCTCTCTCAGGTCTCTCAGAGTGTGGTAAGTCCCAGCTGGCTGGGACCTTTCCTCCTCCCCGCAGTCCTGCTTCCCTGTCTTCCCCATGCATCCCGAGTGCTGTCCCTCGTGATAGCCCCTGCAGGCCTCCACCCTCCAGTGCGTTGCATTCCACTGTGCTTCCCTGCGGCTCTTAAACTCCGTCGTGACCACCTAGTGCAATTCCTGGAGAACCCAGCACAGCCAGCTCCTGAGGAGGGCTGTGTGGGACACCCAGCAACATCCAGACCGTGAACAGAAGCGGCTGTGTGTTGTGCCTGTCTCCTTCCAGGTCCACATCCAAACTCTGTGCCTATTTAATTTTTTCAATGTTTGCATCCTCTGAGCAACATGATAACCCAAATGAAGGGCTGTCCAAGTGATTTCAAGGAAGATCAGGCTTGCCCTGTGCTACGGGCAGCGGAGCTATTGCTCCTTTGGCCAGCCTTCAGTAACAAGCTGGCGTGTCTCGGATCATGGCATCTGCTTGCTTTTCCTTTGCCACAGCCATAGATTTGTGTTTCATAAATTGTGTGGCTAGCTGAATTATAAATTATTCATGGCAGGGAACTTATCATGTTTATCTAGAATAATTGAGCAATTAAATCTGTTTAGGTATGTAAAAAGGCTGTGCAATGGCTTGTCTATCTTCAGGCCTTAAATTCTGCCAAGAGCATTTATTACATTTTTAATCCAGGATAATAAAGAAAAAAAAGGCAGAAGATACATTCTGCTTTGATGCATTGATCCACTCTGATATGCTCATTTGCACAAGTTGTTCATTCCAGCAGCTTCACTCATAAATGTGTTTTAGCCCAGGATAAGTGAGGCCTAACTTGGCTCCTTCAGTCTGGAGGAAATGCGAGGCCGTAACACCTGATCTGTGACTCCGTCTTGGAAAAGTCTTTGGGCTATTTACACTAGCACCCGGGTTGTTTGTATTGTTTGAAAACTTCTGTCCCAGAGCTTGCTACCGACTCAGAGGATCACGATCCTCTTTGCCCTGACTGCAGCTGCACCATACTCAGACATCGATGCTGCCAAGGTTTGGGTGTAAAAGGAACTTCAAATATTCAGGCATGTTTAGTTTGGTACCTGAACTACAGCCGTTATCTCCTGTTGCTGTAATTGTCCAGGAGGGTTCCCAAAGGAGCCAGAAAGTCACGGGTGAGGCTGCAACAGGGACCACTCATAGCTGAATAAACATGGAACCATGCAGTTAATGAATGCTGATTTTATTCTGTGTTAACAATAGGAAACTGGGCTGCGTTTCAATTAATCTTATAAGTCTATTTATTGAGAACAGCCCATGCTCTTTATAGCATTATACCTCTGAATTGCATCGCTACCGTACGTGGTAGCTGCTCTGCACCCAGAGAAACCCTGTGGCCTCGTGTATTTCTCTGCTTTGGGCAGTTACTGGTGAATGGGAACTTTTGAGCATCTTTGCTCCCTCCCAGGCTGCTATTTCAGTCCTGCAGAAGATAATAAGTGAGCAGGACCGGAGGCTCCTGTTAGGCTGGATGTCCGTCCTTCAGCTGGCGGCAGGGTGCGGGAGCAGCAGCAGCAAAAGGCAAAGGAAGCCATTAGCTCCCCTTGACCGAGGGCTTGCGTGGGCGTCCTGCATTAGGGCGTGGGAGGGGACCCGCGGCTGCACTTAGAGCACTTCGGTGCACAAAGCTCAAGAGGTTAAAATCTGGGTGAGCTCTTTGCGATCCTCCCTGACCAAGCCCAGGGGACAGCATCCTCTGAGCATGTACAGACGTCCAAACCTTTCATGCGCTCCTGTGGACAGGGAACAAAGGCTGTCTAAACAGGAGCTAGTGAGGCAGCAAATTGCACAAGAAACCTTCCCTAATGAACTGGAAGGACTTGTCCCTTCGCCTGGGGCGGTGGCACTGCCGGCCGCCTTGCTTTGGCAGGGGGATCTGCGGTCAGGGGGAGCAGAGAAGCAGTGCTGGGTCTGGTACCGGGAAGGTTGTCTCTCTCCGCCAGCAAGGGTGTGTAGTGAAGGGGATGTTTGCACCTACCGAGGAGCTGGCAGCCTGATCGCTGCCTTAGCCATGGGAGAAGTTACTGGGGGACCACCATCCTGCCTGTGATGGCTGATCAAGGTTAGTTGCAAAGCTGTTCAGTGTGCAATTATTTTCTTTGAACATTTGCTTCATCTCTGCGTCAGTGGCTGCGTGGTGTGGGGAAGGACTGTCCAAACAGTGAGGTGCAGGAGCTGGAGGCTGCCTTTGAAACCCAGAGAGTCTGCAGAGGCTCGTGTGGGTTAATGCCTCCTGACACCCTTTGGGGAGAGGAGAAGGCTTGCTCTAGCAGCCTTCGGTTAGTTCAGGGAGTGCTAACTAGTGCAAAGGAGACTGGTTAAGAAGTGACTAATAGGATGAAATGGCACTGTCTGATTCTGCATCTTGATTCTCTGGACAAACGCAGTTTTCCATCTGTTATTTGCAGCGAAGGAGCTGAGTTTGGGGGTTGGTTCCTCTTGCTCACCAGCAAGCGAGCAAGCTGATTATTTTCTGGCAGGCATTAGCAGGATGATTACTGACAGCTTCAGTGGCTTCCCCTTCTGGGCAGGAGTGCTAAGGACTAGATTTTATTTGTATTGAGATGTTTGAAGATAAAGATGAGCATAAGGTGGCATTTTTTTAGAAGTGCCTTGGTGACCAATTCCCCTGTCAGTTAGGTGCCAAAATGCTCCTAATTGCATGGTTCGTCTGGAGCCTTGGGTTCTCCTCAGACCGTGCTTTAGATTTGGACCAGGAAGCTACAGCCCACGCTTGCCTGCGTGTTTGCATCTGCCTTCTCTCCACCGGGATGCACTCGTGAATTTTGGTGGTGTCTTGACACGCAGCCTGGCCACAGACACGCGACAGCTCCTGCACCCTGGGCTGCTTGTGGTCCTGCAGGGGTGCCTTGAGAGACTTATCTCCTGATGTTATCTGTCCTCCCCCTCCCAGATCAGACCCTGGCTGGTACACCACCACATTGCAGACTCCCACGGGATGCTTTGCAGGCTTCTCATTTCATTTGCACGCAGGCTGTGCACCGTTCCAAACAGGGGCTGCTTTTCTTACCCTCAGCGTGTGAGCTTTGTGGCAAGCTGTCCCCGCGTTGCTGTGGGGGAAATGGGCAATAGTTGTGCTCTAAAAGACAAACCTGAAGCTTCAGAATAAGACATATATTTGTATTTGTCATATGCTCCACCAGCCAGTCTGAGATGGTGTGGGAAGTTGTCTCCACGTGGTTCCTTTAGCTTTTTCCACGCATCAGCAGCTCTTCCAGGATTTGCTGAGCTTTCCCTGCTCTCCTGCAGCCATTCCCACCGCTGCCTTCCCAGCAGTATCCCAGCTCCTTGCCGCAGCCTGCTGTTCCCTCTGTTCCCTGACTGAGGGCTGCCGTCTAGCCCTCGCCTCTTGGATCAGGATGTTGCTTTAATTGCAGTGTGCGTGGCTTTGGCAGATTTCAGCGTGACAGCGTAAAATCCAGATGTGGCCCCGGAGAGCTCCTGGGGAGCCCACCCGGAGGCGCCGCGGGGAAGGGACGTTACACTGACTGGCTGATTTCATGAGATGACAGTTCACCTGCAGGCAGAGCTGATGAATTGAAGACATGTAAGGACACTCAGGCAGGTCACTGGCAGCTCGGCTCAAGGGAGAGGCCGGGCTGTTGCAGTGTTCCCCCAGGATAAGCCAGTAGCACCCATTAATGAAACCCTTCCTCATCCAGTCAACGCTCTTGGCACTGAGCCTCTCTATTAGCCTGATTAACACAGTACCTTTGTTACCCAGTTTCAGCTTTGGTTATTTTTATACTTGTGTAGTTCTGGCTGTACTGGTGCCTGTGAAAGGCAGAGGAGGGAGCTGTGGCTGTGGCCTTGCGGGGCATCTGCTGGGGGCTGGCTTCATGAGTGGTGTCTCTGGGGCAGATGCCTGCTCGGGGCTCTTGGAGTCGAAGTGCTCCTGCCAAAAGCTTGCTGTCTTGCTCTTCTCAAACATGATTTTTCAGGATTTCCAGCTTTGTAGAATATTAAATACACATGCTTTTGGGTAATTCAGTGAAAACCCATGCTTCATTTCTCCTCTGATTCCTCATGAACTTGCCTTCTCGTTTTTCAGCTAGTTGTGCATCCTGATGTCTTAACACCAGAGGAGGATGATGGGTTGTATCTTTTCCTGAACAAAGCTCCTTTGTTCCGTCCTGTTCAAAGTGCTCAACCTTGATGACACTTGACTTGAGATGACTTGGGAGCTCTTCTTCCCAGCCTAAAATAATCACTTTAAACAAGTCAGACTGTGCTCCTGAATTGCCCAGTGGCCCCCTCTGACACAGGGTCATATAGCCAGCAAGGTCCGGTGGCTTTGGCTGCAGTCAGGTGTCGTAAATGGGCAGAGCTGGTGAGGAACCATTCGCTCTCAAGTCTGCAAAGTCTTAACTATGGTCACTTAATGCTCTCCTTTTTGGGTTTATTATTTTTATGTAGTATGATAGCAACCTGGGTGACCTCCAAACGGACCAAAATAACCAACCCTCAGCAAAGACAGAACTATTTTTCATTATAATCCTAAATTATGGCTTGGAGAGATCTCGGATGTTCAGTTAATAAGTCTTTCTTCTTACAGCTCATTTTAAAGCTTCTGCTGTCTACTGCAAAGGCCAAACTCTATACTGGAGATACTTTTAGATCTGTATTGTCTTACAGCAGGAGAGCAAAACAACCTGCACATTACCAGCGCTTCCTTGCATCTCCTGGTAACAAATACAGGGGACGGGCTGTTTCCACAGAGTTTCCTAAAATAGGTGATGTTAGAGTAACTTTAGAAACATTATAAACTCAAGCCGTGCCTGTTGTTTCAGATCAGTTTTAACTGTGTGCTTTTCGTGGTGTTTTTCTAGAGTCAGTATAATGCAGTCACATTATACTGCAGTAAGGTCAGTAAGGTGCAGTGCACAGGGATGCTTTTTGGTCCCCTGTATGTACCTGTGCAAAACCTTGCTCTCCTGTACCACACCCCTCTGCAGGGCGTCAGGATCTGGCCCACCATGCATGTGCCTGCCTGTAACTCTTAGCGGTGTTTAAATCTTCCCTGGGCACAGCCAGCATGTGCTGCGTATATTCCTGCTACATTATATTCTTAAAGGAAATGCTGATGGGGAAGTTTTCGTCCCTGGTGGGATTTACAAATGATCTGCGCTCGCAGCTGTAGGACAGCATTGAGAGCGCGAGGCACATCTGGCGGCAGTGACCCCACAAGTGCTGCAGGTTGCAGACCCAACCACGGATTGGGGAATAACAAGATTTGGGTGGGGGTTTAGAGGAATATTCTGGGATGTTGCAGGAGTCTGCAGTAGGAAGGGTAAGGCTGGTGGTTGTGGGTGTGTTGGGCGCTGCGTGCAGGGCTGGGGCAGGGCAGGTATTGGATGCAGACATACCAAATGTCAGTAAAGATGGGGTGGTTCAAACTTCCAAAGCTTTCGAGATCACCATGGGTATAAAATACCCTATAGATGAAAGGCCTGCAAGCTTTACCTCCCTGAGTCTTCTGCTGAGCCCAACAGCATGCGTATAATTTGCTTTAATGGTTAGAAACATCTGCTGTTAAAAGTGATGCTTAATATATTTGGCTTGCATTTCCAGTCATTAGTTCTTTTTATGCCTTTTTCTGCCTAATTAAGAACCTTTTAGTACCTGATACTGTTTCCACTGAATGGGCTGCTGTATCATAATCAAGTCACTTCTTAATCTTCTCTTTGATAAACGAAAAAGATCAACCTCTTTAATTCTCTCATTTCAGACATTTTCTGCATCCCTAGAATCACTCTTACAGATCCTGTCCGTATCTCCCACAGTGTTTCACTAATCTCCTTAAAAAGTCAGTGTGGAACCGTGGAGGGCTCTGGAAGGAGCCCCTTGGTGCTGGAAGAGGCAGCTGAGCCCCCTCCTCACTCCTACCTTCAGCACCAGGCTTCCCCCACGGAGCGAGCCCAGCTTTGCCAGACAGCAGGGACTCGTCTTCATCGGTGTTTATCATCTCACCAAAGCCTGCCATGGGCGAGGGGTGTCAGCCAGAGTGAGACGAAGACCGTACTAGAGAGGTACCTAGGCAGTGGTGAATCCTTGTCTCCCACATCAGCCAGGTAGCTGGTCCGAAATCCATTTAGCATATTCACTATTCATATTTCATAGTGCCTTTTTTGTTAGCAGGTTATGCGTTACTAGGTCAAAACACCGTTTGGACATCAAGAATATTGCTTCTGTGCATCACTAATATCAAATGTGCAGAGAATAAAATCAGGTTTGCTTCCCATGACCTTTTTTTCCTAAAACCATGTTGACTGGCATATATGCGTGACCTGCGGTGCTCCACTACGTGAATCCAGCGCTGCCTGTCTGGCTTGCTGTCCCCTTCGGGCCATACCTTCACCCTCTTGGATATTCAAACAGAAGACTCTTGCAGTCTTCTAAAATTTCCTCTTAAAAATGAACATCAGCACGCAGCAGTTTTCTTAGCTCTCTTAGATCTCTTGGATGCAAAACTATTCAGATCTGCCAGATTTAAATATCTTCTGGTTCTGGTAGATGTTGTTGAATGTTCTTCTCAATTGCTAATAAGTTGGAAACACTTCATCCTTGTGATGAGTGTTATCCTGCTTCTTCCCAAATGTTCGAGGATGGTAATTACAGTGCGTCTGTCATATCTGTCTCATTAACAGCTTTACCATCTCCACCCTGTGATGGACCCCTGTCCTTTCTAGGGTGGCCTTTGTCCCTAATGCCCTCTACCAGTCGTTCCTACTGCTCCGCAAGAGACTTCTTCCTGAGGCTCCTTTGTTTTCATACGGCTTAAGCACTTCACAGCTTCTCGGCTGATGTTGGTGAGCTGAGCTCCGATACTCGCTGGTGTTACGTTTCCAGTGGTGCCTCCATCTTGCACAGCAGCCACCTCCACTTTTACCCGGCCTCATTTGCTCTTCATGGAGACATCAGCCTGGTGTCAGAGCTGTCATCCACATCCCCCTTTTCTTTGTATTTTTTAGTATTTCCCCAGTCAGGTTTCCTGGGGTGTAGGGTGTCGGCGTGCTCCGAGCAGCCAGGCTCAGACTGTGCAGCAGAGCAGTTTTACCTCCCTTATTGTGGGGTGTAACAGTGACCTCAGCGGTCCCACAAGGTGAGCTGGAAGTAGAGTTTTCAGTAATGTTGGGTTTTTCTCACCAACAGACGGTTCATCCTGCTAGTTACCCAGACTGTTAGCAGTAATGAAGGAGTAGGATAAATTATTATTTTCATATTTGTGCCTCCTATTTCTCTACTGTTCTCTGAGCATCTTGCCCAACATGATGAGTCTGCAGGCACGAGAGGCGCATTTGAAGGACGGCACTGCAGGGCAACCAAATAGTCCAGTTTCATCTAGATCTGTTGTTTTATTTGCCCAGTTCTCCACCAGACCAAAACTTCCAGGACTTGGATTAGTAAAGATTTATGCCCAGGCTTTTCCATCTTCTTCCTCTTTGTTGGGGGAAGGATCTTTGGCAAGATGTCTTGGCCCGTCCTCTTTACTGTCTTCCCTCCAGGATCCTTTAAAGTGTCTTTGATCTGTGTAATCCACACACTGTGTCATCGGTTTCATCAGTAGAGGCTGGTCAGGCAATTTATGATAATCCCAATCAAATTTACATTTCAAATGCTTGCTCTGGGAGCACTCCGCCCTGTTGTATTCCCTGCAGCTTTCTTCTGCTCCTCAGGATAGATGTTCCTCAGCAGTTGCTCATCAAGTCACCGAGAGCAATTTGATGGTTCCTATCCCATCTGAAAGCCCACTGGCTTTTTTCCCTCGGGTGCATAAGGCAGGTTTATTGCGGAAGGTGAGAAAACTGCAATGATCACAGTGTTCCTGAGCTCAGGAAGATCCCGGTGAGCTTGCCCGTGAGCTGTATGCAACTTGCACGGCGGTGGGACCTGGGGCAAAGCAGCCACCATGCGTGGCACGGGGAGGGGGGTGAACCAGCAGAGCCGGAGCTGTGAGCTGTTCCGTATTCACCAGCAGCGCTTGTGTCTCCTTAA
This sequence comes from Falco rusticolus, assembly GCF_015220075.1. NCBI lineage: Eukaryota > Metazoa > Chordata > Aves > Falconiformes > Falconidae > Falco > Falco rusticolus. The sequence continues at coordinate 1,334,520 of NC_051190.1, forward strand.
GGCTGGCAGACAGTCGAGGACAGTCAATTGAGTTCCCTCAATATTTTGGTTGTTTGGAGGTTTATGCAGGAGAGCGGCAAAATATTTTTCCTATTCCAGAAAATAAGTTAAATCTTGTGCCAGGCTACAGTAAATACAGACTATACGGAACCAGGAGTGTGGGGCACGTCCTTTGCCCCACCGGTGGGGCTCTCCTCTGCCCTCAGCTTCCACCTCACCAGAGGGTCTTACAGTGCGGGTAAGGGGATTATGCGGAGAGGGAAGATCTGCATTTCTCGGATACCGGGAACTTTGCGGGGAGAGAGAACCTGAATAGAAAGGATTGGTTCTCCCTTAATTGGAGCTGATGGGGATGGTGGGCAAAGCTGATGGGATTTTGAGAGACGGTCTCCTGAAATAGAATAGTGGGAAGAAATTCCAGCGGGTGAGAAAACAAAAATAACACAAGGAATTCTGTATGTCAGAATGTCTCTCTTCTGAGATACAGCAAGACCATAAGAAACTATAAAAGCTAAAGCAATATTTTCAGGAGCTAAATATAATGTGGCTTGTTTGGAACGGCTTGGAGAAACAGCGATGCAGTGCAGAATTGCTGGGGAAGAAGCTGAGGCTGTTTTTTGCTTGGCTCGGAGTGAAATACTTGAGCAGGGGCTGGTGGAGATAGTGGCGTGGGAGCTCGGCAAGCACGGTGAAAGCTGAGAAGAGCACAGAGCTGACGTGCAGCCAGGCTTGCAAGATGATGGGAAGAGCTTTGCTGGAGACTAAGAGGCAATGCAGAGCTCTCTCCGACCCCCTGAGCAGCCAGCTGCTGGGCAGAGAATGAAAGAGGTGGAGGTTTGGTCATGCAGGTCCCTTGAATTCTAATCCATCTTTCTTAGTTGATCTGCATTTCTTCGATTTTAAGAAGTTTGTTATTTGAAGGCTGGGCTTTATGAGAGCCCTCCTGGGGTGGGGACCTGGAAGGAGGGGTTCAGGGCACACCTGCCTCCCCTCCTGGGACTCGCCATCCTGCCCCGCCGCAGGACCTGCTGAAACACCCAACTGCATCTCTGCAGGCAGCTCCTGTCAGCTGGAAAAGGTTAAAACGTGCCTGTACTTGGAGTGTATGGGGAAATAAATACCCTGCGGCCAAGTTATGAATCAGTTGTGCAGCACCTGCGCCTCCAACCACAGGACCAAGCAGCCCCACAGAGCTGGAGACGCGGGGCTGGATGAGGGGCTGGGGCAGGTAATGTCTCTGCAGTGGGGATTAAGCTGAGCCTTAGAGGTGATCCGTAACACTGGGATGAGGAGATGGCTCCTGAAATGAAAGGCAGGAAAACCCACATCTCATGTGGTGGGTGCTGGCCAGTGGGACATGGACCCCCAGGAGAGCGCTGAGGCTGGGAGCTGTCGAGTGCTGCGCGCACAGTAGCCCGTGCCAGGCTCTGGGTCTGCTTGTCTGGGATGCTGCTCCAGTTTTTCAGAATGCTCTGGTCCTTCCTGCTACCTTGGCTGCTTGTCTCAGAGAAATTTTTTGCAGGCAGACTCGGTTGTCCTGCTGACTGTGCTATACATTAATATTTGCACAGCCGCTGAGCATCCTGTGGATTCCTCGTATGGAAAGGCTCGCAGCTTTCATACGGCCTCTTTAATTAACTTAATTCAGACGTTAGCGTGTCACAGGGAATGTCTCTCGAGGAGGGAATCTTTCATTTATTGCCACTTAGCCAGGGAGCATTATATTTTTCATTTGCATCCAAAAGTTCATCGTGATGAGAGTGAAAATTAACCATTTACTCCCCAGTCAGCACTTTGCCTGCCCAGCAGCGCAGATGCATCCTGCGAGGAGAACCTGCTCCCTGCTGCCCCTGACGGGCTGCAGTGCCGGTTTTTTGGGTGGGATTCCCGAAAAGCCATCCCTGCTGGCCCTGGGGAAGTGTCGGGCATGTCACAGCAGCTTTTCCTGCAGGAGGTACCTGGCAGCAGCAGGCAGTGTGCCGGCGCTGGGGACCGTTGCAGTTATGCATTATAGCAGCATCCCTCTGCAGAGCTGCGCTGGCCCTCCTGCCAGCCCTCTGCTCCTCTCTGAGGGACCCTGGCTGTCCTCTGTGCCCGCTCTGGTCACCAAGTGGGAGGGAAAAAAATGGGTCCGAAGGAGGTGGTGGGGCCGGGAGCCCTCAAAGGCCCCTCTCCCTGTGGGAGAGGCATGAAATATGCTGCCTGCAGGCAGAGCCTCGTGGCTAGCAGAAGCCTTGGAAGCAAACCAACGCTAATTAAAGCTCGCTTTCGCACTGGTGTGTTGTGCCGTGGGCACCTGTGATAGATGGGGTCTGTTCGCCCTGACTGCAAGATACTTTTCGTGAAGGATGTGGTACCGCAGTGTTTTTCAGGGGTTGATGGCTGGTTCCTAGAGCTACATAGCGGGGGGGTTAGGAGGATCTAAGGGTGTGCTGGGGCTGCCTGCCGCTCACTGCCTGTGTCCTCTCCTTGTCTCACAGGTGAAGGAATGGTTGTGCTTGAACTGCCAGATGCAGCGGGCGCTGGGGATGGACATGACCACCGCTCCCCGCTCCAAGAGCCAGCAGCAGCTGCACTCTCCTTCGCCGTCCCCATCCCACTCCCCAGCCAAGCACCCGCTGCCGCCAGGTGCGGATAAGTCCCCACCAGCCACCCGTGCCCTGCCGACCGAGCCACCCAAAACTCACCCCACGCCGCCGCAGAGGGAACCACATGCCCAAGGACAGCCAAAACCTCAGGAGGCAGCCAGGTCTTCCCCGCAGCATCAGCAAGCCAAGCCTTCCTCCTCCGAGCAGAGAAAGACGACAGGAGATGTGGGGGCGAAGCCTGCTGCCCCGGCCCCTGGGGCTGGAGCACAAGAGCAGCCCCAGGAGGGGCTCACAGGGAAGCTCTTTGGCTTCGGGGCGTCCCTCCTGACCCAGGCGAGCACCCTCATGTCTGTCCAGCCAGAGGCCCCCCCTCCGAGCCAGCCATCTCCTGGCAAAGTGCCTCCAAAAATTGTCTTCAGTGATGCCAGCAAAGAAGCTGGTCCCAAAGCCCCAGGGGCACAGGGCCGGGCTGCTGCCACACCGGCCGTGAAGCCAGGCAAGCCAGAGCAGGGTGTCAAGCCAAAGGAAGTGCCGAAAGCAAGGGTCTCGTGCCCCCTCTGCAAGGCGGAGATCAACGTGGGCTCCGGCGAGCCCCCCAACTACAACACCTGCACGACCTGCCGGCAGCAGGTCTGCAACATGTGTGGCTTCAACCCCACGCCTCACCTGGTGGAGGTAAGGGGGCTGGCAGGGGTGGGCGCCTTCCGATCCAACGGTCAGTGCTCTCTCCTCGCTTGAGATGGAGAAAAGATGGTGCTTTTTTTCTTCAAAGGTTTCAAAAAGCCTTTAGGAAGATGCTGAAGCCAACTCCCTCCTGGTGGAAGCCCCAGGGCTGGAGGCCATGGTCCTCCACCTCTTGACAAAGACATGGATTTCATATATGTTCGGTGATCTTGTGCTGGTTTGACATAAGGAGCAGAGCGATGGGTGGCTGCTGTTCGGGGCACCTCCAGCAGTCCCTACTGCTCCCCAAAGGTGTCCAAGGGTGAGGAAGTAGAATAGAAACAGGTCATGCAGGTGCTAGAGTCACTCATAAGCATCCTCCTCCTGGTGCTGTGGATGGACGCCTTGGCCAGGCTTGGGATGAGGCTGGTGAAGGACATTCTGCAGTACCTGCAATCCTCAGATGGTGAGGGTGCGAGGAAAATGGTACAGTGGTGGTGGGTAAGTGGCAGGACCTCAGCAAGGTGATTTTAAATCAGCTGAGGGCACACAATGGCCCATTGGAGTTTGCTGCCCTCTCCAGATGGCAAGGGCCCAGCTCCGTTGTGCCTGGGTGCAGGGCAGGGGAATGGGCTGAGCACGGGATGGGTGTGGAGATGTCCACAATGCTGTTTGCATGTGGGTTGCCTGGGTGTCTTGCAGCTTACCGAGATGGAGTGCAAGGAGAGAAGAGAGGTTGAGGTGGCCTGAGGGCCCAGTCTCACAAACTGTAGTCAAGGAGGTCTCTGAATTGTTGCGATGCCCACCCAGATCATCTTCCCAAGCACCAAAATGGCACCTCAGCCAACTCCAGCCACCAATGCCCAGAGAGGAGAGTGGCGGTCAGCTAGAGCATCCTCCTACCCCTTCAACCTTGGTAGCTAGGGAGGGGGAGATCTTCCAAACCCTTGGAGAAGGCCTCTTTTAAAGTCTAGACCCTCATCCCCTCTTCTGCAGGTGATTCAGGACCTTTGTGAGAGGAGGTCCAGGGCTTTCTTCTGGAAGTGTCACACCTCACAGCCAGTCAGACACAAAACCTGTATCATCAGCACATGGAAAAGTTAATGGGAGCTTTAAATGACCAGAAGTAGGATTGCTAATCTTGGCTCTGTTCTGTGGCGGATAATTATATTTTATGTCTCTAGCTCCTCCCTGCAGTTTCAATTACAGCCAGTAATTTTCACCTCTTCCTGAAGCTGCTGCTGTTTGCGGTCATGTTCACGGTGGGGGAGAGCCGCTCTCCCGGCGCAGCGCACAGCGTGCATGTGGAGTTGTAAACCCATCAGATGGCCACCTCCTTGTACATCATGCCATTTCCAAGAGAAATGCTCTGCTCACTGCTCCTACTACTGCTTCCTTCCTACCCTGAGGGCTCGGTGAGAAAAGGTGTCCGGGTGTTTAGTCCCCTGAGTAAGACTGAAGCCCCGTGTTGGCATGCCCTTGGGCAATAATGTGTTTTCAGGCATCAGAAACCTCACAGGCTGGAGAAATGGCTGTAACGTGCTCCCTTTGGCACTCTCTAGTAAATTCAATAGAGAATTAATTAGGGGTTGGGTTGTAATGTGGTGCTCTCTGCAGGTACCATGGAAAGGTGACCTCTCCCCAGTGCTTGTCTCCAGGGTCACTAGCTGACACCTGGGATTAAATTTCAGATTTTGAAGACTGGACTCTGTCTTGTCTTGCTCAGCTCTTGAGCAAATGCCTTTAGACACCCTTGGCAAGCTCACCCTTGCACATATGTCTGTCTCAGGGTTTCTTGCTGCTGCTCATCACCGCGATAGCCACGTGCCTTCACATAGAGTGAAGACCCACCGCGAGGTCCCACCTGGGCTTTGTGGTATCTTGGATTTTGTTTCCCTTTACACAGATTTTTTATCTGGCTTGGAATGGATGGGTTGATTTATGGGATTTTTTTTTTTTTTGAAGAGTCGAGGAAGAAATGCAATACTTAAGCCATGAATGTTCTTAACAAAAACTTCCTGAGGAAGGGAGAACATTGCAAGATCTGTTAACGCAGTCAGGCTTTAGGTTTGCTTGATCTTCTGAGAAAATTACTCTGTGGTCTGATCCTCTTTCTGCCTGCAGCTCACATGAGCTTGTCCCAGGTCCTGAGATTCACACAAATACCAGGACTTGCTCTTTGAAGTATTAAGGCTTAATCCATTAATTGCTTTATGAATTAGGACCTTTTACTGTAAGCTGCCCTTGGAAGTTGTGTGGAAACTAATGAGGAGCTTTGAGCCTGGGTTGGGTATGTGCAGAGGAGCACGCGCTGTGGGTGAGGCGGGCAGCATCCTCTGTAGGTGCCGCTGGAGCCTGGGCAAAGTCTTCACCTCCAGCTTCAAATTGCATGAGTCACAGGGAGGGAGAGGGCATGGGCCTCAATGGACTGGTTTTTGGAGGAAGGATGGTGTTCTGCAGCAGAGCAGTTCTAGAAGAGTGCGTTTTCTGCAAAGGTGTATCATCACTGCAAGCAGTTGAGGCTTTACCACGGTGTTGCCAGTGGGCTGCATGTGGTTATAGTTTCCTAGCAAAACCATGTAGCCATCTTGGAAGGGGGAAGAAACCCTAAATAACCTTTGCATCCTCATACAGAACAAGCATTTTAGCTAACTAGGTCATCTGCACTGCTAGGGAGGCACTAATGAACTGGTGCTGAGAGAGACTGCTCTCCTCGTGTCGGTGCAGGCTGTCGCAGCTCGATGGGAAGCATCATGCCAAGTGAAACTGGTACTTGTTGAGGGGCTGGATGGCCCCAGTAGTATGACGGAAGGGAAGGGCACACTGGCAGCACCACTTCCCTGAGGACCCCGGCTCCTTGATGGCATCACACATAATGTGAGGGTGACGAGCACCCTAACACCCGCTAACCCAAGTGCTTTAGCATACGCCGACTCCCAAATTCATTGTGGCTGTTGAGGAATAGTCCCTGGAAGTGGTTGAGGTGGATCTTGGAGGGAACATGTGGCCAGAGCAGGTTTTTGAGAAGGGGACAGGGAGGTATGGAGGAGCTGCATGCTTAGAGAGACCCCGTGAGATGCATTACCTACTGATGGAGGTGAGACAGTCTTAGGCTGTGGCACACCACTGGAAGGAGACATCCTGCTGCATGTCTCTGTGTGTTTCTGTCGTGTGGATGGGTGATCAGCAAGACACAACAGGTCCCAGTTAGCTGGACACACAGTCAACATCAGGAGGTGCAACTGGTCAGACCTCTGGGCTGCTCTCAGCAGAGCAGGTGTGGGAGGTGTTGCTGTCTGACAATCGCCATTATGAAATGGGGAAAAGAAAAGAAACTTCTGATTTCCCTGAAAAGATGCATTATTATTTACCCATGGTATTTTCATCCTCATCCCACTCCTGATCTAAAGATGGAGTCGGAGGCTCCGGGTCCCTGTCGTCCCCTCCCACCCTCTGCAGCCGCCTGGGGAGGTATCCAAGTAGCTGCCTCCTCCCCGGTGCTTCATTCAGCCAAGTGCACTCAAACCTAGCGAAAGAGAAGAAAATACTAAATAAAGAGCTTTTTTTCTGTGGACTCACCAGCTGAGTTGCATAGGTGCTGAGCCACCAAAAGAAAAGGGTGACTTGCACTTCCATCATTGCCTTTGCGCTGCCATGGGCCAAGTGCTCGTGTAGTCTGGTCCAGGTGAAGGTTCTCCAAGAGCATCTCACCTGTGAGCAGCTGGGCAGTGCCTCCAAGCCCAGAGCTCCCACAAGATCCACCAGCGAGGCTGTCTTTCCTTTGGCCCTCGGTACTGGTGGGCATGGTCAGAAGATGATGGTGAGGACTGGGAGTCTGGGGCACTTGCAGAGTTCAGGTACAAGCATGGCATTTTGGCCCCGCATCCCAGGAGAGGTGTGTGGGCTGTAGTGGCCCATGGCTATGGAAGCTGTGGGTGACCAGCAAAGAGAGGAAGCCCAGAAGAGTGTTTGACCTCCACTGCTTTTGCTTGATTGTCGTGATATGTTACCCAGCTTTAAGTAAGCTATGTGAATTACCAGAAGTCCAGGTGCCTGGACCTTCCTCCCACCTCATCACACCTCCTCCAGTAGCTGGCTCCTAGGAACAGCACCATGAGCTGTTCCCAAGTAAGAGCTGGTGATTTGGGGCTCTCCCAGAGTCCCTGCGGCCTCAGCCTGGTGGCATGCAGGTAGGAAAGAGGTTTCTGTTGCAGGAAGACCGAGTGCTGGGCCATTTCATTGGGGATACAAGAAATCACGCCTGCTTATGGCAGTCTGCTAAGGGAGCAAGTGATCTGGCAAGAGCTGGCTTGCAGCATGATTGCCTTGTGCTTGCATGATGCTCTCCTGGTAACCCTCATTGACCCCAATTGACTCCAGGGGTTTTGTATTAAGGAACAAATGAACTATGCATGTTGTGTTACTAAATAAGCATGGCAGGATGCCCCTTTGCCTAATTAACCAGCCTGAAACAGGAGTGGTGACAAGTTATGTTGTAGAACACTGCTGTTCCCTGGGTGCTAGGCTGTGACCTCCAACGGGTACCTTACTGTCAGGAGGGTCCTCTTACTGATCTGTACCTACCACACCGCATCCATATCCTAGAATTGTGGGTTTTTTCTTGTTTTCCCCATGCACTGTAAAAAGCATCTTTTTTTTAATAACAGTTCTGGTGTCATGGGTGTGCTGCTGCATCTCCATATCTGGTCTTACCAGTCAATGCTGTTAGGTTCCTTATTATATGCATATGTAATATATTATATGCATATCACATGCGGTATCCTGGATGTGATACCACAAGTCAAACAGGATGCAGGAGCAGCATTTACTTGAGTCCTTTGTGGGATGTTCCCCTTCTGCTGCTTGCCTTGTACCTGCAGCCAGGTACAAACAAGCCCATGCAGATGGATTTCTTGCAAAGAGCTTGTGAATCACCGCATGGCGTGCTTTCTGGAAAGCCCTGCGCCTCTCTTTCCATCACACTCCAAGACCTCCCACTGGGCAAAATTGGGCCCTGAGCAGCACAGCCCCCCAGGACACGATGCTGTGCCACTCGGGTTCGAGATGCTGACACCAAGGATGGGGCTGAGCCTGCCCTACTTGCAGAAGGAACCCGTGGCAGCTCCTGTGCTTGGCTGCAGGGAGGAATGCCTGTGAAAAAGGGAGTTTAATTAGATGGAAAAAACCTCCGTGAGATCAGCCTTTGTGCAGAACAGGGTGCTGCCAGCAGCTGGAGGATGGGTTAGAGAAGGGGGGCTGAGGAAAGGTTTGGTGCCCAAATTATTTTGGTGTCAGCACATGGATTTCATAGAAGAGGAAGAAAGTGAGTGGGGAGGAGCATCGGGCTCCTGCCTCACTGCGGGTGGGGGCCGGCAGCCTTGAGCCGGTGTTCGACCCCCGGGTGTGCTGTGCCTCCCTGCCCCCTTCCCAAAGGTCCGTGTCTCACTGGGAATGTAATTAGCTGGTAGCTCCTGGTCAAAGAGGATTAGCCGGGTTAAGAGAGTGCCTCCAGCTCAGTGCTGTCCCAGGGTGGCAATCCCAGCCCCAGTCTGGCGTCTGGGGCCATGCACGGCTCCTGGGCACCCCCGCCACCTTCTTCCAGGGGAAAAGCAGGGTATGGGTGCCTTGCCAAAAACCTGCCTCCAGAGCTCAGGCAGTGCCTGGGGGGAGGATCCAGCAGCTCGCCGCCCGCAGAGCCCCCTGCCCTTCCTCCGTGTCATGCTCTTCATATGACCCCCCTCCCAAGGAGCCACCTGCCTGCGTGTGGCGATGGGGCGGGTGGGTGACAAGTGGGGACAGGCACCTGAAGTTTGCAGACATCATTTGTCCATAGGAGTCTGGGTCCTGGTATTTCTGCTGGGCTCAGAGGGCTGAAGGGCACCGATGGGCATGCTCTGTGGCCCTGACGTAGCAGGGAACAGCTGTTGCCAGTCACCCCTTTGAGGCTGTTTCCCCTGAGATCGAGCATCCTGCGGTGACAGCTTGGCGGGGTCCCCAGGGCTCGGCCGGGCCCCCTCTCTGGGGACAGGAGGAGCAAGGTGCCGTCTGAAGGGTGGGCAGGGGGTTAGGCCCCTGAGTTCCCTGCAGGCCCCAGAGATGCGGGCCACAGAGTGCAGCAATTGCTGGGTTTCTCCTGGATTTTTGTGTAGAAATCATGATTTTTAAAAAAGTCCCCCAGCCCCAGGGGTATAAATATTCAGGTCAGTCACATAAACTTAAGTCAAACAGAGACCACTGCGTATGACAGCATGAGATGAAGTCGGTTTCACCGGCGTGAGCCCTCAAATCCCGTTACGGATTGGTAATTAACAGCTTGCTGTGACTCAGGAGTTTTCTGTGCCGCTTAACCCGCTGTAATTAAGCCAGCTCTGGCTGCTGGGCTGGGCAATGCCGGGCTCCCCGCCGGCTCCTTCTGCAAACCTGGGGCTGAGGTGGGGCCAGGGGTCAGTGGTGATGTGTAACCCAGCGGACTACTTTGAATTAGGAGTGAAGTCCCCTTAGGTGGGTAACGCACAGCACCCGCAGGTGTCCCACGCGTGTGATCCCTGTTTCTGTGGCTGTTGCAGCCCCCCCGGACCCCACTGATGGATGTTGTATGGAACGCACGGGATGGGACCTCCCTGTCTGCTGCAGGCTCTTGTCTTCTGGTGGTGTCTTTGGAGGTTCTAGGGCTACTCCAAATGGTGGGCTTTGCCTTGCTGAGCCTGCTCGCAGCTTCTGGCCCCTTAGAAAATTATCTTAAGAATTGCTGTTCCTTTCTTTAATCAGAAAAAAACCCCAGAGCTCTAGATTGCTTTCCTCCTTTAGACGCAGTTATGTTATGAACGGACAAATGTTAGCCGTACGTGAACCCTGCTGATTAATGCTTTGCCGAAAGCCACTGCCCGCGCCTGCAGATTGTTTTCAATGGTTCATAAAACCAAGCTATATATTCAGAGGGGTGACAGTGGCTGAGCGAGCAAAGGGATTTCTGCCTTCCTCGCTTCTAAATGAAGATGTATTTGAAGTGAATGATGCTTCCCTGATGGCAGGCTGGTTTTCCAAAGCATATTTGCTGTGCCCTAGGGCCTGGGGCTGCTGCCTGTTGTATCGCTGCGCTCCTGGGCTAGCAAGCTGCCTGGGCCACCAGTGCCCAGGTGTCCTCCTGAGCTGTCTTGCCAGGAAGGCCAACAGGTATGTCAAGAGGAAAAGCCTGAGTGCTCACCACGGAGCAGGCAGTGCAAAAAGTCAGGCTTAAAACAGGGAGCCCTTTGGCTTTTGGGGCATCAGTATTGGTGCTGTGGGCCCACCAGTGGTGCTGGAGGTCAGGTGGGTGCCAGGGCAGATGTGATACCTGTCTCCACCATAAGTGCTCTTCTTAACAGCCTGTCAGAGTGGAGGCAGCTGCCATGCTGGCTCTTGGAGCTGCCGCCTCGCTGCAGGGTGGGTGGCTGCCCACACCGCTGCCCCAGCGTGCCAGCCGCTGCCCGGGCATGGCAGCCCGCTCCCAACCACCAGGCAGGGTGAAGAAGACCCACAGGCCAGTATTCTCCTAGAGGGTGCTGCAGGCAAACCTGCAAGAGCTGGTGCCTTGCAGTGGATTGTAGCAGCACTGCTCGCTGCCATTGGTGGCAAAGCACCAGCCATTGCTCCTGCAGCAGGCAGCGGTGTGGGTGGGTGGGCAAGGTGGTGCCTGCAAGCCCTGGGGGAGAGGGGGGGCTGCTCTGGCCCTGCTGAGCTGGGCCAGCGACAGCAGCCAGCGGAAGGGAGGCTCTGCTGGTTCCTGCCGCGGTTCAGGCTGGGAAGGCAGAGGGTGAGTGGTATTGCTCCGTTAGGCAGCAGCGTGGATTTAGTTCAGCCTTACTTGACAGTGAAACTTCATCTGTGAGTATCGATCATGGTGTTTCCTAGAAAGTGCCAAGAAATAGTTTAAGGAAACCCATTTTGCCCATATAACATGGATAGGTCCTCATGCCAGCTCTGGTCCCCTGCTAAGCTTTGATTGCTCTTCCCAGCAGACAATATTTTTGGGTAGGTGTTGCATATCTGCTTCTAAGGGGTGATGGTATTCTGCTCAGGAAACTTTCATGGCACAGACTTATCCTTCAGAAGCTCACTCAAGTCATCCTTGAGTAGATGGAGGGGACTGTGACCTTGCAGCAGGGACACAGACAGACGTACAGGGCTATCACTGCGAGAGGATTTGATATTCTCATGAGTCGGGTGCCATGAATATTAAAATTCATCAACCTGGGAAGGGCCTGAGTAACTTTCCATCTCCCGGCTGAGGTTTCACAGTTTCAGAAAGACTGAAAGAAGATCAATAACTGCCCTAAGGCGCCTTGTTAGGGACTTTCTTGACCTTGAGAAGCTTTGAAAAGAGTTACTGTTGTACGTATGAAAGGTTGAAGACAGAAAAAATAGGTGAAGTAGAAGCGCGGAGAGGAAGCAGGATGAGCTAAAGCTTCCATAGCGTTTTATGGATGTCGGAAAGGTTTTTGTAAATGAGTGCTGGAGAGCAAAAAACCCCAGTTCATTCACAGAACTCAGGTGTACCTGGTTCTAGCACAGGATTTTCTAACTCCAGTCTTCAAGTCAGACCCGGCAGCTGTGCTGGTGGGGCAGCCCTGGAGCCTCGTGCCTCGAGGAGCCCCCTGCCTGGCTGCTGCTGTGGGCAGTGTCACTGACGTCCACTGCAGGACCAACCTCGTAGCTCAACAGACGAGCCCCACTCGCAGGGAGCTGATGCCCATCTCAGCAGACACCTTGTTCTGGCACACAGATGGCATGGAGGCAAAGCAAGATGTTCCCGTGGCATCCTCCTAAAGGTGTGCCAGATGCAGCAAAGAGCGGCAGATGGTGGAGGAAAGCAGGGGAGGAAGAGTGTGATGCTACAGGGGAGGCATGGGGGCTCTCAGTGGGATGGGGACAGCCTGGACCCTCATTCTTGCTCCTGCTGCATCTTGTGTTGAATGATCAGTGGCTAAAGAAGCTCAGGAGCTGTTGCCAGCGCAGGGGTGGCACCCAACATCAGTAGGTTATTGCCATCTCTGCCCTGGGTAAGGCGGTGGTGGGATTAGAGGGGTTTGGGCTGGTGATGCTTGGTGGCCCCCAAACACACCACATAGGATTACAGACCACGTCTGCTTTAGGGGCAGTGTCACCTCGATCACATCTGTGATGCTCAGCTTGACAGGATGATTTCTTGGGGGCCAGTGGGATGTGGTAGCACTGACCCTTGAACCCCTGCTGCTTGGTGGGGTGTGTGGGCTCCTGTGTCATGAGACCTCTCCCCTGCCCACAGGAGGGGTTGCTGGTGGAGATGGAGAACATCTGCCTGGGGTGGACACTGCTCTTAGGAAGACAAGAAGTCTGTGAAGGGGGTCAGATTGGAGGGGACCTTTGGAGCAGTGTGCTCTGAGCAGCCCTGTGGGGGTGCACGGTCCCCAGGCAGGTACCAGCAGCAGATGGCAAGGCTGGTGAGACCACATAAATCAGTCTTGGTCTGAAGTGCAGTGGGCAGGAGAAATGGCTCTTTTTATTGGAGGTAGTGAGGGGATTTGGCTGTTCAGCTCCTATTTCCACCCCCTGGAAGCAGGCACAGATTATCGTGATGTGCTTGCAGGCCATTATACAACCTGGAGCTTGCTTTCTCTTTTTTTTTTCTTTTTTCTTTTTTTTTATAACATGCCGTGTTAGTACTTTATTTGGAAACATGTTGGGACACTTAATCGAGCATTTAATTAGCTTTGTAACACTGGATTTCTGAGTGGGTTGAGGAGGAGGCAGCTTAGGGCTGGGCTGCAGTGGAGATGCTCAGTTTTCCAGCTGTGATGGGAGCATCTCGGGCTGACTTTGCTGGTGTTGATCCACCTTCCAAAGCACCATCGTTTCTCCTAGTGAGCCCAGTGGTGTTTTGCAGTTGTATCCTACAGTCTTTGGCATCTGTAAAGTTCCATGGAACAAAATTAGAGTAGGGAGAGGTGCTGCTGATGGTGAAGTTTGTGGGTGTGCTGGGGAAGCAGCCAGCGGTGAGGCTGATGATGGGATTACCAGCTGCATGTGCATGTGTTGGGGGTGGTCATTGCCAGCTCAGGTCAGGCTTTTTTGTCTGTTCCCTCCTTTCCATGTCAAAACTGTTGCTGGTGAAGCCCAAGGGCAGGGCAAGCCCGTGTGGGCAGCACAGCATCCTGGTGCTGGAGTCACATTGATACCCTGCTGCTGAAGCAAGCCCAAGCCTCCATCAGCCACGTGCATGTTAGTGAAGGCTGCATCCTTCTCCAAGGGCCAACAGGACCTAAAAGGCAGTTTTATGACATCTACAACTCAACCACCGCAGGGTTTCACCCTGGTTTAATAATGTTTCCCGTACCACGTAGTTCACCATTCAGACCTTGCCATGTGCTGGGATGCCCTATTTTCCTGACTACGTGTGTGAGCCATGTGAGGTGAGGACTGTGAGATCCCATCTCCTGAGAAGTACATTGAGTGCTGGAGAAAACGCCGCTGGGCAAGGGGAGAAAATCTATGCAAAGAAACAGCGTTATTAGTGTGGCTGCAAGTGAGCGCTGGGGCGTCAGTCAGCCGGGTGTTTGTTTCCATTCTCTGTTAAATGGCCGCGGGGCTTTGCTGAAGGGACGCAGCCTGATCCCATTGGAGCGCTGGCACTGCCAGGAGGTGCCAGGTGGAGAGCTGAGCCCTCACCATCATCCCTCTCCTTGCGTCTCCCTGCATCGCAGCCTAACCTCTGGCCTCCCATGAAACGGGACCTTTCTCCTTGGTTGAAATTGAAATACAGCCTTGTATAATTAATATTGTCAGGGGAATTGGGGTTCTGCGCTGCGGTGCCCGGGACTGGAGAGAGCTGTGGTGCAATGTGCCCAGCAGTGATCCTCTCGCTGGGCGGTGCAGGCGGCAGCAAGGAGCATGCAGCGTGAGCCAGGGCACTTCAGCCTTTTATTTATAAAAATAAAACCTCACAGCCTGTTAAAAGAAAATAAGCCAAATGGAGCGGGGGGGGGGGGGGTGTGTGCACCAAGTGGCTGGCTGGTTCCTTGGCCTCCTGGCAGGCTTACTGGGCTTCTGCACTGGGGAAGCTGGGTGGTACCAGCCTGCAGCAAAAGTAAATGCAAAGGTGAGACAGAAAATGAAAGAAGTCTCTTTGAAGCACACCAAGGCTCTGAGCCCATGCAGGTCTCTGATCGGAGATTTTGAGCCACATTTCATTCTTAAATTATCCGGGCTGATTTTCAGTCTTGGTGGTAGACCTGTTAGCATAGCCCGTGGTCACCTCACAGCCACCTTTTGAATGATTTTTCAGACACAGGGATCAGGAACTGACTGGAAATGCATGATAAAATGCCTTTTCGGTTGACGTTTGCCACTTAGCTTGAGAGGGAAATGTTTCAGAGGGACAGTTTGGTTTCTGGAGGTGTGAGATCCTTGCAGAAGCGGGGTGCCCAGGTGCTGGCTGGCAAAAGCCCAGACATGAGAAACTGTTTTATTTTTATTATTTATTTATACTTATTTTCTGCTCTCCCAAAGAAGATCCTTGGGATGGCTTCTGGGGACCCCCATCCTGGTGTGTGGAGGAGTTGGGTACCAAACCTTTACAGGCACTTTGACCCCTCCAGGGGCTTCATCTGCCTTTTCATCTGCTTAAAGGCCTTTGCACACCTACTGTCGTTGTGTCCAGGTTCCTTGATCTTGTGGATCCTGGCTTCCTCCGCACGTGTTTCATTCACAGAGCAGAAGAGGGAAAGACACGTCCCTGCATTCTGTGCTTTTTTTCTTTTCTCAGATTTCAGCGAACCTGTTCGGTGCAGAACATCATCTCTGCCCCTACCATGTAAACTGAAACAGCTTCATTTTCCTACGTATCTCTTTTTTTTCTTTTTTTTCCACCTATAAAATGTGCCTAGCAGCAGCTGCTCTGTTGGGCAGCCTGAAAGCCATGCTGCAGCATCCTCAGTGCTGATACGGGATTTCATATAAAGCCCGATACTTCCAGAGTCTCATCTTTCACGTAAGGTTGTAAACCAGCTCCTCTCCAATAATCAGAAGTGTAGGAGGGATTAGCTAGGAGGTGCAGTTATTAACATAAGTGATTGTAATTACAAGCCCAGGCATTAACATAGATGCTCGTGCTTGATCCTGCAATAATTACGCTCTTTTCCGTCTTTGATTTTTATCCCGTTTCTGCTCCAGTGAGTGGGTGGAAAGGCTTGTCCAGTGCTTGAGCTGCTGCGCATTGAAGTGCTTGGTGACTTGCAGGCCAGTGCCTGTGTTTGGGGCCAGAGGCGTCTGCATCTCCCCTCTTGCCTCTGGCTTTGCTACCTGTTATTTCTGGCACTGCGAGGTCTGACCCCCAAAATGGTGGTGACAGCTCTACTGCAGTGTTTGGGCAAGGGGGTTTCATGTGGCCCCACTGTCCGTCCTGCAGCGCACGGCCATGCCTGAGCTCAGGGAGCCCTGCCAGGAGCAGGGCTCAGCATCGAGCCGCATCGCTGGTGCCTGCAGCGGCCTCCTGGGCACGGCTGCTCCGGGGCAATGGGCACATCCCACCTCCCCCAAGGCTAAAGTGTGGCTCTGCAGGGACAGGCGGCCACCTCTCCTGCCCCTGCTCTGGCCTCAGCCATAACTAAATGAGGTTAACCTGGGTGTGTTGGAGCAGGATCTGATCGCGTAGGCAATACTTAGAAGCCCTGCAGGACAAAACACTCCATCAAATGTGTGATCATTCCCTGAGAAAAAGGGGAGGTTTTAGGTAAGGTCCCTTGAGAAGCTCACAAAGCAGAGGAGGGGGCGGGGGGCCGGGCTGGGGAGGGGCTCTGGTGTCTCTGGAGGCTCACCTGCTTTCTGAGGATATCGATTGCTCCAATACAAACTGTATTTCTCTCGAAAAAGTTTTCCTATTGTGCAAACGCCAGCACTAAATAGCAGAAAATAACCACCCTGGGGACAGCTTCTGCCATCCTGTTTGGCTCTTTTCAGGCTTGCTAGCTATATAATGTGCTAGCTATATAATGTGTTAGCTATATAATGTGCTAGCTATATTATGTGCTAGCATAGGTACATTTGGGTGACATCCTCCTTCGGTGTTTGGTGCATCGCACACTGTTGGTGAAACAGCAGATTTCAAGGTTTTATTGCATCCAAATTTATCTGTAGTTATTTAGTAATCTGCTGGAATAATTTTTCTGGAGTTCCGTGATTTCACCCCAACATCCTTTTCTCTCTAATTCAGCTAGATCTGGCTGTAGCTGGGAAACACCTCCATTTCCCAGCATGGGCGTGGTGGGGAATACCAGCACCTTTCCCTGTCCTGTGCCCCCTGCGCATCTGCTCGGGGCTGGTCACCTCCAGCATTGGGGTGATGCCTGCAAGTGGCATCGGCGTGGCTGCTCTGCCACCCAAGTAATTTTAATTTTAAATCCCCCAAATTTTAAAGGTGATCTCGGCCAGGCATAAAAAACTGGATAAGAAATGGGACACAAAATGAAAGTTTAAAGAGGGAGTGTAGCCGTGGCTTTGCCATACCCTCAGGAGATGGCTTCACTCCTGTGAACAGGAGCTGATGTACCCGCACTCTCAGGAAAGGATGTCCAAAATTATTTATCATTTTTTACTTTGCCAAGAGTTTCTAAATATGTGGCTTGAAATGTCACCTGGAGAGGTGAGATCTTCTAGAAAGTATGCAAAATGAGCAATTATAAGTAAGCAACCCATTAAAGGCAATGCTATCACCTTCTCTCTGTATCAAAAAGTCCTCTTTTTGGGTAGGTAAAAGGTTATTTGCAAACTGAGTGGTGGTTGTTTTGTATTCCTGGTGTGATCCAAAGTCACCTGCTCTTTCTGGTGCAGTCACAGCCAAACACAGGTGCTCTTCCCACCTGCCTGCAGTGGGGAGCTGAAATTCCTGGCCAGGGCGATGCCGGGGAGCCAAGAACTAAACATGCCCCTGCCCGTGCTTTGGGCACCCAGGGGAGTAACAGCTTGCAAAGCTCAGCCTAAGGAGCCTCCTGCACTGGCAGAAGGGAATATGAAACTTATTGTGGAAAATTGTCTTAACTACTTTGTGTGGCAGAAATGTGTGGCTGGGGGGGGGGGGCGGGCAGGCAGAGGTGTAGCCCAGCACTTCACTCACCACCCAGAAGAAAAGCTTTTCCCTTCTGAGGCTGTTCCTAGAGCTGATATTAAAAGCTGTTTAGGAGCTCCTGGAAACCATTCCCTGACAAAGCAAATCATTTCAGCTAATTAAGAACCCGATGCAAAATCCCCAGGTAATACTTTGCAACTTAAACAACTTTCCAGGGCATTTGGAAGAGAAACGCGTTTAAAGGCGCAGCTGCCGGAGCTGTATTTTCTGTGTTGGAGGGCGAGGCGGAGGCAGGGATCCGGGAGGACGCAGCGGTGGTTGTTGTGGGTTCCCCTGCCCAGCCCCGCGGTGTTTTAAACTGCCTGGCACGATGAAGCTGGGCGAAGGGGACAGCGGGAAGGCTTGGCCATCGTGGCTTTCACCAGGTCCCATGTGGGCAGCATCTGCCTTGCGAAGCCTTTGGCAGCACCCCCGCGAGCACCCTGGCAGCCGTGCTGGTGGGGTACGGTCTGTGGGGTGCACAGGGGCTGTGCTGCCGCCCCAGCGCTGGGCACAGGGCTGTGATGGGACGCGGCACAGGGCAGGTGGGGTTTAAACCGTCTTCTCCGACATACCCTGGAGTCCCCACTCGGGGACCTGCTGCTAGACGGGCCCCTGTGTGCTGTGGTTGTGGTCCTCAGCTCTGCAGGGGCTCAGGAGGAGGAACCAGGGTTCTCTCTCCCCAGAGCTTCCCCTGTGTTTCAGGCAGGGAAGACCCTGGGCAGCAGCCCTGGGAGACGTTCAGGCTCAGCCATGCAGAACCGCATGGCGGCATCAGGGAAGGGAGCAATCCTGGTTCCCCCAGCCCCGTGGGCAGGAGGCGGTGGAGCTGGGGCACCTTCTCACTGGGGCTGAAAGACTCTGTGAGGGCTCTGCCTCCCTTTGCTGAGGATTATTTTAGGTCTGTTTCTGCCTCAGTGAGCCGATGCCAGCTGTCCCTGCCAAGCGATATTTGGGAACCGGGGCAGGCTTCTCCCCCTCTTTGCTCTCCATGTAGGTCCCCCACCAGCAAACCATTGAGCTCCCTCAAAGCTCATCCTGGCTATGACCATCAAAATGCACCAAACCCCCTCAGCAGAGCACGGGGCTTTATTTCAAAAGCCTTTGCTTCTGCTTTGCCTCCTCAGCTTCCCACTTCCATCTGCTCTACCTGCTAAAATAAGGCAGCGTGCTGCAGATGAGGGGCGCCGTGTGGGGAGCCCCACACTGCCCTGCCCGGGCTGACCCAGTGCCAGCTCAGCACCCAGGGACCCTCCACTGGGCATCTTCTGCTGTGGGCTGGGGGAAGCTGCTGCCGCTGCGGGTAGGGGTTGTCCCCTCCGGTTTCAGGTTTGTCTCACCATGCGGATGGGGAGAAGGGTACCCAAGGGTACCTTTGCAAAGGTCTGGGCTTCTCATCCTGAAGGTGCTCGTCTCACACCCGGGGCAGATGATGACTTGCTGAGACCAGCTGCCCAAATTTTAAACAGTTAAGTGAAATTAACCCTCTGTTAAGAGACCTTAAGTCTGTGGAGGACAGCCCGAGTCATTCATGCCTCTCTTTGCCCCTTGGTGTCCTCTCCCATGCTCTCCTTGTGGAGGAGTCACTGTAGGAGCACAGACATAGGACCACCTTCACCGCCCTCTTCCTTGGCATGATGAAGTCTTGCAGGTAGATTTTCTGGGACCCTTTGCACCCAACAAAGCGAATGTCCGGGGCAAGGTGGGACAGGAGCCGCTCGGTGCCCCACAGCAGAAGTGGCCACGGCAGAGCAAGGTCCTGCATCAACTTTAACGTTCCTCATGGCACAAACCCAAGATGAGAGGTGAGGCTGGGAAGTGGAGAGAAGATGTTTTGCACAGTTAGCCTCAAGACCTCATTGCCCTGGGTTCCTTGAAGCAAACAGTACAACAAAACACTGGAACCCGAAGGAAGGATCTGGGGGAAATGGAGACACCTTTGTCAGTGGCGTGAGGGATTTTTTGATTTAGAAATCTGCTTTGCGAACTTCAGATGGTATCTCTGAATGCTTTGTGTTTTCCTGTGCCATGACTAGAAGCTTTTGGCTATTGTTTGTGCTGTGACTGGGAGATAACTAGCAGGCAGTCTCTGATCTCCGACACGTGGTTTTATTTATTTTGGGGGGATAGGATATTTTAAATTGTTTGGAGCACAAAGAGCACCTGGCTCCCAAGCCTGTTGAAGCAGGAAAGCATTGGTTTCAGTGGGGTTTGCTTGACTTGGAGAACAAATATTCCAAAAAATCCACCCCTAGTTTAGACAAGAAATGAAGTATTGGTTGGGAATAACCCCTGAAAGTGTGAATGTGGGTGTAAGGATAGGACCTGCGCTGTGGGTTTGCCTGTGGCTCTGCAGGTCTGGGCTCCGTCCTAGCCAGGGCTGCATCCAGACTCTGGAACTGGACCACCTGGGATGAGCGCGTGGCCGAGTGCCAGCCCGGCACTCCTTGGCGTTCGCAGGCTGGGGCAAGGGGGCTGCAGCGGCAGATCCCACTAGTTGCCAGGATCGAGCATCCAAACTGCACCTAAAGGGCTCGCTGTCTGCAAAGGAGCTGTGAAATTCCCAGCTTTACATAATTTCCTGATTTACTTGGAGCCTTTAAGTATGACCAACAGTCATCTGTTTGCTGAGAGCAAATAGGACATCGGGGAAAGAGCAAACTAGAGCTAGGCAGCAGTATTTTTAACAGATCTGGGTTTTTCTTTAGGCTGGAAATCAGATGAGTGTTGCCAGCCTTCAGAGGAGCAGGTTTCTGCAGTGCCCTGAACTACTCTTAAAGTAGAGCTTCTTAAATTACTTAAAGGGTTTATATGAGGTGGTTCCTCCTGTGGCTTCAGGGAGCTGACAGGTCCCACACGCATCTGTCTGTCTTTGCAAAAAGGGCAGCTGGGGAAGGAAATGCCTTCACAGATGCATTTTAAACTGCGTAGACGTTCATGTGATTTTTTTTAAAAAAATATGAAAGCAACCATTTTATGTGGACTTCACCATTTCATTTTGTTTTGGCTTCTTAGCTTCATTCTTGCTGCCTTTTTACTCTTGAGACGGAAAATCTCGGCTCTTCCACCCCAGCGCCTGTAGCCAATTCCTACCTCCTGGCCGCAGAGAGACCTGGCACCACTGGTGGGAACATCCATCCAGGTCAGGGTCACCATCAAATCACCACGTGGCAGCTGAGGGGCTATCAGCTATTTTTAAAATAAGTTTACATCAAAATAAGGGGGTTTTGAAAATCAGCTGAAGTTTTAAAATAAGTCTTGAAGATGATGGAAATTATATTGGCCCCACCAAGGCGCGGACCCACTCTGTAGGCAGCTCGTGGGTTCCCCAGGTGTGCTCTTACGGCTCAGATTCTGGGCGTTTTGGTGGGGTCAGGAGTCATGCAAGATGAGCAGAGCTGGTGGGGACGGGGAGATGCTTTCCTGACAAGGAGGGCTGGGAGCTGGACCCCAGTGGGTGGAAAGTGCTGGCCGTGCTGCTCCAGCTGTGCCGTGGGCAGCAAGGGAGGGGATGGCAGAGGGCGTGCAAGGCACGAGCGTGGGAAGATGCTGCTGTGTATAATTTGAGCGTTGAAATGGCTCATCTGTCTCTGTTGTAGTAACCCATGTTTCTAGAACATTTCCCAGCCTTTTACTGTAATAGTTTATTGACCTGCACAGAAGCATGAAAGTTTATGAGAGTTAATTTTTCAAGCTTATCATTTGATTTATTCCATAAAGGTAGTTCATTTAATTAAAATATTTCTGCTGCTGAAATCAGGACTCACAATTTGGAAGCCTGGAGCGGGGTATATGGGTTTTTTTGAAGCAGCAGTCATTTAATGGGGTCAAACAGCATTGCCCAGAGAAACCGGAGCGTCCAGTTCTCTCGGGATACACATATTTCGGGGCAGAAATCCTGGAGGGAGTCATAGCAATAGAAACAGAACAGGATGGAGAAAGAGAGGAAGGCAAAGAGCTGAAATCAGGGGGGTCACAGGTGACCCCCGAGATGTCTGCCTGTGTCTGCGCAGCGCTGGCTGCTCTCCACCCAAAGGTGAAGCCCTGGCCTCTGGTGCCTTATTTTCCAAGCACTAAACAGCCAGGAGAGCCTGGAGGTGACCTGCTGCTCTCTGGCAGGGCCTGGGAGAGCTGAGGATGACTATTAGCAGATGTCGCCTCCAGTGGTGCATCTACCAAACATGCAAGGACCATGGGAAGGTGGATTTGGCAGGTCTCAGCGGCAGAGCCCTGAGTACCCTCAGCCACCTCCACATGGGGTTTTTGGTCCCTGCCGATGTAGGGTTGTCTCCTGGGAAAATATTATAATTGTTTTTTAAGTTTTGAAAACATTATATGACTGTGCAGGTACCACAGGACATCAGTTTGTGATGTCCTCAGCTTCCAAGCCATGTGACCGATGGCTCCCAACATGGTTTGAAAATGATCCATCGTGAGCGTGAAATAGATTCAAACCCCACGTGCTGCTGCTAGACTGGTTTGGGGGTGAGGGGACTGAGGACTGAACAGCTTGTAATGGGAAGGAAGCTGATGCTTCTGAAGATGCAGACTTTCTTCTGGTTTGGAAGTGAGTGGCTGCTGCCTGATAGACACTTGGGGCTCTTTGCAATTTAAAAAAGTGCAATCAGACAGCTTGAATCTGCTTTTATCAGATGCAGAAAATTACTAGTTGGATGGCTGGATATTTTAGTCAACACTAGTGCCTACGAAAAACCAAGGTTTTGACTAAATAAGACTTCTCTGATAAACTTAGCTTTTCTTGGATTTTCTTCCATTCTGTTGGAAAAACGGATAGAATATTATATTTGTTTTCTGCAGAGTCTGGCCAGGTTTCTCTTTGCAAGCATTATCTTCTACACACTTGAAATCTTGCGCATACAGGCTCGAATGGTACCTGGAGGGATACACTTACCATATAAAACTTATGTGTGAGATGGCAGCATGGCCACAACACCTTGCACCTACACTATGCCAGTGCACCAAAGGGAGTTAGAGCCCCTGGTGACCAGGTGCGGGCTCTGCTGGACCCGATGTACATCTCCCGGGCATTATTGCAGGATTATTATCATGCAGCCGGTGTTCGGAGATCCTCCTGCTGCTGTTAACCTTGGCTGAGAAATACATCCCGATAATGGGGACTGCTAAAGATAAGGCTGGCTGGCAGGCTGATAAATCTTGTTAAGCAGTACTACATCACGGAGTAAATTACAATGCATGGCTGGATCGATTCAAACAAAAATGAACAATGTATTACTTCTTTATCGGTAGGGGGAAAATAGCCTCTTGCCTCTGTGCTGGTGGGTTTTATGCTGGATGCGGAGCTGTGCGGTGATGTTAGTGGCAGGGCTGGTGGAGCAGCTGCAGCTTCTCAGCAGGTGCATCCCTGGCAGTGCTGGAGCAGGAACCCGGCAGGGTCCTCCGTGGCGGGGGGGGGTGGTACACAGGGAGCGACTGGTCTGTGTGTGGGCGAGAGGGGACGGCAAGCCAGGACACAGTGGAGGACAAGAGCCGCGTCCCTCTCTTCTATGTGGTTAAATGATGGTCATCGCAGTCTGGTCTGTAACAACTGATCCAGACAGCTTTATAAACGTCATGTTGGAGCAAAATAGGAAAATCGGAGCTTGTCTTCCTTGGGACAGCCATAGCTAATCTTTGAAAACCAGACCAAACCCTCTGCTGCTTTAATACCGTTGGCTGGATTTTATTGCGAACAGAAAATCTTCTTAATTCTTCATCCATTTGGATCCAGTCTCTTGGAACTGAGCTGGTAGTTAATTTAGCTCTTTCTTTGAGATAAAACAGGGAGAAATAGTAAGGCTCAGTGAAAAGGAAAACGAAAAGTGCTTTCAGCGTCTGAGGCTTGCTTTCCTCTTCCTCCTATTTTTCTTACTCTTTGTGATTTTCCTTTTCTATTAAATGTGCAGCACTGCGCTCATGCGTTTCCTCCCACAATGGCACCTTCAGGTCCCCAGCCTGGATGTCTTGTTTTTCCCACTTCTTTGGAAAAATGCTCCATCCTGAGTCTGTCCCAGGCAGGGGCAGCTTTGCCTCCACCGGCTCGCTGCAGAAGGGGGCATCGGGCAATGCATTGTCAAGGTAGCAGAAGATGCATGGTGGCAGCCAATGGCCGGGAAAAAAAGGGAGCACGTCCAGATTGGAAATAACAGTGGAAATAAATATCAGAGCTGCTGCCCAGCGGTGGCAACCATGTGAAATCAAGGGTGTATTTTATCTGAACCGAAGTGTTGAGGGATCACCTGGTGCAGAAGGAAGTGGGTGAACTTGTTGGGTTGGAGTGAGGATGGGCATTTCTCGTGGTAATTTCTGGCCCCAAAACTAATCTTCTTTTCTCCAGATAGTAATGCAGAGGATGTCCCATGTCCCAGCTGAGGGTGGTTGGCCTCCGTGTCTCACCGCCTGGCTGTCTCGAGGCAAACCTGCTTGCATGCATCTCCACCACTATTGCCATGCTGGGAGCTGGCGTCTCTGCTTCCCATTCCTGATGGCAACTGGCTTATTGCTGGATGTCTGTGTTATTGCAGAGGCCTGGCAGTGGCACTGATGCTCAGCAGGACATTCCCAGGGCGATGGATGCTCATGCACAGCCCTAGGAATTGGTCCCGTAGCTTCTAGACAAGACAAAAGCATCAAAGTGCTCTCCTCAATATCCTACTGATTTTTTAAATTTTTTTAAAAAATCTAATGAACTGGAAGGAAATATGTTGAGTGGGGAGGATGTCTATATATATTCTGAAAAAGCGCTGGTTTCCAAATTTTGGACAGCTGTGTACCCTTTTTTAGCAGCCCCTTCACACAGCCCACACAGCACCCAGGCTCTCACAATCGGGCTCGTTTGGAAATATGCTTCCTTGATTGCAAAATAGTTTAAATCCTTTGACTTAGAAACATTCTTGCCGTTCAAAAAGATATTTTTTTTAAGCACCAAAAATACAGAAGGTGCTTCCTGCTGCAGCAGCTGCCTTAATTTTGGAGGTGGTTGAAGATGGGCAGGGGGCAGGGGTGGGTTGGGGGAGCCTGGCTCATGGCTACGGCTGCATAAGGATGCGGGTGTTGAGATGCTCCGAAGCTGGGCTCTGCTGGGAGCTGCTGGCCATGGGTGCTTCAGGTGGATGCCAGAGCAGGGAGGGGGAGTTATTCTGGGGTCCTAGCCGAACAATCCAAACAGGTTTTCCAGCTGGCCCCTTGACATTCAGTCAGTCAAGGTGAGCTTGTTTCCCAGCTCCATGGAAAAAACATCGAAATAACCACATCAAAAATTAGTCTAAGCTTGACACTGACACCGCAATTCCTAATAACATGGAAGAGTGGGTGGCGTTTTCCCCTAGCCTCTATCAAGCCCGCTTTGGGAAGGACCCTGGCTGGGAGCCCTGGGACAGCTCAGCAGCGAGCAGAGCAGCATGTGCCCATGTCCATGGGTCAGCGCCCCAAAAAGCCCGTTGGTTTTCTGCAGATCACCACTTCTGCAGCAGGAGGGGCTGCCTGCAGTGGCAGTGCCCAGACCCAGGGCTACAGTCGCTGAGGTTTGTAGCTGGGTGAGAAGCCACAGGTAGTCCAGGCTGGTTGTGCTGGTAGAAGCCACATTGGCAGTTCTCCTACGGCCACGGAGGCTTGCGCCGCTGTCCTGCCGCTGCGGCACCATTCACCAGCCCAGCCATCGGCTGCTGCAGTGGCATAAGCTGGACTTGGCAGAGGCACAGCTATTCCTCGAAGGCGAGCGGAGGGGAGTGTTGCTATTACGCATCAGTCAAAGACTTTCAGCTGGAATAATCCTCCGCTGGCTATGGAGTGTATCGAACCGCAGGGTGGGAGTCTGGGAGCGCCTCAGGGGCTGTCTCTCAGGCCCTCAGCCTCCGCCATGGCGGGCTGGTGCATCCCTGGAGCATCCCTGCTGCGGGCAGGAGCAGGGAAGGAAAACACTCCCCAGCATGAGGCATGTGCAGGGGCAAGGAGAAGGGAGAGCCGAGGGAGGAGGATGCTCCTCGGTGCCACAGGAGCAGGACTGTTGTGGCCACTTCAGCACCTGGTTGCCCAGCTCCTGTCTCCGCTCTGCCTTCCCTCCCTGTGGCACCAGTGAAGGGGATGGGTGGCAGGACAGGCACCGCTGCTCCTGCTCCAGGCCCCTGCTGGGCAGGGTGGGTGAGGGGGGGAGCACTGGTGCGAGACACCGCATCTCCCCTGCGGCTGCTGTAGCCGGGGCTGGGAGCTGCCGCTGCCCACGTCCTTCCCTTCCCTCCTGCGGCAGCTGATGGCAGCCCCAGCACTCAGCCGTCATGTGCAGCTTCTCCCATGTTCTCTCTCTCTCTCTCTTTTTTCCAACTGGGAGAGGTCCCAGCACAGAGGAGGAAGAGGGATGGAGTGGAGCAGATGGGAGGCAGAAAACGAGCCCTGCGATGCAGAGCTCATCCCAGCGAGTTCATTACCCTGCACTGCTTTTAATCACATTATTGCAGTGTGAAGGCCACTGATACATCACACACATCTGTAAGAGAGCTGGGGAGGGACTGTTGGCTCCATCAGCCTGACAGAGGCCGGGGGAACAGATAAGAATAGGCTGATGCTGGAAAACACATCACTGGGTTGCTTGGTCAAATGCTATATTTAGCACGGGATTGAAATAACTGTGGTGGTTTTCAGCTGGGCTAATCTGTGAACCCTGCACTAATACTTGCCCAGCTGATGGTAATGAAGTCAATTAGTGTGGAGCAGTTGGCAGCCAAGGAAACTCGGCTAAGGGAGGTGTGTGTGGTCCCTTGCTGCCTTTCCCTGCGGATGGTCCTAGGAGCCCGTGGCTTTACGCTGAGCAAGTAGATCTTCGCTGCTCTGCCTCCAACAGCCTCCTGCTGGGCAGCGGGAAGGATGCACAAGTGACTCCCTGGGGAGCCTGCCAGCCCCCCTCGCTCCCCCAGCCAGGCAGGCATCGGTGCGTGGCCAGCTGGGCTCCAGAAACATGACCTGCTCCGCTGAACAGCATTTGAGAGTTGTATTTAGTGCTTCTTTTTTATTTACTGATTTTATATATATCTATATCTATATACACACACATACACACATGCATAAACTTTAGAAGCAATACGTGTATGCTGGCATTAAAGCAGTTAGCAAGCACAGGTTCAGGCAGCTCTGCATCTAGCTTGAGTGGGATTTTGAGGGTGTTTTCAAGGGGAAAAAAGGCACCATCAGGGCAACAGCACACCCTGTGCTTTCTGCCCTGTCCTGGAGGTGGCTGTTCCACAGCGGTGTGTGAACGTGCATCTGTGCAGTGCTGGCCATGCACAGCCAGCTCTGCCTGTCCCCCTGGCTCCCCAGGACTGCCCCTGCCTGCCCACTGCTTCTGGTCCCCCTTGGTCTCGGTCCCCTCCTGGTGCTGGGGCCACCCGAATCCTCCCCAGTGTCTTCCCACCGCAGGTGCAGCTCTGACAGCATCTCCTGCATTTGCTCCATCTCGCCTCTTGATCTCTGGTGCTTCTGCCCTCACAGCGCATTCCGCATTCCTCGTTTCAAATCCCATCACTGCCTCAGCCTCCTAGGAGAGATAAGGGCTGGGGCAGAGCTAAAACCAGGCCTGTGGTTTATTTGCTGATGGCACAGGAGGTTAAAAATGCCCTTTGTGAGCATACTGTGGTCGGGACTGTGATGTGCATCCTCCCCTCCATAGGTGAGCATCCCAGGGAGGCGCCAGTTGGCTTGGGTTGGCATGCTCCCCCTCACCTCCTAAAACTGCAGCAGCTCGGCCAAAGGGGTTTGGCAGAGGTCTGTGGTGCCTCCAGCCATGGTGGGGGGTGATTTGGAGGGGCTCGGGAGAGTTCAGAATGGGCTGAAACCAAGGGGAGCAAGCATCAGCCAGCACTTGGGCAGCAGCATCCAAAAGGAATGAGCACCAGGGTTTGCCTGGGGAGGCTGCTGGCAGAGAGCATCTTTGCCAGAGGAAGGAAAGGGCACAGGGGTGCTTAAAGGGTGGAGAGCCTGCCAGCCAGACCCCAGGCACTGCCTGAGGTGGGTCTGAAACAGCCCTGGCATCCAATGATCAAGCATGACTCAGTCCCTTTCCCTTAAAACTGTGCTAAAAACTATCCACAGTATGGACAGAGCTGAGGTGTTCTTAGCACAAGGATGCTGAGCGCTTGGGAGGTGGGATCATACAGTGAGATGCCCCCACTTCTGCTGCAGGAGGGTGCGTAGAAGGTGTCTGTATGTCAAGAGCCCTCCTAAACGGGAGGTTTCCTGCAAGCAGGGCTGAGAGAAGTGCTTGAGAAATGATTTTATGAGGTTCTTGTTGTTAATTTGGATCTTGATTCAGATACCAGAAGTGTTTTCCATATTTTCCATGCACCCATCTGTCACAGTGATGAGCCCTGCACAGTACTTGTCAGCAAATAAATGAAATATTCTGGTGAGACTCACCGCATTTAATGCTGGGAGATGAGATCTGGCTTGCGAGACACTTATACCTCATGCTGCTTATCTTATTTTGTACAGATTTTTGTTCTGGTATTTTAATAGATATCGTTTTGATTGTGTAAAATAATACTGTAGAACATAAATAACCAGACAGAGTCCTAGGGATGGTATGGTGGGGAGCATTTTGCACTGGGATGAAGACCATGGCTATGCATCTCCCGGCAGCCGGAGAGGTTACAGTGAGGGTCTCAGGGGTGACGGGGACAGTGGAACTGGCAGGCAGAAGCTAACTGGGGAAGCTGGGAAGCTTCCAGGGAAATCTGGGAAGCCTCTGGCTCCGCCGGCTCCCACTGAGGCTCTCAGACCTCTGAGCTGCTGAATAGGGGGTTCATGTGCAACCGTGATGCTGAAGCTTGCTGGCTCCATCATTAAAAAAAACCCAAACCAAACAAAAAAAGCAGCAACGCTGGGGAATTCAGCATTTAATTAACTTGCCAAGTGGTAACATTGACCAAAATTACACAGGAAGACTTCTATTTTAGTTAATTACAATTTTGTTGTTGCCCATTAGTAAATTAAAACAATTGCAGGGTAAAACCTGGTGCATGTTGGCAAGCACGGCTGTGGCCACCTGCCAGTGAATGCCAGAGCTTGGAGGGGAGTCGAGCACCCCACACACACACATAGACCCCTGATGTGCGGCGACCCCGCACCCCGGCTGTGTGTTGCCCTGGGGTGCTGCAGCGGCATCCCCGGGGGCTCCCGTGGGAGCAGGGCTGCTGCCAGTCCTCCCCAGCCCCCGGGCAGCCATTGGCATTTCAATCGGGGCCCCTCCAGCAGAGCTGTGGGAATTGTGGCTGCAGCCTGCGTTTCCCAGTGCCGCTTGTGGGGTACGCAATTAAAACCCAGGACCGTTGTTGCCTCTGGGATGTGATGCCTTGAAGGAAGCCGCCCGCGCTCCGTCTCCGGCGGGGGCTGCCCTGGGCCGGGGGCTCTGTCCTGCCCCTAATGCCAGCAGGAGCACTGTTTCTCTGGAAACCTGCTTTCCCCCTAACTCCTCTGCAAATCCGGTGGTTTGGGAGCGAGGAAAGCTGGGAGCCAAGGGGTCAGGGCAGTGACCCTCCCGGGGTGTAAGCTGATAACCTGGCTGGGCTGGGCAGCCCCCCCGGCACCCTCACCCCCCTGCCTGCCTGCCTGGCCAGTTTCCAGCATGCCCTGCTGTGCCAGTGCCTCTTCATTTAAGATGGTATATCAGGCGTGCTTTGGTTTCATCCCTCTCTTTAATTATTGATGCTTTCCTCTGCCTGGAGCCCGCTCTGCATCCCAGCGGTGTTGCCCGTGTGCTGTCTGTCTTCCTCGTGTGCCGCAGTCTTCATCGGCCCCAGGTCACGATCACTTGTGCTCCATGTGGTTAAACCCCCATGCCCACTGCCACAGCGCATCCTAAGGCAGCAGACCTCATGCTGAGCAAACCCCCATCCCCATCCCAGTCAGGTCCAAGGTTTCCAGCATCTTTAAGCACAGAGACAGACAGATGCCACCGTGCCTTTGCTGTAAGCTCCTTACCCGCTTACCGCCCCGGTGAGAGGCACCCTGACTTCCTGGGCATCCAACAGTTTGGACATGCAAAGCACTAAATACAGCCTAATTATTATTATCTTTGTGGGATCTGGTTAATCTCGGTGGGGATTTACAAGCTGTTAGCAAATCAGCCAGTCGCTGAATGTTTGCATTTTTCTCAGGGGCAGCCTAATCCTGTTGTTGGCCGTGTTAGCTGGGAAATGCCCAAGGCCAAGTTATACGTGTGGGGGAGCTGCTCCAGCGCGGATACCTCTGAGAGGGAGCAGAGGTGCTGCGGGATAGCCAAACACTGAGCTGATAACCCTGCGGGGCCGTGGGAGGGGATGGGTCATTTGTCACTGGCAGAGTGTGGGGTGCTGGCACGGGGCTGTGGGATGCCTCAGATGCAGCATCTTCACTGAGCCCCTTGGGTTTTAGCATCCAGCAGCGTGATGGGTGGTAGTGCCGGGTGTTGATAGGGCTGCAGAGGTCTGCTAAAGATGGTGATGAGCTCGGAGAGGTTGGCCAGCGATGTTCCCGCTGGGCACAGGCAGCTTTGCTTGCCTCCATCTTCCCACAGCTGCCACGGGCAGGATTTCTTGCCCCCCGCTGTGTGCGCGTAGGAGCTGGGCAGCTTGCAACTCCTGCTGCTGGCGGTATTCACTGCAGCAAGTGCCAGGATGTGATGGCAAACGCTGCGCTGGCTGCTGCAGCACGCTCTGTACTCACAGCGTACACACAGCTCCACGCAGTGCTGGCTGCTGACGGGGCTGGGGGCTCTCCCATGGCTCAGGAAAATTCAGTTATCCCTTTGCTTGTTTTCTGCCGTCCAGGGCTGTAACCACATAGTGATTTTCCACAGGGTTTCAGACTAAAGCTCAGGGTGCTGGGATGTCAGAAGGGTCTCCCCGGCCTGGGAGACCCCAGAGGTGCCAAAAGACAAGGCAGGAAGAGAAAATGCAAACTCACTATATGCCAGTCTCTCATCTTGGGCATTTCCCAGGGCTTGGCCAGCACGTCTCATGGCTGGCGAAGACTAAGGGCCAGCTCCACCCGCGACCTTCCCTACTTTCTGCCTTCCCTCTGTCCCCGTGCCTTTCTGCCTGCTGTGAAAAGCAAGGGGCATTTCAGAGTGAAGCTCCACAATCTTTTTGGCAGGGCTGTTTTTACTGGAGATCGTTCCCTTATCCGTTTCCCGGTTTGGTCCCATGAAGAGTTGAGCTGCCACATCTGCGAGACCAGGATGGCAGGTTGAGCTGCTCAAAGTGGGGCAGCTGCCAAGGGGGATGGCCGCGGAGCCACAGGTGGGAGGAACCTGAGAGAGGATGCTTAGACCAATCTGTGGAGCTATCAGATCCCCATGGCACAAATCAGTCCTGTGCTCAGCTGGTCCTGGAGGACCCCTAAGCCTCATCCTGATGAGATGACACCAGCAGGTCCTCTCTGCTGATGCCTGCCTTGCACTGTGGTGGTGACCCTTGCCGGCATGGACTCAGGGAGGTGCTGGTGGAACAGTGTGGGGTCCCCAGTCCAGCCTCCCATGCAGAGCAGGGCGGCCACCAACACAGGGGACTTTGTCTAGCAAAGTTTTGAACCCCCTCCAAGGATGGAGACCCCACAGTGACTGCCCCAGGCTGCACCACTGCCTCGGCAAAGGGACTGTTCCTAGTGTCCACCCTGAGCCTCTACTCCTGCAAAGCACATACGTCTGTACCCAGGCACACCTAGACAAAAGGAGCATGCTGATGTAGGAGGCTACATCTCCTGGAGGGTGTCCTGCCATGGTGGTTGTCCCAGCAGGGCACTGGCCAGAACATGTGTGACTCCTGCCTCTCCACAGGCACAAGAGCCATCTCCTTGGATGGGACCAGACTAGCGCTCAGTGTCTGCAGCTGGCACTTGGTGGGCAACGTTGGTCATCCTTAGCTTGAATTTTGTCCTGGAGGGGCAAAAGCAGCTGTGCACATCTCCTCGTCCAGACCTTCCCAGCCACCACGGTCTGGCAGGGTGGGACAGCGTGAGCATGGGCAATGCCCCATTCAGGGAGCATGTTAAGGGCTTGGGTGGGGCAGGCTGGGTAGTTCAAGGTGGGCTGATCTTCTCTGGTTCCTGCAGGACCAAGCTGGGAGCTGGCATGATGGTGTCGCAGAGAGTGAAGGGCAGGAGCTGAGCTGAGCTCTGCCCCGGCACAGCCAGCCTGTCCCCTCTGCATCACACCTCCCCCGTGCTCCTAGTATCAGGGAGGGAGCTCTGGTGAAGTGAAATGGGATTCCTGAAAGAGAAATGAAAAGGCCACGTATTTCCATGAGGCAGGGATTCAGTTTGTGTCACGCAATCACATTTCCTTCTGCAGTCTGAAATAATTACACAGCGGAGCAGGGCGAGGAGATCTGATTCAGAGGTATAGGGATGAGAGCGAGTTCTGAAATAAAAGAAAGCAAATGCAATCATTAAGATACAATAGGTTGCACATGCCTCTTAATTAGACTTTCTCTTTGATTAAGCAGTAATTAAAAATTACCGTGCTGAAAGGGTTATTTTTTCTTGGCCCTCCAAAGCCCCAAGGTATTCTTAAGATGTTTGTGTGAAGAGCAGGGGCTGCTGCGGGGCAGTGGGGCTGGGAGGGAGGGTGTTGCGCACCTGCCCTTTCTCCACAGAAGAAGCTCTCCTGCCTCTGCTCCCGGAGAGTGGGAGCTGGATGGCTGCTTCTGGGCCAGATTGCTGTGTGAGTGAAGAAGTGTCCGTGGGGAAGCCCACCACCACTGCCTGCTACTGGCCACCACCAGCTGCAAAGCGTCTCCAGCATCTTGTCAAAATGTGGGGACTCCTGGGTGTGGGATGCAGGTGTTAAGCCCGTCATGCTGCTGCCATCCCTTAGGTATGGTTTTTAGGGTCGTAGAATAGAATCATAGAATCATTTAGATTGGAAAAGACCCTTAAGACCATCTAGTCCAACTGTTAACCCAGCATTGCCAAGTCCACTGCTAAACCACGTCCCTAAGTGCCACATCTACAAGTCTTTTAAATACCTTCAGGGATGGGTGACTCAACCGGTACCCTGGGCAGCCTCTTCCAGGGCTTGATAACCCTTTTGGTGGAGAAATCTTTCCTAATATCCAATCTAAACCTCCCCTGGTGCAGCTTGAGGCTGTTTCCTTGAGGCCATTTTGGTGAACCTCATCTTCTACATGGAGACTCTGGCCCCAGGAGATGCTGCTGGCTTGTAGCCCCGGCCCCAGGCTGGTCCCGCTGAAGACCAAGACCACATCTCTAAGAGTGTGACAGCTCCTCTGGGGCCAGCTGCCCCCCGAGGTTGGCCACCCTGAGCTTCTGGAGCAACAGGTCAGCAAGAGGGTTCTGGGAAAAGGACTTGGAGCATATTGGGCTGTTAGCAGCAAAAACGAAAAGATTTAAGATGATGAAACATCAAAAGGGAAGGAAATGTCAGAGCCCTATTCCTGGACATTCCTGGGTGGGTAAAAATAGCCCTTGGACAACCTGGGGGGGAAAGTGCTTCTGATCTCTTAATGCAGAGCCCCTGCTGTAGCCCCATGGGCTATCTGCCACTCACAGCCCCGCTCACAAGCTGTTTTTTCCAGGCCATAAAATGACAGCTCTTGCTGAGAATTTCACTAGACAAGATTGTCTTGTTCTTTTCCTGCACAGCGTGTACTTTGGGTAATATCTTTGGGAAATTTTTGCGTACTTTTGTACCCAGCATTTTCTGATAACCCAGAAAAAAAATATCCTTAAGTATTATGATTATGCTATTAAACCTTTATTGTATCAAGGAAAACAAACCAGAGTGAGAGAAAAGCCGTATGGAGCCTGAGAAGTGTTAAGCTACGGTAGAAATCTGCCTTCATTGTTTAATTTCACTTAAAACTGTAATACCGACAAGACTGGAGATGAAAAGAGCTGGTGATGCTGAGGTGTTGTGGGGCAGAGTGTGAAATGCCTTTGTCATAGCCATGGTCCCTTTGGCTGAACATCAGTGAGGTCTGGACAAAGGTAGGGGTAGGTTTAAGCTGGGTGGTTGGCCTTTTTTAGGTGGTTTGTAGGGTCCAGCTCCAGTGCTGCACATCCCCTCTGCCACAGCACCAGCGTTTCAGCGCTTGCGTGCTCACCACCTGGCCTCCCTGAAGCAGGTTCTTTGGTTTGAGTGGGCTGAGTCCTTTGCGCCATCGCCATGTGTCCCGTCTGCTGAACTTCTTGGAGAGGTCCCTGCTGGGACGAAGCTCCCAGAGTTTATTCAGAACTTTTCCTTTCTTTGTTTTGCAGAAGAACGAATGGCTGTGCTTGAACTGCCAAACTCAGAGGCTGCTGGAAGGCAGCCTCGGTGACCCTGCCCCGATGCCACTGCCTGCCCCAAAGCAACCGCCCAGCGGCTCCCCACGGCACCAGCCCCCAGCCGCCAGCCAGCAGCCGAGAGCGCCCGTGCCAGTGCCCCCC
The DNA here is from genome assembly GCF_015220075.1 of Falco rusticolus. NCBI lineage: Eukaryota > Metazoa > Chordata > Aves > Falconiformes > Falconidae > Falco > Falco rusticolus. The sequence goes on from NC_051190.1 coordinate 1,368,318, forward strand.
GAGCCGGTGGCAGCCCCCGAGCAGCAGCCCTCACCCGCAAGGAGCCTCCGGGCTGCCGGGCAGAGCAAGACCCCAAGCCCTGTCCCGGTGGAGAAGAAGCCCCCAGTGCCAGCAGAAGAAAAGCTGCTGCCCAAAGCTGCCCCAGAGCCTTCCAGAGCTCCTGAGAGTGCCGTGCCGAAGGCAAAGAGCGCAACCCCCAAACCCGAGGCAGAGATCAAGGAGAGCCGGGCACCCCCCGAGGCGCCGCGGGCGAAGGAGCAGGAGGTGAGCTCTCTGGGTGCATCCAGCTCTGGGCATCCCTGGGGACTGCAGCCTGCCCAGGGCTGGCATGGCGCTGAGCCATGCCTCCACCAGCGGCCGTGCTCAGAAACAGGGGGGGGTTTATTCCAAGTCAGAGCAGAATCTGTGTCATTGAGGCCATTTGCCTCGGGAAATGGCCTTTTGGGAATTGGTGAGTTCAAAACACTGCTGTCTCAGCATTTCCAAACCACTTAGGAGCTTCACAGGCTCTGTAGCAGTGTGCTGGTCTTTGCCTTCTTTATATTAGCATGACACCAATTTGGGCATAATGTAACAGTGCAGGTCACCTCCGTCCTTTGGATTTGTTTTGAAATAACATAAGGGCAGTTCAGTTTGTTGTTAAATGGAAAACTTGTTTCACCTTTCATGTTGCAGCAGTGGGCATTTTTCAAACTCCTCGTCCCAGCTGTCTAAAAATTCAATAGAATTCAGGGAAATATTCAGCTGCATTGGGATGCTCTTCCCTCATAAGCAACCATCCCAGCAGCAGCTGGCACAGCCTCCCGCGGGAGGGGACATGGCAGGAGATCCCCAGTAGCTGGGAGGGGATGGCTGCCCCTCGTGCTGTTGTGTAGCCCCCAGGGAAGAGGCTCCTTACACCCCCAAAAATCAAATAAGGTCCATGGTGCCTCTGTGCTGGCAGGATGTTGGACTGGGTCCGGGTGCGACGGCACTTTCCCCGTGGCTCAGAGGCTTGCCCCCAGTGCTGCCTAATTGTAATGTCAATTAAAAGGGCCTGTTTATTTCTGCTGGCATCTAACGAGGATCCTGGGGGCCACTCTGCTTCTGAAGGCTGCTTTGCAGGGCTGTCAGTCAGAGAAATTAAAGTTCATTAAAAGGCGGCTGTTCCCCACGGCGGCTGCTGGCAAAGCTCCTGTCCTCTCAGTGCTGCCGCACCAGCCTGGCCGGGTGCCGGGGCACAACGGCTGCCCCCTCCCCAGACTCCCCCACCCCTATTACCAGTGCTTGGGCTTCTCCCCATGCTGGGAAGAGCAGCAGGCGGCTCTGCCCTCGCATCCCTTCCCTAGGGAAGGGCGTGTGGCCGTTGGTATCCCAAGGCTGACGGACAGGGCTCAGCCGCCGCTGGCTCTCTGTGTGGTGGATAGTAAAAAAATCGATATTGCCGTTAGACAGCCTTCCTGTCTTAGGTGTCAGGGGAGATAATGCTGATGGGGCCCAATTTTTTAAACATAGTTATGAGTCCTACAGCACCTTTGCCCCTGGGGACATGTGCTGTGCCACCCCCCGCCTGCAGCTCACCCCATTACCTGCCTTCATTAGTACGCAGACAAATTGCTGATGAGCCATTGAGGGAGGGACACATGGCGGCCCCGACCTTCATGCTGGGCAGGCTCCCAGTGCTGCCCAGACCTTCTGTGTGGTCCTCAGGAGAGGATCTGGGGGGAAGTGGGGACAGCAGCTCCAGAGCTGCCTGGGTCTGACGCTGCGCTCTCCCTTGCCCGCAGGACGGGAGCAAGCCTTACCCCCCGGACCTGTCCCGCAGCCCCCAGAGCCTGAGCGACACCGGCTACTCCTCCGATGGCATCTCCAGCTCGCAGAGCGAGATCACCGGCCTAGTGCAGCAGGAGGAGGAGAAGCTGAGCAGCACCGGGCTGACCAGGCAGAGCCCCCCCAGCCCCTCCGAGCTCACCAAGCTGGAGAGCAGCATGCGGCCTCTTCTGGAAGGCCGGGGTGCCCCACCAGAGCCTGCCGAGCGCGGCAAGGGTGGCCCAGAGCCACAGGAGGAGCAGCAGCGGCAGCGGCCACGGTACCTCTCCATCACCCCTGAAGCCTTCGACTCAGATGAGGAGCTGGAGGACATTCTGGAGGAGGATGAGGACTCGCTGGAGTGGGAGAATCAGCGGGAGCGGCGGGAGAGCGCAGAGTCATCAGATGAGTTTGGCAGCAAGCTGCGGCACGACTATGTGGAGGACAGCAGCGAGGGGGGCTTCTCCCCAGTGCCCCCTCAGCCCAAGGGCCGGGAGGTGGAGGTGAGCGATGAGGAGTTCATGCGGAGGCAGATCCTAGAGATGAGCGCAGAGGAGGACAACCTTGAGGAAGAGGAGGAAGACTATGGGCGCACCAAGTATGGTGTCCCCAGAGCCGGGCAGAAGGCTGAGGTGGAGAAGGGCAAAGAGGCGGCATCAGCCAAGCGGCGCCTGCCACATGGCCCCAGCAGCCTGTACAAGGAGGAGGGGAAGGAGCTGGAGGTGGCGGAGGGTGACGACTTGAGCACAGCCCAGGGAGGCCTGCGGCGCTTCAAGACCATTGAGCTGAACAGCACGACTGGCTACGGCCGGGAGATGGAGATGGGCCAGGAGGTGGATGCCAGCCTGGACCGGGAGCCTGAGCTGGAGATGGAGAGCCTGACGGGCTCCCCTGAGGAGCGGTCCCGGGGTGAGTACTCCTCCACCCTGCCAGCCACGACACCCAGCTACACCTCTGGCACCTCACCCACCTCCATCTCCTCCCTGGAGGAGGACAGTGACAGCAGCCCCAGCCGCCGGCAGCGGCTGGAGGAGGTGAAACAGCAGAGGAAGGCTCGCCACCGCTCGCACGGGCCCTTGCTTCCCACCATTGAGGACTCGTCTGAGGAGGAGGAGCTGCGGGAGGAAGAGGAGCTGCTGCGGGAGCAGGAGAAGATGCGGGAGGTGGAGCAGCAGCGCATCCGGAGCACTGCACGCAAGACCAAGCGTGACAAGGAGGAGCTGAGGGCCCAGCGGAGGAGGGAGCGCTCCAAAACCCCCCCTAGCAACCTCTCCCCCATTGAAGATGCCTCTCCCACTGAGGAGCTGCGGCAGGCGGCAGAGATGGAGGAGCTGCACCGCTCCTCCTGCTCCGAGTACTCACCCTCCATTGACTCGGAGGCCGAGAGCTTCGACACTGTGGCCTCCAAGCTGTACAAGTCGGGCAGCGAGTACAACCTGCCCACCTTCATGTCACTGTACTCCCCAACGGAGAAGGGGGACAGCGGCCCCAGCCAGCCGGCCAGCAAGCCCCTTAAGAGTGCCGAGGAAGCTTATGAGGAGATGATGAGGAAGGCAGAGATGATGCAGAGGCAGCAGGTCCAGCAGGCGCAGCCGGCTGTTTCCTATGGCAGTGGCTACCAGCAGGTTGGCTACCACGGCACCGAAGGCCAGAATGGCTTTGAGTACCAGTATGCTGAAGAGTACCAGTATGACGGTGGCCCCACACGCCCCTCCCAGCCCAGCTATCCAAGTGCCCTGCCGAAGGCAGGAGCGGTGTATGAAGAGATCCTGCAGACCTCACAGAGCATCTCCAGGATGCACCAGTCTTCCTCCTTTGACCTGGCCCTCGAGCAGGGAGAGAAGGCAAAGGGGCAGGACGAGACGTACCAGGAGAAGCACTTCCTCAATGCCGAGAGCGCCTATGCTGACCTGATGAAACAGAACGGGGGTCCGCTCACCCCTGGCACCAGCCCCACGCAGCTCTCCGCTCCCGTCTCCTTTGCCACCTCTGACAGCAGCACAGGCAAGGCCATTCCTGACGTCCGGGTCACCCAGCATTTTGCAAAAGAGGGGCAAGACCTAGCCAAGGTCCAGATCACCCCAGCAGCGCCCGGCCCCGTGTCCAAGGCTGCCACCACTCCTTATGCCTACAGCAAAGGTGCCAGCACGGTGACGACAGCAGCGGGCAGCCCTGGGAGCGTGCTGCGGAGCTACAGCTCCCCAGCTCCAGAGGTCCCACCCATAGCTGGCAGAAGCTACACTCCAGTGAAGAGCACCATCAGCTACGGCTCGCAGACGGAGGACACCAGCAGAAGCAAGGCAGCGGTGGAGATCAGTGTGCAGACAGCCAGGGAGAAGCTCCCGGCTGCGAGCGATGGCAAGCCCCCACCGCCCAAGACATACTCCTTCTTCAAGAGCTCCAGCCCTCCGCTGTCACCCACCTCCCCCACACAGAGTCCCACCCGTGCTGCAAAGGCCACAGCAGAGTTCTCCACGCAGACACAGAGCCCCCTCCTCCCCTACGAGGGTCCCACCGCTGCCGCTGCTGGCCCCGCCATCTCTTCACCCATGGTGGCACAGGGGACGCAGACGCCGCACCGGGCAGGCTCGCCGCGCCTGACCCGGCAGCCCTCTTCACAGGATGCCCCCTTCATGCTGATCACACTGGCGGCTGACGCGGCCAGCCAAACCAAGCTGGTCAGCTCCGGCTCCTCGACATCCCCCACCTCATCTCCCACCAGGCCAAGCCGGCAGCTGCCGGCACATGGCTACAGCCAGGCGCTGGAGCCAGAGCAGCCACCAGGTGCCTATGTCAGGACACAACCGGTGAAGGAGCACAGCCAGAAGGCACCTGCCGTGACTTCAGCCACAGAGAGCATCACGGGGCTGTATGGCTGGGGAGCACTTCCTGCAGAAAACATCTCCCTCTGCCGCATCTCCTCCATCCCCGGCACGTCCCGGGTTGAGCCAGGGCCCAAGGTGCCGAGCACTAACGCTGTAGACTTACGGACTGCGCTGAAGTCTGCCCCCATCATCATAACGGACCAAGGTATGGATCTCACCTCCTTGGCCACTGAGGCCAGGAAGTACTGCCTGACCTTGGACCATATCCCAAGTCGACAGTCCACGGCCATCCAGCCCTTGATCATCAACCTCAATGCCCAGGAGCAGCCCCATGCCATCATCGCAGCAGCCAGCACCGCCGGCCTGGCCATAGCCTCCCCCATGCTCCTCTCGCAGGCCAAGCAGCCTGTAGTCTATGGAGACCCTTTCCAGAGCCGGGTGGACTTTGGGCAGGGGACTGGGAGCCCGGTGTGCCTTGCACAGGTGAAGCAGGTGGAGCAGGGTGTCCAGACAGCCACTGTCAGAGCCAGTGGAGCAGCCGTAAGCAAGCCTGAGCCCACTGCTGCCCCCCAGACCAAGTTTGCAAGGTATGGCATGCCAGGCCAGATGGTGAAGAAGGACGCGCTCATCACACAGACCAGTGGGGCGCAGAACATTGGTGGCCACCCTCAGGCCTTCCCACCAGAGCCGGGCTCGGAGTTGTACCGGGCAGTTCCAGTGGAGCTGAAGAGCCAGAGCCCTCTCCTTGCCCTGGGCGGCAAGAAATCCCAGGTGATGATGGTGCAGATGGAGGAGGTGGCGGCTGGACCAGTGACCAAAGTGCTGAAGGAGGAGCCGCCGGCCAATGTGTTGGACCTCACGGGTGTGAAGCCGGAGAGCCAGGTCGCCTGCTGTGACATGGTCTACAAATTCCCCTTTGGTGGCAGCTGCACCGGGGCTTTCAACCCCACCTCCAAGATGCCAGAGAAGAAAGCCGGGGAGGCATCGGCACCTGGCCGGAAAGCCAGTGGGCCGCTCTACGGCAGCAGAGAGCCAGAGCTGCCAGAGACCTTCCCCTACCGAGAGCAGCCAGCCCCAGCACCCGCGCTTTATGAGGAGCAGAAGTTTTACCCGACTGGCGCCTTCGGCCGCCTCTACTCCTCCATGTCAGACACGAACCTCTCTGAAATTGGGATGAGCTACTACCCCACGAAGGGGGATCAGCCCTTCCCCTCCCCAGCGGGTGATGCTGCAGTGGACCTCAGCACCATGAAGCACTCCTACAGTGTGGGCTTTGCCGAGGGGGGTTACCTGGGCCAGGGGCTGCAGTACGGCTCCTTCTCTGACCTCCGCCAGCCAGCGGAGCTGCTGGGCCACCCACTTCCCATGCGGAGGTACAGCTCGGCCTCCAACATCTACTCCGACTACCGCTTCTCACCCCGGGGGGACCTGGCCAGCTTCCAGGAGTCCAGCCTGGCCCACTACAGTGCCACCACGGCACGCGAGATCAGCCGTATGTGCGCCGCCCTCAACTCCATGGACCAGTATGGAGGCCGGCATGCCAACGGCCCCGACCTGCTGCCCTATGCCCACAGCGCTGGGCCGGGGACCGCGGTGGGACTGGCGGCTCAGCAACAGGGCCCTGTGCCCCCCAAACATGGCAGGATGTACAACCCCACCTTCCCGGAGACGCGGCAGGGCCTTGGCAGCCTGGCACAGTACAACATCCCCGGTGTCCGCCTGGGCGCCATCCGGCAGATGTTCCCTTCCACCGCCACAGTGCGGGCCGCTGACGGCATGATCTACTCCACCATCAACACACCCATCGCCTCCACGCTGCCCATCACCACCCAGCCGGCCTCAGTGCTGCGGCCCATGCTGCGTGGGCTGTATAGACCCTATGGCCCGGGCGGTGTGGCGGCGGTCCCGCTGGCCAGCCTGACCAGGCTGCCGGTCATCACCCCCCGTGTCCCACTGGCGGCACAGGGCCTCTACCGCTACCCAGCCCCGAGCCGGCCAGCCCCGCCAGCCTCGCTGGTGGAGACACCCGTCTACCTGGGCAAGCCCGTCAGCACAGCACCGGTGGCGGCGGGTGCTGGTCCCGCTTCCAAAGCCCCCACCGCCCCTATTGGTGGCTTGCAGAGAGCGGAGCCAGCGGGGGCTGCTCCCCATGCTGAGGGGCCGGCGGCACCAGCGGCCAGCAAGGAGGGTGGGCAGGTGCCCACGGTACCCAAGCCACCACTGGATGGGGCACAGCGGGAGGAGCGGGAGCGGGAGGAGGAACGGCAGCGCAAGCAGCAGGAGCACGTGCTGCAGCTGGAGCGGGAGCGCGTGGAGCTGGAGAAGTTGCGGCAGCTGCGGCTGCAGGAGGAGCTGGAGCGGGAGCGTGCAGAGTTGCAGCGGCACCGGGAGAAGGAGCAGCTGCTGGTGCAGCGGGAGCTGCAGGAGCTGCAGTGCATCAAGCAGCAGGTGCTGCAGCAGCAGCAGGAGGAGCGGCATGCGCAGCTGGCCCTGCAGCGGGAGCAGCTCGCCCAGCAGCGCCTCCAGCTCGAGCACATCCACCAGCTCCAGCACCAGCTGCAGCAGCAGCTGGAGGAGCAGAAGCGGCAGAAGTCTGCTTTCCCTGTGCCCACTGAGCCCACTGCCCGTCCGCCTGAGGGGCCTGCCGAGGCGCCGCGGGCCCTGCCGCACAATGGGCAGGCATGGCCTCCACCAAGCCAGGCAGCACCAGATGGGCCCGCTGGTCCCCGCTACCCTGCACCACAGCGGCCGCTCAGTAGCTCGGCCTCAGACATGTCGCTGCAAGCCGAGGAGTCCTGGGAGCCTGGCCGGGGCATCAAGAAGAGGAACTCAATGCCACGGCTGCGTGATGCCTATGAGAAGGAGGTGGCACAGGAGGCCTTCACGGCGAGGAAGACGGCAGACAGCAGCGTGCAGACGGATGAGGAGGATGGTGAGGAGCGGTACCTGCTGTCACGGCGGCGGCGAGCGCGGCGCAGCACTGACTGCAGCGTGCAGACAGACGAGGAGGACAGTGGGGAGTGGGAGCAGCCTGTGCGCCGCCGGCGCTCCCGGGCCTCGCGGCACGCTGAGGCCAGTGCTGAGGGAAAGCTGGAGGGGGTGGCCCGCAGCACAGCCAGTGTGGGCATCCAGACCATCAGCGACTGCTCGGTGCAGACAGAGCCCGATCAGCTCCTCCGTGTCTCCCCCTCCATCCATATCACCACCCATGACCCCCGTGTGGAGATTGTGAAGTACATCTCGGCCCCAGAGAAGACACAGCGGGGTGAGAGCCTGGCCTGCCAGACGGAGCCGGAGGCAGCCCCGCAGCCCGGCATCGTGGTCCCCCAGCTGACGGTGCCCACCACCATCACGCCCTATTCCACCAACATCCAGATGGTGAGCACGGGCCCCCTGGACCCCCACGCTGTCCGGCAGCAGACCTTGGGCAAGTTTGAGAAGAAGAAGCCAGATCCCCTGGAAATCGGGTACCAGTCCCATCTACCGGCCGAGTCCCTCTCCCAGCTGGTAACCCGCCAGCCACCCCGTTCTCCACAGGTCCTTTACTCGCCTGTCTCCCCACTGTCCCCCCACCGCCTCCTGGAGTCCTCTTTTGCCACCAGTGAGCGGCTGAACAAGGCTCACGTTCCCCCGCAGAAGCACTTCACCACCGACTTGGCCCAGCGTCAGCAGTCGCTGCCGCGTCCCATCAAGACCATGCAGCGCTCTCTGTCTGACCCCAAGCCCATCAGCCCCACCGCCGAGGAGGCTGGCAAAGACAGGTTCTCCCTCTACCAACACTCGCTGCTCCCTGGCACCCAGGTACGTCAACACAGGGAAAACCTTTCCCTTGGGGAATGGCTGCAGGAGGCACCTCGGGACATTTCGGTTTCATTAGTACTGTGGCAATTAATATTTTAAAGGGCTGGCTTCCATAGCAGCTGATGACAGCCGGTGTGCACAGCCGTGTGCACCAGAGCCGGCAGCCGGAGGGAGGCCCTGGAGCTCCACAGGCTCCATGAGCCCAGCAGCGGGCAGGAACTGCCCCCCTGGCAGGGTCGGGGCTGTCCCCTGTCCCCTGCCCAAGCCAGGTCCCCCTTCTCTGCCAAGGAGCAGCCACCATGCATGACTCCGATTCAGGCTGTGGCGGCTCTCGCTCCCGCCTTTGCCCCCGCTCACCGAGGTTGCCTTAGGCTGCCAAGCGCCCAGCAGAGAGCCCTGGGGCAATTCCCGGGGCAGCAGCAGCCCCCGGCCACTCCCCTGGGCCCTGCTGCCAAGCGCCTGAGGACAGAAAGCAGTTTTTGCGGCAGGCAGCGGCGTGCACATGGCCAGCCTGGCACTTGGCTGGCTGCCACCCCTGGTAATTACTCACGGAAAGCGCCCTGCCTGTTACTTCCATCCTATTTATTGTGCTTTTACATAAATGCCGCTTCCTCAGTGCATGGGGGAACACGTGCATAGTGGGCCACCTCACCACAGCCCACCACATGCAAAATGCTCTGTGATGCTCGGGAGGGACATGGAGGGACCCCCACCTGTGCCCCTGACCAGATGTCGCTTGGCTTTGCAGGTGGGGGGACTGCAGTCAAGCCCACTGGCACGCAAGGTGAAGCGGACGCTTCCCAGTCCGCCGCCTGAGGAGCCCCATGTCCCCCTGGCCAGCCCGGCCGCTTCCCAGCTTTACCTGAGCAGCCTGGCCCCCAAGGCCACCGCGCCGGTCACCAAGGCCAGCCTGCTAAAGGAACTGGACCGTGACCTGAGGCTGGTGGAGCACGAGGCCACCAAGCTGCGGAAGAAGCAGGCAGAGCTCGATGAGGAGGAGAAGGAGATCGACGCCAAGCTGAAGTACCTGGAGCTGGGCATCACCCAGCGCAAGGAGTCACTGCTGAAGGAGCGGGGGAGCGGGCGGGACCACCCCTACCTGCGCTGCGCCGGGGACCGCCGCGACTACCTGTCTGACAGCGAGCTGCACAGCCTGCGCCTCGCTGCCTACGATGGTGCTGGCCTGCACCCCGCACCTGCCGGGCAGTACCCTGACTTTGCCGCCGCCGCTGCCTCCTACGACACCTACCCATACCCTGCCCCACAGGGCCCCGCTGCCTTCCCGCCAGCACGCCTGCAGCCCCCTCAGTACCCCACGGCCAGCACCTCGCAGGATGGCTTGCCTGCGGCCCCGCTGCCTGCCTTCGCCTCAGCCGGCACCTTCCCGGCCCCCGGCCCCACATATCCGGAGCTGGGCACCCCAGGCCAGCCGGGCTTCCGGCCCCAAAACCCCTACCAAGCCCCGAGCGCCTTCGCTGGGGCGGCCACCGTGCCAGCAGCACAGCCCGCCCTCTTCCAGAGCCCAGCGGACATCGCTGGTGGGCACCAGAAGCCACGGCAGACCTCACTGGCCGACCTGGAACAGAAGATCCCCACCAACTACGAGGTCATTGGCACAGTCACCAGCTCCTCCGCTGTTCCCGACGTCACCTTCAGCACTGCGCCAGTGAGCAGCAGCTACGAGCAGTACAAGGCGCCCGAGGCCCGGCCAGCCGAGAGAGCCAGCGTGGCCCAGGGGCCCTCAGCCAGCTTCTCTTCCGAGTCCCTCTACACCAACCTGGAGCAGAACATCCCCCGTAACTACGTGATGATCGAGGACATCAGCGAGCTCACCAAGGAGAGCCCACCAGTAGAGGGGCAGAAAGCGGAACCGGTGGGCATGGGCACCGACAGCCGCCACGGCAGGGAGAAGAGTGAGCTGGGGGACACTGAAGGCCCCAGCCGGCCCTGCTGCTACACCAAAGCTGAGGAGGAGTCTGAGGAGGATGTCTATGACCACCACGGCCCTGAACATCGAGGGAGGAACAGCTACCACCGGGGCGTGGAGAGCAATGGCAGGGTGTTTGGGAGCTCCACCAGCTCATCCTACTACTATGGGGACAGTGAGTACCGGCACTCCTCACGGGTGGACAAGCACGGCTCCAGCACGGCACTACCGAAGCATTCATCCAAGAACCTGGCGCCTGCCGTCATCTCCTCAAAGCGCAGCAAGCACAGAAAGCAGGGCATGGAGCAGAAGATCTCCAAGTTCTCCCCCATCGAAGAAGCCAAAGATGTGGAGTCAGACCTAGCCACTTACGCAACGACGACATCGGTTGGCAGCAGCAATGTGGCCTCCAGGGCCAAGAAAATGCAGGAGGAGATCACCTATGGCCTGAAGAAGAACGTCTATGAGCAGCAGAAGTACTACGGTGTCTCCAGCCGGGATCTGGTGGATGAGGAGGAGCGGGTCTACTCTGCCAGCAGCAGAACCCGCTCCTCTGGCTATGGGGTGGAAAAGTCCTCCAGCCGGGAGGTGGGCGGCCGGAGCAAGTCCTACGAGCGGGAGGGCACGGAGCGCTCCCAGAAAGGTGGCTCCAAGCCCTCATCCCTCAGCATGAGCCAGAGCCGTGGGCGGGCGCCCATCCGCACGCAGCCCTCGGAGGAGGAGAGCCCCGTCAGCCCCCTGGGGAAGTCGGTGGGGGGGTCACGAGCCACGGGGGGGCCCGGCCCCCAGTCGGCAGGGGACCCCTGCTCCCAGTTCTGCTCCAGCCACTCGTTGCCTGATGTGCAAAAGCACATCAAAGACGTGCCAAGGAGTCACTCGTACAAGCACGAGGAGGGCTACGGCATGGATGATGCTCATTGCGTTGTCTCGGACAGTGAAGGTAACGGCTCCCCGTGGTGACCACCCCAGAGCATGGCACTTCCCCGGGGCATGCCTGTCCGCTTGTATGCAGAGACACTCTCACCGCCTCAGTTTGCTTGACATGTGCCTTCCCCTGCCCCGGGTGTTCGGTGTTAGCTGGTCCTGCACGGTGCCCCACCATGCTGTGCCGCGCCGCGTCCCGTCCCTGCCGGCACAGGCTGTCCCCCGCGCGCGTGCCCGCTGCTTGCCTCTCCCACCTCATTGCATGGCTTCCGCCCGGGCAGCCTTGAGTGAGAGATTGACTGTGGTTTGTTTTTGGTTCCCGAAGCCTATCATTTGGGTCAGGAAGAGACGGACTGGTTTGATAAGCCCAGGGAGGCACGGGCAGAGAGGGTCAGGCACTACGGTGGCCACTCTTCCTCACAGAAGAGACCCCCGGTTAAGCACACCTACCACGACTACGACGAGCCCCCTGATGAGGACCCGTGGCAGCACAACGACTACCCCCAGCACCGTGAGCACCGGCACCACAGGGAATACGAGCGCCATGCCGGCACCTCGCGGCATGCTGGTGATGAGCCCCAGCGCCGCTCGGCCAAGCAGCATCCACGGGAGCCCAGCCGTCACGAGCCCCGTGGCCACGGGCCGCCGGCTGCCCCCAAGAAGGCACAGCAGCCGGAGTGCCGTGCACCCGCGCCCTACGGCCCCAGCTCCACCGAGTACACCCCACCATCTCGCTCTGCTGCTCACCACCACAGCGCCGAGACCCCCAAGGCACAGAAGCCTCTCCAGCCACACGGGTCAGCCACCCCAGTGCCAAAGCCAGAGCCCCTCGCACACCCACAGCAGCCAGCAGCCAGGCAACAGCAGGCAGGGCAGCAGGCAGTGCGGCAACAGCCAGCAGCACGGCAGGCTGCCCAACCAGCAGGCTCAGCACAGCCCGAGGCCAGGGGCAGGACACAGGGACCCCCATCATCCCGGCCACCACAGCAGCAGCCGGGGCCAGCTCAGGCGGCGGGGAAGGCACCAGCTGCGCTCCACGCACAGCCGGGTGGGCACCCAGCGCCAGCGGTAAGTATGGGCTTGGCTGCTTCCTGACCCCACAGCTCTGCCTGGCTGGCCATGGCCAGTGGCTCGCGGGGGAAGATCTGGGGATGAGAGCCGTGGGGCAAGGTGTATCCCACCCGTGTGCTCACCACAGCCACCTCTGGGTGCCATGGGAGCAGGCATCCCCTCGAGGGGACATCCCTGTGCCATGCATCCCTTGCTGCCCCTTTTGGGGCTGTGGAGCAGCGTTCAGGAGTTCGGTGTTGCCTCCCACCCCAGGCCACCCCTGGTGGAATCTGTGCTGGGAGGGCGACCCCTGAGAGCTGTCTTCCCTGTTCCAGCCAAAAGCAGAGCAGATGGATGCATCCAAACTTGCAGCGAAAGTGCCACAGCAGCCAGGGAGAGCACCTGCGGCGCAGCCTCTGGGAGCAGCAGGTCAGTGGGCCTGGCAGCACGGTGCCATCGCTGCCTGCACCGGCTGCCTGACCTGAACCCTGGGGGCTCAGCCGAGCTCCTCTGGCTGGGCCCGTCCCCTGCTAACAGTGGCTTTGTTTGTCCCTCAGCAGACAGCAAAGCCGGTCCGAAGGCGGCTGGGCCACGTGGTCCCAGCGGCGCAGCCACAGGGCAGCCCGGTGGGGAAGGAGAGAGCGTTTTCTCTAAAATCCTGCCGGGTGGGGCAGCGGAACAAGCAGGCAAACTGACTGAAGGTGAGGGCTGCTCCTGGGGATGGGGACGGGGTGGTAATGCTCTTCTGCACCCAGACTGGGTTGGGCGCTTTGGGGGTGGCCGGGTGCAGCTGGTGGGATGCGGTGCTCCTGCGGTGTGGGGCCCAGGGAGGTGGGGAGCCAGGGCGCTGGGGGGCCGGGGCGGCTGCACTATGCTGATACCTCTCCGGCTTCCCCACAGCGGTGTCGGCTTTTGGCAAGAAGTTCACTTCGTTCTGGTGAGAGAACGGCACAAGGTGAGTGCAGTTGGCACCGGGTGCTGCGCTGCAGGCTTTCCCTGCCCCAGCAGCACCCGATGCCCTGCCTGCTCCCTCCTGCAGCAGGAGTTTGGGAAACGAGTGGAGATCGAGTCGTTGCAGTGGAAAAACCTATGAAGAAGCCAGTGAATTCAGCACACAGCGCTGGACTCTGAGTATAACGGTGAGTGTCTGGAGCACACCCACACACCAGTCCCCTCCATCATATCAGTTCCCTCCATCACCACTGGTCCCCTCCACCATGCCATCCCCGGGGCTCCCGCTGCACCCCTGTCTGCCCTGGCACCCACTGAACGCTGCCCTGTCCTGCCCCCAGTCCTCAGAGTGAGAAGGACGCGGTGCAGCCCCGGCCCCTTCACACTCGGCCGCACATCCTCAGCCCTGCGCACCAGCCCCGAGCCAAGGCGTGGGGGCTTGGCCTTGTTCCCCAGGCCTGGCAGCATGGTGTGGGCCAATGCCGTACGGATGCTGATGCAGACCCTGGGCTGGCGGGGAAGGTTTGGGCAGCCCAAGCTCTGCTCTGGGAGCCCGTCCAGCACGGGGGCGGCAGCAGCTGCTCCGCCAGCAGCACCTCGCGGCTCATGGCCACCCGTTTGCTCAGGCTGGTGCTGCCGCTCCACAGGGTCTCCTCCACAGGGACGTCACCTCTTGAGCTAATACCTCTCTCTCTGTCTCTTGCAAGCTTTTGAAAGCAGGGCAATCCCTGGATGCTGGACCAAATGGCGGCCGAGCGGGGACCTGGCAGACGCTTCGGGGCAGGCGCCCCCCACGCCTGGCGAGCAGCTCCGATGCGGCACACGACGAGCCCCAGCAGCCGCCCCGAGGGAACGGGCCTGATCCGGACCATCGGGTCAGGCCCCTTAGGTGGGCCGTGACCCTTTCTCAAGATTATACGCAGAGTTGCTCCCTCTGAACCCCAGCTCTGGCCTCTTCATAGGTTTTTCCTCCCCCACGAGCCGAGGGCTGGGCGCTGCAGGCGCTGCTTCTCCTTCCCAACCCCGTCCACCCCTCCGGGGCCATCCCTGCGCCCCTGCACTGCGGCCCACTCCCAGCCCGCTGGGGAGCCCCCGGAGCGTGTCAGCCAGGACCTAACACTGTTTCACTACCGAAATACGAGGCCATAGGACTCTGACAGGCGGCATGGCCGGCCTTTGCCGATGCGGCCGCCAGCTGGGCATGTGTCCCAGCACGCGGCACCGCCCCGAAGCCATTGGAAGCATTGAAAGGGCCGCGCTCGCCCTCGCCACGCAGCCAGCGCGCCCACCGCCGGGCACCCCTTTTCTTTCAAGAACAGCCTTAATCATCCCACTTTGATTTCTGTGTATACCTCATCCGCACTGGGGGGGGGGCACGGGGCGTCGTCAGGGAGGGGGTCCTTTTTTCTCAGTTTCTTTGGGTTCATTTTATTTTGGGTTTGGTTTGGTTTTTTTTCTAAACTTTATACCAAATCCTCTTCCCTCTTTGCATTGTGCGATGAGTTAGCACATGGGCTGTCGTCTGTAGAAGCAATAGAGTGCAGGAGGCTACAAAAGAGCACAAATCCCGTGGAACAAGATCAGGAGAGCTTTGCCTCCGGCAGTATCCTTCCTTTTACTGTGCAATCCAAGTCCTTCTCAAGCCATTTCGCGGGGACGGCCAGTGCAGCGGCCGGTGGCCACAGCCCACTCGCCCTGCCAGGAGGGGGTTCCCCGGGGGGGGGGTGGGGGGGGGGGTGGCACTGCCCAAGGAGGGGGCTTGCCAGCGTACAGCTGCATGCCACCTGTGCCCCACTGCCTCCCCACGCCGGCATCACCCTCCACCCCGGTGCCCCCGGCGGCAGGTGGCAGCCACCCGTTCACCCGCCTGATGTTCTATGCAACGAAATAACACGACTCCAGAACAAGACCTGTGAATAGCTAATCAGTTCAATGTCACACCTAAGGGTTTCATCACAAAGCGTGCCGCCAAGCGACCCGAGAACTACTCTTTATCGACCACCCGTGCGTATGAATTCGTGGCATGTTCGACCCACGGAGGGCCACTTTGCCAAAGGGCAGCCCTAGCGCCTGTGACCGTCTGTCCCGTCGTAGAGCATGGCTTGCTACTTCTCTGCACGGTTCCACCCGCCTTTCAGTGCTTGCTGTTCTTTGCCTGGACTTTTCTTTTTTTCTTTTCCATCAGTCCATCGCTGTACTGAAAGCTCTTAGCAGATTTATGCACTTGTTATTGAGGGCCCAGTTGCCGTGGGAAGCCCATGCTCTGCGGCAGGACCCTTGCAGGGGGCTCTGCCTGTGCCCAGGGCTGGGGGAGATGCTGGCAGCTGCGGGAGTGGGAGCGTGGTGCTCCCGTGGGGCAGCCCCACAGAGGAGACATGCAGCCCCACGCACACCCGACGCCTCTCCCCGCGATGACAAGTGCATAGCCTGAGGGTGCCTTCTCCAGGCCCCCAGCCCCCAGCTCCTCGCGCTGTAAATACTTGTACAGTGTGTAAATCACACGCGGGACTGAGACCCCCAGTGGGGCCTGTCTTGCTGCCTGAGCATATCCGCCACCTCGCCTCCGCCGCCGGGTCCGGGGGCATCGGAGCCCCCCGGCAGGCTGGGCCCCAGCCCACCATGGCAGTCGGCTGGCCGGGGTGGGGGGCGCAGGGCGCGAGGGCGAGGGGCCGAGCGTGGCCGGGCACCGTTTCCAGCGGTAAGTGCAATGCCGGGTGCGCTCCCTCTGAACATTGTGACGGTGTGCGTGTCTGCTGTGCTCTGTGCCACCTGTAGTGACCCCGTACCGTGCCGTACCGTGCCGTACCGTGCCGTACCGTGCCGTACCGCCCCCGCCGCTGTGTCGTGACTCCCTCCCAGAAGCTGCCCCCTCACCAGGTGTTTCTGTGGGAACAGAATAAAAAGGACTTGACACAAACCGTGGACTGGCCCCGGTTCCTGCCTGCCTGTGGCGAGGGGGGGCGGGGGGGCTGGACCCTCGGCACGGCGGGGGCGGCCGGGCCGGAAGCCCCGTGGGCCTGGGCGGCACCGAGCTCCGTGGCCCACACCCGGGGCTGCTGGGCTGGGGGGTCCCTGTGGGCCCCACGGGCCCGATCCCCCCCCCAGCCTACGCACGGAGCCCTTGTGGGGCCGCGGCCTGGACCCTGGCCGGGGGGACAAAGGGGGGCCCGCGGGTGAACCGGTGCCTCCTGGCGGGAGCGGCCGCCGGGGCTGGGGGAGTCGGGCCGGGGCGGAGCCCGGCCCCCGAGGCCGACGGCGACGGCGCCGCCCGCGCCCACCAGGGGGCGCCGCAAGGCGGGCGGTGGCCCGGGCAGCGCCGCCAATGGGAGGAGCCGCACGTCGCCGGCCCAGCCCCTCCGTCCCGGAAGTGCCGGCGCTGGCCCCGCCCCTGCTGTGCCGCCGCGACATGGAGCCTCCGGTGAGGGGCTGGGGGGGGTTGTCAGTGATGTCACCGCCCCGGGTGCCCGCCCCGCCACGGGAGCCCGCCCCCGCGCGGCCCCGCTGCCCCCCGCCCCCTCGCCGCAGCCCCCCGGGGCCGGGGCCCGGGGCCCGGCCCCGGCCCCGGCCTTGCCCCCGCACCGCCGCCCAGCCCCAGCCCCGGCACCCGCCTGCCCCCGGTGCTCCGGTAACGGCCCCCGCTGTGCGCCCCCGCCACCCCGGTGACGGCCCCCGGCGCTCTCCTCATCCCGCCATGCGCCCCGGTAACTGCCCCTGCTCCGTATCCCCGCCAGTGCCCCTGGTACCCCGGTAATCACCCCCCGCTACCCTCATAATCCCTTCCGTGCACCCCAGTAGCTGCCCCCGGTACCCTTGTACCCGCTGGTACCCCGGTACTGCCCCCGCTCCGCACTCCCGGTGCTGCCGTCAGTCCTGCAGTAACTGCCCTGGCTCTGCACCCTGGTACCCCAGTAACTGTCCCCAGTGCTCCTAATCTCCCTTGTGTACGCCGCTACCTGCCCCCAGTGCCCTTGTACCCACTAGTGCCCCGGTAACTGCCCTTGTACCCCCCCCACGTACCCCAGTAACTGCCCCCAGTCCCCTCCTAATCCCCCCACGTACCCTGGTGCCCCAGCACCCGCTCCCTGTGCCCCCCGGCTCCCCAGTTCTTGCTCCTCCGCCCCGCACCCCGGCACGGCCCCGTGCCCCCAGCCACCCCGGCAGGTCCCGCAGGTGCCGCTGAGCGTGGAGGAGATGGCGGAGCTGTACCGGGAGCTGAGCCGGCACCCGGGGCTCAGCGCTGCCTGCCTCGGTCCCGACATCACCACCCAGTACGGGGGCAAGTACTGCAGCCTCTACACCGGTACGGGGACGGAGTGGCCCCACAGGGGGGCCAGGGGTGTGCAGGGGGTCTCCGGCGGGTTTCCTCACCCTGCTTCTCGCAGAGTGGTCGCAGCGGGACTTGGCACGGGCTGAGAACATCAAGTTCTGCCGCCAGTACCTGATCTTCCACGATGGGGCCTCCGTTGTCTACTCGGGGCCCGCTGGCACCTGCTCCGAGATCAAGGACGAGTGAGTCCTGCTCCACCCCAGCGCCCGCGTCCCCTCAGGATGCTGACGGTGGGGGGCTGACAGGTGCCCACCCACCTGCAGGCTGCTGAGCCGCGAGTCCCCCAGTGGGGCACTGAAGGCTGTCCTGCGTAAGGTCCCCGGCAAGGAGAAGGAGAAGGAGAAACAGTTCCTGGAGGTGAGGGGGGGGGGGGGGGGGCGAGGGGGGCTGGATACTCCCTGGGACTCAGAGAAGGATCCACGCTGCGGCTCGGGGCCGCTCCGGCATCTCTGCCCCTAGGTCTGGGATCAGAACCGCAAGGTGAAGAGCATTGACCTGACAGCGCTGGACAAGCACAGCAGTGTCTACGATGACGGTGAGGGGCCAGGGGATGCTGGGGGATGTGGGGTCCTGGGGGGACAGGGGGACCGGTGCCTGACCCATCCCTGCAGACCAGTTTGGCTGCCTGGCATGGTCGCACTCGGAGACCCACCTGCTTTACGTGGCGGAAAAGAAGCGTCCCAAGGCCGAGTCCTTCTTCCAGAGCAAAGCCCCTGAGCTGGGCACCTCCGATGAGGACACAGGGCACCCCAAGAAGGATGCACCCCTCAAGGTGGGGTCTCTCCGCCCCGGGGCCGGCAGGGGCTGGCTGGGTGGCCGTGGGGCTGACAGGGCTGTGCCACAGGGCGAGCAGTTTGTGTACCACGAGGACTGGGGAGAAACGCTGAGCACTCGCAGCGTGCCCGTCCTCTGCATCCTGGACATCGAGGGCAACAGCGTCTCGGTGCTGGAGGGCATCCCGGAGCACCTCTCCCCTGGCCAGGTCAGGATGGGGACTGGAGAAGGGAGGTTTCAGGGGCCAGCAGCAGGCTGAGACACTCACCCCCCGCTCCCCACAGGCTTTCTGGTCCCCCGGCGACACTGGAGTGGTGTTTGTGGGCTGGTGGCACGAGCCCTTCCGCCTGGGGCTGCGGCACTGCACCAACCGCCGGTGAGTCCCTGCGGGGCAGCCTGCCCCACAGCCAGGCCCCTAGCCCCACTGTTACACCGGTCTCTGCCGGCAGGTCAGCACTCTTCTACGTGGACTTGACAAGCGGGAGATGCGGTGAGCAGCCTGTATCCCAACCCCACCGGCACCCCAGCTCCCCGCAGCCCCTCACCATCCCCTCGTGCCCATGCAGAGCTGCTCTCTGAGGACACCAGGGCCGTGTGGTCCCCACGGCTCAGCCCTGACCACTGCCGTATCGTCTACCTGGAGAATGATGCCCTGGGACCCCACCAGCAGTGCAGCCGCCTCCGCATGGTGAGCAGCACTGGAGGACATGATGGGACACCGGGGAGGCGGTGGGGTGCCTATGCCAGTGTGGGGGCTGACAGGAGGGCAGTAGAGCCCCCTCCCCAAGCTGTGGTGGGGGCAGGCGGGCTGGGACCCTGCCAGATTCGCTCCATACCGTGTCTCCTGCAGTACGACTGGTACACCAAACACACCAGCACGGTGCTGGAGACTGTGCCACGGCAGGCATGGGGTGAGTACAGCCCTGGGGGTGGGCAGAGGGGGCATGGAGGGGTGCTGAGCACCGCTGCTCTCATTACAGGCGCCTTCCCAGGCATCTACTGTGGTGCTTTGCCGGGGCTGTGCTGGGCAGCTGACAGCCGCAGGCTCGTGCTGGATACAACCCAGCGCAGCCAGCAGGTGAGGGCCGCCATGCCAGGATGGCAGGGGGGCACACAGGGGGGCCAGGCCGAGTCAGGGCTCCGCTGGACTCTGCCCTCATGCCCCTAGGATGTGTTCGTAGTGGACACAGTGACGGGTGCCACGACCTCGCTGACAGCCGGTAAGTGGCAGGCCAGTGGGGCCGTGTCAGTGCCGGGGCTGAGAAGGGGGTCGGTGCCAGCAGGTCTGACCCCCCCTCCTCCCCAGATGCCCCCCAGGGAAGCTGGTCTGTCCTCACCATCGACCGGGACCTCTTGGTGGCCAGGTTCTCCACCCCTAGCTGCCCCCACACACTGGTAAGGTAACACCCCCCTTCCCCAGTGCCCACCATCCCCTCGGTGCTGGCACTGACCCATCTCCCCACACAGAAAGTGGCTGTCCTGCCCAATGCTGGCCAGGAGGCGCAGGCACGCTGGGTCTGCCTGCAGGACGCACCCCCTGTGCCCGGCATCAGCTGGGGCATCCGCACCCTGCAGCCCCTGCCGGAGCAGGAGCACCCCCAGTATGGTGAGTGCCTGGTGGGGCTGGGCTGGGTACCACCACCTCTGCCGAGCGCTGACACCCCCCACCCCACTTCCACAGGGGGCCTGGACTTTGATGCCATCCTGCTGCACCCAAGCGAGGGCTCTGCTGCCCAGAAGCCCCCCCTAGTTGTGATGCCCCATGGTAAGAGCTTGCCCTGCTGTGCCCCCTGCCCTAGCTGGGCAGCATCCCCCCACCACCCCATTTGCCTTTCTCCTCTTGCAGGGGGTCCCCACTCCGTCTTCACGGCCAGCTGGATGCTGTACCCAGCAGCACTCTGCCGCCTGGGCTTTGCTGTGCTGCTGGGTGAGTGATGCTGGGGATCCAGGGCACTGCTGGATGACACAGTGCACACAGTGGGGTCAGGATGGGGCGGAAGGGCTCTGACACTGCTCCCCCACCAGTGAATTACCGCGGCTCCCTGGGCTTTGGCCAGGACAGCGTGGCCTCCCTGCCAGGCAATGTGGGCACACAGGACGTGCGTGATGTGCAGGTACAACACTGACACATGGTCCTGGGGCACCCTGTGCTCCTGCGGGTGCCCTGAGGAGGGAAAGCGGGGCTGCCTGCCTCAGCAGGTCTCCCCTGTGGTGGCAGCTCTGCGTGGAGCGGGTGCTGCAGGAGGAGACGCTGGATGCTGGTCGGGTGGCACTGGTGGGTGGCTCCCATGGGGGCTTCCTGGCATGCCACCTCCTCGGCCAGTTCCCTGACACCTACCGCGCCTGTGTTGTCCGCAACCCCGTGGTGAACATTGCCTCCATGGTGGCCACCACTGACATCCCTGACTGGTGAGTACCACTGCCCCCAGCCTCCCCACTGTCACAGCCCCATACACGCCCCGGCCCTCTTGTCTGTAGGTGCCTGACGGAGACGGGACTGCCCTACGTGCCTGATGCCCTGCCAGACCCTGCCCAGTGGACAGAGATGCTGCGCAAGTCGCCCATGCGCTACGTCGATCAGGTATGTCCCTGTGCCTGTCCCCATCACTGCCAGCAGTGCCGGTGCTGAGGCTGTGCCGCTCTCGCAGGTCCATGCACCTGTGCTGCTGATGCTGGGGGAGGACGACCGGCGTGTGCCCCCCAAGCAGGGGCTGGAGTATTACCGTGCCCTCAAAGCCCGGGGGGTCCCCACACGGTAAGTGGGGTGCTGAGTGCCTGTGTGGTGGGGTGCGAGCCTGGTACTAATGCCCTTCTCCCCTCCAGGCTGCTCTGGTACCCAGGGAACAACCACGCCCTGGCCGGTGTCGAGGCCGAAGCTGACGGCTTCATGAACATGGCACTGTGGCTGCTCAAGCACCTGCAGTGCTAACAGCCCCCCGCTGCTGCCTCCCCCCAATAAACAGCATAGCTCAGCACCCCGGGTATCTCTGATGGTGGTGCCAGCACTAGTGTCACCCCCGCTCCAGTGCTTGTGGCCACACAGGCTGGGCTCTGTGCCACTGGGGATGCGCTGTGCCGCGGCAGAGGGTGAGCTGTGCCCAGCTGCCCCGGGCACGGCAGGCGGCGCAGGGCAGCCGGAGGGCGGGCACCAGCCAGGCCCCTCGTGCCGGGCTGCTGGCGCATGCCCTGGCAGCCTGCCCGCGGCGGCCCAGCGTGGCAGAGCAAGGCCCCATGGCCTCAGGGATGGAGCGGGGCACAGAGGTGGGCAGGGGGGCCCGGGGGGGAGGCTGTGTGGGTGGGCACAGCCCTGTTTTGGGGGTGGGCAAGGGCAGAGGGGTGAGCTTGTCCCCCGCCAGCGTGCCTCTTCCCCACCCAGGTGGCCGGCGGCCCCGCCGCCTGCTACCGGGAGCTGAGCCAGTTCCCTGCCATCACCTCTGCCGCCCTTGGGGCCGCCGCAGGGGGACAGACCTTCCTGCTCTACACCGGTGAGTCACGGGCTCGGCTGCCCTGGTGCTCTTGGCCCCCGGGACTGGTGGGGGTGGGTGCTGACAGCCCCCCTCTGCAGAGTGCAGCCGCCCAGACCTGCCCCGCCGCCGGCTCCTGCGTTTCAGCCGCCACTACAGCCTGCGGCACGTGGGTGGCCGTGGCCTCGCCATCAGCCGGGCGGCACTCAGCGCCGAGATCCACAACCAGTATGGCACGGACGGGATGGGGCGGCATGGCCGGTGCCCACGGCAAGGCTGGTGCCCATGGCACGCTGCCCACTGCAGCCTCCCTCCCTCCTACCCTCAGGCTCCTCAGCCAGCACTCGCCGACGGGGCAGCACCGTGCCGTGCTCAGCCGCTGCCCGCAGCAGGGCCACGAGCTGCTGGAGGTAACACAGGCTGCCCCAGTCACAGCAGCCCCAGGGCACGGGGCGGTGGGTGCCACAGCTGTGGTGTGCCGGTGCTGACCCTCATCCCCCCAGGTGTGGGGCAGCAGCGGGCGCAGCCACAGTGTGGACCTCACAGCACTGGGGAAGCACGGGGAGGTCTACACAGAGGGTAGGACCCCTTTCTGCTGCCCGCAACACAGGCAAGGCCGGCGCACCAGCAGCCCCAGTGCTTGCCTGGTGCCCAGCTGTGCCAGTGCCAGGCTGGGTTTTGGCACCTTCTTGCTGTGCCAGGGCCCTTCGCCTGTCTGGCCTGGTCCCACTCGGAGACCAGGCTACTCTATGTGGCTGAGAAGAGCCGGCCCAAACGGTGCCCCCCCCGCCCGTGGGATGTGCCAGGAGCAGCCAGGCCAGAGGAGGAGGAGGAAGAGGATGAGGAGGTGGGTGCCATGTGCCCCATGTGCATGCTGTGCACCCCACAAGTGTGCCATGCACGTTGTTAGCATGGCCCATGCCCCATGAGCCGCCCACGCACTCCATGAGCGTGCTGTGTGCCCCATGAGTATGCTGTGCATCTTGTGAGCGTGCCACACACGCTGTGAGCACCCCATGCACCCCATGAGCATGCCAGGTACCCTGTGACTGTGCCGTGCACAGAGCCCCATATCTGGGGCCATGGGCCATGGAGCTGAGGGGCTGTGCTGCAGAGTGAGCAGTTCGTGTACCATGAAGACTGGGGGGAGGCACTGAGCACCCGCAGCGTGCCCGTCCTCTGCGTCCTGGACCTGGAGGGCAGCAGCCTCTCGGTGCTGGAGGGCATCCCAGAGCACCTCTCCCCTGGCCAGGTCAGGATGGGTTGCAGGGAGAGCCCCAGGGTTGGGGGTTGGGGGGCAGCCTGGGGCTGTGGGTTGAGCCTGGCTGTTGCACAGGCCCTGTGGTCCCCAGATGACCGCGGCGTGGTGTTTGTGGGCTGGTGGCATGAGCCCTTCCGCCTGGGGCTGAGCGCCTGCTCCAACAGGAGGTGGGTCCCCCCAGCACCCAGCGCCATGCTGGGATGCCCATGCCATGCTGGCACAGCGAGGGTCACCATGGCCACGGGGCTTCAGCCTGACCTGTACCTCCTTCCCAGGTCAGGGATTTTCCATTTGGACCTGGCCAGCAGGCGCTGTGGTGAGCACCAGGGCTGTGAGGGGGTGCCCTGGGGGTCCCTGGCGTGCTGACCCCCTGCTGCCCACAGAGCTGCTGTCAGCCGAGCGCAGTGCCACCTGCTCTCCCCGGCTGAGCCCTGATGGCCAGCGCCTGCTCTACCTGGAGGGGGACCTGGGGGGACCCCACCGGCAGTGCCTGCGCCTGCGCATGGTGAGCAGGGCCCTGCGGCACCCGGCACGGCTGTGCCACCCTGTGCTGCCAGTGGGGTACCCAGCACAGGATGTCACAGCCTCTCACAGTGCCCAGCTGGGATGGGAGGTGGGCTCAGTCCCCATGGCCCCCTGCCTCAGTTTCCCTGGCAGGGGCCCATCCCTGATCGCCAGCTCTCCCCAGCTCACCTGGCAGACAAGGCAGACAGTCACGGTGCTTGACGTGGTGCAGGAGCCCACGGAAGGTGAGTGCAGCATGGTGGGCCAGGCTGGGCACTGCTGGGGGGCTGGGACCCCCCTGGGAACCCCCTTGTACCAGGTGCCCACAGCCCTGGCTTGCTAACATTCTGCCCCACTTGCAGCCTTTGCCGGGCTCTACACGGAGGTGCTGCCGCCACGGTGCTGGGCAGCCGACAGCCGGCGAGCTGTGCTGGGCACCCCGCAGCGGAGCCGCACAGTGAGCCCTGGGGACGGTGGGGACAGAGACACGGCCCCCGCGCCCTGCGCTGACACAGCTGCCCATGCTTTGCCCCCTCACAGGACCTGCTGCTTGTGGACACGGAGGCAGCCACTGTCACCAACCTGACAGCAGGTACGTGGCACCAGGCTGCCCGCAGTGCCCTGGAAGCCTCTGCAAGCACTGGCATGCTCTCTGTCCCCAGGGTCGTCCGAAGGGTGCTGGGAGCTGCTCACCCTCCAGTGGGACCTGCTGGTGGCCACCTGCTCGGCCCCACACCACCCTCCCAGCCTGGTGAGCAGAGCCCTGGCACCACACAACACAGCCTGATACGGCACGGCAATATGCAGCCAAGCACAGCATGGCACAGCATGGCAAGGTGCAGCCAAACACAGCATGGCATGGCACAGCACAGCATCAGCAGGCACAGCATGGCATGGTGAATCGTGGAGTGGCATGGCATGACACAAGTGGGCAAAGCCAGGCCCAGCCTAGCCCGGTATTGCACAGCACAGTGTGACACAGCCAGATCCAGCATGGCATTGCACAGCACAGCCTTGGCATGGCATGGTAAAGCACAGCATGGTGAGCTACAGCCAGCCACAGCATGACATTGCATGGCACAGTGTGGCAAGGAAAAGCAGAGCTTGGCCCAGTGCTGGAGACAGGTACATCACGGCACAGCCAAGGACGGCACAGCGTGGCACAGAGCAGTATGACCAGGCACAGCATGGAACACCCATGCATGGCACAGGGCGGCACAGCATGGCACAGTATGAGACAGCACCATGGAGCACTGGGACCGTAGGCACACCAGGGCCGGTTACACCCCAGCACGGGCCAGCTGCCCTGAGGCAGGGGTGTCCCAGTGCCACCTGCTGCCTGTCCCCAGGTGGTCACTGTGCTGCCGCCTGCGGGCCAGGAGCTGCCCCTCTTCTGGGTGCCGGTGGAGGACACCCCAACAGTGCCTGGCATCACCTGGAAGACCCTGACAGTCCGGCCACCCTGCAGCGGGCAAAGCCCCGCTGCACACGGTGAGCGCCCGGGGGCCCCCGCTGCACCTGGGTGCTGCCTGGGTGCCGGGGACCCTCGGGAGCAGGGGGTGGGCAGGGTGCTGGGTGCGTGGGGTGGTGAGTGGTGAGGGGGACCCTTCCCTGGTGCAGACACCCAGGTTTTCGAGGCCCTGCTGCTGAGCCCACCGGACAGCATGGCACCACACCCCCTCGTGGTGTGTCCCCATGGTGAGTAAGGGGATGGCAGGGACACCCTGGCAGTGCTGGTGGCACCCCGGGTGACATTCCTGCCGGACCCAGGTGGCCCCTGTGCCGTCTTTGATGCCCGCTGGCGTCCGAGCATGGCTGCACTGTGTCGGCTGGGCTTTGCCGTGCTCCTTGGTGAGTGCCAGGGAGCCTGGGGATGTGTGTCCCCTGCGCCCCACTGGAGAGGTAGCACCCGTGGCCCCTGTCTCCCCAGTGAACTACCGTGGCTCCCTGGGCTTTGGCCAGGCCAGCATCAACTCCCTGCTCTCCCATGTGGGTGAGCAGGATGTGGCGGACACCCAGGTGAGGGGTGCTGGGTGGTGGGTGCCACAGGGGTGTTGATGGTGGGGCCTTCTGGGAAGGTGCTGATGGCAGGGTGCTGATGGGGGGTGACCCATGGGTGCAGCTGGCGGTGGAGCAGGCGCTGTGCAGCGAGCCCCTGGACCCACACCAGCTGGCCCTTCTGGCTGGCTCCCATGGAGCCTTCATCGCCCTCCACCTCCTCACCAGCCAACCCAAGCGCTACCAAGCCTGTGCCCTGCGCAGCCCCGTCTCCAACCTGCCTGCACTGCTGGGCACCTCCGACATCCCTGACTGGTGAGTGTCACCCCTCCCCCATCCCACCCTATGCCATGCCACGTCTTCACGGCACCCACCAGCACCTCCGTGCCACAGGCGCTACGCCTCCCTGGGGCTGCCCTACTCCTTCGAGCGGGTGCCCCACGCTGAGGACATGGCCACCATGCTGATGCGCTCGCCCATCGCCCACGCGGGCCGGGTAAGGCAGGGCCGGGATGGGTGGTGGGATACTGGGTGCAGGGTGCTGGGCACCCACCACTGGCTGTACTGCAGGTGCAAACACCAGTGCTGCTGTGTGTGGGTGCCCGGGATCGGCGTGTCAGCCCTATGCAGGCACTGGAGCTGTACCGAGTGCTGAGGGCCAGGGGGGTGCCGGTGCGGTGAGTGGGGTGCAGCAGGGTGGGAGCAGGGAGGCAGCCCTGGGGTGCCAGCTGAGCATTGTCCTGTCTCACCTCACAGGCTGCTGTGGTACCCAGAGGGCGGCCACGTGCTGGCCGGCGTAGAGACAGAGGCCGATATCTTTGGGAACTGCGCCCACTGGCTCCTCCGGCACCTGGGGCAGCCCTGGCAGGGCAAGACGGGACAGCACAGCCCCTAGCACCTGTGGCAGCCCTGCTGCTATGCCAGCCCCAGGGTGACTGCTGGCCCTGGGGACCTCACCAGGACCAGAGGAGGATGAAGCAAGCGTAGCTGGGGGCAGGACGGGACATGGTTTGGGGTTCAGTACTAAATAA
Source organism: Falco rusticolus (assembly GCF_015220075.1). Lineage (NCBI taxonomy): Eukaryota > Metazoa > Chordata > Aves > Falconiformes > Falconidae > Falco > Falco rusticolus. Next base: position 1,394,943 of record NC_051190.1, read on the forward strand.
ATGTGTGAGACCCTGTGCAGTGCCGAGCCCTGCGGCTGTGCCTTTATTGCATGGTGGTGGCTGTGCCAGGCTGGGGCTGAGCTGGCTCAGACCATCTTCATCACCTTGTTGATCCAGTCAACGTAGAGGGAGACGCGGATGAAGAGGGCAGGCTGGTCGGTGCGGGCACAGACACGGGAGGGGGTAATGACCCCCTCTAGCACCCAGCAGTCAGCAGTGAGGCAAGCCAGTGGTCCCCCGTAATCTCCCTGCAGCACCCAGAGAGCGGCATCACCCCAGTGCCAGCAGTGCAGGCTTCCCGAGGCAGCAGTCCCCAGCCCGGCTCACCTCGCAGGCCCCCACGCCAGCGCGCAGCGGGGCAGTGCACAGCTCACTCTCCTTCAGGCGCCCGCGCAGTGCCATGTTGCACTCGCCATGGGCCAGTACCGGTAGCCGCGCCACGTTCAGCACGCTGCCATCCGCTGTGCCTGCAGGCAGCGAGCACACAGGGCAGCGGGCAGGGGATGCACGGGTAGGGGATGGCAGGGGAGGGGGATGCCGTGACGGGGTGCCGTGGGTGAGGGGATGCCATGGGTGGGGGCATACAGCCTGCAGGGTGACACCTTTGCAGGAGGAGTGCCCTCGCAGTGGGTATGGTGGGCAGGGGATGTCATGGGCAGGGGATGTTGTGGGCAGGGGACTGCTGTTGCTGGGGAATGGTATGGATAGGAAGATGTCATGGGCAGGAAGATGCCACGGAAGGGAGATGCTGTGAGCAGGGGGATGTCAGGCACCTGGGGATCCTGCAGGCAGGGGTTGCCATGGACATGGGGATGCTGCAGGCAGGGGATGCGTTGGGCAGGGGATGCGTTGGGCAGGGGATGCTGTCTCAGGAGCTGCCCACAGCAGGTACCTCTGGTTTCCCCCCAGCCAGCAATCTCACAGACGGTGCCTGCAGGCACAACATAGCGCTCGGGCGGCAGGCAGATCAGGGCCACACGCCTGTTCAGAGTGGCTGGCCTGCGGCGAGAAGGGCAGCAGGACATGGTGTCAGCCCAGTGAGCAGTGGGGCATGGCAGGGGCTGGGGCATGGCCACTCACCTCTCCAGCTTCAGCATCACCAGCTGGGACTCAGAGGGGCCACAGATGATCTGTGCGATGGGGATGGTCTGCTGGTCAGGGTCCTCAGGGCCAGGGTCCTTGAAGAGTGTCCCCAGCTGCACCTTGTAGCCCGCCAGGTCGGCATTGCTGCAGGTTGGGCATGTGAGCGCATGGGGAGCGGGAGTCCCAGCACCACGTGCCCTGGCCCTGGCCTTACCAGGAGGAGAAGCACTGGCGCGTGCTGATCACCCACTGCTCCTTCACTAGGGACCCCCCACAGAAGTGCATGCCGGCCCTGTGGGGATGGGGGGGTGAGGTCCTGGGCGATGCTGGCCACGTGACGGTGCAGACAGGGCACCCACTCACTGGTTGCGGATGCTGACAGTCCAGGGCGAGTTGCCAGGCTGGCCACCGACAACGCGCCCTTTCCACTGCAGTCTCTCATCCCGCTGGCCACACTGCTCGAATGACACCACATCTGTGGGCAGGGTGGGCATCAGCTGGGGCCATGCCACTGGCACCGGCACCACGGCCCCCACCCAGCACCCGCTGGCTCCCACCTGTGTTCTCCAGGATGGAGGGCACCATGCTGCCAGCTGTGGAGAGAAAGCAGAGGGTGGCACAGGACCAGGATCCAGCTACCCTGACAGTATCAAAACTACCCAAGGGGGTGGCAGGGGACCCCCCTAGCTCTGCAGGGGTGCAGGTAGGGGCTTACAGCAGGGCTTGATGGCACAGTAGTCAAAGGGGGTGCGGGGGTCCATGGTGTAGCACCAGGGGCCATGACTGTCGTTATCGGGGTTGCGGCAGTAGTTTTCCTCCAGATGTGCCTCAGGGTGGGTGACAGGCGAGATCCTGCCAGGAGGAAGTCACCACCCCATTGCTGTCACCATCCCCATCCCTGTTCTCATCCTCATCCCCATTCCCCTCCCTATTCCTGTACCCCCCCAGCACACTCCCTCGCACACTCACTGGGGCACATGGGGCGTCTGGGCAGCCCATGGCTGACAGGTGATGCCCTTGCGCGTCTTGCTGATGTGGCCGCGGTAGCTCTCGCCATGGCCATGGTAGCACTCTGGGGACAGGCAGGGAGAGCTGGCACCCCTAGCAGGCACCCCAGGGGCGGGTGCCCAGGGGCAGCTCACCTTGGGCACCCAGCTCATCAGGGCAGCGGCGGATGTGGAAGCAGAAGGCGATGCGGACAGTGGAGCGGGCAGTGAAGCACCATGGTGCCTCTGAGCCATCAGGGTTGCGGCAGTAGTTCTCCTGCAAGTCCCTGGTGGAGGGGCCACATGGGTGTCATCCCCCAACTCCAATCCCACACCCTTGGGTGCTGCCCACCGCCACCCTCCCTGGGCGCAGCGCCCCCCCTGCCCCTTACTTGCATGAGTACTTCTCAGGCACGAAGTGGTGCTGGTGGGGTGTCTGGGCATCCCAGCGCTGGCAGGGGATCCCCGAGACGGTGACGTTCATCCGGCCCCGATACCCTTCACCCTTGCCCCTGAAGCAGCCAGTGGTGACGTTGAGGGGTCGCGGGCGTTTCTCTGCTTGCGTGGCAGGAAAGGGGCAGAGTGGCAGGGTTAGGGTGGCACCCAGGAGCCCCAGTCCCAGCTGCGCGGTGACACTGGCAGGGACTTACTGCAGAGGCGGATGCGGCAGTACTCGCGCTCTCGCCCAGGGTTGGTGGTATAGCACCAGGGCCGCTCGGAGCTGTCGGGGTTGCGGCAGTAGTTGTCATCCAGTCCCTTGTCAGGGTACCTGAGCCGGAGACAGGGAGCAGCGGTTGAGGGTGCCACCACTGCTCCAGTGCCTGGCATGGCCAGGGTGGCTGCACACTGCCCAGGGCTAGGGGCTGGTACTTGTCAGGGTGGTAGGGGTGCTTGTGTGGGTGCTGCAGGTCCCAGCGCTGGCACTCTGTCCCTGTCTCGGTGCGGTCCACAGTGCCACGGTACTCCTCCCCATTGCAGGTCATGCAGACAGCTGCGGACAGCTGGAGGGCTCAGTGAGGGGAACACACACAGTATGGGACACCCCGAGATTTGGCACTCACCATCCTCACACTTCTTGATGCCACAGCTCTGGTGCCGGACATTAGGGTCAACGGTGTAACACCATGGACCCCGCTTGTCCTTGTCAGGGTTTCGGCAGTAATTCTCCTCCAGCCCATTGTGAGGGGATGGCAGGAACCTGCTGGCAGCAGGGTGGGTAGGAGGGCGGCTGGGAGCCCCTTGCCCCAGGGTGGGCACAGCCACAATGCTGTGCTACCCCTGGTTGGTGTCATTGACCCCATGCTGTCCCCATTGCTCCTGTGCAATCCCCATTGCCCTCATGCTGTACCTTTTGCCCCCACACTGTCCCTAGCCCATTCCCTGTTGCCCCATGCTGCCCAGGGCCACTGCCAGGTGCAGTGGGGCAGCTGGGGACACAGGGGCACCTGTGGTCATGAGGTGTTGTGGCTTGCCAGGGCTGGCAGCGCAGACCCTTCTCTGTCATGGCCCGTGTGCCGCGGTAGCTGGAGCCGTCAGCCACAATGCAGTCCCGCAGGTAGTCTGGGCAGAGCCAGGCACCACGTCAGAGCCCCAGAGCCAAGCCAGAGCATGTGGGCAGTGTGGGGAGCCCTGTGTGGGGTGGCCTGTGCTCAGTCTGTGGTGTCTCCATGTCCACCTGTGGCACCAGCCCACCTTTCTTCTGGTACAGATCGTAGTGGATGTTTTTCTGCAGCTGGATGTGGGGCGAGTGCTGGGTCCAGGGAAGCAGGTGGCATTGCTGACTCTGCCGGTCATGGTGGAAAGCCCTGGGAGGCACAGTGGGAGGCTGGCATGGCACAGCGCAGGGCCAGTACCCGGGAGAACGCACGCGAGCACCCAGCATCCCAATGGGGTGACCCTGGCGTCGTGGCCGCCTGCACTCCCACCTGCCCCACAGCGGCACTACATCCCGCTCACCGGCAAGCCAGGCTGGCGGCACAGCGCTGGGCACACTGCTCTGCTGAGCCCCACTCCAGCAGCAACGGCGGTGAGTCCGCGGGCACTGCCAGCAGCTCGGTGGCCCGCAGGCGCTGGAAGTCATTGAGGGGCGAGCGGTGGCCTGGGGAGTGTGGCAGGATTCAGCGCGCCCATGAGGGCACAGCGTGGGCACCGGGCCCTGTGGCGCATGGGACCCCTGCCCCACGGAGCATGGTATCTGTCCTGTGGAGCCAGAGGCTCTCTGCCCTACAGAAGCGCCCTACAGCCTGCCCCCCCCTCCCTGCCGCGGCTCAGGGCAGAGGCCTGCAGGCTCCCGGGCCGGCCCCTAGGCCCGTCTAGGCCCCGCTCTGTCCCACGCCCTCCAGCCCCACGGCGGCCCCACGGCGGCCCGGCCCGGCCCGGGGCCCTACCTGAGCCGAGGGCCGCGGCCAGGGCAAGCAGGACCCCCAGCACGGGCTGCATGGCGGCGGCCCCGCGTCCCCGGGCTGCCACAGCGCCAGGCCGGCCCCAAACAAATATTTGCGGCGGGCCCGGGGCCAGGCGGAGCCGGGGTCACCGAGCGCGGGGCCGCGCGTGGGGCGCGGGGCGGGGCCGAGCGCGGGGCGGGGCCCGGCGGGGGTGGGGCCTGGCGGCCAGTGAGGGGCGGAGCTTGGAGGGAGGCCAAAGGGGAGCGGCCGGGGCGGGGCCGCGGGGCGCGGGGGGAGGCGGGGCCGCGCGCAGCCAGGTGGGGCGGGGCGGAGGGGGGGCGGGGCTGAGCGCGGGTGCCGGGCGCCGATTGGCCGCGGCCCGCTCGTGCCGCCGGTTGCTAGGCGCCGCGCGCCCCTCCCCCAGGTACGTGCCCGCGCGGGGTCGCGCTCGCGCCGCGCCGCCCGCTCGGTGCGTCGGGGCCGCTGGCGGCGAGAGCCGGCGGGGAGCGGCCTCCGGGCCCGGCCGTCGCACGGTGAGGGGACGCGGGGACGCGCGGGGTAACGGCCTGGCCTCCGCCCGGTGGCGGCGGCAGCGCGGGGCTGCGGCGGCACCTGCCGGGCCGCCCTGCCCTTGGCCTGCCGGGCGGGCCGGCAGCGGGAGCGGGACCGGGAACGGCGGCGCGGCCTGGGCGGCGGCGCGGCGGGGCCGGGCCTCTCTGTGCGCGGGCAGCGGGTCGGTCCGGCCCGCTGCCGCCTCAGCCCCGGCGCGCCCTCCGCGGCCTGCCGGGGCCGGCCGGGCGCGGGCGGCGGCCCGTGCTGGCGGCGGGGGCCGGCCGCGCTTCCCTCCTCCTCGGCGGTTTCCCGCCGCCCGGCCCCCGCCGGGGCCGCTCTTTGGGCGCCGCCGGGCCTCCCCCCGGCCTTGGTGGGCGCCGCGCCCGGGGGTGCCCGGCAGGGCCGGCCCTGCTAGCGAGCGGGCGGCGGAGCGGGCCGGGCCCCGGGCACTGAGCGGCTGGGCCGGGTCGAGCTGTACCGGGCGAGGCGCGGGGCTCCGCCGCAGCCGCCGGCGGGGACGCTGGGAGCGGCCCAGGTGCTGGAGGTGGCGGCCACCGGTGCCTGGCCGTGGTGGGGTCGCGGCGGTGTGTGCCGGAGCCCCTGTGCGCTTCGCCCCCCCGGCCCAGCGGCTCTCCCCGGGCCCCGGGGGGCGGCCGGAGCCGGGTGCGCTCCTCTGCGGGCGGGGCGACCGGGCAGCCCCCGGCTCTCGGCCCCACCTGCGGCCGGACTGGCCGCTCGGGGGCTGGGGGCGCCCACCTGGGGCCAGGCCCCGCCCGCACACATGCACTTAAACTTTTCTCGTTACTCGGCCATGCGGGCGGCTCCGCGCAAGCGAGTAGCTCTGCCGCACAAACGGGCGTAAATGCGGAACAGTCCCTGTGGCCTCCCTGGCTCCTCAGAACCAACAGGCTGGCGAAGCTGCTCACAGGAGTCTCCAGTGCCTGTCAAGTCATCGGGCCTGAATATAGCGAGTTTTGCCCCAGGTTTGAAGTTTGGAAACTTCCCGTGTGTACCTTTAGAGTTTCTACAGGTCTCTGCTGCTCGGGGCAAGAAGGTGCAGGCAGGGGGATGTGGGAGTTGCGCAGTAGGGCTTGCAGTCACTCCCTGACGTGCTGTGTGTCTCTTGGTCCTGGATATTTGGGCTTCTAGGCCTGGGAAGATGGCACTGATGTTGTTCACCTGCCTAAAATGGGATTAAACCCCTCTTTTTATACAAAAAGGCGAAGCATTCACCTGTCTTCTCTAAGCCCCTCCAGGCAAAGGCTTCTTTCCACTGCCCATCGCTGTTTACATGAGGGACTGCTAGTGTCTCTTGCCTTGGCAGTACCGTTCATCACAAAATCTGTTATTTAACTTTCTATATGGAACGCTGTCTCTTCCAGTCCTTAGCTACAGATTCCTTTTCCCACTTTTAAGAGTTTCTAATTCATAGGTTTCTTCACGCAGTCTCTGCTGCTATACTGAGCATCCTAAACCACTTATTCATTCTTCCCAATGCTTGTCATTGCGCTCTTCTATCCTAAATATAGGGTAGTATGCCAACGGAAGAAGCTTGAGAGCAAGCTGAAGTGCTGGGAACACCACTGTTTACTCAGAGGAGTAATCAGCAAAGCTTGGCTGATTCCAGGTCGCGCCGTCTTCTTGCTGCAGGAGTTTGCCCTCACTTCTTTGGGAGCTGGCACAAATCCTTGAATAACTAGAAGATGTTGTTGACAGCACGTGCTAGTTTAGAAATACCCCTTTCTTTAAGCATTGTGTAAACAGAATGGTAGATTCTGTGTAATTGTTGATACTGAGCCTGGAGAATTGGCAAAAGCTGTGGGGCTGATATCTGTAAAGGTGTTCTGTGCCTCACTGTGTACCAGTAGGTTTCGTATGGGGTTTGTTAACCCTGAGCACTTGTCTGCTTTTAGAAATGCCTTGTACTTGCTGTGAGCTCCAGTGCTGCTTACCCACTTCTCTCCCCTCTCGTCTCTCGCTGCCCGGTGTGCTGGGCTTGGCTGCTACGAGAAATGAAGAAGGACACATGACAGGAGCGTGAGACATTTTGCCAGCTTCAACTGCAAAGTGTGTGGTTATAATTGGTTCAAAGCTCTGACCGTAACTTGTCTTCCATGGACAGCTGTTTTGAAGGAATTTTCACATGTCTCTTGTTGGCAGAGCTATACTCTGGCAATGAGGGGGTAATGTCAGAGGGAGCGTTGCTGCGTGCTGACTTGTGCAAGTGTGCCAGCTGACAAGACTTGAGAGGTGCTTTGATGTTCTGCACTAAAGACCAGTCGTGGACCGCTCGGGTCTGATGGAGAAGAGGACTGTGTGGCTGCAGCAGCCAGGCCTTGTGGGAATTTCCATGCTCCTGTGTCTGCAGCGCAGGTGTGAGGTGCAGTGTGTTGTCACTGGCAGAGAAGGTGTGATGGTTCTGCCCTGGCAGGAGCGGAGTTGCTCAACAATGGGAATGGTGTCTCCTTGCCTTTCTCGTATCCCTTGGACAGATAATGAGAGTTGTCCTGGAAGAGATACCAATGTGCTGTGCCAGCCTGGGGAGGAACTTCAGCTGATGGGAGTAAAACAGTCTGTCTCGTTTCAGCAATGACAGCTATCTGAAAAGTTTTGTTGTGGGGGTGATTTTGGATGGTTTGTGCCTTTACTCCTGTTAGCTGAGGAATAGTACGGAGGATTTAATTCTAGTAATGATTAATTTAAATGAGGAAAATGCAAACTCTGAATTCTCCTTGGGCAAACAGGGGTCATGTAAATAAATGCCTCTGGCATTCTTTGTGGTGCTTGTAGACTGTCTACCAATTACTTCTGGTCTCTTGCTGAATCAGTGGGAGGCTGTTGCTCCTTGAGCTCCAAGTACTTTGGTGGTGATTTGGGTGAAATACAAATAAACATAGTTGGATTGACCTAGCATATCTGAGCTCTTGGTATGCTGAAAATGTTTGTTCTTAGAATGTTTGTGTAGTCTGGAGAGCTCTGTACCTTAAACCCAATTCACAGAGGACTGTGACCATGTTTAAGCTGTGAAAAATAAAAGATCAACCTGAAGAACCTATGCTTTTAGGGTTTGTTCTGTGAGACTGAGCAAATTGCTAAGGTGCTGCTGCATGGAAAGTTAACATATTAACCTGCGTGAATGCACTAGGTAGGTGCACTTCCTAGCCCTAGTGCCTTTTTCTATCTGTTATCTCCCTGCACTTATCCGTTGGCTTAAACTGTCTCTGGTTCAGCTTTTCTGGGATAAAATTGTAGTTTTCCAGCGGGAAAGATGGTTGTTTGTATTTGATGTTACCACTTTCTTTGTCATTGTTTTTTTCCATGAGCATCCAAGCTGATCTGCTGGCGCAACGCTGTCCAAAGGAGATGGTCCCAGTCCCCTGGCCAGGCAGGCCCACTCCCTCCCTCTTGCAGGTGCTTGGTGGGCCCATGAGCTGTTCGCCTGGGGACCAGCAAAAAGCTCCCTGGCTCTTGCTTGTGGTTTGTGAGCTGTTCTGGGTGTCTGATGAGGAAGAGACAGAGGAAGGTGAGTGGCATGGCTTTGTTCAGGGTGTGGGGAAGCAATGGGGGGCTTCCCTCTTCTGTCAGTGGTGACCTGCTCAGATGGACAGATGTGTCTTGAAACCATGGCCTGAATTAAAGCTGGAGCTTCTTGCCTGATGGTAGCTTCTGCCTGAGATAATAGCTGGGGTGCAAGTGATGTAAGGCACCCTTAGGCATGCACCCTGTTTACGAATGCCATGTCCTGCTCAAGGTCACCTCAGCCCAGCAGTGCTGGTTTCTGGGAGCCAGGTTTGATGCAACGCTAGGGAATTACCCAGAATCTTTGCTCAATACAGCAGTGCAGCCTTGCAGCTCTCCCACAGCTGGGGTTCCATCTCTGGGCAGTGTGCTGGGACCTGAGAGCCGGAGGGGGCTGCTGGGCTGCCAGGTGCTCCCATGGCTCCTTACTGTGGCTTTTATGTCTGACTGTGGGGAGCTCACAGCAGCCTCCCAAAACCTTAACACAAATGGTGTTCTGCCATGTGGCCCCCTGAGCTGCGTCACTGCTGGGCCACATCGGTCCCAGTGCCACCACGGTTGTCCCAGGGTGAGGTGCAGAGGGTGAAGTTGTGTGGGATGACAGCTGGTATAAGGCTTGCTGCTTCCAGAGAGGAGAGGTCCGACCTCTGGACACCCAGTTGTGGTGTTTGCAGTTGTCTTGCTGAATTGATTTTATTATTATTATTATTTCTGGGTTAACTTTCTGCAATTTAGTAACCTGGATTGTCCATGGAAGGAGCTTGTCAACACCCTGGCAGTGCAGGTGGATAGGAAGCAAAGCCAAAACTGGAGGAGGAGGAAGACGTGGGCATGGTCCCTGTGCTGGAGCGTGAGGGTTAGCTCAGGACGAGTGGTTGCCTCAGCCAGCCTCATGGTTTCATGCTCTTAAAAGGGCCCTTCTCTTTCCCTGCTTTCAGCTGTGCCCTCTTGCCTCCTCCCACATGCCAGCTGTGGTGCTGAGCTGATGCATTGATCAACTGATCTTGCTAACTTGGCATAAAACTGTTATTTTTTTCAGCTAGACCCTTTCTTCACTGGCTTAGCAAAGTGGTCAGGAAGGGAGTTGGACCATCCTTGGAGGCAGGGAGCCATTGTATCAGCAGACCTCTCCCTTAGGATGGTGCTCTTAGCTGTAATGGATATTTCCATTACAGGGTTGAGTTGTCTGCCCAGTTTCACTGTCCTGCAGGTATCCTCTAGGCCAAGAGAGTAATTCTTGGTGGGATTCAAAGTACATTATCTCTGGCAGACCTTCATGCGCAGAGTGGGACTTGGAAACAGCTGTAGAACTTGTCCCAGCCCTGCTGGTGGACAGTGCGCAGCTTGTTTTGGGTTTTTTTCTTTAGAAAAACAGGCTGCTAGCCTCATCTGACCTGTAAAGGTATATTTGAATGAAGGTTTCTGCTGACCGGTTCTCCTTTCTTCCCCTTTTCTTGTGTCGTGGTCTCACCACAGTGCTCAGCTGTGGCATTTGCCATCATTACAACCCTGAATAAGGATACAGTGTGTATTTTCTACCGTGCTTCCTGAGAGGGGCTCAATTCATGGAGAGTTACATGGGCAGCTTCAAAAATATTTTGGTTACTGGCTCCTCGGAGCTTTCCAACAAATTGGCTTAGATGCCTCTTGCTGCAGTACTTGATGTTACAAATACTCCTTGGCAAGGACCTGATGAGCAGCATTCCTCCTGTCCCTCCTCAGGGGCTGAAAAAGTGATTATGGAAGAGGTTTCAGTTTACTCTAGCATAGTTACAGGTCACGCGGGTGCTGAATGCATATAGGCAATGAATTCACACTGGGTCTTTTTTTGAACTAGATTGTACATTTAGACTTCAGAAAGCTTAATCTTCTGTGAAGTGTGTTCCTTAAGGGTGGGGATTAGCATTCAGTAATTTTGATGAGAGTTTCCTGTAGCAGATACTGATCATTTTATATCAGTCCCAAGGGCTAAGGATTGGTTTTGGATGAGCTTGAGTGTTGAATTACGACAGGTGATGGGAAAGCCTTGTGCCACTGTCACAGCTTCAGATCGTGACGTGGGGGCTGCCTATGCTGTTGGTCCCTTGCTGCTGCTTGTGGCACTGCTTGCTTCTTGTCGCATAGGCTTCTTCCCTCTTTCTTGTGCAAGATCAGCCCCCAAATGGACTCTTCCAGGCTCTTTGGGAAGGGCATCTCTTCCCATGAGGCCTTGAAAGGAGTTCTTTGTTGTGTGGGTTTTTGGGGACTTTTTGATTACAGGGGAGAGGGACTAGGAGTGGTTGATTAAAAATGATCCCTGTCTCTAGTGCTCGGTTATTCAGCAGTCCAGGATGCTGCTCATATACTTTAATCAGAGTGGAAATAGTTGCCGAGTCTTTCCAGTACAGCTTCTGTGCCTCTTCCGTGAACTCATTCTCTAAAGCAGCCCTTCGGTATTGGTTTGTAGCTGAGAGTTTCCTCTGCAGCAAGGGAAAGTTTCATCAGGCCTTCTCTAAATATTGCTGAAATAATGCGTAGAAGCATAAGGTGAGATCTTTTGTTATCTTTGTGTTGTGAGTCTTGGGATTGCTACAGGAAGGTCTTACATAGATGTGAGCTTCTAGGTGGCTAGTGAGAGGCATTTTGAGCCAGGAGGCAGAAAAAGGTAAGTGTCCTGATACCGAGTGCTTTGGGGCTCTTTTTCCTCTAAGGAAGAGACCTTCCCTCTAGATCTGCTTTCTCTGAGAGTTTCCCAAAGTAGGGAGTTCTTCTAATAAAATGGTCTTGCAGTCATCTACAAATACAGAGTTTGATGCCAGTAGAAAATCTGGCGTGGTGATTTTGATGTTGGGATAGCAATGATATGAATATTTGAGGCTGCAATGATTCCCTGTTCATGTCTCTTAGACTTTCTAATTAGGTCTTGACATCTGTGGAGTGTAAGCTCTGTGCTGTAGGAGCTGATTCCTGCATGGCAGACCATGCATGGTGTTTTCCCAGCCCAAAGGAAATGTTTCTAGTGGAATTTTTATGATAGTGCCTGGGGCCTGCATTAGAGAATAAAAGGTGGTTATTCTAAAACCTTCTCTGAATTAAACTTTGCAGGATCCTTTTGGGATGATACACAGAATCAGTGTAGCCGTATCTCTCTTTCTCCAAAAATTAGGCTTCTACCCCTACAGACACAGGGTTAAGACTGGCTGGAGGCGAGGGTGAGACTATGCCAGTTCAAAGGGAGAATCTTCCTCTAGTATTTTTCCTTAAATTCAAAACCCCCTTGCCTGTCTGCTCCCTAAAGTCCTCTGCATCTTCCCTTTTTCCTGCAGGCTGTACAGTAGCACATGCTTTAAGACGTGTTGGAAAGTGTAACTTCAGTAGTACTGGCAAGTACTGAACTTAATAGGAGCAAACAACTTGTATCATTGATGTCATTAGCTCTTGCTTTGAGTTCATTTAAAGCTTCTGCCATGTGGTATTTGTGTGCAGAATAGTTGTCATACGGGGTGCGTAAGTGGTTTTGCAAGCTTTGGAGTGCGGTCACAATGTGGATCTGTCCATCCTGTGTGGAGTAAAGCATCAGGAATAAGGCAGTAAACCTTATTTTAATTAGTGTCCAGGTCAGATCAGGTGTTTTTCAGGCTGGGTACTAATGTTTTTGTTGTGGCAATAATATGGAAGTGACTTGGACCAATGATCCCTTGTAATCAAAAGTCTGTCCCATGGTGCTGTATGTTTTTATATGGTATCAGTTCCCCAGAGTGAGTTATTTGGCCAAAATATGAAACTGTCCTCTGCATGGGGAATTTTGTGCTTCCAGTGGTGTTTGTGAAGCTGGTGCTTTATGTGTATCTGGGTGCCAGCAGCCTTGTGCTGGTTGCTCTTTCAGGAAACAGTTTATCACATCGTGGAATACAATTTTCTTTGAGTATCAGTGTGGTGGGCCTTTGGAGGGGTAAGTAGTTTGATCTGCTGAGAGTAACAGTTGCTGAGAATAAATACAGATCTCCTTCAGAAACATGTAGAGGAAGCTAAGGTAACCTGTTGTAATAGTACTGAGTGCAAAACCCCATGAACCCCTGGTAGTAAACTGTTTGTAAGAAAAGTGTAAGAATACAGCTTTATAGCATCATGAAAACCTTGTAATCGAAGCTAAGATGAGAGGGCTTCATTTGCTACTGGCAAGGATGTAAAATTGTATATTGTGGACTTAAAGCATTGAGAAGGCAGTGCTGTTCCCCTGTGTGGTAATGGTGATAAGCCGGGATAAAAGTTGTGTGTGATTCTGTCTGCTGAACGTGGCAGAGTGAAGTACTCTGTGATTACCATGGCTAATTTAGGCGTGAGAAGGTTTGCTTAAAAGCCTCGTTCAGAGGCGAATGAGCTTCTGGAGTCTAGCAGCAGTGCTCCAGACCTGTGATGTGGTTCAGTCACCACCCTCCCCTCAAACCATTGTCCCAGCGCTGGTACCAGACCCTCCTCTTCCTTCTCCCTGCCACTGGGTCTGAGCTGATATGCCAAAGCCTGCCATGCTCCTGAAATGTCCTAGTTGTTGGGTCAAGTGGAAATGGTGCAAGTGCTGCTTGCCTCCGCCTCCTGCTTTCCCCCTGCCCCAGCAGCGGCTGCAGCAGTTTGGAGCCAGGACCTGCTGGGACAGGTAGAGCTGTGCATCGCTTGCTGGCGCTTCGGTGACTTTTGATCTGCAAACTGGATGTGGCTCTGTGAGCTCAGCCTGGTCTGGCAGGCGACTGTGCCTGGCCTGTGGCTGTCCCAGGGGAGAGGGGTTGTGGTAGTGTCCTGCCGTCACAGGAAGAAGCTGTTTCCTGCAGACCTCCGTGTGCATCCTGGTGCTGTGCACTTTGCTCTGGTGTGACCCAGCTCAGCAGCCTCCAGCCTTTTTCTTTTCTCTGAATTGCAGACTCCTAAAGCTTCCACTGGTGGTGCATAACTTGGTATAGCGAACTTAATCCTGCTGACTTCAGGTAAGCCTTTTTGCACCTTTTATGGATTTCTTAGAGTCTGTTCACGTGCTGGTTGAAAAGCATTGCCTTGATAGGATGCTTCGGGAGATCATTTGAGGCAACTTCTCCCCTGCTCCGTAAAGAAAAGCAGAGAACAGAGGAGTCAGTGAGATTTAGGGTTTGATTTTTCATGAAGTTAAGATGAAAATGAGGTAGTGCAAATAGGGGCTTTTTCTGCCCTCTGCCCTTGGGGCCTTGGCTGTGCATACCTGTGTTCTGTGATGGGCTGGTCAGCTCAGATCCTGCTGGAAAAGCAGTCTACCACCAGCATGAGGGAGATCCCAGAGAGCAAGGCTGGGTGCAGAGTTCTTCTCTGTGAGTGTCTTTTGGACTAGTATAGTATGCTGCTTGGGTCACTCCAGCTGAGAGCCTGAGAAAGAGTGCTTCACACGCTGAAGTCCTATTTTCTGGTCATATATGGGAATTCAGGCTAGCTAAGCTGACTCCCTATGCAAGTGTTTAGGGGTGGAATTCTTCTTTAAGCAGTGACTTAGATGATGTTTCTTAGCAAATTCTGCACAGCTGACTCTAAGCCCTGTTTGGGACCAGCAGTCGTAAGCTGTGCCAACTGGAAAAGGTCAGCCGAAGCTAGGAGCTGCCTGGGCACACATAGGTGTCTAGTTTGGAGGGAGGAAGAGTCACCCTCAGTGTCAGCAGAAGCAGAAGGCTTGGCTCTGCAGCCTGAACTGGTCCAGGAGCAGACACCTTTAACTTCCCAGTGTGGCAGTGTCGGCTCTGGTTCAGGGCAGACCCAGGCATGTACAGAAACTTGTAAGCTTGAGGGTCTGCATCTCAAAAGAGCAGAAAAGCTGTCTGCTCCCCACTGGGAGCGGAGGAAGAGTCTTGATGGGAAACTTGGTGATGCAAATGTACTCTAAGGAGACAGGCTTGAGGATCAGCTGGAGTAACTGAAGTGGCCAGTGTTCTCCTGCTTGGGCTTTGTGGTAGCAGCCAGCTGAGCTGATTTGCAAAGCACTTTCAAAGGCAAACTGTCGTCCTATTTACCTCACCTCTCCTCAATGGAGAGGAATTACCTGTGTCAGCAGAGCTGGGAAGTTATTTTTTCTATTTGAGGCTTGGTTGGGAGGAGTATACATTTGAACTCTTCTGGGTGTAACTAGTTAAAGATCCTTCTGGAGCAGAAACAAGGCAAAACATTGCAGCTCCCCATCTGGGTGATGATCCTGAACGGAAGCACAGCCCTTTGGGGAAAATGGTGCTACATCAATAGCTGATGCTGCCGAGCAGACTGCATAATGCTCCAGGTTTTTATCTTAGGCTGGTCTCCTGGACTCAAACAAGTTGGCGATGCGGAGGCTGTTCGTGCAGGAAAGAGGTCTTGCAGCAGCATCTCGTTCCATTTGCTGTTGGCAGACTTTAGAGCAGTGTCTTGCATAGAAAAGTCACATGAGAAAAGCATTTAATGTATTTTTAGATGTCTTTTAAAGTGGCTTAGTGGCTGAAAAGAAACCTGCGTCAGGTCACTCGCCTGGCTTGCTGCAGTTTGCCCAGAAGTGCTCGAGCTGACTATTAATGTGGAATAGATCCAGTCAGAGACTTCTGCTGTAAGGGAATTGTGCTGCCTGCTACCAGGATGCAGCTGGCTGTGGGAGATGGCCCTTGCTGTCAGTATGTGCTGCTTAGATGCTGGTTAGGACAATAGTGGGAAATGAATGTCCAGCTGAAACCAGTTTAATTTCTTTTTCTCCTTATCTTTTGGAATTGTTTGGGTTTTCTTTGGTGACTTAGTGTAGTGCTCTTGCGTGGCACAGTTTTTTACAGGGTCCAGATTTGGCATGCTCAGCCTCTTGGTTGGTTTGAGCTGGTGCTGCTGGCAGGGGGTGTCCTGCCTTTCCTTCTCACTGCTGTAAGGGAAAAGAGAAGTCATCTTGCAGACCCCACATCTAGCTGGGAAGCCAAACCAGATGGAAACTGCCCTCTTGTTTGTCTCTTGCTGGGTTTCTTTAATGTGTGTCAGCTACCCCATCCACTTCTCTGTGCAGCTGTAATGCTAGTACCAGCACAAAGGGAAGAGAGAAGAGGGATGGGAGAGGTGGAAATGCTTCCTCTGAAAGTAACACCATCTTAAAATGACCGTGAAGCTGGCTGTGATGCTGCTGTGGGTCTTCAAGCAGGCCAGGGCATATCTGCTCTGTGAGGAAGAGTCAGGGAGAAGGTTCAGCCATTCCTTTCTCTACAAAATGTTGAGTTTCCAAGTCTCTGCCAATGTGGAAGAGTTGTGCTGCTTAAGGGCCCCATGTTGCGTGATCTCTTGAGATCTTTGTGAGCCATTGAATAGGAGGAAGAGTGCACCGGGGTAGGAAGGAAGCATGATGCAGTGCATTGCCTTGCGTCTGGGACAGGAGTATCGCTGTAATGCATGCACAGGGGGGTGGAAGTACGAGCTGGAATCCTGGGCTGCGCATATGGGGGGAGTTTGTTGGTGTGTCAGTTATTTGGTGCCTCTTTAGTTGCTGGGCTGTTATACTAGTGCCTACCAGATAAGAAGAAGATTTATTTCTAGGAGTCCTGCCTTTTCAGAATAAGCTAAAAGAATGGGAAGTGCTGGCAGGTGAGGAGAGCAGGGGACTTGAGAGAAGCCTCCTTTAAGAGCAGCAGTATTTATGTAACAGCTAACACAAAATATTAAAGTAAATAAGACAAGCTGTGATTTTTACCTTGAAGCATCTGGTGAGGTGACTTTTCAGTGAGAGTGTGTAGGCAGGTGGGACAAGAAAGCTGGAAAGTTCCAGATCACTAGCCTGGTTCTCTGAAAGGATTTTGACTATAAATGATGAAAGCGTGCATATAACCAGAGCAGGAGGAAGAAGCCAGACAGAGTGAAACCTGGAAATGGTTCACTTTTTTCACATTTATTTACTAGGGTAATTAATAATGGGAAGAAGTAGCTGGGAGGAGACTGGCTTTCCCATCTCTTGAAGCCTTTGACTCAAGACAGTGTGCAAGATTGACTTCAAGAGGTGGGAAACTTCAAGGACCTGTGTGACAGATCTCGCTATGTGCTGGCCTTCAGCATGAAGTGGGCATGTTTAAGAACATAATCTAAAATACAAACACTGAGCTTTTCTATACAACCAGTTAAACAAAATGAGTATTTAGCAAGCAAATTTGTTTTTCTTGTCCCTGTCACTTAAAATGAGTGTGGCTGTGGTAAGAGCTCTTCTGAGATGTCGCTGTGTCTCTCCCAAAGCCCCAAATCACTACTTAATTTATGCTGCCTCAATTTGAGCCCAGGTTTCTGGAGATGAATTTTAATGGTGAATGCAGAGCCAGCACTGGAGCATGGTGTTTGTCGGTGGGTATGCTGGCGAAGGTGGTCTCTAGGGGTGCTACTAAACTGGTGCCTGCCATGTGTTCTCTGGGGCGGGTTAAAGCCTGGTGCATGCTCCTGGGCTGTGGTGAGGCAGGAGAGCGGCAGCAGATGGACGGCTGCATGTGCCGCTGTCAGGAGTGCCTTGTAGGGAGATATGTGCCGGCTGCCAGCCATTTCTGGGAAGGCTCCTGGGGCTGGTGGCTCCTGTGAGCTTTGCCCACGGGGCTGGGGATGTGTGTGCCTGGCGTGCTCCCCTGGGTGCCTTTTAGTGCATGTATAAATACCAGCAGGTTTCAGATGCATTGCAGATTCCCTCTGGTCCTTTTTTAAGCCCACGTCATAAATAGGTTGGTGCTTGCTTGTGGGTCCCAGTGATCTGTCATTAGAAATGATGTAATGATTAAACTCAGCTTTGTGATGGCTTTCCTGCAGTGTTGCTCTCCTAGGTCTTGTTTTTCTGTTCTCTTCAGGCCTGAGCATCGCAGGTGCCAGGCAAGATGCATTTAGGCCCTGGAAAACAGTTAATTTAGCAGAACTTGCTATTAAGCAACATTTCTCACAGGGAGCCACACCAGCCGCAGTCTCTCTTCTCTATTTGATGCAGACGCTGATTGTGCTCACTCTGCTTCCCGGGGAGCCCGTCCCAGCTACAGCACAGTGTTGCACTAGATTGTACAGTTAATGCTCTTTGGAATAAGTGTCATTTAAAAAGTAGCCAGCCAAGAAAGAGCACAAGATGTAATTCCAGTAGAGTTCAGGGTTTTTTTCAGGTTTTGGGTTGTTGGGGTTTTTTTGGTTGTTTGTTTTGTTGGTGGGTTTTTTTTTCAGGACAGTAGTTTCTATTAAAGGGAATTGGTAGTGCCTGACCTTTAGCCATGGGTGGGAGATGAGCTTTGAGGGTGCATCCCTTCACTGTGGGGCTGAGGTGGGTTTCTGAACTCCTCCAAACAGTGCAAAGCTCAAATCAAGACATTGCTTGCATGTCTGGTGTTTTTATAGTTAACCTGTGAAGCTTTTGTGTACGAAGCAGAGGTCCTGGGAAGGGATGAGAAACAAGCTATTTTTACTCCATCACAAATAGGGCTTGGCATGTTTATTTTAGACTCTGGTGCTGCTCAGGCCAGTGTAGGGTTTTTTTATAGTCTTCTACTGTTACTAACAGATTAAAAAATAAAGTTGAACTCTGGAAATCACAGGAAAACAGGGTGCCCTGATGTACTTGGATCACTCCGAGGAAGCTGCAGGGAGGAGCTGGTGGTGTTGCCTGTGCTGTGCAGCATGCAGGTCTTGAGGTCCCCTGCATATCAAAGAAGTCTTTGAGCCACCAGCTGACAATGGACTACATGCCCTTCTATTGCATAAACTGCCCTGCAGAGAAACAGTTGCCTTGGTGGGTGTCCTAACCGGATTTTAAAAAAGTTCCCAGCTGAAAAACTTGAGGAGCTCTGGGTAGCAAGAGCAGAGCTTGGCCATTAGGTAGAGCGATGCTGCAGCAGGTCGTTTGCTGCTTCCTGCTCCAGAGAAGATTAGAGTTGCCAGGTCACCAGCATAGCTTTGATTCTTTTTTTTTTTTTTTTTCTGCAGAGAAGTTCACCAGGCAGCAGGAGGTGAAATTAATGAGACTGGCTCGTTTTTCTCCTGCCACCAGAGTCTGAAAGAGGGAGGATTTAGGTCAGTGCTGCTCAAAGAGTGGGAGGACCTGAGATGGGTCCTGTCCTCAGCCCTGTGTGGCCAGCTCTCTGGCCTGGCTGACGTGTGGTTGAGAAGTGTCCCTTTAATTGCATGTGTGCTTTATGCAAGCACTTCAAACTTTTAAGCTCTTTACTATTATTATTTTAAGTTATTAAAAGTGAAGTCAATGGTGTGTTCACACCATGGTGGTGGCGTGCACAGTTTTCAGTGGTGGGTCGCAGCCTTTGCATGTCAGGCATTGTACAAATGTGTAACACAAGCAGCCCAGATTGCTCCTGCCCACGCAGGCTTAACCAAGCTCCTTTGCTTAACCAAGATACCTAGACAGCAGCTAGCCCAGGCTTCAAGGCTGGGAGATCCCAGCTGAGCCCTGGTCTGATCCAGCCCCATTGGGGTGCAGGCTGGTCTGAGAGACTGTGGTGTTTATTATGAAGCAGTACTCTACTGAGAAGCTAGTTGAGTTATTGACTATTTAATTGATTCGCTAATAAACACCACTGATACTAATTTACAGTTAGAGCATTTTGCACACTTACAACTCTAGTAATTGTTACTGCTAAATCTGACAAATGCTGCTGAATTGCAAATCTGTCACCCTTCCCTCCCATGCCACTTCGCATTAGGGTGCGAGTCTGTCCTAGTTTGTCCTCCCAGGCAGCTCTTTTGGACACAGACTGGGTGGTGAGTCCAGCATATTGTCCAGGGAGGTTCCCAGGCATGCCGGGGGGTTTCAGCCTGCACATTGGGGTCCTGGCTGTCCCTAGGTGCCCCTGCTCCTACCACAGGAAGACTGACCCTTCCTTTGTTCTTTACATTATACCTTATTCTCTGCTTTTTTCTCTGTTTCAGGCCCCATCTCTTCATTGCCCTGCCCCTCCCTTTCTCTGCACAGACTCCCAGATAACAGCCCCTTATTATTTTTTGTTCATCGGTTTCAACTCTGCTACATTCATACCCAAATCTGGCATTCCCGTTACTTGGGCAGTCTCAGCCGTGTATGGCTGTATCGCTGCCATGCTCAGCTTGGTACAGGTGGCCTTGCACATCCCCGCACCCCACAGCTACCCTACAATCGTGGTGCATGTTGGGTGCCCTACACCTAAGACAAATGTCACTAAGACAAGTCACTCCACTTTAGCCTTGGTTTCTCCGCCTGCATCCAGTTAAACAGTTTTTTAGTGCAAAAAAGGGAACGTGTTTCACAGTTTTTAGGTTTGCCCAGCATCCTTACTGTGGAGTTGTTGGAACCGCTGCTGTGGCTCCCTGCAGAGGTCCCAGCTAGCCATGGCCAGCAGTGTTCCACCAGGACCTCCTGCTTGCAGCTGCCTCTGAAGAATTTACAGCCTAAGCTGTAAGGATGAGAAAGGAGATAGAGGGGTCATCTAGCCCTGTTCCTTCTGAGTGATCATGATCATGGAGCTTCTCTAACCTGCTTTAGCTGATAACTCATGAGGAACGCTGGGCAGGCAGCTACCTGCCCCACGCACCTGCCCCAGCAGGCATGCCTTTTCCTTATCTCCCCGGCAGGGCGAGCAGGGAGAAATGTGGTACCTTGGGGGTGTTCTCCCCCTTTCAGCAGCACCCAAGCGCTTGAAGAGCAGGAGGCTTTGTGGTGAGGGCTGGTGTTTCAGCTTGGTTGTTATCTGTTCAGTTGACTTAAATCTGGCTCTCAAAAATAGGTAAGGCAACCAGGCTTGGAGTGTCTGGTCTGTTCTCTAAAGAAAACACATGCTTGGCCACAGCTGTGTGTTTTTTGGATTAAGCAGGCCTGGATTTATTTGCAAATATTAATATGTGTGTACTGTAAAGCAGTGGTGGAAATCTATATTCTGAAGGTTAAGCTGCATTTTGTCGGTACCTCTGGTGCACAGGAACCTGTATCCCTGATAGGATGGGAGCTTGGAGTGGGAGAGCAACCAGGAGAGCTGGAGTGGAGGATCTGCCCTTAGCCATACCCTTCTATTTGCTAGTGCTTTGGACCTTCCAAAACCACGACTGCAGTGTCTGGGTTTTCCCTTTTTGCCTGTCAGGCGAGAGGGTTAGATATCACTGAATGCAGCGTGCTTGGCTTGAGGTGTGTGGGTCTAGACCTATTTGCAGGGAGGATACGCAGGTCTGCATGCAGGATGGTCTGTTTTTCCTCTGCACACTGCTTTGCTGTGCCTTCAGAGGAGAAGGGCCTTTGCGGAGCTTTGGCACGTCTGTGGTGTAGTTGGTTTGTTACGTGCAGTACTTGCGTCCTGGCAGCCTTGTGCACTGCTCAAACGGAGCTCCCAGAAATCGCTGCCAGTTGTATGTACTGTGGCTTTGTCAATGACAAAAATACCTAGTTCTGGAGAGAGTTACTTTGCATGCAGAATTACGGCTTTATTTTCTTTTGCTTATTGTGTGGAAAAAAAGAAGAAAAACATGGATTTGAAAATAAAACCGTTGTTGGTTTGTGAATAAAGATGTGTTAATTTACAGGGCTTGATGTGTTGGTAGACACCTAATGTTATAACACAAAATAAATACCTTTTTGTAGAAAAGCACCTGAAAAAAACCCCAAAGATGATCCTATGTTATGCCTGAACTAACACAGCACAGTTTTAAAAATTGGTAGCAAATTGGCTGATATCACGCAGGTCTAAAATCTGAAGCATTGCACTGCACTTCACTAATAAGTTTTGAAATGAAGTGACTTAAAAATACTTATTTATAGAAAACATTCACAGGGACTGGAATGCAACGATACTAATGCTTAAAATATCCCTGGAAGAGTTGTATGGCTGGTCAGTGTTTGTTTCCCAAACTCTTATTTTCAATTCTTCCAAACGTTTCTGTGGGTCTTTCAGACAGCTTTTCCCTGGGGTGCTGGGAGAGCTCCACACCAAGCCCCCAGCAGGGGAAACCCATTGCTCTTGCCTGGCAGCCCTGGAGCAAGGGGCTAGGGGGGCTGCCTGGGGGGCTGCAAGCCCCTTCCCCAGCTGGTGTGGGAGACCCTTACGATGGGACAGGTGCAGCTGTGGACTTGGGGGTTAGCAGAGGAATTCAGCCCTTTGGCCCGATGACTGACTCACTCCTTTCCTGGGACGGGCCAGTCTGTCCCTGGTGAAATGGCCCTTCCCAGTGTCCTCGCTGCCAAGGGCTCTCCTCCCAAGGCTGGCGTGACCATGGGGAGTGAGCATCCCCCCACACACACCAGTCCTCCTTGTGCACCCTAAGTAATGTGCTTTATTTCTTTTCTTTCCCATGGTCGCTGCACTTGTTTGCACCTGCTTGTCCAATCCTCCTGGTTTCCTCAAAGCTGGGAACCTGTGGGGTGCATTTTTAGCAACAGAATATCCCTAATGGGCAACTCTTACCTCTTAAATAATCCTCTCGAGGAAGAGGAAGCCAGAAGGGTTGGGGGAGAGTGTTTATAACTATCTCATCGCTTGCAGCTTCCAGACCTGGAAGGAGTTGAAATCAACATGTTTGTCACTCCCACAGAATAAACAGCCTCGCGAGGACTTCGGCAAGCGGAGCCATGGCTGTCTTTCTGAGGCTGTTGTATAGTTTTGCTTTCTGGGGCAAAGGCTACTTAGACATCTGGATTGCATTGGGGATTTTAGGGGAAACATAAATTATTAGTTCGCTGTGAATGGAGAATGACTTTGATTGCTTCTTGAGCGTGCTTTCACCAGCTCACTACTGCATGGGCTAAATCCCTGTTCTCCTGCTTTGGAAGGAGAAACCGCAACTGCGGAGGCTGTTTGCTGTGTCCTGGGAACAGGGGCCTGGGCAGACCTTTCCCGACCTTCTGGTGCATTGAGAAAACATGCTCATTTTATGGGCAGTTAATTTATAGAAAGTTCCTGTTTAAATTTCCTCCCAAGAGCTGTAAAACCAGAGGACAGCTGCACCCATTAGCCAGCTAATCAAATGCTGCTCACACCTGGCTTGCCCTCCCCTTACCCTGGCTGCTGCTAACTTTCAGGTCCTTCGTAAGAGCAAGTGTGGCAGCTTTGGGAAATACCCTGAAAAACTGCGCTGGAGGCTGCTCTGCAAAGGGGGTGGCTGGCCAGTGCTCGTGGCTTTGGGATGCCCTGTTTGCCGAGGCCACAGCTCATGGGGCTGGTCTCCTCCCCAGGAGCGTCTGGGTTAAGTCGGGTTTTGTATTTCGTTCACTCTGGCTTATAAAGGCACCACTACGCTGTCTGCCTTAAGGAGTGGTACTGCCTGTCGATGGAAATAACCACCGCAGTCTGAAATAAAAACCTGGTTTGCATTTTGCTTCTCTTCCAGGCATGGGGAAAGCTGTATTTATTTCCTGCTGCCTTCTCCCTCCTTCCCCAAAGACTGCAAATAAGCAAAAACTCATAGGCTTGTTTGCAGTTGTGTGTGTTTATCTTTCAGTGAAAGGAAATTACTTTTAGATGGGTGCTGGGCACCCAAACTCCAGTAACCCTGCTTTGCCTTGGCTCCCTGCGGCAACCAGGCTGATAGGATTTCAGTACGGGTATGCGCTCTAATAAATTTGATCCTAATGGGTAATTTTGATCGAATTTGACAGAGAGGTTGGGATCTTAAAGACACCAGGCTCTTGAGAGCTCCTCAGAGCTGCTTTTTCCTCTTCTGACAACAAGAGGCTCCCCCTCTGCTTCAAGACTTTATTATATTTTACTGGTGTATTTTCTTTCACCTTCTTGCCTTGTTAAAACTAACTTGAAGAAAAGGAGGAACTTCCAGCCCATGTCCAGGGCTGAAACCCAGAACTAACTACTGCTCTTTCACTCCCAGAGCTATCTGTTGCTGCTCTGAACAGCTGTCCTGCCCGGTCTCCTGGCTGTCCATGCTGATCAGCCTTCCGCTGCGGGGAAGGCAGCAAAGCCTTAGCCCTTTTGGGGAGGGTGGCATGTTTTCGCCTGTATCTCTCTTTTATTCTAGGGGGTGGTTGACCGGTGCAGAAAATTACTTTGGCCTGGAGGCTGCAGAGACTTTTCTGGAGCCTCCTGCTTTACCTGCCAGGAATTTAACAGATGTATGATGGCAGGAATTAGTAAAGGGGAACGCTTAACTCATTACAAGTTTCTGAACCTGGGAGGGCACCTGGAATAAACCCCCTTCAGCCGGTTCCCCGATGTGATCCAAGAAAACTCTCTGGCATGCTCAGGGCCTGAAATCTCTTCATTTTGCTTAAGCTCGTGCCTGTTTCCCTTTCTCCTCTGCAGCAGTTGATAAGCAGCCGGTCCCTTCTTGGGGAGAAAATGCTGCAGAAAGAAATGCCAGGAATGTGAACAGCAGGTGGGGACTGGCAGATGTACTTATCAATCACGACAGGCTGACGAGTGGTTTATTCCTCTGAAGAGCTACTGTTTGCCTCTGCCTTGGTTTGCGCGTGTCCTCTCCAACCCCCTCCAGCCTTTACTGGAGTTCAAGATAAGAGCAGGGCAGTTTTCCCATTTTTTCTGGGGCATGGCACGCTCAGCTCCGTGCAGGACTCCCTGCTCCAGGAGGCCAGAAGAAGGGGGAGGTAGAGGCAGACCCTCTGGATCATGCTGGAAGGGTCATAGCAGCATACATAGTGAATAACATGGTATATCTTGGGTATGGGCTTTGGGAAATCTTGCTTCTATGTTGCCCAAGTGGAAGGCAGACTGGATTAGTTAATTGAATTTGCTGCACTGTTGCTTTTCAAAACATGACTTGGTGTCTCAGAGGAGTCTGGAGTTACTTCTATGGACAAAACCCACAGGATTTTTTTTAAGGTGGTGATATTTGAGATCACCTGCATTCACAAGTGAGAAGACTGCAGCTCTGGATTGCAGACCTGCACCTGTAGAAAGGGGAGCAGGACCCTCTGGTCATGGGAGGGGGTGGGTCTGAAGGGATTTGGCCATGGTGTGAGTAGTACTTCTTGAACTTGTTTTTTTGCTGTGGCTGTACCAGATTTTTTTTTGAGCACCTTGCATTTCATATGGAGATGTTGTTTTGTAGCAGGACAACCTGATTTACATGAAATAACAGGCTGAATGGTGAAAAGCCTTTATCTGTTGATCTCTAAGCAGCTTTCCCGGGTGTGTTGACAGTGTATGTTACAAGCAGAGCAAACCTGCTGTCACAAATGACATTATAGATGTTTTTCCCAGCCCCTTGTCTTTCCTTCTGGCTGATGTGCTTGTGTCAGAGTATGTTATCCCAGTGCTTTGGATCCACTCCAGTTCTGCATGCTGGTCCTTGCAAAACCCAGAGTAAGGAATAGACACGTAGGTGATGTGATTAGACCTCTCCTTCAATGACTTGTGGTCTCTTTTGCTAGGCTAGCTACTTCAGCTGGTCTGGGTAATGCTGTTTGCAGTGCTTCAGGACACCCATCTCCAGTCTGTGATTTGCCTTCACAGGGACACTGCTGATGGTAGGTAGTTGATATATTTAAAAAAATATGAAGGCACATCTGCCCTGAGTCCTCTTAGTAGTTTTTCTTCAGGTTGTTTCTTGGTTTTGTGGAAGAAAGAAAAAGCTTTCCCAAGGAAGAAAAGCAGGAAGAGTGAGGGAGCAGGCAGTAAAGATCTTGGGAATGTGACTTTTTGCAGCAGCAAAATGTTATTTTCAAACTCTGCTCAGGCAGCACCACCTTGCCTAAACAGGGCTTGTATTTGGGAGGTGCTTCCTTCAGGTTTTGAAGTAGTTTAGATTCTGGAGCCAAGGCAGCGATTTAAGCAGTGATGCTAATCACAGAGCTATTTGCATTGCTACCTGACTGCATTCTGCGGAGCAGCAGCACCTCGCCTATGGACTGGTTGGAGGCCAGCATCCTGCCTGCTCCCTGCCGCTCCGCTGCCGAGCGTGCAGCTCCGCAGTCCTGCCCAGCTCCCGACTGGAAGTGGGTCAGCCGGTGAGTAATGTTCCCGTGGAGCTGCCTTCGAGGGGAATTACCAAGCAGAGGCTGGGACGGAGCAGGGCGTAGCGGCAGTAACAGGGAGCATGCACATCCAGATGCTGTAAGCCCCTTAGCACGTTCTCAAGAAGTTGCCTCCCAGCTGAAGTGATTTGGCTGGAGTTCCCTCTTGCATGTCTTCCCTGAATTAATTCCCATTTGGGGTGGATTCTGCCTAAAACGTTGGGTGTGGGATAGCCTGCTTTAGCTGCTGTAGCAATTTTTTCCTCTGCAGGCCTGCGTGGAAGAGCCGTGATTGTCTCAGTGACGGTTTCGGTGACACCAGTCACACCAGCTGCTGCAGAGACTGATGGTGGAGTTGCATTTAACTCTTGAACTTAATTGCTCGCACTGGAATTTCCTACTGTGTCCCTGTGTCCTTTGTTTCAGGTTTTCAGCAAAAGCAGTTCAGCCATTTCCAAGAGTTAAAGGATTAAAAAAAAAAAAAAAAAAAAAAAGCTTTAGGTTGTCAATATTTAAAAAACCAAACAGAACCTAACTGCTTGCCTTAAGGTACTTGGTCTGGCACAATGGCTGGAAGGTGGGCAGCACCCCCACCCCCCCCATCTGATTGCAAAGGATGTGCCATCTCCTCTCCCAGAAAAAATGCCCCATATCTCAAGTATCTGATCAGGCTACAGGCATCTGAAAGGCACCCGGTTCACCAGGGCTTTGTAGACTTGATCTGCCAAGTTAAGGTTTTCAAAGGTCCTGTCGGTCCAAGGCCTCCTCCAGCTGGGCCAGAGGGGGTGAATCATTGCCGGGGGGTGGAGGGAGGTGCTGCCATCCACCCCAGTGCTGGGAGCGGAATCCTGTCTCCCCTGGGCTGCTTGCTGACAGCCGGGGGTGGGTAAAGTGTTTGCCTGTCTCAAAGGGGTGAGAATGGGAGCGAACTGTGGTGCTTGCTGTGACCAGCTCATGGATGCTAACCTTAATTCTCAGGTATTCTGACTTTTTAAACTCATTATTTGCGACCTTGAGGTTTTAGGTATTGTCTGTGTTACCTAAAGCAACAACATATGCTGTCGAGAGAGGGGGTTTAGGCTCAGCCTACAGCACTGAGCAAAGCTTCTGGCTGGTAGAAGGTTTTGGAGGATAAATGAGTGGCAGTCTGGCTGTGTTGCCCTGCGGTGAGAGGGACCGCTGTTGTCCCTGAAAGCTGTTTTTCCTGTTTTTTGTGGAAGGTGCTTCAGTTCTGTAACCTGGTTTTGTTTGCTCTGGGCTTTGCTGCAACAGGATAGCAGAGGCCTTTGGAGGACAATACTGGATTTAGGATTATATTTCGGAAGTCCCCAAACTGCACCATTCATGATCATTATAGTGTGCTTCTCGCTACAGCTGCCAAGCAGCTGTTGTAGCTGTTGTCATACATGACTTTGGGAAGTGCCAGGTACAAAACTGCCTGCAGAGTCTGGGCCTTTCCAGCAGGAAAGCTGAAGGCTCAGCGAAGCTGCTCTAGAGACCTTGTCTGAAATGCTTCCTTTGGGGAGGGTGGTGAATGAACCCTGGCTATCTGCTGCTTTAAAAACCACTAACTGCTTTATGTGAAACACCTTTGTGGTGCTAGGGAGGGCATCCTCTCCTGTCCAGTGCACAGCTGGTGATGCTGTGGTGCAGTGTTGTGGTCCCTGATCAGAGACCTGCGAAGTGAGTGCTTGGTGGCTGTAACTGGTAAGCCAGGTTATTTTTGGCATAGCATCCCTGCTTTATGAGGGATGGGCCGAGCTGCTAAGACCACGCTTTTCCCCTACAACCCATTATTAAGCCCAGAAGAGGCTCAAATGCCAATTCAGAGTTGCTCTTCAGAGGTGGGCTGCTGTGGAGCTGGAGGCTGATCTTGGCTGCGGTATAACTTTTTTTTTTTATTTTTATACTTTAAACCAGCCCCTCTAGATGAGGAAATGGTGGTTGTGACCAGGCTTTATAACTGGCTGTGCTGAATGACTTGTGAGTCACCTGTCTGCACCTGGGCTGTTCTGCATCCTCCAAATGCCATACAATGTGCAACTACATCCTGTGGGACTGACCTGGATCTCAGCTGAGACCTTACAGGTCATTGCTGAACCTACAGTCTTTTAATGACAGTAAGCTGAGGAAATACTATGTAACCAGTGAAGTAAAATAACATAAGCAAAGCAAAGCTTTGGTGCACGTGACTGGGTACCTAATTGCCGCGCCTGCCACCTGGGGATTGGAATTGCTCTCCCGCTCAGGAGGCTGAATGGGACATACTGTGATAAGCACTTTAATTGTTTCCCCACATCTGCAGCAGCACTGTAAAGCAAAGGCAAGCTGAACACACCTTCAGAGCTTAACGGCCTCTCTGTAACTCCAAGACTGCATGTTTCCTGTGGTGCTTGAGCATCTCTGTTCATACAGCCCTTACGCTCTTGCTAAACTGTTTATGTTCCCCTATGCCATTTGATAGCAATAAGCAATCAGGTTTTTCTGGGAAGTGTTTCAGATTTACTTCGGTGTAAGAACAGCTGTAGGAATGTGACTGTGTGAGTAGTGAGGAGAGTCAGTGGGTGCTAACGGGATGCCCTCTTAAACTAATTACTGGGATTTGGGCACTGCATTAGTAACGAAGATCAGGCGGGTGCTGAGCAGAAATCAAAGCAAGAGTGACTTGCGGGGGGGTGGATTCAGGAGAAAGGCTTGGAGTGATTAAGGGCAAACGTATTTGCTGTTACATGCTCTCAGGAACACTTAGGACTATTGTGGGTGGTTGTTGGGCTGGGAAGTGGAGTTGTTCGCATTTCTCTCTCAGGGTCGGCACAGACTGTGCCTGGGGCTGGGCTCTGCTCTGGGTGCCGCAAGGCAGAGAAGATGGCCCTGTGGGAGCAGAGCTTGAAGTAATGAAACTATGGGCCTAGAGGCACTGCTGTTGCGAAGGATTATAAAGTCTGAGTTCACCTAACTTGACTAAGAGATGCAGGCATGAAGGGGAGAGTGGGTTTTCGGTGACCAGAGCACATGTGGTGAGCAAAGAAGACATGATGCTTGGCTCAGGCACGAACTGGTACAAAACCCAGCTGAGTGCTGGTTTAACTTCCCCTTATTGCCTCAGAATGGTTCCTGAGGCGTATATTGGAGCTGTGATGCCTTTGCCCCTATTCTTGGGATTCTTGCAGAGGGTGTAGGAAGTCACCACGTGCTCTGCCATGTTACTTTGCATTGGGAAAGAAGTTGGTACAGGATCTGTTCCATCTTCTTATTCAGTTTTTTTTCCCTCTTTACGACTTAAATTCATGTTTTAGTCTGCCACTTGAGTCAGGAGGTGGGCACAGCTGTTGCCATCTTCCATGTCTGTGTGCAGCTGTGAGTCCATGCTGCTGTCCCTTCACAGCTCCTGACTGTCACCTACGAAGCGGTAGGACACTGTCAGCGTGCTGGGAAGGCAGGGCAGTCTTTTTAGTCTTCTGTGTAAAATCTGCAAGAGCAAGTCAAAATAAAGGGATGCAGTAAGTGCTCACGGTATTTGAAATACTGTAATTTGGGTTTCTTCCCTCAAAAACATTCAGGTGTTGCATAGGTCAGAAAGGTTGGGAACAAGATGGATTTCCTGTGAGGAAGAGAGAAATTACTGAATTCTTCTGATGTGGCAAAACTTTGGGACCGTTTTTGAGGGCTGATACCAGATACTATGCCAACTAGGTAACTGTTGCAAATGTGTTACACTGTGTGGGCTGTGTGGCGGCTTACTAAACAAAAACATCAGTTTCTCTTGTCTTGTCCTTGCTCTGTCTCTGCCTCCCTTTTTTCCTGTAAGCATTCTGCCTTTACTCGTTTTGTCCTTGGGTGCCAGTTTTAAATAACTTGTCTGGTGGCTGAGGCAGACAGTTTGATCCTATTTTTAAGTCCTTTGGACTTGTTTGTGGAATTTGGGTACTGGGAATGGCAGGATGTTTGTGTTGGAATTACTGTAGGGGGATTGCTTGGAGCAACCCTTGAAACTTCTTTGAGGGTGCAGGGGCAGTGCCATGCTGCTTGCAGAGAGGGGCATGCTGCCCTGCAATGCATTTAGTCGATCTTGCTGGCTTTGTGCCTGTCAGGGCAGTTTCTCTGGCCCCTTTTGGCCAGACCCTGAATGCATGGTTCCTGGTGTAAGGAATAAACTTGAGCACTGTGACTGAATGGGTCCTTGTATCCATATGGATGGGGCAGAATGTTAGTGTTAAAAAAAAGCGTAAATTCCACTGATATTCATTACAGTGAAGTAGTCTGGTCTTGCCTTGAAATAATTCAATTTGTCTCTTGATTTCTCAATACCAGAGCAGGGTGGGGATTAAAACTGGCGCTATCTCTGTGTTGGTGGACCTGTGATGAGCAGCTCCAGCCTTCCCCACTCCTGGCTGAAGCCATTAAGGCCATGGTCAAAACCAGATGAGGGTTATTTTTTAATTATGTAGTGCGGGTAAACAAGATAATTTAGCTGGAAGATAATGCAATGAAATTAATGCTGCAGGAATGCAGTGCAGACTGTGTTAGTATCTTGTCTTTTAAGGTGCTCATCTTTGCCTTTTCATTTAAATCAATCTTGCACCAGAGCAGCTGGGAAGCAGATGGACCTGTGAAGTCACACACTGTCCTTCTGCCTCGGTAAGCTTGTGCCACGGGTGATCTGTTGCTTTTGGGCTTAAGTGAACGAAAGACTGGCCAGCTCGGGACAGAAGTTACTGTGAAGAGCAGTTTTACTGAAGTACTCCAGCTGTTTTGGTCCCTGGTCTCCAAGAGGAGAAGGCACCTATAAACATGTGCACCTGCAGGAAAAGGTTATTAGTTTGATGGGTTTTGGTGACTCCTGAATTTCTGCAGGTTTAGGAGAACGTGCTGCCCAGCTGGAAGCTGCTGATCTTCAGAGAGGTAATTCCTCCTCCAGAAGCTTTCTCTGTCTCTGTGGCATGGGAGCAATGCTGCTTCATTTAGCAGCTTTCCCATTTTATGCTTGATGGTTAAAGTTGGAACATTTATGTCTCGATCTGCCAAGAAGCCTTTAGAATAGTTTTCATGAGAAACATCAAAAGTTGCAGGTCTGCGGCTGATGCCCTCGGTGCTCTGCATAAATCACTAGGTGGTAAATAAATTTAAATGAAGAGCTGTGGCAGTCTTGCTAGCTGACTAATAAATCAGAGCTGAGCAACTCCATAAAGTTTAATCTTAATGCCTTGGCTTGGAGTTGTAGGGTGGGGTGGTAAAGCCGATGGAATGGTGGGATGTTTCTAAACAGAATGTGCCTGCCCTTAGTTACGCTGCCACAAAGAATATAAATGATGCTGCATACGTAACTGAAGCCCTGAAAAAAATTTATTTTTTTTTGGTGTTGCTTGCCTTGTTTTGTGTCTCCACTTAACATCATCTGTTTGTGCTTTACTTCCCTTTGGTAGCAGCAAGCAGATCTTGTGCCCAGTCCCTGGGAGGCAGGGGAGAGATCCTAAGCCTTGTGTTCCAGTCCCGTGCTTGGTGTCAAAGCCCTGGTGCTGTGACATCAACCTATAGGAAATTATGGTGCTTAAACGCTTTCAAGGACCTGCTTGAAATATTTTATTATCTAAGGAATTTTGTGGAATACCCAGAAGGTGATTATAAACCCTTGGAATGTGGATGCCTCTCCATGAAGCAGTCCAGCCAAACAACATTTTGAGGCAACTCAACTATGAAGCCTTTCTGAAGATTTTCTTATTTTCAGATTCGGGTTTGATGCCC
Source organism: Falco rusticolus (assembly GCF_015220075.1). NCBI lineage: Eukaryota > Metazoa > Chordata > Aves > Falconiformes > Falconidae > Falco > Falco rusticolus. The sequence continues at coordinate 1,426,094 of NC_051190.1, forward strand.
ACAGCCCCTCAGGCTGTTTGTTCCTTGCACCAGAGGAAACACCTGCCAAAGCCGCTTGCATGGGGGCTGCAGTGCCCACATGTCCCAGGGAAGCCTGAACGCTGTTCTCTGTGCACAGGGCTGTTCTGGTGATGAAAACAGTACCATTGCGTGGCCAAAACATGGGTGGGAGTGCTGCTGCAGGCCCTCTGGCCAAGCTCTCCACTGGCAGAGCTGGAGACTTGGAAGGGTTTCCTTCAGAACAGGGTTTGGATGTATGGTCATGTTTCCCAAGAAAGTGATTTGCAGGACTGCCCTGCCCATCAGTCTGTCCTTCACCCCTCTAATAGCTCCTGCTTGCTAATTTGATAGAAAGAGCTTTATGCCTTTTTTTTTAATTAATTAAAAAATAGGCAGCTGGGTAGGTGGCAGAGGTTTGGGTAAAAGAACGCACCAGAGCTCGCCGCACTCCTGTGTGACTTGTGCAACATGCTCCAAAAGCCAAACCATGGCAGAAACTTCAGCAAGATTTCCTGCCTTGCTAGACAGGAGAGTTGATCCCTCAGGGTCTTTCTCCTTTTGTTTGGACACTTTAGTACTTAATAAGAAAATGTCCAGTGGAAGCTTCCTCTCTGATTAGGATATTCATTGTTTCTCTTCCATGTGGATTCTCTGAAGCCTCATAAGGAAGGGGGTTTGTTCAGCCTTTAATTCAATTAAGAAATGAAGCAAGAGATGCAAATCTCTTTAGCCTCATTGGTTTCAGTGCTCATGATTACATCTGAAGAGAACATCTCCTGCACAGCAGGGCAGCTTAGGGAGGAATTATTTTTCTGGGCTTCAGCTGAGATTTCAGGTGCTGCTGGAGGCTTTTGGGTAGTGTGTCCCTGTGGAGCGTGGGGTGGAGGAAAGACTGCGGCCACCTGTCAGTGGTGGTGCCTTGGTTTAAACCTGTTTCTGAAGCAGCAGCTTTGATAGAAACCTGCTTTCCAGCCAGGTGACTTCTATCAAAGGTCATTAGCTGGTGTGAATTAGTCTTGAAACAGCTGGTGGATGGTGAATGATACCAGGGGACAGGACACAGTGGTGACTGTCATGCCAGCTGCTCTTGCACGTGTCCTTCAGTGCTACTGGGGGACTACCTGCCTGCTGAGGAATACAAGATTGGGCTCTGATGCCTTGTAGTCCTTGCATTTAAAAAGTGACATCCTGTATCTTGGCTTTGTGTGCTTTCTTGTCTTGTCGTTGGGTGCCTCAACTGTACTTTCTGGCTAGAGCTGCTGAGGGGTCCTCTAGATATCTCGTTAGACTGCCTTTTAAACAAAGTTAATTTGCTTTTTTAGAAATCATCATTTGTGCTTTTCACAGATGGGGATGGCTGAGACACAGTCTGGGCTCATTGTATACTTGAAGACTTGCATTTTGGTGCAAAAATCAACGTTAGTTTTTAAACTGCACAAAATTCAGCTTTCTCCCAGCAAATTCACTTGTAAACTAGTTAGACACCCAGGTAAATAGTTTCTGGAGAGTCCAGAATCAGATCGGTGAACACAGGCTGCTATGGCACAGTGAGCCCATGGAGGGCCAGGGGATTTTATGTCGAGGGTCTTACATCTTCTACATCCAATGTTTCTAGCAGTTAGTGCCCCTCAAATCTGAGTGCACTGTCATGGGGACGGGTCTGCTGCCTTGTGTATGCTTAACCAGAGATAACTCTTTTGTGGTCTAAATTAAAATTACTGTAATTTTTCAGAGTGATGCTTTGGTCTCATCTCTGTTGACTGCCTCTCTCCGCTGCTGCCTGCCCTGCCACCTCTGCCAGCCTGGGTGTCCTCTGTCCCAGGGTCTCCCACAGGATGGCTTCTGCTAAAATGCTTTTCTGTTATGCCATGTTCTTATTTTCAGAATTAACATCAAACAGCAAGATACAAAGCTTTCCTTACAAAAGAGACATTTAGAGTCAAAAATACATATTTTATCGTGGTGCCTTGAGTTCTGGCTTTTACTAAATCTTGGAAACCGATAAAGCATTTGTGTGCATATATATATACATGCCAGTTGTGTTTATCTTCAAAATATGCATTTTTCTGGGATTTGTACGGAAGGAGCTCTTAGTGCCATATTACTGGTTTTTTTCTTTTAACCTTTTGTAGTTTAATTTCCTGCAGATTTTAGTACTAGCTTTGTCTTACATTCCTTTAAACACAGAATTAAGTATCGGGATTTTTACACTCTCTTGCTCTGTTTCCAGACAAAAGCAGGAGTTACAAGTAGAATTTAGGGGCTTTCTCTCAGCTGGCTACACACTGGAAGCCCAAGTGAAGCCACAGCTATTAAAGTGCATGCCCTTAGGCAGACAGACCCTTGCTCTACCCTGCTACAGCTGTATATTTAGCCTATATGCCCTTTCCAATAACAGCCGGGAGAAGATGCCTGGAGAGGAATGCAAGTCATCATTTCCCTGAATGCTGTCCCGGGATCCTGCTATCTGTCACGAAGTGCTGCTGGAGCCAGAAACGCTGCCTTGGTAACTCTGCCTTCTATAAATTGTCCCGTCCCACCCTTGAGTCTTGGGAAAACTCATTTTGTCTGGGTTTGAGCCTGGTTCAGGTTAGCTTGGCTTCTTGTTCTTTTATTAGAAGAGAGTGTGGGCTCTTGTTCCCCATTGCCCTTGTGCCTCAGTGCATTCCACTTTGTTCTCTCCCAGCTTCCTTCAGGAAGGATCCACTTTATTATACCTTTGATGATCCCCATCACCTTTCTCCGCCAGCTGTCCCTTGAGGTGGGGCTCGCTCACAGGATGCAAGCAGTGTGGGGCAGCACTGGTGAAGCTGTCCCCCTGCTTTGGCTTGTTGGTGGGTGTTTATACCCTAATTTGCTTGCTGTCAGCAGCCGGGAAAATGGCAGTTCTACCTGGCTGCGATGTTTGTAATTACAGGGAAAAAATTATCTGAGGCCTTCTAAATACTTGGGAAGATAATATCTGAGCTTCCTTTCAACTGAATGCACTTGAAGATACGATCTGCGTTGGCTGTCTGGGAATAACAAAGTGGGAGGAAAAGATTGATTGTGGTTGCTGAAACTTTCATCAAAGAGTCAGAAGTCTTGCCTAGCCAAAATCTGCAGCTGCTGGTCACTGCTGCGGATCAGGCGCAGTGGCCATTTGAGGCATGGCTCAAGCACAGGATAAGTGGCATACATGGGCTGCAACGGGCCACTCAAGCAGGATTGACAGGCTGGGGGGGGCATCCATATGGTCTTCCAGCAAATGTGTCAGATCAGTGTGCAGAGTCGAGCGGTGCTGGTGAGTACCATACTCATCCCCTCCTGCCTCCCCCCAGGTTGCAGGAGGCTGGGGAAGGTGCTTGTCCTCAGAAGTCTTACTGCTGCAACTTGCAGAGGGAGCGTACTCCGCAGGGAAAGAAACATACGCTTTGTGTCCAGCTGGCGGAAGGGGTCTGGTGTCCTTTCTGCTGCTGCTTTGCAGGACCCTTGCCCATACCTCTACAGGAGTGCCCCTGGCTGGGGGTTCGGGGGGCTGCTTCCTCTTCTGCACAGCTCTTGCTGGAGGGAGGGCTACCAGGAGCATATCCTCAGTGCTTACCTTTTCCAGGGCAAGAAATCTTCCCAGGAGCAGAGTTCCCCCAGCTGGGAAGGGCGGTATAGTGGCCCAGCTTCTGGACAGACAGATGCGATACAGAGGGAGGAAAAGGGAAATTCTGCTTTTTACATCTTTTCTATCTCGGAGCTGCTCCCTGTGTTCCCTCTGCAGGAAGTGTCAGGGATCACGTGTCCTGATGAACACAAAACCTGTGTGGTGTCTTGAGTGGTCCAGCTTCCCTTAGCTGCGCACTCAGCACTCTGCTGTCTTGTCAGTCAGAGCAGGGACGTCAGCCAGCGTCTCTGGTCCCAGGCTGGGGGAGAACCATGAGCAGATTTTCTTGGCCAAGGGGAGGCATGAGGTACAAATGAGCGGGCTGTGGGAAGGTTTCATCCCTTCTTGGTGGCACAAAACGGTAGTTTTCAAACAAAAGGTAATGGAAGACAGTAGAAACCTTCGTCTTAGCTACAGGAAAGTTAAATATCTTGGTGCTTACTCTAGCAGAATAAAAATCGCTGCGAGGTGTCGATTGCTGTGACCACTTCCCATACAAGCTTCACAAAGCTGCTTGTGGCATGTGTGACTGGAAGCAACAAGTCAGTGGCAGTTCACAGCAGAGTTCCTCATCAGCAGGAGGGTGCTGCTTGTTTCCCTGCCCAGCACACGTTTTTAGCACTGCTGTTTTGGGTTTGTTTGGGTTTGGGTTTTTTTTTTCCCTTAGATTATTTTTCAGCGTCAGGGTTTCCTGTTACTGACACCGGATGCGCTGGAGATGAGCAACGCGGAAATACAAGAAGGGACGATACTGAAAAAAGCATCTTTTTTTGTGCGAATGTTCTTTGAACTAGATGTAGATTCTGTTGGACATTTAACTTGGTGACAATACAAGGTGGGCATAGCTGTAGAAGAGTGTGTTGAAGTGCAAGTTTAGGGCAAAGGATCAAGTACAGCTTGGTTTGTACCTCCTGGGCTGGTGGTGTCTAGGGTGGCAGGCTAACTGATGGCAAGCTTGTCAACTAGCTGCAGGGGGCAGAAGGGTGGAGGGGGCTCCTGGGGCTCCAGGAGCACTGATATGGGGCTCTCCACTAAGGCAGCATTCTCTTGCAGTCTGATCTCTGATGCTGAGCTGCTGCTACTTTGGTTTTGATGTATGTGTGGCTATAAGCAGGCAGCTGTGATTGCAGGGTTAAGCCAAAAACTTCTGAATTGACTTGTCTTTAGAGAGACATCTAGTCTCATTGTAAAGCCACCATCCCCGTAGATGCCTGGTCAGCGCTGTGCGGGACAGGATGCCGTTGCTCCAAGCAGAGCTGAGTGGGGAGCTGTGGCTGTGGCGGATCTTCCTTCCTCTGCCTTGCCTGTTCCCTCGCAGCAGCTGCATGCTGGTTAGTCTGTGATGAATGCTCCTCGGTGCAGTTGCCTTCTTGTACATCCCTTTCCACAGCTCATCCCACACGTGCAGCAGCGTCTGGAGCCTGGGTCATCTGCGAACATAAATGGCTAAAGGCGTTGAGGTTGGAAATAACCCCCAGAGTAATTTACAGCACATTCCTGTAGCTTACAACGTGGGCTGTTGGAGGGGCTGCTGCCTTTGTTTCAGGGTACGTCCGGAGCTGGGCAAGTGTGGAAACTCTTACTGTTTCCTGAATTTCACGCTCCAGAGTGTTCTTTGTGCATATAACGTGTCAAGCTTGCAGACTGGCATGCTCTTAGTCTCGAGGAGACTATGTTAGTTCATGAACTCCGTGATGGGCCGCTCTGCCCGGACACGCTGCCTCAGAGCTGTTTCTCCCTCCTGCCCCCCTTCCCAGACTCCTTTAGCACAGTGCAGACATGCACGGAGCACCAGCCGCCTCTGCCTGGGCTGTGCTGCCAGGCTGGCACCGTCGGTGCCTGCTGTCGTGTTTTGGACCGGGGAGCATGTACGGCAGAGTGCCATCTTTGTGTGCCTGGCCAGTGACGCTGGATTTCATCATTCCTCCTGCTTGCTGCCTTGACACGCAGACGTGCGGTAGCTGATGGGACTTGCCCAGAGATCCTCCTGTGGAAACACGCACAAGAGATCTTTGCAGAGACAATAGCTCTCTCCTGGAAAGTTGCACTGGCCCTCTTCAGCCAAGTCTGAGTTTGCTTCCGTATAGAAAGGCCACTTGTTTAATGCTTCCTATAATGAGGGTATTGGTAAATAAGCCATCAGGTAAGTGGGGTCCCTTGTAACTCTCCTAAATGCCTCCTTACCTGGCGTGGAGAATTGCACGGCAGTTACTTGAGCTTTCTGCATGTTAGACTCTGTGGCATTAATATGCCAGCAGTGATTAATTACCGCAGCCCAGTGATGTGATTGTGTGCTTGAGCAATTGGATTAGGTGCAGCTGGACGGAGACTTCGCTTTCACTGGTTCTTGCTGAAGTGGTGGTGTCATTGCCACAGAGGAAGAGGGATTTCTAGGGCAGCCTCACTCCTGCTGCTGGGATGCTTCCCCTGCTGCTGTAGTGGGCAGAAGGAAAGGTCTCTGGGAAGATAAGTGGCTGGGAGCAGCCACTTTGTCCTGCTCTCAGTCCTTCCTTTCAGTCCCATCTGTTCTGCATTCCTGAATAATGAAAGTAGAGCATGTCCTTAACGTGTCAGTGGGCCTTGTAGCTGCATGGAGAAGGAGCAAGCTCCAGCATTGACTTGACAAGTCAGCATCATATCAAGCGCAGCATCGTATCAACATCACCAAGCAGGCCCAGTTCTGTGTCTCTGAGATAGGGGGTTTGGCACTGGAGATCAGGCATCAACATTGGCACGTGCACCGAGCTGAAGCAGATGTTGATACTGACTTTGATGTTTCATCCAACGCTCTGGAGGCTCAAACTTGAGACCAAAAGAACTCTCTCAGAAGCAGGAGGATAAAGAGAAAGTCGGTTCTTTCAGAAGATCAGACAGAATGAAACATCCTGAAATTCGAGACTAACCTGAACCTTTGTGTTTGTTCTGTGAAACTGGGCAGTACGGATCCTGTTGGAAGAAGGAGCACTGTGCCATGTAGAGAAGCTGGGGTGGTCTGGCCTTCCCTCGTAACTTGAAAGTGCTGAGTCAGTCGTCCCTACAGCCTGATGCTTCCCAGAGATCAGCAGAAGGCCACTTGCAGAATGCCATCTGCATTTGGGTTTTGGCCCTGCATTTTTGAATTTCTGGGAAACTGTGTGAAGTGGTTTTGCTCCTGGAGAGCTCCAGCTCTGTGCCACTCACACTGCTCATGGACACTGATCTGGAACACCCTGCACGCAACTGGAGCGATGTCTCAAACAAGCAAGTGTGGCGTTTGCCCATGGTGGTACCATGTGAAATGGTGTGGGCTCTTGAACTTGACAGAGGCACCACAAAAAAAAAACTTGACAAAGGCAGGTCCCGGTGCTTGTTCCAGCCTTGCTGCAGGTCATGCTCACTGTTCTACAGCTGCATCAAGACCTGCAGTGCTGGTGGACTTGCTGAGCAGGACTACTGGCTTTGGGCAGAGGACGTCCTGTCCCCAAAAGCGTTCTGTGTTGCATGTCCACATGGACCTCAGCACTATGGGGCAATGCCTTGTTCCAGCTATCTGTAGAGCTGTGCCACCCTGCCTTTCCTCCTTAGCACACAGTGTAAAAGGCTGGCACTGTTTCAGCTTCTGTCAATTGTTTGGAGAGGTGGAGCTGTGTTAAGAAAAAAAATTTTTTGGGTGGTGGTGCAAGTTTGTTCTCAGCTTTTCTGTTTGTTTTTTGTTATCAGCTACTGAATTCTTCCTATACCTCCTGTGTGCCCCGCTTCCATCCGCTCAGACTGTTCTACTGTAGTTCCCCAAAAATGAAATCTGAATTTGTGTAACCTGCGAGTATCACATGAGATCTTAACGGCCAGTGCATGAGTTGCTTGGCTGAGGGGCACATATCGGGTGGGCAGTGTTTGTTGCCTGCTCTGATAACTTTCTGAAATGGGGGATGACTTCATCTTCCTCTCCTGCTCACCACAGATATCAAGAACCGGCTCCTTTCTGCCCAAATACTCCTCTCCATCCAACAAAACCGCCCCAGGCCAGATCACGTCATTTGGCTGAGCAACACAGAGCTGCACCGCGCTTGTGCACATGCTCCACTGCAGCCATGGCATGCCAGGGGTAGGGGCTGGCCTGAAGACATGGTGCTGAACCTCTCCAGGTGTCTTCACAGCTCTGTGCCTCTGTCCACAGAGTGTCTGCGTGTCTGGTTGTCTGGGCTGTATCTCCTCTGCTCAGGTGTGGAGGTTCGGCACAGCTGTGGGAGGCAGCCATGCTTCCATGCTGATAGCATCTCGGCCCCGCAGCAGCACTGGGTTCTGCTGCTGCTGCCGCCGCATTCCTGCCCTGGCTGCAAGTCTCTGATCCTGCCTGTACTTGCTGTGCGGGTTTGCTTTCTAGGGCCCCACACAGCAGGACTTTCCAACGAGCAGGCTTCAGAAGTAGCTTATGGGAAAGGTGTCATCACTGCAGTGTCCGTACCCCAGGCTCCATGGAGCGTGAAGGTTCTGGTTCTTTCTGCTTTTTTAAGGCACTGTGAAGAGATGAGAGTCCCCCAGTTTCCCACTGTGATGATTGGTGGCCATCTCAGGACCTCTTGCAGATGTCTGCTCCATCTCTCGTGTAGCTCATCCACACAGCCTGTTGGATATTTTCCAGCAGACATTTACTGTGGTAGTTGTCTGCTTGCTGGGGTGACTCTAGATTCATCCAAAAATCAATTGGCGTGTGTCAGATCCTCCTCTGACTATGCAGGGGGCTGGTAGGAATGTGCCCTGTAGGAAGTGTGACTTGTCCTTACCTGCCCAGCCACTTCATCTTTCTTCATGATAACCTCTAGAGAAGCGGCTCAGGTGACTCCCTCCAGGTGAAGACCACCATGTGCTCAGCTGCCTTTGGGAAGAGCCTGGCCTTTGCTTCCCTGTTGTTCAGTCTGGTGTATTCCTGTCCCAGTTGATGCAGGCAGTTGGACGGACAAAAGCAGCAGGGGAATGGGCTTTCTTCTGGTGCTGGCATCCCACACCAACCATTCTCCCATCTGTCTTGTGGTTCCCAGCAATGTTATTCTGCCTCTGCTATCTCTTGCCTTTCACTTGAGACAGATTCTCCACAACTGACAGCAGTCAGATCAGATATCCGCCTCGTGGATGCTGTAGCCAGAGGTTATTGCATTTGGCTCATAATTTCCTCTACCCACAGTCCTCTTTGCTCGCTGCGACTGTGCTTGCTGGCCCATTACTTTGGGATGGGAGGCGTCAGCCCCTCTGCATGAGCAGTTCATTGTGAAAATGCCCATCAAGGGGTGAGGATGTGCAAGCTCCTGCACACTGCCTCTCAGCTTCTCTAGAGTGCAGGTTTTAGGGTGAGCAGCCAAGTCTTACCTCTCCTGTTCTTCCTGGAGCCCGCTGTGGTAACCTTGGGCTTGGTTGCCTGTGGGGACAGGCCCTCCACCTGCCTCTGCGAGCCCGTGGTGGGCAATACGTGCTTGCCTGGCCACAGCACAGTAGGTCAGCTGGTCCTGCTGTTGTGCTGCCCCGGGAGCTCTGCAAGGGCAAGAAGCCAGTGGGATTTCCCTTCCCACCTGGTCTGGCTCCAGGGTCTCCTGGGACAGCCTGACGCGCATCACACGACACAGCTGGAACAGGCTGAAATAAATGGGAGCTGTGCTCAGAGGACTGGGAGCCGGTGGTTAGAAGTCGGGCTGGGTTTCCTCTGGTAATTTGGAGCCACTTCTCTCTCAGCCTGGAAGGAAGGAGTTTGCTCAAGACATGAGTGTGTGGCCCCGAGGGAGCCCAGTCCCGTGTGCTCTTGGGGGCTGAGCAGCACCCGCTGGCTCTGTGCATCTGTCCTCCAGCCCTGCATAACCCGCTGGCCTGGCTCGTCACCACAGATTAGAGGCCCCCCTGTGCTACTGGCAGAGATGCCACAGCGGGCGGTATGGCTTCCCCCAGCATCCCAAACAGCTCTGTCCTCTTTCCTCATCCCACTTGCTGTCCTGCAGCCAGGCTGCAAAGAGGAACATGGGGCCACGTACAGATCCATGGTGTGGCTGTGCCACAGCTGAATGCAGCCTGGAGGGAGAAGTGAAGGAAATAATGCACCAAAGGAACAGAGAAGCAAAAGGAGAACTGTGATCCAGGGGACCAAAGAGGGTGGGGATGGGGAGGAAGCAAGTGAAAGAAGAAAACAACAAAGTGAGGGAGAAGTGGAGATGTTTCTTGGTGGAGTGTGGGGACAGGCGAGCTGAGCAAGCAGGAGGGAGCTGGACAGCAGGTAGCGGTGTGGGGCACGCTACATGCATACTTAGTCCAGCCTGATTTTGGGGCGTGTATTGCTGGCCCCCAAGTCAAGTCTAAACATACTAATACCAAAAGCTGGAACTGAGAGGAGACTTGGCTTGAAAGCCAGGCTGCTCGTGGGTCAGAGGAGCAGAAGTATCTGTCGTGCATCAAGCTGTCAAGATGATAGCTTTGAAGTACTGAAGGTTTCTTGGGACCTTCATACTGGGTTAACTGGCTTTTAAATCCACTGATGCCCCAGCCTGACTTCAGCTTGCCTTTAAATGTCACCTATTACCACTGTGCGCTGCCCCATCTCCCTGCCTGTGGCTATCTTGGGACGTTGTGGCTCCAGAGCAGCAGAAATGTGGTTATGTACATGGAAAAGCAGGAGGATCTTGTTTCTCTAGAGATGCTGTGCATCAGAAGAGGAGTTAAGAACGTCTTGCTCTCTTTAATGGCAGTGGTAGCTCTTCCAGTTAAATCAAAAAGCTGAAACGAAGAAGGTAGTGTGGCAGGTAGCCCTCTGTCCTTTGCAAGGAGGTCAGTGTGTGTTAGCTGGCTGGTTTGGCTGTTGTAATTAATGTGCTGACTGGGTTTCCTATGTTTAACCAGGTTCCCAAGACTCCTAGGATGAGGCTGCTGTGAAGGACTGGTGGATCCCCTGCCTGCGCTGCAGTGCCTGCGGATTCCCTGTGACCCCCTTTCTGGCTGGAGCGCTGTCACCGAGGCTGCCGAGAAGAATGACTGTTGGATGCCTACTGCAGCCCCCTTTCCTGGGGAGGACTTGGCTCCCCGTGCTGCTGCTGGCGGCCTCTGCTCACTGCCACTGGCCCAGCGAGCCAGCAGAAGTTGTTCGGGACTGGGAAAGCCAGCTGGAGGCCTCCATGCACTCTGTGCTGTCAGACCTCCGGGAGACTGTGCCGGCTGTGGTGGGCATACCAGACAGCTCTGCAGTGGTGGGACGCTTCTTCAGAGTCTCCATCCCCACAGATTTAATTGCTTCCAATGGAGAAATTGTCCAGGTGAGAAATGCCGCTCCATGAGGGTCATTTTTAGTTATATTCTTGTAGGAGTTGAGCTAGTCACCCCACTAACAGGCTGGGTTGTGAGGGTTGCTGCGAAGCAGCCTTAAGGTTTTGTAGAACTGTAGGAGGAGAAGGTTTAAAAAAAAAAAAAAATAAAGTTCTCACCTCATTGTAAAGTTCCTTTCCTCTATAATGAAGAGAGGAGACTTCTCTGGGATGACTGATTGGGTTTATTGGCTGTGTTTAAACTGTGAGATACTCTGAACGTACCCATTGTTCCAGGGGCATAAGGAGATGTTGCTTCTGGATCTGTGGAGCCCCGGATTCCCTGGAACTGCTGCTCTGAGGCTCAGGGAGTTTGCTTTGCTGTGGTAACAAAACACTGCTAGACAAAAAGACCTTGTTCTGCCAGCAGGGTTCTGGGCTGCCTTTGACACAGTCTCTCCTGACCTCATCCCAAAGTCCTCTTGGGAAAGATGAGAGGCTTTCTCTTTATCTGACCTATTCTCATGCCACTGGCACAGTAGACATCTAAAAACTGAGTTTTGGAATTGGTCCTGAGCACAAGAAAATGTCAGAATAGCCCAGAGGAGAGTAAGCACACTGCTGGATGCATGCTTGCTCATCTTTAGTCCTTTGCTGGGAGTGTGCTGAGAAGTTGTCTTCTCAGCATCTCCTTGCTTGGATCATGTGGAGTTCAGAAAATTCTGTTCTTAAAAAACAAAATTACTGTCCAATCTTGGGAATCTCTTTCAAAGAGCTAAACTGAAATATAGTTTTAAAAATCTGTTTTTAGAAAAATTATAAAAAGACAACCTTCTGGTGTGTCTCAGAAGATCAGAGGGAGATGGGGAGCAAGTCAGGAGAAAGCCTGACATCTCAGCTTCTCCTTGAAGGAGGTTTGGTTTAGCTCTGTGCACTGTCACACAATTATCTCAATCCAGAGACGTGATCTTGCTGGCTCCAGCAAGGGCGCTGGGACCGCGATGTGCCAGTGGTAGGCAGGAAATCTGAAGAATGCATCTGTTACCAACAGGCGGTCAGATGGGGAGGAGGAGAGCAGTGGGTGAGCCCCTGGCTAGAGGACTCGGAGAAGGAGACAGGCTGGTTTCAGAGCAAAGGCTGTGACATTTAATTGACTGTGGCCAAGGAGACTGGCTTGGACCCGAGGCAGTGGTGCCTGCCCTGCTTTAACCACAGCCTGTTTTCTGAGCACGGGGCACCTGTACAGCACTGGGCTGGGAGAGTCCAGGTGGGTGCGGTGAGCCCAAGATCTTGTGTTTGGGAAATGATAACTTTGGTTTGGGATTTTGCATCAGAGTGGCTCATTGTGGTGTTGTCTAATAGCTACTTTGATGGCAAGAATAATTTTCAGGTTTTGTATAACACTGCAGCTTCCTCTGTCTCCTTTTCCTGGCACAAAAATCATCTGTAATTGCTCTAGTAGCTGCAGGAAAATCCTGATGGATTATTTCCACCCCAGCTGATAGCTTCGAACAGTACCTCTGCCACTTTGGTGTTGAGGCATGTTTGTTAACCAACAGCTGCTTGAAGAACCTCAAATGGACTGGGCTGGAGCAGGACCCAACAGTTGCTGGTTGTGTGTAGTTCAGCAAATGCTGGGAGCAATTTTCACGCTCGTCCGTGGGCTTGTCCCAAGTACATGTTGCATCTGTTTGCCTTGAAATTGATTTTAGAAGTGCAGCAGGCTCTATGGCACTGGTTAGCAGCCTCACGTAGCTGGTGTATCTGGAATGTCTCTCCCTTGCAGAGAAAGTGTGTTGGCTGCAGAGCACAGCCAGCCTTTGTTATGGGGATTTGATTCCTGGCTAGCGAGAACTGAGAACTGCGTAGGCAACTTTGGGTGCTAGGGTGCATTTTTGTTTTACGGGAAAGTTTCAGGGCAAGTTGCTCTGGTCTTTTTCTCATGCCTTGCATTTCTCAGCAGGAGCAGTAAGAGGGTAATACTTCTGGACCTTGCTAACTGATGTGCTTAAACCCTAATAAGAAAGAATAAGGGCTGTGGCCTTTGAGGTGAAACAGTGGGTCAATTTACAGTGAGATGTTGCTGCCTGTACTTAGTCCCCTTACATTTTGAAGAAATCAGCTATAATTTCATTTTTTTAACAAAAAAAAAAAAAAAGGTTGACAGTTGATGTCCCCAAACTCCCAGGAGCTTCCCATCTGGAGCTTGAAGAAGGTGTGATTCCCTCATTTCTAGATAATTCCTGCTGATTATCTCTGTTTGTTATCATGGTGGGGATCGCCTTGAAACTGCTTCTCAGATCCTCTCCTTGCTTGTTAGCAGATTCCAGCTGGCTGTAGACAAAATACTTTTCTCTGCAAACTTGGTTGTGGGATGGAAACAACGCCAGGCATCTGCAGCATGGCGGAGGAGTGCCTCGCAGGCACGCACTCCTGCACAGATATGTGGGCTCTGTGCGTAATCAGGTATGTGCTCCTGGGAGCAGTCACCAGTGTTTCCCTGCCACCCCCAAGCTGCTTAAGAACAGGTGAGACTTCATAGTCAAGTACAAAAGCAAGTTTATTCTAATGCACTCAAGCTGCAAAGGTGGGCACATAGAAAGAAGTAAAAAAACTACCTCGTGTCTTAATTTCAGCATCTTGTTTCCATGTTGCTCAGAGCCAGCTGCCAGCAAGGCTTTGTGGCTGCTGTAACTCATCGCTGGCAGTTAGAAACCCCCTTCCCCTGTGCCTTGTCTTAATGTCTAAGGCATTAATGTGTCCTCTGAAGGACAGCTGCAGCTTGCAGGTATTTCAGCTGTTGAATTTGGTGGCAGTTCGCTCCAGATGCTGTCCTCTAGCTTTCTCACTACAGCAAAGCTTCTCACTGCAAGATTGCTCTCCTGGTGTCTGAAGGTGTCTCGAAATGAGAACTCTTTGCTGCACCTTGATAAAAGGGTTAACAGCAGCTTGGCACCTTGCAGCCCTTCCTGACACATTTGACACCAAAACCTTTGCTTTTTCACAAGAGTGGAGTTAAAACATCCAGTCTGCACATATCGTGCAACCCCCTTGCCGTGCAGGCAGGTAGTGCGAGGGTGTGCGGGTTCCCGCTGGCTCCTGGCAGGTGCTGGCTGGGAGCAGGATAGCCATGGGCACTGGTGCTGGTACCCTCAGCATGATCAGTCATTGCCCCGTTTCCACTGAAGACTGTGTGGAGTGACCCATTACCTTTCAGCTGTGTCCTGTTGTTGAGCAGATCACACTCAGGCCAATGACCTGGTGGATTTCCTGTTCCTGCCGCTTCCATTTGATGCTGCTCCAGAATTTGGCTGCTCTGATTAAAAATGCAGCTTCTAGCCTAAATTTGGAGATGGCTAGAAATATTTATATGTGCTGCCCTTTAGCTTAAATCGATTCTACCTTCATAATATTTACTTCCTTTATGTATTTATAAGTGACAGGCATATTCCCCTGTTTTGATTTTATTAGGTTAAGCAAGCCAGCCTCTGTAGTCTTTTTCATAAAACAAGCTCTCTTTTCCTCTCATCTTTGCAGCTGTCTTCTGCACCTCTTCCAGCTTGAGTTTATTTTTCTTATGTTTGCATGACCACAGCTGTACAAAATAATCTAGACGAAACTTTACCAGAGCCTTGTATAAAGGCATCAAAACTTCCTTTTCTCTTCTATAAATAACGTTATTTGATATATCTTACAATCATTTTTTTTCCCATATCTGCTTTGCTTTGGCTCAGACGTCTTGCCGTCAGCTGGAATATCCAGGTCTGTAGTTTTTTCTGCTTCCAGTTGTTGAGGTCCCAGAAGGCATTAGGTGAGGGGCACAACTGTTGATTTTGCAGTGAGGTCTGCTAGTCCTGTCTCTAAGGCTGTCCCGTTTTTTCTTGTATGAAAACCTTAGTGTCCCATTGCTGTCCAGGTGATGATGCAAGTAATCAGGTGAAGACAGTGGCACTAATGCTGACTCTGTCCATCCACATTTGGGATGGTGGCTGTTGCAGTAAGTGTGGTGCTCTGCTCACCACACTGGTGATGATACCCTGCCACAAAATGGGAAAGCTGACACTGGCCTTAGTCCATGAAAGAAAACCCACACAAAGCGGGGCATTTATGTGGTGATTGCCTCCGTCCTGCATGCAGGATGTTGATCTGACTTGGTGCAGAAACTGCTGTAGAAAGCATCTGGTGTCTCCCAAGACACCAGTTAGAGAGAAGGTCTTCCTGACTCTGAGCTGTGGGCTAGAGGCTGCGATGGTGTTTCTCTGTGCTGGGTGCAGTAAACAGGAGACACCTGGGTTGCAAATGCCTCTCCAGAAACACCGGGCACTGCCCATGGGTCTGAGTATTAAATACAGTCACAGAGTGGTGTGGCTGTGGCAGTACCTGCATTTTTCCCTTTGTGATGCAGGGATAAATCCAGTTCCCTCTAATAAAGTGTATCCACAAGGTATTTGAGCCCTTGCACAGTCCGATATCCTAAATGCGTACACCTACAGTACACAAAGACATGCAGTTTAATGGCTTTTGTGTAAAGGTGGGTCTATAAAGTATGCTGGAAGGAGAGAAACTTCTGGTGTACGCTGCTTCTCAAGGCACATCCTGTGCGAGCAGGTGATTTGCTGTGTCTTCCTTGAAGATAATGTAAAGTTGCTGATCTGCCTTCATCCTGCTAGCCTACATCCTTCATCCTACCTTCAGGCATGGGAGGGATCCCACGGAGCAGATCTGCTGTAGGTTCGATAGCTGGTGCTAAGGAGAAGCTCTCAGGTGAACACAGTTTATGTTCTTGGCTGTGTCTTGACTCCTGATTATTTTTAGTTTTGGAGTGCACAGTCTCACCAAGGCTTTGTTGGGATGACAGATAAAACACGTAGTGGAGGCCCCAAGAAGCTGTTGCTGTATGCAAACAGAGCTGGTGGCAAAATGATTAGAACAACTAAATTAACTCACATAGCTGATTTATGCGGTGCAGCTATGCAGCGGGTTTCTGGGGTTATCAAAGCATTGGATATTAATCTCTATGAAAAGGAGTCTTGCTTTCCAAGCAGGAGCCTGGTTTTCCAATAGCTGTTCTATTTGCCATCTGTTGAAGTGGCTTTTATTGAACAGCTTTACTCTCATCAGACTTCGGGGACCTTGTTTGATAAAGAGGATCCATGGAGATTGGGTTGCAGGAGTCCTGACATTGAGTACCTGCTGTCAGGGCTGTGCTGCACGTCTCAGCCCTGCTCCGACCCTGAAGCAAAGGGCTGGATGTCAGCAACCAGCCTGCAGTGCCAGGACACACTCAGTTTCAGGGAGGAAAACCACAAATACTGATTTTTATTTTTTTTTTCTCTTGAAGTGATCCTTATTTCAGAGAGTTTTAACTGAACGTGAATTTTATTAAACTGTCATTTCTCAAAGGAGGAAGACAAAGCAAAGAACACTCCTGAGGGGCTGTGTCATCAAGTTGGATATCTTAAAAGGCTCTGTGTCAAAGGATTTAGGCTGTACCTCATCCCTGGGGTCCCCAGGTTTTTTGGACTTGGGCTAACCAGAAGTTGTAGCAACAGCCGCTGTTTACGGGGGAGTGTGTGGGGATAAATGGCAGCGCCTGGAACAGGTCCAGGCAAAGGACAACTTGGGCAGGGCTTTGCTTCCTGCCATGCTGCAACCTTAGCGATAAGATGAGCTGATAAAATTTCTGCTGGGGGGCTGAGGGGGGGCCTCTTCTCTTTTTCCTCCAGTGAGACAGTCAGGGAATTTGGCATTTTCAGTACACACTTAGTAACAAGCTCTGAATTCGGAGAAGTGGAAAATGTGACTCAGTCTAATTATAAACTAGCTTTTCAGATGGACTGGGAAGTTCCTTGTTTTGTCCTGCTCTTACAGGTTGTTGCTCTGAGCATCCGGGGAGACTGAGGAATGCAGTGATAAGGAGAATCCTGCGAAGGAGCTGACCTGAGGTTGCAGGATCTGGTTTGCCTTTCCTTGCCACACTTGAATGCCAGCTTTCCAGCAATCTGCTGATGGCAGGAATAAATTGCCGGGGTTGGTTAACTGTGCGGCAGCAGCACTAAACCCCCAGCACTTGGCATCCCTGCTGTGTGGTATTTTTGCTTCCCTTTGGCCTTTCACTTATTAAAAAGTCACGCTGGAAGAAGAGCCCGACTGAACTTTTTTTTTTTAAGCTGTTTGAGGCTTTCCCTGCCCCACACTCACCCCCTAAACAAGGGAGAAAGCGGGGTGTGGGCAGCCCGCGCTGACCCCAGCCCTGGCGCGGGTGGGCTGCGCCTTCCCGCTCCAACAATAAGGCTAAACAAATCCTTCCAAGCTGCTTGCATGGACCGATGAAAGGAGGATTTCTTGGGACACTCAATGTTTTGTAGTGACCTCCCAGTGAAACAGCTGTTGTGTTCCCTTGCCCAGGCAGAGTGGGATGCTGAATAGTGCCCTTATAGCGCAAACAGAGGCGCATCTGGAAAAGAAGCCGTCATGGTAGGAGTATGCGAGGATGGCATGCGCTGGGCGTAGCCGCTCAGCCTGTGCCGCTGCGAAGCCATTTTACCGATCCTGAAGAAGTTGGTGACACAAAGCACTGCTCTTTGGGCAGGCAGGCTGTGTCAGTGCAGCACAGCCCTGTGCTTGCATCTGCAAAGGAGCAGGGTTGCTTTCTGCGCGTGAGGCTTCGCTTGCCCGTTTAATGGCTGGAAAATGCAGATTAGCAGCAGACATGTAAACTTCTCATTTGTATTTTCACAAGCACGTAAAAGTAGAGCAGCTGCTTCAAGTAGCTTTGCCGCCTGGTCCTTCAGGGACTGAAATCTGAACTTGGAAGTTGAGGGCCAGGACCTGTGATACAGCCTCTGCAGCCTTGTTCTCCCTTAGCTTTCTGAGTTGAAAGGTTTGATTTTTCTAAGGCAAACAGCTCCAGTGCACGGAGACACATAGGAAGAACTTTGCAGGGCTTTCACTGGGACCAGCCAAAATGTGGAGTTAATTTAACTGTCCTGACCTACCCTGTGCACAAAGGAAGCACCAATTACCGGCTGTTCCCGTATAGCTTTTGGTCTCTGAACAGAGGTGGTGAGCTCCTGCTGGTAATGAAGGCTTGGGTCACCAAGGCTGATGTACTTCTCAGAGCCAGCGAAGTCTCTGGGCTGTTTTTAGACTTTCAGGGGCAGATGCATCTGCAGGAAATGTCCTGGAGCAGCTTGTTTCTGTCTGTGAGTTCCTGCCCCTTTCGTCCAAGGCATGCAGCAGCTCAGAAGAGCACTGTCTGCTGAGGGTACCCAAAAGCTCTGGCAGGTATCATGATTCCCTCTGTGGGGATGCACATGTGCTGCAATTCCTTTCTGCTCACGATGCCAAGTAAATGTGACTTTCCTTTCTTCAGACTGAGCTTTCCTATAACACAGCACTGTGCAGTGGCAACTGTACCTGTGCCCAGTGAGCAGAAGGCTCTGAGAGGTGCCCATCCTCCTTCCACCACTGTTTTCTGGGCCTTGTATTTCTAGACAAGACCTGTCTGATGGCCTAGTTTGCAGTTCTGATGTATTTGAGGAAAGAAGGGGGGATGCAAGACCGAAGGCTCCGTCTCGCATCATCTCTGTTGCAAGCCTCCCTGTCAGGGCTGTTCCTTGGAGTCAAAGACTTACAGCTGTTGTGGTCTGAGGGCTGTCCAGCTCCTGCCTTGAGCCATCGTGTCCCCTAACCAGTGCAGCAGCCTCTGTTGCTGCAGGGCTTGGCTGGCACAGTGGTGCCTGGAGAGCTTGGCTGCATGCACACCCCACGCTTGTGGTCACTGGCTCTGGCTCTGTGTCAGTGGAGAAGAGGAGTGCACCCGATGGACCCACAGGCAGAGCCTCCCTCCCAAAACAAGGACTCTGTCCTCCGACTCGGAGCCTGCAGGGCCCCTGTTCTCATCGCTTCTCTTGGCTCCAGGTAGGCTGTGCCGGCACCACTAATCATTACAATGCCCATGGTTCCAGCAGCACTGGGGCAGATCTGAAACCGATGTCTCTGCCATCATTTGTTTGGCCTGTGCAGGACAAGGCAGCCCGAAAATCCGCTGGCCCATGTATCTGGTTCAGGGCTGAGCCTGCCGGTTGCTTCTGCTGACAAAACCGCCTGGTGCTGCTGCATTAGGAGGGGGTTAAGATGAAGCTTGGGCTTAGGCAAACAGCTTAGGTTTGACTCTTTCTCTGCAGTTATATTTGCATTTGAATGACATTTGAATTTCCATTTTCTTTCCCCTGCCCGCTGGTTAATTGCTTGCAGAAGCCTGAGCGCTGCAGACTGGGTTTGACACCGGTTAGGTCAGTTAGCTTGAGCAGAGTTCAGCTTGCCTTCTGTTCAGATGTAGAGAGGGCTCAGCCAGGGTATTTTTCATTATTGGCCACGTGTGTTGGGGTAATGCTGAAGGAGCAACCCAGAAGGGGAGTCCGTGTCATACACTAAATTGTCATCAGTAATTATACTGCAGATGAAATCCCTGGCATGAGGTCTGTCTCGGCAACAGCTGGACACAGGGAGGGGAAGGGAGTAGTGGGGATCTGGCAGAGCTGCAGCAGTATCCGTGCTCACCCCTGCTCAAAAGGCATCAGGGATGGTTTTGAGACTGATTTGAAAGGGTGCAGGAAGGAGCAGAGTCCCTGGCGGCTGCTGCTGCTGCTGCCCACAGGAAGGTCTGGCAGCAAAGTGTGGGGAGATCCTGCCAGATACCTCCAGGGCTAGGGGGATTTTGTAGTGGTGTGCCAAAAGGAGACCCGTGGCCAGATCCTGCAGTACCTGTCTGCTGGCAAAGCACTCTGCCCTTTGGGGAGGATTCATCGGGGGCCGGGGGAGGAGGACCGAAGGCTTGGAGGATGAGAGGGCACTCATGTAGGCAAGAATCTGGGTTTTGCCTGAATTCCCTTGGAAGCAGCAGTTTTGCTCGTTTGCTTATCTTTGTCTTGTTGGCTACAGGGCCTTAAGATCTAAGTTTGAAAAAACAAATCAAACCAAACTATCTTCTTTCATGAGCTGACTGCTCTTGGCTGGCCTAAAAATAACAGGCCGTGTATATCTGAAAGGACTTTGTGAACAAGGTCTTCAAAACCAGCCAGACCACTGTATGTATTTAAATTGCAAACATGGCTAATTTTTTTAATGGTCTTCAATACACTGCCAGGCTTGTGTCATCTTTAGCTGATAAGCGTTAATTTACAATTTTGTCAAATAATAGGAAGACAAAGATAGCCTTTTCCTTTTTTTTTTTTTTTCTTGAGCAACGGAAGAGTTATTTTGAAACCAGACCCTTGAGGGAAATGGCAGGGCTTTAAGGCTGATACTTATTGCGTACATAGAAAACCGGGAAACTTTTTACATGAAAACTAGAGATCCCAAATCATTAACTATGTGTAGCCTTAACAAATACCCTTTGAAGCAATGTTTGAAAGAAACATGGCTAGAACAGAGT
This sequence comes from Falco rusticolus, assembly GCF_015220075.1. NCBI lineage: Eukaryota > Metazoa > Chordata > Aves > Falconiformes > Falconidae > Falco > Falco rusticolus. The sequence goes on from NC_051190.1 coordinate 1,446,420, forward strand.
CCAGGGCTGCTCCCTGTTCCCAGTTTCACGCCACCACGAACACAGCAGCGACCGTGACCAGGGCAGACCCATGCCGAGGGCTCTGCTGGTTAGTGTTGATTTAGGAACAAGTATTTTTATTCAGCCCGATAACTGCTTTGATTATCTACTCTAATGTGCTGGGCTCTTCCTTTGTCACAAGAACATGGGTGCATTCTGCTGCCAGGGCAGTAGCAGTGGTTAAAGCAGAGCCGTGGCATTGAACGCCTGTGACTTGTTGCTTCCCCAAAGATTTCTCAGGGGAGACACAGGCATCTTCATGGGTTTCATAGGCATAATACACATAAACGTAGTTTTCTTAATAACCTCTTGCAGAACCCTTAGAAACAGTCCACACCTCGCAGGAGAATACAGCTGAACTAGCTCAGCTCTTTTTAAATCAAGTTTAAGTGGGTTTATAAATGTTTTACAACTGTCACATCCCTGCTAGAACAAGTTGGCCCAGTAGGCAATTGCCTGGCCTGTTTTTGTTTTTCGGGAGAGCCTAGTTTTCAGTGTGAGTGTGTCTAGCTGCAGTTTCATTTTCTAGCGTGGGCCCTTAAGAACATGAGTTCGCATGTTAAACTGTAGGTTCAAATGGTTTTCCAAGCAGAAATATTCAGACTGGCCTGTGCCTCCCTCACCGTCCTTTTTGCACGTGGGGCTGGCCAACTTTCCTGAGTGACTTGGCTATCAAACATAGGAACACACATGATTGAAGAGAGAATCAACTCGTGACATGAGATTAAAGGTAACGCTTGGTGTACGTCTGCTCCTCAAGTCATGCGCCGTGCCCGGGGAGGAGGGAGCAGCAGGAAAGCTCTGTATAGTGGGATCCTGTAATTAAGGGCTTGTGCAGAGTGCACAGAAGGGAAGGATTTGTTCCAAGTGTAGCCTGAAATTACACATTCAGCATGCATTTAACCACTCACTATTAAAGTTTTTATTCTTCTTGATTGTGTAAGCCTCAATAATACTGTGGCTTTGTCCTGGCTCCTTATGTTTCTGTTCCTAATGGGCACGCAGCCCTGCCCTTCCTCCCAGTGGGCAGGTTAGTGGCTAATTTTGGCACAAGGGAATAGGGTGGCACCATCCAGCTCGTGCTGATGTAAACGCTGGATTGCACTGGGCACTGTCCTGGCATCTCAGTTTTTAGAGAGTGTGATGAAATTACACAGGTTTTGGGTTTGGGTTTTTTTGTTTTGTTGTTGTTTTTTTTTAAAGAAGCACAAGTGCAAGTCAGCCCTTCTTCAGGCTGCGCAGGAGCAGACCCTGCCTTTGTTCTCTCTTTGCAGAGGAGATGCGGAGGAAGGACAATTTGGGCCTTTGTTCCCACAGGAGGGGGGAGGCTCCCCTGCGCCTGTCTCAGGTGGAGAGCTGCTTTTCCTTCGGGCTGGTGGGGGTAAAAGTGGCTTCTGATCTTGCTGCAGGGGGTGGCAAGCAGCAGCCCTGCCTAAACCCACTGTTTGCTGCCAGGCGTGTGGGTAAACAGCAGCACCAAGTGGAAGGATATTCATGTGTCAGTGCCTCGGTGCAGGTGGGATGTGGCGGGGTTCAGGGCCTGTGGGTCAGCTTTCTCCAGCTGGTGTTTAAGCAGGAATCATAACTAAACGCTGGGCTAACAGCTTTAAACTCTGCTGTATAAACTATACCCAGCGCATGTCTCGTGATGTGCTCTCCTGCTTGTCCAGGCTGGCCGAAAGCAGAGCTGATCCTTCACAGGGGAGAGGAATGAGGGTGTTGCCTGTGCGATCATGGCCGAAACCCTCTGCAGCTCTTGCACAAAAGCTTTCTCAAGCTGCTCTCACCAAAAGACTTTGGGGTCCTATGTTAGTTATCCTTGTAGAGCTGCGCGTCCAGACCCTTCAGTGTGCTCAGACCTGTGGGGGGGGGTGAAGTCTGTGAGCTTCAGCATGCTGCCTGAGCCCTGCCTGCAGCTGCGGGGCCGGGAGAGGTACCCGGCACCCACGGGCTGCCCAGCCCTGCAGCACCAGGCATCGCTCCTCGCCTGTCCATTGCAGGGGCTTTCCCCAGCAGGACATGCAGGTGGGCAGCTCTGGTGAGCCCAGCCCCGTCCCTGCACCCGCTGCTGGGTGCAGGGGTACTCCTGCCAGGCAGGTTTCCTTGCGAAGCTCCTCACTCAGCTTTGTGTTTGGATGAATTATGAAATATGTATGAGCTCTACAGAACTGCAGAGTAACTAAAGCTCCCTTTCAGGAGGAGAGCTGGAGTGCAGCTCTGTGCTGGACTGCAGCACGTCCAGAGCATTGACCAGGCTGCTAAAGGTGGCTCTGTGGGCCCCAAGATTACCTGTTTCCTTGGAGTGTGTAGCAGAGATTCCTCTGGCAAGCTCTGGAAAGCCCAGGCAGGGCACTTTGCAAAAGCCTCCAAGCCCAGGAGGTGGGAACGCTCAAGTTACTCACCCTGGGGTACCTACAGCCCTGGGAAATGTCATAGCCTGTCACCGAGCTGGCAGTGTCACCCCTTCCACCGTGCAGCCCAAGTGGTTCCACTGTGCCTCGCAATCAGCAAACGGCTGTAGCGCAGACAGACAGACATCACTGCTGGGAATGGGGGTTTGGAGGTTTGCATCCACCCTCAGCTACACCCAGAGCAGGAGGCAGGAGACCCCTGCATTCTGGCACGTGTGGCTTTCTCCTGCACAGGGTGGGGAGCACCTTGGTGAGGTGTCAGCTGTGTTGGTGACGTGTTGGAGAGAACCAGGGTCTTTGCATGAGTAAAATGGCCAGGAGACCTGCAGGGTCTGGACTTGGGCTGGCTGGGAAAGTGACCCAAAGCTGGAGGAGGAGGGTGGGCTCAGAAAGGCACAGGTGGATAAACTGGAACGAGGAGGGAGCCAGTGAGGTTACTGCAGGCTCGCTCCTCCTCTGGAGCATATAGAAATCCCATCGCTGCGTGTCTTGCCCCTGCTGTTGGGCCGCGCGGTTTGAATGGGAGGCTTGTGCTCTTGGCCCACGCTTCGCTGATCTGCGCCACAAGTCATGTAAAGGAGGGGAAAAAAAAAGTGTTGCCGTTGACCTAAAAGAGGTAGTAAATAATACGCTGGAGTCCTGAGGTACCTACGGCCTGGGCCAAAGCCACCCCTTGTTCGTAGCCTGCAGAAGCACGTTATTATATGAAAGTGAAATCCTTTGTTTTAAGCTAACTGGGCATAAAGCTAGGCTGGCACACCGTCCTGTGTGATGTCCAGCAGTGCCCCAGCCCACGCGCCGTGTCCCTGCCTGCTCATGCTGGCCATCGTGGTGCTGTGCTGACCAGGTGTCAGGTTTGCTCTCCTCCTTCGTCCCCAGCTTGCCATTCTTCCGGCAGTGCAGGAGGATGCCGTGTTTTAAGCAGCTGCGTAGCTCCAAGGTTTGCTGCTGCTTGTTGAGAGCTGGTGTGCCCGAGCTGGGCAGGGGACCCTGAGCCATGGTTTGCCAGCTTCTGGTCCCTTCGGCTCAGCCTGGCTGCTGCGGGATGAAGCTGAAAGTTATCAGAGAAAACCTCTGTTCTGCTGAGCTGCTGGAGTGGTGGGCTTGCAGGGTGTGGTCAGGTGAGGAAAGGAGCGATGGCAGGGATAGGAGAGGAAGGAGCGAGAAGAGGAGAGTTGCTGGATCAGCTCTGCTGTATGGCGTAACTTCACCCTCAGCTTTGTAGCTGTCCCCAAGACCTGAACTCCCCTTCTGCCCTCAGAGAAGATGCACCACTTGTGCTTAGTACTTGCACAGCGAGTGCTGGAGAGCTACTGCCTGGCAGGCAAGGGATCCGGGCAGGATTTTGTCACCTCCTGTGGCTCCTGAAGCCCTCTGGAACCAGTGCACGCTGCAGAGCTCATCCTTGCCACCACGTGGAGGATGAGACACAGGCTGCCCCACTCTGGCCAGGATGTTCCTTCCCCAGTTGTTGTGCTTCAGAATGTTTTCTCTAATTCTTTAAATTGTTGCTGCTAGAAACTGTCCTAATGCTGTATTTCTAAAAGCACCTTCTGTTTTTTTGTTTGGTAGATCTCCGAAGCTGGGAAGGACTCCTTGCCTTCTTGGTTACACTGGAACACAGACAGCAGCTCCCTGGAAGGGCTGCCCCTTGAGACAGACAAGGGTGTCCACTACATCTCGGTGACCACATTGCAGCCCTTCCCGAACGGGAGCTACGTGCCACAGACCGCAAACGTCTTCTCCATTGAGGTTCACCAAGAAGACCACAACGAGCCTCAGTCGGTGCGACTGGCTGTCCAAGACACGGGTGACACAGCGCCGTTTGTGTGCAGCTCGGAAGAGCCAGTCACTATCCTGACTGTCATTTTGGATGCCGACTTGACAAAAATGACACCAAAGCAGAGGATTGAACTCTTAAATAGAATGAGAAGCTTCTCAGAGGTGGAACTTCATAACATGAAGTTGGTTCCTGTTGTAAATAACAGACTCTTTGACATGTCGGCCTTCATGGCTGGGCCAGGAAATGCAAAGAAGGTGGTGGAAAACGGGGCCTTACTCTCGTGGAAACTGGGATGTTCTCTGAGCCAAAACAGTGTCCCCAACATCAGCAAGGTGGAGGCTCCAGCTAAGGAAGGAACCATGTCTGCCCGCCTTGGCTACCCTGTTGTTGGCTGGCACATTGCTAACAAGAAACCTCACCTCCCGAAGAGGATGCGGCGGCAGATCAACGCCACCCCTACGCCTTTGACTGCCATTGGGCCACCCACTACTGCCGCACAAGAGCCACCGACCAGGATCGTCCCCACCCCGACATCGCCCGCCATTGCGCCTCCCACAGAGACAACGGCACCCCCCGTCCGGGAGCCCATACCACTCCCAAGGAAGCCTACAGTCACCATCAGAACAAGAGGCCCCATCGTCCAGACACCCACGCTGGGACCGATCCAGCCAACCAGGGTAGCAGAAGGCACTGGCATGGCCTCTGTGCCAATTCGCCCTACAATGCCTGGGTACGTAGAGCCCACAGCAGTGATCACGCCACCCACCACTACCACCAAGAAACCGAGAGTCTCCACTCTGAAGCCAGCCACGCCATCTACAACGGATTCCTCCACGGCGACCACGCGAAGGCCTACTCGAAGACCCAAAACACCCCGTCCAACGAAGCCTCCCAGCACAACCAGGTCCCCCATCTCCAAGCTGACAACAGCCTCCCCACCGACCCGTGTACGCACCACAGCTAGTGGGATCCCCCGGCCCTGGGAGCCAAATGAGCCACCCAAGCTGACAAACCACATCGACAGGGTCGACGCATGGGAGGGCACTTACTTTGAGGTTAAAATACCATCAGATACCTTCTATGACAAGGAAGATACCACCACTGACAAACTGCAGCTGACCTTGAAGCTGAAGGAGCAGCAGATGATAGAGGAGAATTCGTGGGTGCAGTTCAACAGCACCAGCCAGCTCATGTACGGCATGCCAGACCACAACCACATCGGGAAGCACGAGTACTTCATGTATGCAACTGACAAAGGCGGGCTTTTTGCTGTGGACGCTTTCGAAATCCATGTCCACAAACGCCCACACGGGGACAAGTCTCCAGTGAAGTTCAAGGCCAGGCTGGAAGGGGACCACAACGCGGTGGTGAATGACATCAATAAGAAGATCATGCTGGTGAAGAAGCTGGCTCTGGCATTCGGCGACAGGAACAGCAGCACCATCACGGTGCAGGACATCACCAAAGGCTCCATTGTAGTGGAGTGGACAAACAACACACTGCCCCTGGAGCCCTGCCCCCGGGAGCAGATCCGGACTTTGAGCAAAAAAATTGCGGATGACTCTGGCGGGCCGAGCCCAGCTTTCTCCAATGTCTTGCAGCCCGAGTTCAAGCCTCTAAATGTGTCAGTGGTCGGCTCCGGCAGCTGCAGGCACATCCAGTTCATCCCTGTGACAAAGGATGGACGGGTGATCTCAGAGGCGACGCCGACAGTGGCAGCTGGAAAAGACCCCGAGAAGAGCAGCGAGGATGACGTGTACCTGCACACTGTCATCCCTGCCGTGGTGGTGGCCGCCATCCTCCTCGTGGCTGGCATCATCGCCATGATCTGCTACCGCAAGAAGAGGAAAGGGAAGCTGACCATCGAAGACCAGGCCACCTTCATAAAGAAGGGTGTGCCCATCATCTTCGCCGATGAGCTGGATGACTCCAAGCCTCCACCATCCTCCAGCATGCCCCTCATCCTCCAGGAGGAGAAAGCCCCACTGCCCCCCCCAGAGTACCCCAACCAGAGCATGCCAGAGACCACGCCGCTCAACCAGGACACCATTGGGGAGTACACGCCGCTGCGGGACGAGGACCCCAATGCGCCACCCTACCAGCCTCCGCCCCCCTTCACCGCACCCATGGAGGGGAAAGGCTCCCGCCCGAAGAACATGACCCCGTACAGGTCTCCGCCACCCTACGTCCCCCCTTAATGAATGGGAGGCTCTCGGGGGAGAAGGGGCCTCCAGCTCCACACCAGTGCTGTCTGTGGGCCGGCAGCCCCCTCGCCAGCCGGGAACCCGAAACCTTAGCCCGCTCCCCAGCGGCCCTCTCTGGCTGTGCCTGCCACACAGGAGCACTCGTGGGACTTGGGGGGACACTTGTTTTATTTTTGCCTAACAAGCTTTGGTTTTATTTTATTCATAGAAAAAATTCTCGGCTCAAACACGCCTTCCCGCCGGCTGGGCTTTTGGCCGGGGCCGGGGCCGGGGTGGCGGGCAGGGAGGGGGGACGGGACGGGTCGGGTCGGGAGGAGCAGGCAGCACTGGGGTAGCACTCTGGGTCCTCCGCTGTTTGCCTTTAACACTAACTGTACTGTTTTTTCTATTCACGTGTGTCTAGCTACAGGACGTAACATGAAAGGTAGCCTAAAAATAATTAAATTCAAGGGACTTTCTGAAGTCGATGTTTTAAGTTTTTACATTTAATCTGCTGTTTACCTAAACTGGGATGTGTAGTTTTGGGGAGGAGGAGGGCAGCACAGTGCTGCAAGTGAGCTCCAGGGCTGTTGATTCAGGGCTGTTGAGGGGGAGGCCCTCGAGGACAGCCAGCCTCATCTTCTTCCTCCTCCTCCTCTGGGGCATCAGCTTCTTGGTTCAGGGTTTGATTCTTTTATTATTTTTTTTTTAAGCAAAGATATCCTATTTTTCTCACGCATCATAAAATAGTCATCAGTTGAGTCAGACTGGCTTGGGGTATTGATGGCTAAGTGTGGGGGCAGCTGCCCGCACCTCGGGGTGCAGCGCTGTGCTGGGGCAGCTCACAGGAGGGTGAGCCAGGTCCTGTGCCACAACAGTTCCTCTGCTTCCCAGTGAGCGCCAGAGTCAGGGTGGTCTTCTTTTCAGCAAAATCCCTTCCCCGCAAGGTGTTTCAGCAGTGGTGGGCTGTTTGTAGCGTGGTGCCGTCTCTCTGCCTCAACTCCTCCTTGAGAGCAGTGCAGGGATGGCCTCGCCAGTCCAGGCCGCACATCTCCTCCTGGCTGCTCCGTGCCTGGATGCTGTTGGAAAAGATTAAAAGTTTAAAAAATAAATAAAGAAAAGAAAAAAAAAAAAAAAAAAAGAAAAAAAGCGCCAAGAATAGTTAATAGTCAAACAAAATCAGTAAACTCTCAAATCTAATTTTTTACTAAATTTTTGATACATCCTCCAATTGTTTTATTAAAAAAAGACTTAAAAACCGGTGTACCGCTGCCAGCAGTTTGTATGAGCTTAGCTTCTGAGTGCCAGCTCCCAGGGACCCACTGCCCTGCTCGGGCCCAGCTCGTCTGAGCCGTGGGGCCACCCCTGGCTGCCTTCTGCCCCTTGGCTGCCTCTTCCTTTAGTTCATAGATGTTATTTTTCTCTCCTTCATGCTAAATCATTTCAAGTGTGGATCCACTTTGTGTTTTCCCTGAGCATTCTTTTAAGGGTCTGTGTGGGAGGAGAAATAACTCCTGTGTGGCAGTGGCGGGGGGCCCAGTGCACCCCAGGGCCATACCCATCCCCTCCCTGGGGGGTTGGCATGCTGCAGCGCTGGGTGAGCAGCTGGGTGGGCTGGGGGCCTGTGGCGAGAGCCGAGCGGCTGGGTGGGCCGGGGCCGAGCGGCTGGGTGGGCCAGGGGCCCGTGGCCAGAGCCGAGCGGCTGGGTGGGCCGGAGCCCTGCCGCTGCTGGCGGGGGCTCTCCCCGGGGCCCGCCGCGAGCGAGGCGGGTGTGCCGGCGGGTCTCACCGCTCTCGGCGTGGCGGGGGCGGTTTCCGCGCTGCGTAAGGACACGTACGGGCTCGACACCCCGCGCGCTCCCCTACAGCCCCGCCTCTAGCGCCGCGGCGCGGGCCCGGCCGGGCGGGGGGCGGGAGTGTGGCGCCCCCTGCTGGCGCGAGCGCGGCTCCCGCTTCCGGCCGGCGCGGCGCGTGACGTCACAGCGCCCGGGCCGGCCCCGCCCAGGAGGGGCGGCCGCGCTGCGCCGCCATGTCGGGAGCGGCGGGGCCGCCCGCGGGGCCGGGCCGTTCCCCGCTGCCCTGCGCCCCCCGCCCCGCCGCCGCGCTCCAGCTGAGCGGGGGGGCCGAGCCGGCGCGGCCCGGCGTCGCCGTCATCGACCTCCGCCTCCCCCGCGGCGCCGCTGCCGACGTGAGTGCGGCCCGGCGCGGGGCGGCCTGGCCCGGGGCGGGGGGGGTCCGGGGGCGGGCCCAGGGCGGGGGCGGGCCCGAAATGGGGCGGAGGGTGCCCTGACGGGGCCGGGGCAGGAGCGGGGATGCCGGGGGCGGCAGCGGCCCCAGTACGGGGAGGGGCGGGGGCGGTGCCCGTGCCCGTGCCCGTACCGGGGGGATGCCGGTGCCGGTAGTGCCGGGGCAGCGCCCGTACCGGTGTGGGGCGGGATGCTGCCGGCGGCCCGGGGCCGGTGTGGGGCGGGGGCAAGGGGCGCGCCGGGGCCCGTCCCAGTAGCGGGTGGGGGGCCCGTGCCGATACCGGTATGGGGGGATGCCGGTGCTGGTACCAGTGTGGGGGCGGGTGTATGCCGGTGCCGGTATGGGGGGTGCCGGTGCTGATACCAGTATGGGGGCAGGGGGGTGCCGGTGCCGGCCCCACTATGGGGGGTGCTGGTGCAGGGGCTGAGGCCGCCGGTCCCGCAGGTGCAGGAGATCGTCTTCAGGAACTTCTACACGGCCTTCCTGAGCGTGCGGGTGCAGCGCCTCGGCCCTGCCGGCCCCCGCCGCTGGGTGACCTGCCTGCGGGACTACCGCCTGATGCCCTGCCCGCACACTGAGGAGGGCTCCCAGGACTACTTCTCCCTCCGCCGCCACCAGGTCTGCATGGCTGGCCGCTGGCCGCAGCATCACCCACGCCTCTGGGGCTCACCCACCTTTGCCCGCACCCTAGGATGGCTCCTGGTCTCTGGGGTCCTGTGCTGATGCCCCACCACGTCTCCACGGCAGCGGTGGGCCGGCTGGCCCCTGCGATGCCTCTCCTGCTCCTGCCAGCCCTTCCCAGCAGCAAGGGTCCCCGTGCTGGGCCTGCCCGTGCCCCGCTCAGCCCAGACAGCCACCTGTGAGCTGATGTTCCCTTCAGGCTCCTTACATCTGGGGTGGGTTGGGGTTGGTTTTGGAGGAAATTCCCAAAGCTGCCCCGGAGCAATGCCAGCCCCTGTGGTGACAGCCCCATCCTTGCCCCGGCAGATGCTGTGTGACATGGACCAGGTGACAGCAGTGCGATTCATCCTGCGGCAGCCCTCCCCAGTCTGGCTCCATTTCACCATTGAGGAGCTGCAGATTTTTCCCCCCGGACAAAAGGTGAGCAGGTGCCAATGCTGCCCTTCCTGCCCGGTGCAGGCAGGGGGTCCAGGACAGGCTACCATCTCCAGCCCTGCACCTGGCATTGCTCCCTGCAGCTCCAGGGGCTTTAGGCTCCCTCCAGAGGACATGAGTGTGGGTCCAAGTCCTTGTCCACTGGGGAATTTGGGGTCCTGTCGGGGGCCAGGGGAGGGACTGTTCTGGCTGGCCCCAGTCCTGCTCATTTCAGAGGTGGATGTTTATCTGAGGAGCAGAACAGAAGTGGAGATTGCTGCAACAAATCATGGGTTACAAACAGCCACTCAAAAGACAAAATTACAAAATTCCCTTTAATGATGGTAAAGTGACACATATCCATAGCAATATAAATACGGGTGGGCTCCAAACCACAGAACTCTGCATGGTGTGAGAGGGAGGTGGGATTGGGGATACGCTTGTGTGACCCTCTGGATCTGTTTCAGAGCCCCCAGAAGGATTTCCCCTCCTGGCTCTCCCAGCTGACCCCTCCGGAGCTGCCAGCCAGCCTGCACGGGGTGAGTGAGCCTCGCTGTGAGGTATTAGGGGGAAGAAGGGACCTGTGTAGGGTGCCAGCTGTGGGCGTGAGCATCCCCTTTGAGGTTGCCGGCTCCATCCATGCCCTGTCAGCCCCAGGCCTCCACCAGAAATAGCTGTGGAGCCCCAGAATAACCCGTCTTGTGCTGGGAGTAGTTTGCAGCATTCGGAAGGAAAATAGCTCCATGAGGATGTGTGATTTGAGGTGACGTCTACCTGCCCTCTAGTCGGGGGACAGGAACATCCCCATGGGAGCAATGGGTATGCAGCATCGCTCAGCCAGCACGTGGGGTGTATGGGGGCAGGGTGGCCTGGCTGGTCCCCAGTGCTTTACAGAGGGTGCGCTCTGGGGAGCAGGGCACGTGGGTAGAGGGAGGTCACAGCCGTGGCACTTGTTTACGGCTTGCAAGTCACATCTGCCTGGCCGGCAGCCTTCGGTGAGCAAAGTCCAGACAGAGCAGGGCAGGGGTGGGCAGCTGGCTGGCCCACAGAAACCTGCTGAATCAGCCACTGGTGCTGCCCGTAGGAGCCGGCTGCCACACCACCCAGCACCTCCGCGGCAGTTCTGCTGCCAGGCTTCGGTGCTACAGAGCTTAAGCTGTGTCGGCATCAAGGCTTCTGCCAGCCCCGGCAGGTCTGGGAGCTCCAGTCCCTGCCCAGCTGTCTGGCAGGCTGGAGAGGACACCCTGGTCCCTTGCTGATCGCTTGGATCACGTCCCCTTGGCAAGGGGTGGTCTGGGGGAGATGCTGGGGTTACTCTGGGCTTGTTCCCAGCAACACCACGAGGCACCCACCAGCAGCTCAGTGCCATGGGCAGGGCCGGGCAGGGGAGCAGCAGCACAGAACTTCGCCCCAGCCTGGAGAGTTGCTGCTGAGCCTGCGAGTCCCGCCTGGCTAAAGGTTCCTGGGGTGAACCCGCACCTGCTGCGGGGTTTCTGTCACCAAACCTGGGGAGCGCCGTAGAGGGAGGCTGTTGAGAAACTCTGGACTGCATGATTACGTTTTTAATCATTAGCCAGTAATCTGTTTTCTGTCCTCCCCCTGGACACCTGCCAGCAGGGACGGGCTGTGTCGGCACCATGGCACCTGGGGCTCAGGGTCACCTCTTTCCTCAGCTGCTTGTTTTCCTGGAGCACAGGGCCCTGCTTGCTGCATGTTGGGAAATCACCAGCAGGCTGGGAGTGTGGGCACTATCACAATAGTGCCTGTCTCCCCAGGGGGCACAGCCATCCAGCCCCACCACTGCCCAAGCCCGGGGTGACCCAGCCCATCTGGGCTATGCCCACTCCGCAGCATTGTGCCTGCTTCTTTCCAGGAGCTCCCTGACCCGGAGAAGGTGTCAACAGAGGTCCAGCAAATGTGGGTGCTGACGGAGGTGATCCGGGCTCGCCAGGCAGCTGCCCGCATCGGGCGCTTTGACGTGAGTCCCAGCACCCTGCTCACTGGGGCTCTGGCCTCGCCGCGTCGCTGGCAGAGCCCTCCCAGCGGGATGGGGTGTCCCGGCAGAGCGATGGTGCTGTGCAGGGACCAACGGCTGCTCTCTTTTCCAGGTGGATGGCTGCTACGATATCAACCTGCTTTCCTACACGTGAGCCCCGCTGGTGCCGGCCGGAGGGAGCTGCCTCTTCCGTGCTCCCGGGACTCCAGTGGACTCCTGCACTGCGCATCGGCCTTTGTCCCTGTGGCCCCGGGGGGGGCTCCAGGCTCTCCCCGTGCCCCTTCCCTGACTCCTGCACTCTGGCAGCGGTGGGCAGCGCTGCCAGCCCGGAGCCCCCTGCAGGCCTCTCCAAGGCCGGTGCCCCGCAGCTGCCATGGCTCTGCTCTTGGCTCTGCTCTTGCCGTTGCAGGCAGAGCCTGGCACCCCCCGGCCCGCACCTCTGCGCCGCGAGGCTCCCGCAGACCAGGGGGTGCTGGGCCGGCGCCCCCCACGCTCGGGGGGCCGAGGAGGGGCCGGGAGAGCCTCGGGCACGACTAAAAGCTGCTACGTCGGTCCGGCCTGTGCCTGCCTGTCTCTCGGCGGGGGGGGCGGGGGGGGGGGGCTAATGGCCGAGCACGGGCAGGACCCGCACCCAGCATCCCCCCGGGTCGGCGGCGGGGGAGGCGGGCCCGAGCGCGGGGGCGGGGCGGGGGCCGGGCGGACTCCATGTCCCAGGCGCCCCGGGGCCGTGCCGGGCCGTGCCGGGAGGGAGGATGCTGCGGGCGGGCTGTCGCGCCGCGCTACCCCGCCGCCCCCCGGGCTCCGCGCCGCTGAGCGGGGCCGGCGGGGCGCCGCCCGGGGGGACCGAGGCGGCGGCGGGGCTGAAGCGGACGCCGCTGGACGCCCTGCACCGGTGCCGCGGCGGGCGGATGGTGCCGTTTGCCGGCTGGAGCCTGCCGCTGCACTACGGGCAGGGCCACCTCCAGTCCCACCTGCACACTCGCCGCCACTGCTCGCTCTTCGACGTCTCGCACATGCCGCAGGTAGCCGGGGCGGGAGGGGGGGCTGGGGCCGGGAGGGCACCCGCACCGCCTCACCCCCCTCCCTGCCCCCTTCCAGACGCGGGTGTACGGCCGGGACCGTGTCAGGTTCATGGAGAGCCTGGTGGTGGGGGACATCGCCGAGCTGAAGCCGGGACAGGTACGGGGCACTGGCGGCACCAAGCGTCCGGCAGGGTCAGAGGTCCCCAGGGACACCCCGGGGGGGACAGGCAGGCAGCCTGCCCGTGCTCCTAAGGGCCACATCCTGCAGGGCACCCTGACACTGCTCACCAACGAGAGGGGTGGCATCGTGGATGACCTCATTGTCACCAACACATCAGAAGATCACCTCTACGTGGTGTCCAATGCTGGCTGCGCTGACAAGGACTTGGCCATTATGAGGGTACGGGGCTGCCCGAGCCCCACGGGAGGTGGGGACATGTGGTGGGAATGAGTCCTCCCACCTTTCAGTGACATCTGTGGCTGCGTGGGGTAAGGTAGCTGTGGCCACATGCAGGGCTGGCACCGGCCTGGCCCCCATGCTAGCAGCCCACTGTCACCCTGGCAGGGCAGAGCAGCGGAGCTGCAGGCCGCCGGCAGTGACATTCATCTGGAAGTGTCGGACAACGCGCTGCTGGCTCTGCAAGGTAGTGGGGGGCCCCACGCAGGCCTGCCCTCCTCCGAGTCCTTGTGCAATGGACATCAGTGCCCTCCCCGCATCCCTCCCTTCCCCAAACACTGCTGTCTCCCAGAGCCACCTGCTTTCCCAGGTCCCTCCATGGCACGGGTGCTGCAGGCAGGGCTGTCGGATGACCTAGCCAAGCTCTCCTTCATGAATAGCATTACCACAACAGTCTTTGGCGTGCCAGGCTGCCGGGTCACGCGCTGCGGCTACACCGGCGAGGATGGTGTAGAGGTACCCTGGGAGCTCTAACAGCACCACCACAGTACCAAGGGAGGGGAGGGCCATGCCCTGCTGACCCTGCCTGTGTCCCCCTGCAGATCTCAGTGCCTGCAGGGCAGGCGGTGGAGCTGGCCGAGCGGCTGCTGCATGTCCCCGAGGTGTGGCCGGCGGGGCTGGCGGCCAGGGACAGCCTGCGCCTGGAGGCCGGGCTCTGCCTCTATGGCAACGACATCGATGAGACCACCACACCTGCTGAGGCCGGGCTGCTGTGGACCTTGGGTAGGTCAGGGCCACAGCCACCCCCACCTCCTCAGAGCGGGCAGAGGGCTGAGGTGTCCCCACGGTCCTGGGTGGGGCATGAGGACCAGGCAGACATGACCTCCCCTCACCCATCTCTGCCCCACAGGGAAGCGGCGACGCACAGCCATGGACTTCCCCGGTGCGGCTATCATCATGGCACAAGTGAAAGAGAAGCCGAAACGCAAGCGCGTGGGGCTGACATCAGTGGGACCCCCCATACGGCCCCACATGGTGATCCTGGGCCCCAAGGGCACGCCTGTGGGTAGGTGGGGGTGGCAGGGCTGGCATGGGCATGGCCCCCAGCTGCACCTGTGGCAGAGGAGGGGGCTGGCAGCCCCAGCCCCCCCTGACCTCCCCATGTCCTTGTGTCCCCAGGCACTGTGACCAGCGGCTGCCCCTCGCCCTCCCTGGGCAAGAACATCGCCATGGGCTACGTGGAGGCAGCGCACAGCCGGGCTGGCACCGCACTCGCCGTCGAGGTGCGGAAGAAGCAGCATCCAGCAGTCGTCACCAAGATGCCCTTTGTGCCCACCCAGTACTACATGGCCAAATGAGGCCAGTGCCCGCCATGGGCATGGTGCCCCGGCCCCAATAAAGCCCCTGCCCCACTCTCCTGGCCTCTTCTCCAGTGACGGCGATGGGTGCCAAAGCAAGGGGTGGCACAGCACTTTAATGGCATGGGCAGTACGCGGCGGTCCTGGTGCTCCTCACTCCCGGTGCGTCTTCGCTGGCTCTGTGGCTGGGCCCTCCCTGCAAGAGAGGGGCAGCGTGAGAGGGTCTGGTACAGCACCCCACTGTGGCACGTGGCCATGACACCCTGCTGTGGCATCCCAGTGTGGCACCCAGGTACAGCACCCTGCTCTGGTACCCAGGCACAGCACCCCACTGTAGCGCCTGCTGTGGCACCCTTGCACAGCACCCCGCTGTGGCACCCTGCTCTGGTACCCAGGCACAGCACCCCGCTGTGGCACCTGGGCATGGCACCCGGGCACGGCACACTGCTGTGGCACCCGCCTGCTCCCGGGGGCCGGCAGGGCTGGGCAGCGCTTGCCGGGGTGTATGGTTCGGGGCAGAGCCGGGGGGTGCGCACTGGGGAGCACCGAGCCGGTGCCGTGAGCCGGCGGACGCTCTCCGGGACGCACAGGGCCGGGCCGGGCCGGGGGTGCCGCTGGGGCCGGGCAGGGCGGCGGGGAGGCCGCGGCGCGGGGCGGTGGTTGCGGCCCCGGTAGCGGTCGAGACTCACCGGGGCGGGCAGTGCCGCTCGGCGGCGCCGTTGCGTCCGGCCGGGCCGGCGGGGGAGAGGGAGTGTGCGCGGGGCCGGGCGGGCCCGGGGCCGGAGGCGGGGCCGGGGCCCAGCCCGGTGCCCGGGGGCCGGCGGGCGGCGGGCCCCGTCCGGTAGCAGAGCGCGGCCACCGCCCCGCCGTAGGCGCGCCAGGCCAGGCGGACGCCCAGCAGGCTGAGGCCCAGCCAGAGCAGCAGCAGCTGGCACAGCGCGGCCCGCACGTCCTGCGCCGCCCACTCGGCCGCCAGCTCCCGGCCCAGCGCGCCCAGCGCCCGCCACGGCGCCTGCCAGCCCATCGCCGCCGCCATGGCTGCGCCGGGCGCGCCGCTGCCTGCGGGGGCGGGGCCTGTGGGGGGCAGGGCTTGAATGGCGGGCGGGGCCTCCACGGGGGGCCTTTGGGGTGGGCCCTTCATGGTGGGCGGGGCCTGCACGGGGCGGGCCCTCCCTGGGCACGTGGCCTGAGCGGTGGGCGGGGTCGCCATGGCGGGCAGCGGCGCGGAGGAGCGCATGTACTCGCGGCAGCTGTGCGTCCCGCCGCCGGGCCGGGCCGGGCCGGGGGGGCGGTGGGGTGGGTCCCTGGGCCCTGCGGCCCCGCTGACGGTCCCTGCCCCGCAGGTACGTGCTGGGCAGCGGCGCGCGGCGGCTGGCCGGGGCGGCGGTGCTGGTGTCGGGGCTGCGCGGGACCGGAGCGCAGGTGGCGGCGGCGCTGGTGCTGGCGGGAACGGGGCGCGTCGTCCTGCACGACCGCGGCACCGCCTGCACTGCCGACCGCGCCCACCAGGTACCGGCGGGGCCGGGCGGGGGGGCCCGTAACAGGGACAGGTACGGGTGAGGGGGTCGGTAACGGGTACGAGCAGGGAGGCAAGCAGCGAGTGCAGGTACAGGTGGGGAGCCTGGGTGTAGGCACCAACAGGGATCCCGGTAACGGGTACGGGAAGGGGTCCCGGTAATGGGTAATGGGTACGGGTACGAGCGAGAGTCCCGGTAACAGGTACGGGTGTGGGCGGGGGTCCTGGTAATGGGTATGGGGGAGGGTCCCGGTAACAGGTACAGATATGGGTGGGGGTATGGGTAGATGGCCCATTAATGGGTACGGGTACAGACAGGGTTCCCAGTAATGGGTACAGGTATGGATGGGGGTCCCCATAATGGGTACAGGTGCAGGTGGGGACCTGGCAATGGTAACAGGTACAGGTGGGGGTCCCAGTACTGGGTAGGGGTGCAGGTGAGGGTCCCAGTAATGGGTGTGGTTGCTGGGGGATCTCTGTTGCAGGTGTGGGTATGAGATGGGGGGCTCTCCCAGTGGGGGATGCCCATAGAGATTGGGCATCCTGGTAAGGAGTGTGGAAAGGGAGGTCTCTGTCATGGGTATGGCCCTGGGTGCCCCTCAGTGTCATGGGTAGGGCCCATGGGGCGTCCCATGTCACGGGTGTGGTCCTCAGCAGGGGCCCCCCCACCAGTGCAGACAGGGCCCTGTGGAGCACCCCACTGTGGCGAGCAGCACCACAAACCCACGGGGTGCCTTGCCATGTGCCCATCCTGCAGTTCCTCCTTGGGGAGAATGATATAGGCCAGAACCGTGCCGAGGCGTCCCAGCGGGCCCTGGCCGATCTGAACCCCCGCGTGGTGGTGGCTGCTTACACCGGGGAGCTGTTGGAGGACTTCCTCACCTCCTTTCAGGTGAGCCCATGCCCCTGCACCCTGGGACCCCCCAGGATGGCAGTGCCTACTGACAGGCCCGGTGCAGGTGGTGGTGCTGACCGAGTCACCGCTGGAGGAGCAGCTCCGTGTTGGGGACTTCTGCCATGCCCAGGGCATTTGCTTCATCGTGGCTGATGCCAAGGGGCTGGCAGGGTAAGGCGTCTGCCCCACGGTCCTGCCACTGGCTCTGGCTCACCTTGTCCCCAGAGCCCCCAGCTCTGCAGCCCATGTTCCCATCCCACTGGCGGGGCTGCTCAGCCCAGGCAGGACCTGGCAGCGCTTGGGCGGCTTGGTGAGGTGACACCTCCAGCAAAACCCCATCGGTCCTCTCCAGGCAGCTGTTCTGCGACTTTGGGAAGCACTTCATTGTTGATGACCCAGCAGAAGGGGACCCACTGTGTGCCACTGTGCAGCACATCTCCCAGGTAGGGCAGCCTCAGCAGGCTCCCCTGAAATGCCGCTGCCTCCTCCAGTGGCTTTGTGCCACCTGGGTCCAGTCCCCCATCCTCACATCCCTTCCCCTTCTCAGGGCAACCCAGGCGTGGTGACATGCATGGGAACAGAGGACAGCCATGGCCACCTTTTCTGCGATGGTGACCTGGTGACGTTTTCTGGAGTGGAGGGGATGGTTGAGCTGAACGGCCAGGAGCCCGTCCCCGTGCGTGTGCTGGGTGAGCCACCCAGGGTGTCCTGGCTGCCCTGGCCTAGGGTTGGGGAACTCACCAGGTCCAGGGCAGTGACCATGATGTCAGCCCCCCTCTCATCCCCAGATGCCTTCAGGCTGGAGATCAAGGACACCAGCTCGTTCTCACCCTACCGCCGCGGGGGGCTGGTTTCGCAGGTGCGGCTGCCCCAGGTGCACTCCTATGTAAGTCCCCCCTCGGCCCCCAGTGCTGCTGCCCGGGCTGGGGCACCCCGCGCCGAGCCGTGTCCCCGGCCCCAGGGAAGCACTTGCTGAGTCCTGGCGCTGCGCCGGCAGGAGCCCCTGTGCCAGTCACTGGCAGAGCCCAAGATCCGGGTGGCAAGTCCTGAGGAGCTGCCACGCAGCCGCAGCCTACACACCGCCTTCCAGGCCCTGCACGCTTTCCGCAGGGAGCAGGGCCGCCTGCCCCGGCCCAGGGTGCCGGTGAGTCCTCTTTCTGCCTCTGCCTGGCCCCTGCGGTCCCCCGCCACCCTGCCGGGGCTGCCCTCGCCCCTCTGCCCGCAGGCGGATGCCGAGAGGGTGCTGGAGCTGGCACGGAGCCTGGGAGTGCAGCAAGGTCCCCTGGACGAGGACGTCGTGCGAGCCTTTGCCAGCGTGAGTGCGGGGGACCTGTGCCCCGTGGCTGCCGTCGTTGGGGCCCTGGCAGCCCAGGAAGCGCTGAAGGTGAGCGAGACGGGGATCCTGGCTCTGGGGTCCCACTGGTCAAGCTCCGCACAGCTGTCCGGTGGCCTTGGGTGACCACGAGAGGGCACTTGCTGCCTGCCTGGGGACGCTGGGCCAGGCAGCGGGGCTGGGGTACAGGGGACCCCGCTGACAGCCCTGTTCACCCCAGGCCATCACTGGGAAGTTCCTGCCCCTGGACCAGTGGTTGTACTTCGACGCCCTGGAGTGCCTGGGGCTGGAGGGGGCCGCGCAGCTGGCGGAGGAGGACTGCGCCCCGGTGAGAGCATGTGCCGAGCCCTTCCTGGGTGCCGGGGGTGCCGTAGCCACCTTTGTTCACGCGGCTCCTCTATCCCGGCAGAGGGGCTCCCGCTATGATGGCCAGATCGCTGTCTTCGGGGCTGCCTTCCAGGAGCAGCTGGGCTGCCAGAAGTACTTGGTGGTGAGCCGGGGCAGGTGCTGCGGTGCCTGGAGAGGCTGTGGAGCGGCCGGCCAGTGTGTGGGGAGCTGCAGCCGCTCTGCCCCGGCAGGTGGGAGCCGGCGCAGTTGGCTGCGAGCTGCTGAAAAACTTTGCCATGATGGGGCTGGCGGCGGGGCCAGGTGGGGACCTCACTGTCACCGACATGGACACTGTCGCCCTCTCCAACCTCCATCGGCAGCTCCTCTACCGCTCAGCAGATATATCGGTGAGACACCGCGGGGTGGGGGCTGAGCTCTCCCCAAAGGGCACCTTGGCTGTCCTGGGGACTCCCCGGGGCTGTGGGGTGGAGGAGAGCTGCCCACCCCCTCTCTGACCTGGCAGAGGCCGAAGTCGGTGGTGGCTGCAGAGGCCGTGCGGCGCATGAACCCTGATGTCAGGGTGACGGCTCACCAGAACCAGGTGGGACCTGTCACTGAGCCCTTCTATGGGGACAACTTCTTCCGGCGCCTGGATGGCGTCGCCAGCGCCCTGGACACACTGGAGGCCCGTGAGTGCTGGGGAGAAGAAAGGGGCTGAGCCCCTGGATGTGCCCCCCAGCTCCCCAGCACCCCTGGCTCCCTGCAGGTGCCTACTTGGAGAGCCGCTGCCTTCGCTGCCTCACGCCACTGCTGGACTCTGGCACAGAGGGAGCACGGGGGAACGTGCTGGCCATGGTGCCCCCCCTGACCAAGCCACTGGGGCCAGCTGGCACCCCGGGGAATGGCACCTTCCCTGTCTGCACGCTGCGGTACTTTCCCCGCACCATCCAGCACACACTGCAGGTAGGCTGTGCCGCGCTGGCCCCAGCACCCAGTGAGGAGGCACCGGGACCTTTGTCTTCCTTTCCCGTTTCCCACTCTGGCCGCAGCCCGGCGGTGGGCCACGGGGCAGGATACGGCTCCAGCTGCTTCCTGCTGGCAGCCTGAGCTCTGCTGCTGGCCCTGGCCCCATCACGGCCTCTCCTACCTGCTGGGCTTGGGCCAAGGGGCGTAAGGAAGGGGTCCCGGTGCTCAGTACCCACTCCCCCTCTGCAGTGGGCCCGTGATGAGTTTGAGGGGCTCTTCCAGCTGCCCGCGGAGCATGTCAGCCAGTTCATGGAGTGAGTGGGCTTTGGGGAGTAGCGCTGGGAGAGAGGCTGCCAGCCCTGCTGGGGTGCTGCCACCTCTGCCAGGCATGGAGAGAGTGGGACAGACCACCGTGTCCTGCCCAGGTGTCCCATGGGATGGCTCCCGGGCCAGCACCAGCAGCGCCTGTTTTTTGCAGAGACCCAGCTTTCCTGGAGCAGCTGCCAGCAGCGAAGGCCCTGGAGGTCCTGCAGCAAGTGCAGGGGAGCCTGCAGGAGCGGCCACGGGACTGGCAGGACTGCGTGCGCTGGGCCCGCCGGCACTGGCAGAGCTGCTACCACGATGCCATCACCC
Organism: Falco rusticolus; assembly: GCF_015220075.1. Lineage (NCBI taxonomy): Eukaryota > Metazoa > Chordata > Aves > Falconiformes > Falconidae > Falco > Falco rusticolus. The sequence continues at coordinate 1,466,620 of NC_051190.1, forward strand.
AGCTGCTGCACACCTTCCCCCCGGAGCACGTGAGCCTGGCACCCATGGGGCTGCCACCCCCCGCAAGCTCTCCCCTCTGCCAGCTGCCTGGCCGCAGCCAGCGGGACTTGTCCCTGGGCCTGACTCTGCTCTCCTTGTGCCAGGAAACCAGCCCTGGTGTCCCCTTCTGGGCAGGGGATAGGACCTGTCCCTATCCACTGACATTCAACCCTGACAACGTGAGTGCCGGGGAGAGCAGTGGGGTCCCTTACCGGGGAGAGCCATGCCTGTGCTGGGGGTGCAGTGGATGCCAGACTGTAGTCATGCTCCATCTGCCACGGGCTGTCCAGGGCTGCCTCATCCTGGGCTGCGTCTGTCCCTGTCCCCCAGTCAACAAGGACGCTGCTGGGGACAGCGCGGGTGTGCTCTGTGGCTAGAGAAGAAGTACCTCCATCTCAACCTCAGGGCAGAGCCAGGCTCCTCTGCCTGCTCATGGCAGTGCAGGCAGCCTTTGGTCACATGGGCTTGTGGACCACCCCAGCAAGGTGCCCACGGGCCCCACTCTGCCCTGCAGGACACCCACCTGGAGTACATCCTGGCCGCTGCCCACCTCTTTGCGCAAGCACACAAGGTGCCACCATGCAGAGACCGGGCAGCCGCCCAGACCATCCTCCGCAGCATGGTCCTGCCACCCTTCGTGCCCCAGGAGGGGCTCCACATCCCCCTCACAGAGGAGCAGGAGGAGGCACGGATGCCTGCGGGTGAGGCTTCCTGAGCACCCAGGTTCCCCCAGGCACGTCCCCAGGTCCCTGGGCCCAGCCTGGTGGAGGTGGGGCTGCTCATCCCTGCCTCAGCCCACAGGAGAACCTGGATTGAGGGGGGGGGGGGTGGGGGGGTGAGCACTGTGCTGTGAACCCTGCAGTGCCACGGTACAGGGGCACCACCCCAGGCATCCCTGTGCCCCCAGACCATGGTGGGCTGGCGGAGCTCCTTCAGGACCTGGTGCAGCAAAGGCAGGAGCTGGTAGGCGGTGAGGAGGTGCGAGTGCCCCTGATGGAGCCCATCTACTTTGAGAAGGTACACAGGGCTGGGCAGGTGGCCTTGCTCAGCTCAGGGGGGTTGATGTCCCCATGGGATGTTGATGTCCCCATGGTCTTTCCTCACAGGACAATGACATCCACGTGGATTTCATCACAGCAGCATCCAACCTGCGTGCAGAGAACTATGGCATCCCCCCTGCCAACTGGCTGACGGTGAGAGGGGCAGCCCTTGGCGTTGGGGGTCCCTGTCCCATGCAGGGCAACTAGTGACACTCCTCCTGTCCTCAGAGCAAGCGGATTGCGGGGCGGATCGTGCCTGCCATCATCACCACCACAGCAGCCGTGGCCGGGCTGGCATGCCTGGAGGTCTACAAACTGGTGTGGGGGTGCCAGGACCTCAGCTGCTACCGCAACAGCAACTTCTGCCTGTCCGACTGCCTGCTGCTCCGCATCCAGCCCCTGCCGCCCCCCACCTACCGGGTAGGACCCTCTCCGCGGGGTGGGGCAGGTGGGAGATGCCCAGGGTCTCGGGGTGCCCCAGCCACTGTGGGGTGGTGCCAGGGGAGCCCAGGAGCAAGGGGGCAGCCCTGGCTGGGGGGCTCTGGAAATGGGCGCGGGTGTCGCGGTGGGCCGGACGCGCTGTCGGGCAGTGAGGACCCAGCTCCTTCCCCTGGCGCTCACCCCAGCTTTGGGCCCAGCCGGGGTGTTCGGGGGCTCCCGTGGGGCTGAGGCGGCCCCGCCACCCCACAGCGGGCCCCACAGCGAGCCCCGCAGCCAGGGGCAGGGGCCGCAGCAGCCTCACATCTGGCTTATGGAAACCAGCTGCAGCAGCCGGAGCGCAGCTGGCACGGGGCCGGAGGGGCGGCCGGGGGGAGCGGGGCCGGGGGTCCCGGCGGCGGGGGGCCGGCAGCAGCCGCTGCGCCGGGGAGGGAGCGCGGGGGCGGGGGCAGGCCCAGGTTGGGACCGTCTGGGCGATAGAGGCCCCTTTGTCTGGGGGTTTATGGCGTGCGCAGCCCTTCCGGCGCGGCAGGAAGCGCCGATTGGAACCAGATTGGCCCGGGGGGCCCCGGGCCGGGGGCAGGAAGAGGGGGCGGGAGGCGCTTCCCCGGCCTCGCACCAGCTCCCACACCGCTTCAGCCGCCCCACGGCTGCCCCGCGCCCCGCATCCCACCGGCTGCCAGCCCTGTGCCGCCCCGGCCATGTTGGGCCAGGCTGGCACCATCCCTGGGTGGAGGATGCTGCTGGGGCTGGCTGTGCCCTTGGGTCCCCGCAGCAGCGCCCAGCACCTCTGTGTCCCGCGCCGAGGATGCCTGGTGTGACGTTTCACACCCAGCCACTTGGCTGCAGTGGGAGTGTGTGCCCCCCAGGCCCGCTTGAAGTGACCCGTGGTCCCACAGGGGGCAGGGGAGCCCACCCTGAGGGGCAGCCTCAGCCAGAGGGATGCACTTTCCGGGGTGCTGGGACGGACGGTGGCATTCCCACTGCTGGGCAGTCGCCACCCCGGTGAGGATGGGGTTAAGCACTTTCCACCCTGGTGGGGTAAGTGCAGGCAGCAGAAGGCAGGCGGTGAGAAGGCAACAGAAGGCAGGAGGGGAGAGTGGCCAGGTGGGAACACCCCTTCCCGAGCGGGGCCGAGGCCAGGGCCAGGCAGGGGCTGGTGCTGCCTGTGGTGAGGGCAGATGGCAGGGCAGCCGTGCCAGACGGTGTGGGGCCGCATCCAGCACTTGGCCCTAAGGCTGGCACCTCGCTGGCCCCCTCGGGCCGGAGCCGGGGTCAGGGGGCTGCGGGTATGAGAAGAGGTGATTGTGTGGGGCTGGGCAGCACTTCAATGGCCCTTTGTGCGCCCTTCCTGGCCTGGGGCTGGGGCAGTGCTGGCCCCACGCCAACCCTGGCCCCTGCAGTGCTGAGGGGATGGAGGTGCCCCCCACTGTCCCCGGACCTTGGGGGTACGGGGAGGGGGGTGGGGGTGGTTGGCAGTGCTCTTATTGCCTCCTAGACCCAGCGGTGCCAGGGGGGTGGCAGCTCAGTGCCTCTGGACCTCAGCAGCGCTGGGGAGACAGTTGCATCCCCCATTGCCCCTGGTCCACCAACGGTGCCCTCGTCCGTCCCCCTGCCCTCAGACTGGTCCCTTTGCCCGCCCTGCTGTACCCCAGCCCTCGTGCTCCACCAGGCCCTGCCCCATGGGCATGGGCAGCCGGGATGCTGGGTGCCAGTGCCGGCTGCTACCCTGTGCTCCCCCTTGCAGTACGGCGGGAGAGAGTGGAACTGCTGGGACCGGCTGGAGATGCAGGCAGTTGGCACAGATGGGCAGGAGGCAACAGTGCAAGAGGTGCTGGACTGGCTTCAGGTGAGCCCAGTGCAGACAGCACCCAATCAGGTCACCCTGGTGGGGTGCAGGGCCAGATCCTGATACCTGCCTCTTGCAGAGGACACATGGCTGGACCGTGACCATGCTCCTGTGTGGCCACACCGTGCTCTATGACAGGGAGGAGGATGAAGAGACACGGGCCCAGCAGCAGGCACAGAGGTAGGTCCCCGGCTCTGGGGCCCAATCCTGCCCCGGGGAGGCTGCCAGACCCCTCTCCCTCCATCCTGAGCTGCTCCAGCTGTAGCACAGCTCCCAGCCAGCTGCTGGATAAACATCCTGCCGGCAGCACTTCCCGTGGCAGGACCCCTGCCCGGCCCCTCGCTGCTGGCCCCTGCGTCCCCCAGCCTGGCTGGGCGCCCCAGCAGGGCCTAAGACACCCCCCCACCGTGGGATGCCTGGCCAGCCTCGGGGGTACAAGCCAGCATACCCAAAACCCCCTTTCTGTGCCACAGGTTATCAGAGAATCTGGAGGATACTGGGGAGCTGCGACAGCGTGAGCTGGAGCTGCTGTATGTGTGCGAGGGAGAGGAGGCTGAGACTGAAGATACCCGTCCCCCTCTCCTCTGCTCCCTACCCTAAGCGAGGGGCCGGCACCCCCTGTCCCATCCAATAAAAACTGCAGGATGCATTAGCCCTCATCACCGAACACCCCTGCCTGCCCCTGCCCGGAGTCAGGGTGCAGGCACCCCCGCCTTGATAAACGTCGCTGCGCCCGTACCGTACAAAACCAGGGTTTATTTACAGCGGAGGAGGGTGCGGGCAGCAGCGGGCAGGGCTAAATGTAGCCGATAACGTCGTTGCAGATGATGGGCTGGCGGCTGCGGCTGTTCATGAGGGCGGTGAAGCGGTGGAAGTCCGTGGCCAGCTGGGCGATGTTGCTGTGGGACTGGTGAAAGCAGGCGCCCTTGGGCTGCCCCCCCAGCCCCAGGGGGCAGGAGAAACGCTTGGTGGGTTCGCGTCCCCCTGGCCGGGCACCCTCAGCCCCCCGGGGCCGGGCCATGTTGGCCAGCTTGCGGCGTACGTTGCCTGAGAGGCTGAGCAGGAAGGCGGGGGGCTTGGCCAGCCGGCGGGAGGGCTCGGCAGGGGTTCGGCGCCGGGGTTCGGCACCCACCTCGGGCAGGTCCATCCAGTTCTCCACCAGGTCGGCGAAGCAGTTGTCGCCCAGCACCAGGGGCTGCCGGTTCCGGCTCTGCGACAGCAGCGCCACAGTCCAGTCCTGCGTGTCAGCTGGCTCCAGCACCCGCCACTGCTCCAGGCAGGCGTCTGAGGTGGATTTGGGGCGGGCGCGGCGGGTGGGGGCAGGTGGCGGGGCAGCGGGGCCAGCGGAGAGCCGGTGTGCCCGCTGGCAGGGCAGCGGGTGCCGGCGCCGCATGGGCACCTCTTCCTCCCGCCACGTGCCCCCCGACGCTTCCGAGTACCCCGAGTCAAACTCCAGGCTGCGCTCACTGGCCGGGGGGGAGCGGGCGGCCGGGCTGCCCCCCTCCTCTTCCTCGCCCCCTGGCTCCAGGCTACAGGCTGAGTCCGCGGCCGAGCCCGGGCGCAGGGGGCACGGGGGGCGGGGGGCCGGACCCACCACCCCACCGGGCTGGTGTGGCGCCTGCCGCGTGCTGTGCATATGTGCCCGTGGCGTGGCCCCCACCTCCTGCCAGCACCACTGCGGGGGAAAGGGTACGTCAGCACCGTCACCTCTGCTCCCCCCGGCCCGCACTGTGACCCCACATCCCAGTCCCCTGGCACCCTGTGTCCCCCAGCCCTGGCTCGGGGGGGCTTCACTTGCAGGGCTGGGCACGCAGCAGGGTGCGGGGAGCGGGGCGCAGGTCCCGGCTTGCCTGCAGCCCCAGGCCCCACTTTCCTGCGGCTCCTGCGCGGAGCCGGCCGGCGTGCAGCAGCATGTCGGGTGAGCAAGCAGGCACCCGGCCCCGGTCGTGCCTGCGGGAAATGACACAGGGCCACGGCACGTAGGAGTCGGGCACCCCGCCGCCCCCCCGCTGGTCCCTCAATTCCTCCCAGTGCCGGTGGGGCGGCAGCCGGGACACCCCATGGGCAGGACCCCACTGGGTGGCACAGGGCCAGCCGCAGCCCCAGGGCGCCCACGAGTGCTGGGGTGGGGCGCTCCCCCCACGCGCTGGCAGGGCCACCCCACCCACTCGTGCCCTCCAGCCGGGGACACCCCGGGTGACGTCAGGGTGCAGCCAGGCCCAGGGCCCCCCAAAGCGCCGGGGAGCGCGGGGGCTGGAGCAGCGGGGGCCGTGGCCGGGTGGGCGCTGGAAGGGGCGGCTGGCGCCCGCAGCCGGGCCGCTCCTCGCTCCTGAATTCCCATTGTCTGAACCCAAAAGCAGGGTGTTACGTCTGCTTTCCTTTCCGCGGGGCCGCGGCAAGCCCAGCGAGCGGGAGGGATCGCTGCCCCGGCCTGGTACGCCAGTTTCCCGGGTCGGGGCGACGGAGCTGCTGGCCAGGCTGTCCCCTGCCCGGTCCCCGGCCCCCTCCCCGCTGGCCGGGACCCCCTCAGCCGGCCCTGCTGGCAACGCGCCACTCTCCGAGCCGCCCCATCCCGGCGCTGGCCGGGGATCGGCACACCCGGCCTCGGGGAGCTGGGCAGGCGTGCGGCAGGCCCCGGGGAGCCCGCTGGGCCACCCTGTCACGGCCGGTCCCCTCGGGGCGGCCCAGGTGGGCGGCAGGGTGGCAGCTGCGGGGTGGCGGTGCCCCTGGCACCCTGACAGCTGGGCACCGTGGCCCCCGGCCACCCGTGCTCCCACCGCCACCCGTGTCCCACCGGTCGCCAACGTCCCACCGGATGCCCACGTCCCCCGCGCCGCCTCGGCCTCGCGCATGATGTCACGGCGCTGATGTCACTGGCAGCGCCCTGACATCACGGCAATGCCCGGGCGGCGCGGCGGGACGCGGGCAGGGTTGCCCCGTCCCCCTCCCGGTGCCCGCGGCGGCACTCACCCGGTCGGCGCCGAGCTGGCCCGGGCAGGCGTCCGGGCGGGCGCTGTGCATGCCCGGCCCGGCCCCGCTCCCGGCCCCGCTCCCGGTCCCGCCGGTGCCGGCGGCGGCGGAGCAGCGGAGCGCGGCGCAGCGCCCGGCCGTGCCCGCCGCCTCCCGGCGCTGCCTGGGCGGCACCGCCCCGCCCCGCCGCAGCCAATGGGGCCGCCGTAACGTGAGCCCGGCCCGCACCGGCACCGGCACCGCCACCCGGGCCCCGCCCCGCCCCGCCCCACCGCCCCGGGGCCCCGCGCCGGGCACCACCCGGGCACCACCCGGGCACGGCGGGACCGGGCACCGCTGGGCGGGGCAGGACTTGGGGCACCGGCCGGCAGCACCGCGGGCACCGGGGGGTCCCGGCGCCGGGAAGCCTCGGCAGGAGGCAGGGCAGCGCCGTCCCAGGGCCCGGGCCGAGGCACCGGCGGGCACCGGGCTGCCGAAACAGGGCTGAGGGCTGGAGCGGGGAAGGATGACCCCGGCCACAGGGGCCGCGCTCCGCCAGCGCCTATTAATTGGGAGCTAATAACGCTTAATAGGAATTCCGGGAGAAGCGGCTCTGGTTTGCAAATGAAGGAGAACACGGCCAAAAATTCCCTCCCAGCTAATTTTCCCCGTTCCCGAGCTTGCCGCGTGGCGAGGCGGCGTGGCAGGGCAGCGGAGCCCCGCGGAGCATCGCTGTGCCCGCCCTGCACCGCCCTGCACCGGCCGGGGGCTGCCGGGAGCCGGGGGGAGCGGAGACGTGCGGGAGCGGGGGGGCGTCGGGGCCGGGGCGTGTCCGAGCCCTGGGACCCGGCTGGTAGCCGCAGCCGGCCGGCGTGACGCTGGGCCGGGGTGGTGCCCGGCATCCCTGGCAACGGGCTGCAGCTTGTCCCAAACAGCCAGCAAGCCATGGGCATGCAGGGACGCCTCACCTTCCTCCTCCTTCTCCTCCTCAGCCTCCGTGCCCCAGGTACATGCTCCAGGCTCACAGCGTCAGGACACCCTTAGCTAGACCCTGAGTAGGGGACTGAGAGGAGGGGGACGGGGGACAGGCTCCCCGTGGTTGCCCCCACGTGCCTGGGGCTGACCCCAGCGTGGGCAGAGGGGCCGGCAGCTGCCTGGCTGGGTTTAGGCAGGGAGGGGGCATCCCTGGGGCGTCCTCAAGGCATCGCCAGGATGTCCTCAGGGCATCACTGGGGTGTCCTCGGGGCATTGCCAGGGCATTACTGGGTCATATCCAGGCACCACTGAGACATCTCTGGAGCATCATGGGGATGTCTCTGGTGCTTCCCCAGGGCATTGCTGGGGCACGCCTGGCAGGCTGGGGTGGCACTCTCCTTGGTGACGCTCTCCTCTTTGCAGGGACTTTCGTCAGAGCAGCAGGTAAGAGCAGGGTGCCCTGGGCCCCACTGCGCCCAGCCGGGAGACCAGTGCCCATGCACGTGCCTGGGTGCAGGAGCAGAGCTCCCTAGGCACGGCTGGGGGAGCTGTCAGGGCACTGGCTAGGTGCAAGGCCAGTGACCAGGGTCTCCTGCTAGCTCTGCCTGACCTGCCACGCATAGTGGCCGTGAGTGAGGACGCAGTGCCAGGCACCCGCGTGGCTGAGGTGACCGTGTCCTGCAGTAATGCAAGCGGCAGCCCCAATGTCACCTTGCACAGCATCGAGCCCAGCCACCCCTTCAACCCCATTGCCATCAGCACTGACCCTGCGGCCGCCACCACATTTCATGCAGAGGTGCAGCTGGGGGACAGGGAGTGGGGCAGGAGCCTGCGGGCACCCTGCTGAGCACATCCCTGTGCCAGGTGACACTGCGTGCTGGTGCAGAGCTTGATGCCCACCGAGTGAACCAGTACACCCTGACCCTGCGAGCTGCTTGTCCTGATGAGGATGAGGTGGAAGAGCGGCTCTTTGTCCGGGTGACGATGGGGCAGGTGCTGCACTGTGACACTCCCTTTGCCAGTGCAGGTAGGAGGTGGGGGGCACAAGGCAGCGGGGGCTGTGGCTGCCAGCTGACACTGGGCACCCATGGGCGTGCTGTGCCGCAGAGGGAGACATGGTGCAGGTGCCGGCAGATGTGGCACCCTGGATGCCCCTGTATGCGGTGATGCCACAGCGACTTGGTGGGCTGATGGTGAGTAGTGGCTGCCCGGGGACCCACAGCCCCTGCAAGTGGGAGTAGCCTTGGGGACAGCAGAACCCCACGCTCCTCCTACCGCTTGTCTCTGCAGTACAGGCTCCGAAACCACAACACACCACTCACACTCACCCGCCAGGGCCTGGTGCTTGCACCTGCCAGTGGCTTTGATCCCAGCAAGGACACCCAGGTAGGCTCCAGCAACCCCAGGCTGTCACAGCCAGCTCTCAGCCTGCCTGGGCTTAGCCCCTCTGTGGCGCTGCCTGCAGCTCTCTGCATCCTGCTTCTGCCATTGGGCTCCCATCTGGCCCTGGCCCTTGGAGTGCTCCAGCCCTGTCCCTATCCTTGGATCCATCCCCTTCTGAATCTCAAGTCTTGTCCCTGTCCCCATTCTGGTGTCCAGCTTGTCCTTATCTCTATGTCTGCCCCTTCTTCTCACTGCTGTTCCTGCTCCAAGCCCTGTTCTTGTCCCTGCCTCCTCACCCTTTCCTGTCTCTGTCTGTTTTCCTGTTCCCATCCCTTCCCTATTCCTGTCCCTGTCCTTACTACTATCCTCATTCCCATCCTTATCCCTGTCTCCATCCCTACCCCATCCCCGTCCCTGCCCCTGGTGCCACTTTGGGCTGTCCCATGGCCACCCTGGTGCTGCCCCACAGACTTTCAGGCTGGAGATTGAGGTAATGGACCGGCATGGGCACAACTGCAGCGGGGCAGTGAAGGTGGAGGTGCTGCCATCACGCCATCCCCGTGTCACTTTCCTGTGAGTGGGGCTGGGCTGGGCAGGGCAGGGGGTGCTGATGGCACCAAGCCATGCCATGCTGCTTGCCTTGCCTACAGCGAGCAGCAGCGAGCTGTGATGGTGCCAGCAGGCATTGGCCCCTTGGAGGTGGTCACGCAGGTCTATGCCAGTGGTGATAATGTCCGTTACACCATCCTTTCTCCCACGGCACCCACACTCTTCACCATTGATGAGGGTGAGCAGGGTGGTGGGGGTCCCCAGTGCCACCCTGTCTCCATCCCTGTCTCAGTGCCCAGTGTGAGGCTGTGCCTTCTCCCACAGTGACGGGTGAGATCCGTAGCACCGGCCAGCTGGAGGTGGCCCATGCACGCCTCCTCATCCAGGCTTACAATGTGCTGCACCCCGCCGACCACACCACCACCGTGCTCAATGTCACTGTGCAGGGGACGGACCGGTGGGCACCAAGCTGCATCCCAGCCATCTTTGTGTAGGGTTTGGGTGAGGAGTGGGGTGTGGGGGATGCTCTGCCATGTCCAGGATAGGAGAGACAGGAGCTGAGCCGCTGGCTACCCCACTGCAGGTCCCAGGTGCTCGAGACGGTGTCCCCCGGCAGCACTCTGGTGACACTAAGGTGCACCGACTCCACCAGCACCGAAGGGCATTTGCACTATGCCCTGGAGGGGCCCCCCTCCTCCCGCTCCCACTTCCACCTGGAGGGGCCACAGCTGCAGGTAAGCGGGGCTGCAGGCAGTGTCCAGCAAGGCTGGACCCAGAGGAGTCCAGTGGGACAGTAAGGACCCTCTGACATGTGCTGTCATGCCAGGTCCTGGGCTAGAGCTCCCCGGGGCTCTCTGCTCCTCAAACCCTGCCTGTTCCCCCTGCTCGTTCCCTCCTGTTGCCCTGGCATTGCAGCTTTGTGGGACACCCTGAATTTGCGAGGCACTGTGGCTTTGCCTGACCCCCCAGCCTGCCTTGGCAGGTCAACACCACCCTGGACTACGACTCAGAGGCCACAGCCGCTGTGGGCTTTCAGTTCACAGCCACCATCGTGGTGACAGCGGGAGGGCGGCCCCCACGGAGCAGTGAGTGCCCATGTCCCCGGGGGGTGCCCAGGGTGGTGCAGTGGGGAAGCTCACGGGGTAGGTGGGAAAAGCCCCTTCCTGACCCGAAACCAGCAGATCACAGAGGAAATGTTCGTCCCCTGCTGCCCCAGAGGCACCTGCCCCAGAGGTGGTGCCGCTGTGCCTGTGTCCCCCAGCCTGTTCAGGGGAGAGCACGCTCAGCCCTGTGTGGGCTGCAGGGTGGTGCTGGCACAGCTGAGCCGCCGTGTGCCGCGCAGCCCGCGTGCCCGTGCTTGTGACGGTGACGCCCGTCAACGAATTCACACCGGCGTGCCCCAACGGTACCACCTTCACCGTGCCAGAGACAGCAGCTTTCGGTCGTGTTGTGGGGCACGTGGTTGGCACTGACCGCGACTACCCACCAGACAGCCTTGAGTACAGCCTGGATGGGGGTCCCAGCCCTGCGCAGCCCTTCTCCATTGACACACGCACCGGTGAGCACCCAGCCCCTTCCCCAGCCCCTGCCACACCCTGAAGCACCTGTGGGTGCCCAGCAACTCGCACCACCCCACAGGTGAGATCCGCGTGGTGGGACCCCTCGACTCCCAGCAGCACAAGAGCTACAGGCTGACAGTGCGGCTGACAGACACCCACAATGACCTGGACCCAGCAAAGCGGCGGAGCTGCCTGTGCAACGTGGTTGTGCACCTGCAGGTGCGTGTGCAAGCCTGCCGGGTGAACCGCAGTGGGTGCAAGCACTGCGGGTGCCACATCTCCTCGCCCTGCTCCCGGCAGGCTGTGCCAGACCAGGTGCCAGTGTGCACCCCTGAGGTGCAGGAGCTGCGAATCACAGCCGGGTCCGGGGACCGCCAGCCTGTCACCCGCCTGGCGTGCCAGGTCAGCCCTGACAGCGCGGCGCTGACGTACACCATTGCTGGAGGTGAGGAGTGGCCAAGCCAAAACACAACCCAGCCCCTCGCTGCAGTGTGCGCACTGAGCAGACCCTTTCGTTCATTGACCCTCTCGTTCAGGCAATGAGGATGGGCGCTTTCGGCTAGAGACAAACACAGTCTTCTACCTCCCCAATGACCCAGCTGAGCTGCGCACCTTTGTGCTGCTTGTGGAGGTGTGGGGCAGCCCTGGTGGTCCCCGCCACAGCACTGTGGTGGCACTGGTGGTGCACGTCACACCCCGGAGCACCCCAGTGCCACCCAGCACCACCACCCAGCACAAGGTGAGCAGACCCCACTGGCCAGATGGTGCCCCTGGATCCATCAGACTGCCCGACCCTCACGTGCCACCTCACCCACTGCCTCTGCAGATTCTGTGGAAGGAGCCACTGGTTGTCACACGGCTGGAGGCAGTGTGGCACCCACCAGTCTGGTTTGTGGCTGTGCTGACGGTCTCTGGTGCCCTGCTGCTGGCCATCCTGGGCTGCATTGCCCGGAGCCTGCTGTGCAGGTGAGCCCTGGCCCCATGGCATGGAACGGCACAGCATGGCAAGTAAGACCAGGGGCTCATGGCTGCCTTCTGCTCCTTCTGCAGCAACCGAGACCCTGGCAAGCTGCTCCTGGGCAAGAGGTAGGTGCTGCATGGCCAGGACAGTTGTACTGGAAGTGAGGGGCAGCTCTGCGTGTTGGTACAGGATCCCATCGTGTCCTCACATGCAGACAGGGATACACAGCACGAGGCGGGCGTTTAATGCACCCTGCATTTGGCAGTGGTCCATGTGTTGCTGTGCTGGAGAGCTGAGTCTGCCCCAGAGCAAGGGTGCAGCACTGGCGGGAGCCATGGATGCAGAGACAGCAATTTGGCTGGGGGACAGCCATCTCAGTGGCTGGGTTGGGACACAAACTCTGCAGCGGGCAGGGTGGGATGGCACAGCACTGGCACTGCAGCTCACCGCCAGGCTGGGTCCCGGTACTAGGGCTGAGGCCAGTGCCGCTCACCAGGGGAACCCTGATCGGACAGGGAAAGCTCCCAGGGAGGAGGTAAGCAGGCTGCACACCCGTGGGAGGATGAATGAGGGGTGACAGGCAGCAAAGGGGGGAGCCCGAGTAGGCACTGGAGCCAGCCCAGCCTGTGCTGGGCATCTGCATGGTGAGGAGGAGGTGTGCAAGCCTGTGAACAAGTTAACAGCCACCTCAGTGGCGTAACCATAACAGGGTGATGCATAGTGGGTTCCATGTTCATTGGTGAGGCTGGGGACACAGTGCTTGCTGGCAAAGGAGGAGACTCGAGCTCAGACCCTGTGGGTGGCCCTGGCAGCAGAGGGGCTCCAGGGCTGCAGCTCCCCCAGCACAGCATCCTCTGAGCCTAAGAACGGTGCACGCCAGCATGTTGGGAAACAATCAGATGTGGTGGCAGACCAGCTTGCTGCTTTCAGGCACTGCTGAAAGATGGTGGTGCTTGGGGGAGCACAGCCCTTGCCACAATCCCCTTCAGTGCCCAGGGGACACATGGGCTGGTTAAGGGGACGATCAGGTAAGTGGATGAAGAGCTCGACGGGGTGCAGCTGGCAGTGCAAAGCCTGGCTGGCAACCCGCTCCCAGCAGCATCCCTTGGGGTCGAGGGCAGGAGCCCATCACCAACAGCATGCCCTCCCTTCACCCCCTCTTCTCTCTGCAGCTCTGGTGATGTAGCAGAGCAGAAGGGGGATGAGGAGGAGCAGGGCTGCCCCCATGCCGGCAGCTTGGTAAGTGTGTGCCACGGTGGCAAATGTGAGTACCCCATGGGGGGTGCAGGAGGGACAGCACCCTCTCCCATCTCTCCACAGGGGCAGTTCGATGGCCGTGCCCAGGACCCACGTGAGTGCCCTGTCACACAGCCCTGGCAGCCTCGGGCTGTGTCCCTTGGAGCAGAGGAGTCTGGGGAACAGGAGAGTTGGGTGCTGGGCAGTGATGCCTGAGCAGCACCCATGGGGCAATGGCTGAGTGCTGCCTCCCATCTCAGGCACTGGCAGGGACTACCTCTTCAACAGCATGACTGGGGCACGGCGCTGGATCTGAGTAGCCTTACTTGGTGAGGGGCTCTCTGCGATGCACAGCTCCCTGTGGGCCATGCCAGGCAGAGCACCTGGTGCTGCCCTCAGGCCTGGGAGGAGGAGGGGATCCTTCCTCCATGGCCAAAGCCACCACCCACAGCGTGCAGCCAGCCCCTGAGCTGCCCCAACCAACACAGACCCAATAAATGGTAGCAGAGATTGCACCCACTGCTGTGATTGCCATAGGGAGTGTGGTGGCCAAGCAGTCCTGCTGGTGGCTGTCCTGCTGTGGCAGGTATTAGTGCGTCTCCGATCAGGGAGGTGGGTGGCATGACCCATGACCAGAATGGCAGTTGGGGCAGCGAAAAACATGTGGAGGGCTTTGGCAGGGTCTGCTCAGGTCACGGCAGCATCCCCATTGCCTCTGTACGTGACCCAGCTGGGGCAGTCCTCTGCAGATGTGATGTGAGGCAAGGAAATTCAGTCAGGGGTAATTCTGAGACACTTTTGCCCTGTGTCCCACATCCCCCTGGAGCTCTCCCTTGCTTGAGCACTCTCGGGCACAAGGGGTGGGATGAGCAGCTGGTCAGCAGAGGGGCCTGGTTCCTTAATTGGGAGGAAAAGCCCATTAGCGAGCGAGCAGGTAAGCGCAACTGCCGCAGGAGAGTTAGCAGGGCCTAGCGAACAGGCGTTGCCGCAGGAGAGTTAGCAGGGCCTGGCGAACAGGTGGGAGCGCTTTTAAGGACCGGTCAGCACCGGGAGGTGGGAAACTGGTTGTTTGAATTTCAAAGGAGCACACCGCAGGCCGCCTCCCTGGCAGCTCCCAGGGAAATGAAGCGCTGACAGGGCAAGAGGGAAGAGACTAAGGTGAGGAGTAGGTGGCTACATGGGAGGAAGGGGAGGGCAGGAGCCAGCTGTGAAATTTCACAAAGAGGGGTCAGCTGCGTGACTCTGCCTGGGGCTCCCCTTGCCCTGAGCCCACAGGAACTGTGACCGTTCGAGAATTAAACCTTGTATTGTACCGGATCGGTGCGCGAACACGCTCCGCTCGCGGCTCCGAGGAGCCCGCCCAGCCGAAGAGCTGTCTGAGGCCAGGCCACGGCGCGGGAAGCGGGGTTTAGGCCGGCTGAGCCCGCAGGGACGCACCACAGCAGGCGGGCTGTGCCGCCCCGTGCCGTGCCGTGCCGCCCCGCCACACTCGCCCGTGGCCCCGGGGAGCGCGGTACGCCGGGCCGAGGCGCGCGGCCTGCTTCCGGCCCGGGGCACAGAGCGCCACCCCCACAGGCCGCGCCTCGCAGCCGCCCGGCCGGGCAAGGCCCGCGGCCCGCGCCCATTGGCCGAGCGCCTCCGCCACGGGTAGCCAATGAGGCGGCGCAGCCCGCGGGGAGGCGGGGTACCCGAGGGCGTCACGTGTGCCTAACGTGCGCGGCCATCCGGAGGCAGTCCGCGCACAGCAAGGGGCGGGGCGGCTCCGCGCTTGAGTGACGGCTGATTTGACCTATCAAAATGTCCAAGATGCCACGGGCGGGCGGGGTTTGGCTTTGGATTGCCGCAAGAGGCAGCGGGCCGGGCTTTGGACGGCGCGGTTGCTATGACGGCCAGCACCGGGGCTCCGCCCCCGCGGCTGCCGCCATCTTGTTGTTGATTCGAACAGCAGGGAGCGGCGGCGTGGGGGGCTCGGTGTCGCCAGCCCCCGGCTGGGCAGGCAGGGCTGGCTTCGGTGAGCCGTAGAGGGCGGTGGTCCGGGGCAGGGCTGAGGGGCGGGAGGCAGGGAGGGTTGGGCTGCGCACGCTGCCGTAAGGGAAGGGAGCGAGGACTGGGCGCGCTGCCGTGAGGGAGGGTGGGAGAACCGGGCGCGGCCCCGTGAGGGGAGTGGGGGAGGGGAGATCTCGGTGTGGCCCGCTTGAGGCGGAGGAGGACCTGGCGCGGCCCTGCGGAGAGGGGGGGGTACGGTACAGGCGCGGCCCGTGAAGAGTCGGGGTGAGGCGGGGACCGAGCGCCGTGCGGGGGGGGGAGCCGGGGACGGACCCGCGGAGGGGGGCGGAATCCAGGCGCAGCCCCATGAGGCGGTAAGGGGGGGGCTCGGCGCGTCCCGGTGCTTGCGGTGTGGGGGTGAGGCGGGGGCGCGCCCCCGTGCGAGGCCCGTATGGGGCCCAGCTGGGGCGGGAGGGCGTCCTCCGGCGTGGGGAGAGCTCTGGGAGCTGGGCTCGGCAAGGGCAGCCCCGCGGGCGGCGCGGTGCCTGGGCAGGGCCCTGCTGCCCTGCCGGGGCCGGGCCCGGCAAGCGGATCTAGCGTCCCCTCCCTTTGTGCCCTTCCCTTCTACAGAAGCTGCGCACAGGAAGGAACTCGGCAAACCACGGTGGTAACATGAAACCAACATGGTGAGGAAGCTGGTGGGGTTGGGGGCCCCTCCTGCATGCCAGCGCACAGCCACCCCTGCGGAGGAGGGCGTGTGGGCAGGCTTTGGTACCCCTGGCTACCCCAGTGGCTACTAGAAGGTGCCTGGCAGTCCCGAAGGCAGACGTGCTTGTGGCTCTGCAGACCTGAACTGTAACCAACCTTCTCTGGGTTTTCCAAGTCGGACTTGGATTATGAGAGGTGGTATTGACTGCTGTTCAGCTTTCAGTTACTCTGAATTTAAATTGGTGCCAGTCTCCACGTCCCTCCATCTTAAATCTCTGAATCAGCAAGGCCCTCATTTTTCTTTCCAGCAATATGCTTTAGTATGTGCTGCCTTTCTCGTTTCAGCCTGTCTTGCTGTGTTTCTGCTCCCTCTGCTTTTTCTCCCTTCAGGATCATCTGGCTTAATTTGGGATTCAGAGCTTCCAAAGCTGAATTCCAAGATTGGCTTTTGCTGACAAGCACTGAATGGTGCCAGAATGGAACGGGCTTGGGTCTCTGTTAATTCTTGATGTAATATTTCTATAGTTGGTAGGTGTGTTTGTGTAAATGTAGTTTGTGGCTGATACACTGGCGTTTGTGTGTATGGTCAGATTTTCAATGGAGAAGAATACTGTATTCTTGTTACATACTGCTGAACTAAGACAATGATTTCCTTTTTACAGAAGTTCTGTCAGGAAGTTGGAAGTGTTTTAGAATTAGATATGTCAGTTATTAGATGTTGTCAGTGTAACCCTAAATAGATCTGTTAGGAACATCTTAATACTGTGTAATGGTTCTTTGTTTTGAAAATTGAGAAATATTTTTTTTGTGGCTGAGTTACGTTTAGTGCGGACCTAAGGTTAAGTACTTTTTTTCAGAGCTGGAAGGAAAGTGTATGTTGTAAAAACGTTGTGAACTCTGTATATAGCAAGCCAACGTTGGCTTGCTGTTTCAGCTGTGTAAAACTCTTGTTAATGTTTTGAATTGTCCTAATGCTAACTTTTGTTGTGATAGCATTAGAGAGTGTTTCATACCCCCTGCAGCGTTTTCACCACAACGGCTTCGAGGTGCCTGGATGAACAGCCTGTGCTATCCTGGTTAGAGCCTGTTAGGCAGATCTGAAGTGTCCTTTTCATGTCAGTGCTTTTGTTTCCTGTCTAATAAGGACTTTTGGGAGAGTGGGGGAAGTGATCCTTGGCTCCTTGAGGGGGAAGCTGATCATTACCATAGGAATCTCTGATGACCACAGGGATGGAAAGAGTAGGATATGCAGGTAGGGCCCTCTTCTGAACAGTGTGTGTGTCTTTCCTAGGTTCGTTTCTGCTGTTTATCCAGTAGACACCTTGTGGCAGTTTTGCATGTTCCATATGTAGGAAAAAGCAAGTGAGCAAAAGAGCACTGCTGAGATGAGAAAGGGGACAGTTTCTAGATCTGCTTCCAGTCGCCAGTTGTTTCACCTTCCATGTGTAACTTCACAGTCACTTTAAGCTCATGTCAGTATAGACTGCAACCAGCAAGGAAGTTCTTGCATTGTCGCTGGTGCCGGCTGGGGTGTTTGTGCAGATGGGTATCAGCGTTCCCCAACTTACAAACTGATCAAACTGAAGACAGACTGACTTTTTTTTTCTCCCCAGCTTTGTGGGTGCTTAAATGTTTTTGTTGATGGAAGGGCAATGGTAGGAACATGGGGCTGGTGGTGGAATGGGGTCTTATTCTTCTTCAGGGTAGCCTGCGCTGTGACTGTGAAATGGTGTGATAGTGTGTGTTTATATGTTATTATAAAAATATAATTTTAGAATACATATTTACATATATTTAAAAATTAAATGGAATGGTAGTGTCCATGCTTCTTTCCTACTACTTTTGTGGATAGTATCATTGTGTGCTTCATCAGGATGACAGTACTGGGCATGTCCTTCTTATAAAAATATTCTGGAAAGCGAAATCGGTGTGCTTTGGGATCCCCTCTTATGGCACATTGTGTAAGTCAGTTGACTTGCAAGTTACCCTGTATTGCGTTGCATGTAGGGAGAAGTCAAGGTTAGAATAGCAAACACTCAGAGGTCAAAAAATGCCCGGGCTGAAGTAGTACCTGCACCCTTAAGCTACTAATTAGTCTTCTGAACAAGCACTGTGATTTCTTCTTAATCATGCAGTTGCATGCTATTCTCATCCCATCTCAGCTGCCTGATTTGTTTCTTCTCTCCTTTCCTCCCCCACATATGGAGCTTATTCATTTTGGGTGAAATTATTAAACTCTGAAAATGTGACTTTATTGAGCTTGACTAGTGCTAGATGATGAGGCTGGTACGAGCTTGGAGCTGTTTGTTGACCATCTGCTTACAGGACATGTTCAGTGGATCATTAAATGTTTGTAAAAAGGTTTGATGGCTTGTCTTTTTAGATTTCAGTTTTTAGTTGATTTCTCTGTGTTAAGGTTGTTGTGGATCTGTTAAGTTCTGACTGGCACACTGGGGCAGGAGGTGACACTGTCTTGTGGTTTCCATTGGAATAAGAAATCTGCAGCCCTTGCTCTGGAGAAGGTATGTTTCTTCCGTCTGTCGTTGAAATGCAGATACTGCAGCCACAGAAAATCTGACGGAGACCTTGTTTGGGCATTGCATTGTAACCCAGGCACTTCACTTGCCGCTGTTGGATTCCCCCAGTCTGTCCACTGGGAATTAGCTTGTAATGTGTTTGAGATATGTGCGTCAGTTGTATTGATGCTGGGATTTATAGGCACAGAACTTAGTATTGACAGAAAACTGTGGCCTGATTTGTTTACTCTTGCGTTTGACAGTGTCGCACTCAGTCTTGGTGCTGGGCAGGGTTTAGATTTGAACTTGACTTGCAGAGTTTGCGTGTGGCAGCTCAGCAGAGCTATGGCTCTGCACTTGCTTGTTTACATAATGTGACTTGCCTAGGAATGACTGCTTTTATTCCTGACTTCTCAGTCTTTGAGAAGGAACGTGTCAAAACCAAACCTGGTAAATACAAGGGGTCCCTAGTGAGCTCTGAAATGGTGAGCTAGAGAAAAAGAGTGAAAGAACGGAAGAAAATGCGACAGAAAACTCTGCAAGAGTCATGTCAAGTATTTGTATTGCTTGCTGTAAACTGAAGGAACCCTTCAGATATATGGAGGAGCAGCTACCAGTCTCCCTCTTTTATATTCCTGATGTGACAGGAATGCAGAGCAGGATGCTGGCGAGTGTTTAATATCAGGTTTGTTGCTGCTGTCGCAGGGGTGGTGGGAGAGGAAGAGGAAGTGTTTGTGCATGGCTGCTTAGTTTCTGTTATGCAGGCTTTGCATGTATGCAGTGCTTGTGCTGTTCTGATGTGGCAGCAGCTGTTATTTTTGGCTTTCCCTGCATGCTGTTCGGGTAGGTGTACTTTGTAATAGATGCAGTTCTCTTAATTGGTGTGTCTGTGCTTCCAATATAGTCCCCATTGGTGTGATCTGCTTTGCAGCTAGTACTAAGGTGCAAGTCACTTGCCTTCATTTATTTCTGTAGGCTTATCTATATGCATTTTGAGTGGCACTGTGTATAAAAGACAAGCTTCTTTAAGCTTTCTTTTACTTTGCATAACCCTCATGTCAGTATGTAGTCAGTTCTGTTTACGGCATGATTTTTATCCCTTTCTCTGGGAATACAGGAATAAACCTCGCTATTATATGGTGTCTCACTCTCTGTATAATGCTATCCATGTTAGTTGATACTGGTGCAATTGCTTCTATTCAAAAATAACATGGGCGTAGCTACCATAATTATAAGATCTGTGTCAACTAAATCTGATAAAAGCAGTGAAAAAGGTTATGAAATGTAATGTGCCTGTCCTGGTAGGATGTTACTGCATGCGTTTGAGAGCTTTGATAGATAAGCTGTCTGTGATTTAGCTTTTGTAGTTAGAAAGGTTATCTCCTCCACCAGTTGTCCTGCTTCTTTGCCAAACACTACCTCCCTTGCTGGGGCCTACAGCAGTGCCTGTTCAGCTGCCACAGTTCAGTATACTGTGCTTCAACCTTTCTTCATTAATACCCATCAGTGTCTTGTGAACCAGGCCAGATACAGAACAGGCATGCTTCTTGTTTTGCTCCACCCGCTGGTTGGTAATCTTCAGTTGAGGGGTGGAGGAGGCTGTTGGGGGCGGTGGTCCCCTCGGCTCCAGTGGTACATTTGGTAAAGAGCTTCTGTGAGAGCACTTGCATCCTGAAAGGAGCTCACTGTGGTTCTGGTCCCAGGCTTGAGGTGAAGTGTGCTCTCAAACATTCTGAATTGATGAGCTGGTAAAGATCTAAACAAAAGCTAATTTAGCACTTGCTAACTCGTTTCCATACAACGTCTTGCAGGCTGACTTGCTTCTGGTGTCCTGCTCCCTCTTGATTGTGAGAGGTTGGCTCCATATTCCAGTGACTGCTCAACAGAGAGAGCTTGGGTGACATCTCTAAGGTAACTTTTTTCTGTTTTTCCCAGAATACGTACACAGCCACCTTAAAGAGCGTGCAAAGAGAAATAAGCTGCTTGCTTTTTACCTCCCACTTTGTAATTTTGCTCTTCAAGTAAGTATGTGTAGATACGGTTTGTGGGAGGTATGCTCTTACGTTTGGAGGATACTACAGAAACACCCAAGTAGGTGCACTTTGACAGAGTGAAGAGCACAATCCTGTCTTGTTTTCGTTAACTTCTAATCAAATTAGTTCTTTGTAATAAGAACTAAGCTTCCAAGACTTGGAGGCTAACTCTTATGCTCTAGCAGTTCTGGCCATTTAGGTGCCTGAATTGCAGCTGAATTATCTTAAAGTGATTCCAGAACTCTTATCATTGTCTGGTTTTTATTTTTTCCTTCCTGTTCTGAGGTTAGTTTGAAAGATGATAGGCTGGCTTGATAGTCTTCCAGGCTGAAAGGGGTTACTTTGTGCTGTTCCAAGTTTGGAAGAAAGTCTAGCATATCCATTTTGCACCAGTTCTTTATCAACAAAGATATGACTCAGTAGTAGTAACTGTGGTATAAGTATTTTTTTGCCAGCTGACTCAAATGACCTCGTTTTCTTGAGACACCACATGTTTAAATAGTAGTTGTGTTGCCTAGTTTGCTTTTCTGTTGCACCCCACCAGGTAATGACCAAAGATGCTGAGCTCCACAACTACCTTCCTGGGGCCGGGAAGGGAGACATGTGGTGCCTTCTTTTCAGGGGATACTCCTGTGTCTTTGACTTAATAGTTCACCTTTAGATCAGCACTATGTATAGCTCATGTATTCTACTGTGGCATTTTTTTTACCCACCCTGTCCTATGCTAAGCTGCATTTTCCCCATTTTTTTTAAACTGCCGGAGTGGGTTTATGCAAAATATCACGTCATTTTAAATTCTGATTAGCATTGTCCACTGTTGGCATCAGAGTATTGTCAAGCGTTTCAAAAATTGAGTTTAGAAATCTTAGAAAGGCACAAGAACATAGGGCTGGCTGTTTGTTCTGTGTCCTTTGACAGTACTGTCTAAGCAGCTTAAGCACGTGTGGGGAGGCAGTCATGATCTCATTACAGCTAACTATAGGCGATAAGCAGCTTCAGGCACCAAAATCAGTGCACCAGTGACTGCAGATGTCAGTGAGTTATTTAAAGCAGGAAGGATTTGGGAGAGAAATCTAGAGGCCTACGTAGTCCTGTGTTTTAGTGGCTGAATCAAACCAAAGAGTGACTTCAATCAAAATGTTGGAGCTGTTGCAGAAGATGAGGTGTTGTGCACTTGTGTTGGTTTGAGTACTCTTGTGGATTCTAAATAATACTGGTGAAGTCCTGGATCTTCGGAAGGCCCTCACAACACTTGCTGCCTAGTGGAAGCTATATTCCACTTCTCTGAGCTGTGGTCTGTGTGCAAAGCTATATGGCAGATCTGAGGAAGGTATGCCTGTCAGATTCATGGGGGTTGACTCTCTCACCCTGCAGATGTAGGGGGGGAAAAAAAGACCTTTTAACTTCGGTCTCGTGAGGGTGTCCCAGAAGAATTGCTAAAGCAGTCTGAAGCTCAGTTGATGCTGAAACACTGCATATGCAGGTTTTTTTAGTAGTTTCTTAAACAAACGCTCCCACACCTCCCACAATAAAACCCACATCAGGTTCATCTTGAATATGAGGATTTTGCATGGATTAAATGTGACCGTATTCAAAATGGTTATGGATACCCTTTTGCAAATATTGTAAGGGTTTGCTTCATTTCCCATTTGGACCAAATATTCTAAGTGGTTTTTCTTATGCTGTGCAAGTGGCATTTTCTTTGGTTGGGTACAAATCTTGTTTATGTAATTGCAGTCTTAATATTTCGCAGTTCTTACTGCAAGTGTTGACCTCAATACGCGTATTAAAATTTTAGGGTAATGCTTATTGGTTCAGATTTAGCTTATCAAGCATGCTTGATGCATCTTTTATTTCTACAGAGCTGAGAGAAAACCTCTGACACCATTAGTCAGACTGAATAAGTACTACTGTTCCGTACCATGTGGAATGTGAATAGTTTTCATTTGTTCTTCTTCAAGCATATGGTATATTTTTTTCCTGTAATAGCATTCGGAATTTCTGGTTTTCCCCTCAATTATTCTTACCTGTGATCTTATTTAGCTAAAGCTATTTCTGTTCCTGTGGTCTGTTCATTAGTCATGTAGCATCCTTGGGACTGATGCTTCCATATGTATTTCATCAGTTGAAATGTTGAAGTGAACCTATTAACAACTTGCTTTGCTTAATAGCAAAGATCAGTAGTCTTAAAAATTAATTCTGAGTTGTGACTGAAGCTCCGCTCAGATATTGTTAGTTAAAATAGTTAAGGGTATTGTATCATTCATCAGCCAAAAGTAAACCAAGGTATTTATTCACTGCTGTAAAACGTCTTCTGAAAACCTGGCAATTAAAGTTTACAAGTTAATTGGGAAGCGTTTCCAGGCTTTGTGTTTTTTGTACTTCATCCTATTGTGACATGACAACCAGAAGAAAATTCAAAGCCTTTGAAAAATTATGGTGAGGTCAGTGTCCTATGGTAGTGAGCTTGCTGGGCTGACTCTCATGAGTGTAAAGCAGTTTCTATTGTTTCAGGTTTGCTATCATTTGCAGTTAGAGAACTGTGTTATTTTTTACCCATAGTGCTTGTTTGTATCTTTCAGTCTGAGAAAACATGCTTCTGGCACCTGTTACCCCACTGTATTGAACTGGAAAAGAAAATCGAAGAGTAAATTTGTTTTCTCTAGCTATTGATGGTCCATGATGTATTGTAACCCAGGTGGCTGTGAGAAAACATTTGATTTAGCAGACTGATGTGTGTAGAAGCTGCAACACAGTCTTACAGTATCTTTAAAGGAATGTAAAATGTGAAAAATCAAGGTAACTTTTATACACTTGAGACAGACCTGCTATTAAAAGCAAACTTGCCACAGTCTATGTGTCTTCCAAAAGAATATGTACTGTGCTTGTTTAGTGTATGGGGCAAAAGTTATTTATTAATTTTTATATATATATATATGCAGGTGCAGCACTTGATTTTTAAGATGCAAGCCAGTTTGAAAATAGATCAGGTTTAACAAACTATTTTATTTTTGCTTTACAGCTCTGTTACTTAGCCAGTGGGCTCAGCTGTTGTAGGTAGCACTCTAGAAAGCCTGTTGGAAGGAGCTTTGAGCTCTACTTCAGCAGCTTAACATTTAGATAAGATACTGGAAATTTGTGACCTGTAGAGTGTTTACAGGAACTTCTTTGCAACTGCTGCAGTGAATATGAAGTTAAATATAGACTTCAATTGTCTGATTCTTCACTTCATTTGAAAAGGCGGCGTTTCCAAACTTTCAGAACAGAACTGGCTGGTGTGGTAGAGGATTCCAGGAAGTCTGCTGCCCAGTGGCAGTATATAAGGAGAGTAATAATGAAGATTTGGGATATTAAAGGTCCTTTTCCTTTGGAAGGAGCTTAAGAAATACAGTAGGGTGAATTGTGTTCGGGGGCTGCTGCTTTGGCATCTAGGAGCTCCCTTATCCTTGAATATTTCTTTTTGCAAAGCCAAAGTTACATTGGATCCCTTGGGAGAGGGAGGCTCGCTAGAAGGCGGTACCAAAGGATAGCAGTGCTTGCTCCTGGTTGGGTAAAATGATCTTGCAGAGATTTTTAGATGTTAAGTTTGTGGGGTTTTTTTCCCTTCAAAATGCATAGCATCTTGTCAAGCTTGGAGCTGTGACTAGGCACCCAATTCATGTATCTTCTGAGAAGATAGCCTCAGGTTCAGATTGCCTTTCATTTTCCCTCAAGTGGCTGGGGGTGTCTCTGTTAATTCTTTGCCCTTTACCTTCCAGAGCATCCTGCAAGCCACAAAACAATCCCGAGGTATTTTAACAGCTTTAAGATTTTCCGTATGAGTGATTGAGAGTCTTGCAGATTATGCTGATCCCCAGAAGAGTAACAGGATAACAAAAGACCCAGACTAAAATCTCCTCCATGACCCTGAGTTGTCATGCATGTTTTGCCATATTGGATTTTTTTAGTATCACAAGGGATTAAGAGTTTTCTTGTATGAAATTATCTTCAGAGTTACAGGTAGTCTCAAACGAAATCTGCTACCTTAGCTTTAAGGGTCATCAGATAATATATATTTTACCTAAATTAAGTACTAGCTTTAGTGCACTGCCTTTGTCTAAAATGTTTGTTATGACAGAATCTTGAAGTGATTTCCCATTCAAAACCTCTAAAACAAAATGTTGCACTTTATCCCTGTATTTTCTTGCAGGATCTGCATTGAGATTTTTTTTTTTAATTATTTTTCCTAATGTGGAGCTCAGATTTTTTTCTTTCCTTCTCCTCTCTGTGTTTCTGTTTTTTAGTGGGTTGACCATACAAGAGAACGTACTGTATATGAGAATGTACGTTTGTTTGGTACTTTCTCATGATAAAAATCACAATGTAGTGTCAAGTCGGGAAGTTAGAGCTCATGTTTTCTTGCCTGTGACCCTTAAGAGTCACCTGCTTAGGAAAATTAAACTGATATCAAGTAGGGGGCATGGATTTGCAGCGTGATTATGTGGCTTTAGCTCCCAGTGGGCATGCTTATAAGGTCATTTCTGCTACAAATGCTTGGGACAGCTGCATTAATCAGTATGTTCATCCTTGCCTAGTGCAGCTCTCCCTTAATGTAGGTACAGTTACAGTGATAAACCCCACGCTTTTAAAATAAAGGTTTTTTTTCTGGGGGTATCAAGAAGGTAGACAGTGACATGAGTGCTTTCTCTTGTCATTGTGGCTAGCACCCTTTCCTAGGAAAGAATTAGGTAGATAAGTAGGGCCCCAAGATAGTCTTTTCCAGCTGAATTAATTTTTTGATCAGCGGTGTAAAAATAGAAGGGGTTGCAGTGGGAGAGGGAGGGCATCCTCTATCAGTTGGTCTAATAAAAGATTTTACCTGTCCCTACAAACCTTGCTATATTTATTCTAGAATGGGTGAATCACAGGGCAACCTGCAGTTGCCTTTTCTCATACAATAAATTAAGCTGTGTGCTGAGCATTGATACAGTCTGGAGTAGTGTACATCTGACTGCCTTGGATTTCTCTGCCTGTCTGACCTTTTTCAGATGCTTAAGAAAGCCCCAAATTTTACTAAATATCAGCGTCTCGAAACTATGTTAGCAGAGGAAACCACTAGATAACAGCTGCTCCTTGTGCTTTTGGCACTAGAATTTGTTTACCACAGTGAAATGAATTTGTTTGGATAATCTTACTTTCATGCTCTCAAGTCTTTCTGTGGAATTGATGTGCTCCTGGATTGTCTTTTTCTGTTTCTGCCTTTTGAGTGTAAAAGTTGCTAAGGCATTTGGTTCTTCCGCCAGACAGCACCACATTGACTTGAAAGAGGTGCCCTAATTTGTGTCTGTATCAACAAACTCAATTCAATTGATGGACTAGGACACAAAATCTTAAAATCTTGAGAATTTAATTATCAGGTAGGACTAAGTTGAAATGGGGTTCAAGGGGATCATGGGGAAAAAAAAATCAAACTGCAGTCTCTTTGGAACAGTATAGAGATGGTTTACTTGAATATCCTGTGTTTCCTTTCTGAAATGCTGTTTTGCTGGTGGCTGAAGTACACCTGGACCGAATGGTTTGACCAAGATAATTGAAGCATTCAGTGGAAGCACCAAACCAGTAACCTATTCCTAGCCCTTTTCTTTCCACTTGGATGACCTCAGATCATGATTATCTAAAGAATCTATTAACCAAATCAACTGAGCACTTTCCTGACCTGTTAAACTTCAGTAGAGAGATGTAAGAATTGGCTGTATTTCTCCTGGCTTTAAATATTTTAACAGCGTTCAGACAAAAGCTGAGCTGTCCAGTAAAACCGCATGATGCCATATGGGGCCTGCCAAATGTAAGTGTTGTCAGCTTCGCCATGTAGAAAAAGACAAGTGTAGCTGATGCAAAATGTTTGTTCAGGTTTATCTTCACAGTAAGACAGAAAATTCTAATCCGTGTGCCCCTCCATTCGGTCTGAGACTCAGTTCTGACTGCTGAAATGCCCTGGTGTATCTCTAGAGGCTTGTATATGTGAGATTAAAGTCCTCTTGGGTAGTGAAATTCCAGACTGTGTGAGGCTGTGAAGCTTACTGTTACTGCCTTGCTTTACATGGAGAGGGGTAGGTGGAGCTTATTCAGATAATGTGTTAAAGTCAGAGTATTCATCTTTTTGTTCAAAGCTGCCATTTGTGTGACGCCTGCAGTTTCGGCAGAACTTCCTCAGGTCAGGATGCTGCTCTGATGTGGTCTAGTGGTGACAAGAGGCAGAGGTGGAACCCACGCCATGGCTAAGCATATGCTTGTTTTCTGGCCACAAGTGAGAAGATGGGTGTGCTGATGTTTGCTTGTTTGGATCTTAGGCTTGTTCTCTTTCTAACAATGGGAGTCGTACTGAGTGGGCATTGCTACAGATTTCTTGAAGGCAGAGATTCTGTAGTCCTCAGTTCCTTTAAGAGAGCCGATTTCTTGGATTACTTTTATCTAACGCTGTTCATTTCTGTATAATTAATTCTCAGAGAGCACAGAAAAAGGGCAATGTATAGATATGAGGAGGAGATGGATCAGAGTGGTGTCACAGCCCATAGTGTATTGTAGGAATTGTAAAGCTGCTTTACAGTGAGCTTGAAGCAAACCAAATTAAATACTGGTTTTGAAGGGCCTTAAGGGCGAGATTAGCTTGCTTGTGATGGTTCTTCATGGCAAATGTGCATTTGGCTTTGATGCATAACTCAGACTTGATAGGTTTAAATCTAGATGTCCTAATTCCTAGGAAACAAAACATCTGTGCTGCTTCCTGAGTACTGGAGCCAGCTTCTGCTCCTTACCAGCTGACTTTGCAAAGGGAGGGGAGAGCACGAAACGTGTCATTGCTCACAATGTGCTCTTTGGATAGAGTTCCTGGATCTCTACTGCAGGGTCAGTCTCTTCAAAATGAGAAACACTTTTCTTCACGGATCCGAAATGGCTGTTTAACAGTAGCTGTGCTCTGTTCCTTTGGAAGTTGTCACAGCTGGGAGTGGGGATGTGGGGTCTTTGCTTAGCTTTCCTCCTCAGTGGCACACATGCAAAGCAGAGACAAAGGAAAAGTGAGTATCTCCTTAAGTTTTCTAAGTAACAGAGTTGTGCAGGACTGCACTCTGGATGTGAAGAGGAAAGTGAAACTTTTTTTCAGTGCTGTGAGGTATGAAAATACATGGACAAACAGCATAATGTTTTCCGTGTTAGCAGAGGTAGGAAGAGACAGGTGGGAGAGTTTTTCTTCTTTGGCCCTAATGAGGTCTGTTTGGCTTTTGCATTTAAGATCTCAACATAAATGGGGTGGCAAGTCACTGCAAAGGCATTTTTTGCTTAAGTCAGGTTTGTCAGCAGCTTAATAGGACATGGTTTCCTTAACTTGTGAAGAAGGTTTATGAGCAGTTAACGGATATCGTGCAAGTTTTTCTGTAGTTGCTATATTTTCTTTTGTTTGTTTATTTTATTTTGGGGAAGTAGTGGAGATATTGGTGTAAAGGACAGGGGGTCTGCATTGCATATCTGCATCATGACCTGAGAAATGAATTGTCTTATTCACTACAGCTCAACTGTTATGACTTGTCAGGCTGTTTTTTGGCAGGCACAAGTTTGTCAGTGGCTTCAGTGTATGGATAAGGAAAATCCACTTTGAGTCTGTCTCTGCTGCTGAGGGAGATGTACTTACCAATATCCATGTCTTTGCTGAAGGGACTCCTGCTTGAGGCAAAAGCTCTTTCTGGTTTTCTTTGTTTGCCCAAGTAATCAATTTTATCATTGGAAATAGCTATTGAAGTTTTCAGATCCACCTTGTTCCCAGAAGGGGGCAGGGGAGACTTGTGAGTTCTGGAGTCTGATAAAATGTACTTTTGTTTGCATGTGTTACACTTCCGTGCTAGCTTTCAGACACAGCAGGCACTGCCATTGCTTTGGCAGTGTGAGCATGGCACAATGAGATGCCTGCTCAATGCCAGAAGCCTGCAGCAATGACCTCGGCTGCGAGCATTTTGAGTCCTTTGGCTCTCCTTTCTCTTGGGGAGTATTAGAACAGCTTTGAGTTTTCTCCTGCTGTTCCCCCATATCTGGTGCACTGAGGTATTATGCATGTAAAAGCCATGAGAATATGGAGTTGTCATAAAGCATCTCTTTTTCTATAGCTAGAGCAGTCTGACTAGTTGACATCTAAGTAAAAAATCTTAGTTCCTTATTCCATAGTCTAGATTTTTCTTAATTAAACCTGGAAAGAAACTTCTCCGTTAAACTTTCTTAGGGATTTTCAGGAGAGCCTAGGTTTGTTCTTTACAGCGCTGATTTTCCTTTGCTCAATTCATTCAGCCTGGCTGACAGCAAGGAGGAGGCTTTTTTTGCCTGATGTTTTAGAAATGGGGTCATGCAACTCTCCAGCAGGTTGGTTTTACATCCCGCAAAGAGATATGCGGTTTCTTTGACGACTTGGAATACAGACAGAACAAACTCTGCTATGTTAGTCTGCATTTCTGTCTTTGAATTTTGGAAACAGCTGCTTTCCCTCAGGACAGTGCATATTACAACATCCCTGATAATTATTACGTAGCTTCTACCTCTATGTCAGCAGTAAAAGGGTAAACAAAGACTGCTGAATGAGGTGGCGGAATGAGTGATGGTTGGCACAGATATGCTTGAGGTATTTGGTGCTTTTTATACCTAAGTCTTCAGCAGCAAGGTCTCCTGGGCTTGTGTGTTCAGAGGCAGCGTTCAAAGAGGAAACAGCAGTCAAAAGCAAATTAAAGCAGTGAGGGATTACGTGAGAGAATTTGAGCCATATGAGTCTATGGGGCTTGTGCCCAGAGGTGCTGAGCTGGCTGTGTGATAGTAATGCCAGTCTTGGTCATCTTTGAAAAGTCAAGGAGGTGCTGGGATTGTTTCTGATCACTTGACAAAGGCAAATGTTGCACTTGTCTTCAAAATAGACCCAAAAGATAATCCAGGGACCTACAGGCTGGTGAGCCTCGCTTCAGTCCTGGGGACAGTCATGAGTCAGGTCCTTTTGGTGCCCCGTTTCTGGGCACGTGAAGGAACCTGCCTGGGAACAGTCAGTATGGATTTACCAAAGGTAAGTTATGTCTGACCCACCTCATTGTCTTCTGTGATTAAAATAATCAGATTTGTGGATGAGGAAGAGCACTAGAGGCCATTTAGGTTAAATTTACTGAATGTTTTGATGCTGTCTCTCCCACAGTGTTCTTGCATACAAGTTGGGACGTTACAGTCTGGATGGGTGGAGTATGAATTCAAGCACATCAGGGAATTCTTAAGAGTAGATGGAGTCAGGGGGAGATGAACTGGTGATTCATAGAGCTCTTTTCACACAGCAGGACAATAGCTTCTGAAAGTAAGCTTTTAATCGGTCTTTTTTTCTTTTTTTCTTCCCTCCTGAATGTCGTTCTTTGCCACAATGTGATAAGAACGGATGGAAGACAGTATTTTAAGAGGTTGTCTGGGTGAAATTCATCAGTCTTGCTTATTATAGGTGTAGAAGACTAATCTGTCTTTTTCTAATCTGTCTTTTTTTTTTTTTTTTTGGGGGGGGGTGGTGGGGTGCAGGGCTGAGCGACGGGAATGTTCTTAAAGATTACCTTGTTTTGTTTTTCACTCAGTCATATGTGTATATGTGATAGCCACTGAACTATAGTTAAGTACAATACATGGCAGTTGTGGAGATCTTTGTCATACCTGACCTGAACTGCCATGGAGCGTGCATGTGGAATGCTGAGAGGTTGCTTTGAAAAGAAGAAAAGCAGTTGTTCAGAACTTTCCTTTTCAGCAGGTTACAGCCTCTTTGGGTTTGACCCACTTCCTGGAATAAAAGGTGAGCTGGAGGTTTTCTGTCAGTCCAGATCTTCTGTGTACTTTGATTTCTCTTCAGTGTTCCTAAAATACTAGGGAGCATCTGATAATCTTTGGGATTACCAATCTGGAAATAATACTGTTTCATTAGAGCTGGACAGGCTCACATATAACTGCTTCTGCCCAAGGGGCTGTAGTTGCAAAATTCAGTATATGATGCTTGCTTTGGGATTTTTTTTTTCATTTCCATTATTGCTGTGACTGCCCTGCTGCAGCCAGTGGTAGGCTTTGGCATTAAGAATTCATTTTAAGATATCTAGTGTGGTAGTGTGCTAAATTAAGGTGCCAGTTACAAGCAAAGAGGTTAATGGTCTTACATAATGTTTTCTTGAGGTTTTTGTCACTGCAGAATTAAAAATAGCAATTAGAAGCTCTGTTTCGTCCTAGTTGTGGATTTTTCTGTGGAAATCAATTACTGCAGCAACTGACTTTTTTTATCGAAGCTGTTTTTCCTGTTTTAAAAGCATCATAATTCAAAAGTTGAGAACTGATACTAAAAATCAAAGTTCACTGCAAGCTGCTTATATGTCTTTCAGTTAGTGGTCTCCTGGAAAGCTGTAGATCATTCTTATTTTATCAAAACTACTTAAGGAATGTAATTTGAGTTCCTCTGCATTTACAGCTTTTGTAATAGTTCTTCATGGGTTTAGCTCCTTGTGGCTTCTGTGCTTCTGTGGTTAACCCTGTAGCTTCTCTGTGCAGTTATTAGTTAAAACTCTTTAACTCTTGGCTTCACTTAGCTATTGCACTGTGTAGTCTGAAACAGCCAAGGCCGTGGAATATTATTACACATGCATCTGAGAACTATCTTAACGACATTTTTTTTTTCTTCTGAGAAAATGTTGCCACTTGTCCCAAATTGGAGCTGACTGTACCCATTGGGATTATCTTGCATATGTGTTAATCTCATCCTAAATCTCCATTCACAGAGATTGTGCCTCCTTGATGACGGTGTGTTCCTACCTGTTAAGGTTTCTGTTCATGTCTAGTCTTCAGTTTTTGTAACTGTGGAATTCATAATGCATTTAAACTGTGATTACTTTGTGAAAGGAAAACCCGCATCTGTTCACCTGCATGGCAGCGTAAGTTACTTTACATCTGTGTGCTATTAAGTGATGAGGGGAATGATTCCTGATTGTTTTTGTCTAGGGATCATTCAGGACTTGCTTCCTAGACCCCATTCAGAAGTGTCCAAATGGTGTCTTGTTGGAAGATGCAAACCCCAAAAGAATGGGTTTAATACTGTTTTCAAATTCTTGGTTCCTTGTGTCTGTGAAAGGCAAAAAAGGTTTACGTAATTTAATTTGTTGCAGTCTACTCCTTGGCTTTCCTTTTGAGGTGCCAGTGTGTTCTTGCAGTGCACTGCTGCTCCTCACTTCGTGAAAACACACCTGGGCTTAGCGCTTGCTGAGACTCTTTGGTTTAGTACTTGCTGTGGAGCTGTGAACCGCATTCGCTAGACTTGCCCTGATGTTTTTTAGCTTGTGGAGGTCTTGGTTTTCAGTTGTTCCATGGTTAAAAGTCTACTTCCAAGGGTAGTCGGTAGCCTGCGTGTGCAAATAAGCTGAACTGGTATTTGAGCAGGGAAGCCCTAAGCAGACCTGCAGCTGGGCATGTGGCAGCCACAAAGCAGAGTCCCCACCGTACACCACTGCCTTTCCCTGTTTGCATTAGAGATTCCATTTAAAGTCCTCATCTTTGAGCAGTGACCTTATAAATTCTTCTAATATCTCTCTGCTGATAGGAATGAAGAGACAAGACATAGTGTTAATGTGTAATATCGGTGAGCCAGTAGCTGAGTAGAGGTCTCCCAAGGGTAGGATTCATAATCCTCTTAAGGGAGAGGAGAGTCAAAGAGGCTTTAGGAGGTCACCTTTTGTGGGGTGAGAAACAATCCCTGTGCGAAGCTCTGCCTCTTTGTGATCAATTTCTCTCCCTTTTGCATATTTCATCTCACAGCAGTGGAAAATAGGTCTAGTTGAGTCTTTCAGGAGTCTTGACCTCTGTAAAACTCCTGCTGCCTCAGGTTTGCACAAGCAGAGACTACCTGCCAGAAGACAGCTGTGTGTATATGGGTTGATAATTTTATGTGACGGCATTATGAAATCTTACTGTATACAGATGCTAGTCTATTACTCCTGAGACACTTAAAGCATGCTTTGATCTAAATGAGACCACGTGCTTCTGCATAGCGCTCAGCAGCTTCACCACAGTTTTACCCTTGCCTTTTGTCACGTTGTATTTCACTTGTATTGGGGAGTTGTGAGAAGTTCAGGTGTCTAAATGCATCCTAAATGATGGCTTTATTGAATTTTCTTCATGTTTTAAAATTTTCATGTGCGTATTTGATATTTAAAGAGATGTACTTCCAATGTTAGCGACTGTCAGCAGCTTCTGATTTTTTGCAAGAAACTTCTTGCTTCTGATTTTTGATAGTCTAGGAACAGACATGTGGCATTTGCTCATGAACATACTGTTATCTTTAAAAAGACCTACATTTTTTTTGCAAGATTGTCCAAATACAGTAGTGCTAGAAACTCGTTGCTTACTTCAGAGGCAGCTGTAGCTTTAACTGAGTTTTGCAGAGGTGCATTGTGTATGGAAGTAGCCCAGACTGTTCTTTGTGTGCTGTCTTCCAAGTGGCAGCAAGATGACATCTTGCTACATCTCTGAGGCAAAACTAGGTCTTCAGGAATCCCCGATTTGATTAATGCTGTGTCCAGAGTTAGGTGTTACAATCAGTGACAAGAGCTAGCTAAAACAGATGTTGATCGTGAAGAAATGGGTGCCAGGCTGAAGTTGTGAAACATTCCTTATTCATAAAGTGAAATTCTTCTGAGAAGACTCTATAATGTCACTAACATGAAGGTATTGCAGTGCACAATGTTCGGTCCCTGGCAGATGAGGGGTAGGTACGTACGTGTGGCTTTCAGAGCTCTTGATGGCATGAGACCCCTTTCGTGGTAACACCGGGGACAAATTACTAGTTCTGGCTTTGTCTCACCTTTAGTGCCATTACAGCATATCTCGTGAGGCTTTCACCTTTCTGAGTATGACAGCACACAGGGAGCTCTGATATATTGATTGACAGCTACTCTGGGTAGTACCTGCATTGCAGGTGTGTGCATTACTGCTGAAACTTGTTTGATTATGGAGCACTTCACAGTAACTGTTGCAGTGGTTTCCTACCTGAAACCCTTTAGGTGGATCAGCCCTTGCTTCCCAAAAGTCTTGGTTGTACAGGAGCAGTCAGCTTTCTGAAGTGACTTTTTAAATAGTTTAATCAAGGTAAAGAGAGCCTTGGACATAACCCAGGCAGAATTCTAAGAATTCTTTGTTGTTCATGAATCAGTGTTGTTTGTATAATGTTGTTGTCACTGTTCCTCCTGGCTTTGCTCCCCAGTACTGCTTGCACGTGGCTGCTGCTGTTTGTCATGCCCTAGTTAATCACAACAGGCTATTTCTCACTTCCCCCTTATGTATTTTTAGTAGCTCTTTTGCTCTGAAAATAATGTTGGTAAAAAATAAATATCAATGGTGTGTTTGGAAAATCACAACATGGAGAATTTGATTTTTTTTAACGAACAATTTAAATCTTTTCTACAAAAGTGCTTTCATATAAATATTACATAGTCCTGTTGTGATATTTCCTTTCTTAAGACTGCAGCTTTGCAGTTGCTTTAAGTTGAACTTTACCATTTCCTTTCCTTACCTTTAGTCACAGGTTCTCACTTTCTTCTTTTGATTCTAGGGGGTTTGTTGAACCTCATGATCAGGTCTGTGAAGGACCTGATCCAGCTAAAAACTAAAGGTATTTTATTTTGTATATTGCTATTTTAGTTTCCCCACCAGATCGGGTACTTAATCCAGCTGTCTCCAAGAGCGCTGATGCTGGTGTAAAGATGATGTCAGGAAAGAGGTGAAAAAGCTGAACGATCTTTCTGCTGGGAGTAGCAGCTCATGTCTTTTTAAAGTCAGGGTGAGACTGTTCTCTGAGCCCATGGTTGCAGGACAGTTGAAGTTGAATGAAACTGGCACTGCTTCTCTTCTGCCTGCCCTTTCCCTGCTAGATGATTTTCCCCTTTACTTTTGTTGGGCACTGGCACTAAACCAGTTCAGGAAGCTACATTGGCGAAAACAACTGCCCCTCCCCTTCCCAAGTGAACTTTTTTGCTGGGCTAGTTTCTGAGCAAGATCAGGTGAGTGCCAGTGCTGACTCAGGAGAGGGGCGGGTTTGAAGAGTGCTGACTTGGATTTATTTAAGCTGTCATGAAGCTATACTCTGAGATATGTGTTAAGGAACAAAGGGTAAGATGTGCCAAATAACAATTTTGTTGGTTTTCTGGTTCCTCATGGATTGATGTGACATCTACAAAACAAGACTGCTGAACAGCTTGGAGACTCTGATTCTTGCCTTCTAGAGCAGACACAACAGAAACTGTAGAAATCTTGTTTCCTGAAGCAGTTTCTTTAAACGTGTCTCCTGTCTTGTTCTAGAAGTCAAATCTTAATGGTTATTCAATCTTTTGTGCCTTGTTTTCAATGAGAAGGCCTTACATAATGGTGTGTGTCTGATGTGGATACCTGTTACCAGCTGAAAGCAGAGAACTGAGAACCAAGTACTTTCCAGTAGGTTGCCAGGCAGCCATCAAATAGGAAGGATTTTCAGTTGGTTTCGTTTCAAACAGTATTTGAGCTGGTAATTTGGGAAAAGAGCCTTCAGTCTGTTTCTCTCATGGTTGTTTTTAAAGCATGCTAAGCATGTCTTCATTGCATAGTGCTTATTTTGGTTTTCCATCTTTCTTTTTGTATTTCCATGTTAAAAATCAAAATTCAGCTGCAATTGAAGAGTTGCCAAAACTGGAGATAGACTTCCTATTCTTTGAATGCCACAGTCTTCAAATCAGTGGGAATCTGGACATCACGTAGGCTTGAGTTTTTTTTGAATGGAAGATGACCAAGATAGTTAATGGTTACAGGATTTCTAGGAGAATCTTGCTTCAGAACTTGGCCCAAAGCTGTTAACTTGCATTAGTGACTGTTAGTCATGTTTTTATATTTATTTCAGCCTGCAGACTGCAAAAATGACATATAATCTAGGACAAGCAACAGCTTAAGGGAGCTCAGTAGCCATGCCTTCCTTACTTGTAGGGTACACATCAGTGTGACCTCATTTTGTCTCACTAAAGAGACCCTCCATGCGGTTGTAAGCTGCAGCAATAACGTACCTTACATGTTCAGTTTAGTAAATAATCCTGTTCTACAGCAGCCATGAAATAAGAGGTGAGCTGGGAATGCAAACATTGGCTTTAGGCAGGAGGATAACCATCAGCAATTCAGCCACCTTGTGCTGATACAACTGTTTGTACAGCTGCACAATAGATTGGGGATCTGACCTGGGTTGAAAAGTAATCCTTAAAAAAAACTAAACAAAGTGCTGGTTTATTTTTAACTACAATCGCTTCCCTAATTTGATTCATGATGAAGCTGCAAACAGTTGTACCAGTGCAGCAGAATTGAGTGGGAGGGTGCTGCTCATACTGGTGCAGCTGTCAAAGGATTGCCTGTGTAACCATGGTCTGAAGAAATAACTGAAGGAGGGATTAGAACCTGATGTAGCTTGATCAGTGTCAAAACTAATCTGAATATAATAAAGTTTGTTGTTTTGGTTTTTTAAAGCCAAGCAATTGGATGGAGTTTTTTTCATTGTGGGGATCACTTTAAAGAGCAACCAAGACAAGCAGTTGTCTCCTCCACAAAATCTGCCCTGTTTTACCAAGTTAGAGAGAACATGGTAGATGAATAAAGTATAAACATGCTTTTTTTCCTTGTGCAGAACAGGCTTTTGATGTATGGGTTTTGACTGTCATTTCCCTATGAGAGCTGGAGACCTAGCTGTTTACCTAGGTTTTCTTCCTTAATTCAGTGTTTTTACACATTCTGAAAGCAGAAGAAAATAATGAAGTGCAGGTAGATGAAACTTTTTTGCTTGACTTCTAATTTTAAATAAATTTTATATTTTGTTTTTCTGGGCAGGTCTTCTTTTTTGTCTTTTGTTTTTTCCTTATCTTCTGAGGATTCTTTATGAGATGGTGGAGGGTAAAGAGCCAGAAAACACTCCTTTACCTTCTTTGGCAGTCCACATATGGTCTGAAAGTGGGGTATGTGTGTGCCCTTGCTCTTGAGTTGGGGGAGTTAGCTGCTTTTCCTATTGCAGAATCCTCACTTTGGCCGCTTTGCTTTCTGTGTAGCAGCTGTAAGATGCAGCATGTTGACTGTTCCTTTCGGTTCCTGTCAACCACCCGCTCAAGCCTTCAAACTGGTTTTATTGCTGCACAAGTACTTCCCTTTTCTGGAGTTTTGGTGCTTTTGCTGGAGGTTTCCTCTTGTTCTTATGCAAGCTGGGAGGATCTTGTCCCTTCTTCCCACCAGCCTTCCAGGTATTTGTACTAGCTAGGAACCTGAGGGATACAAGCTTAAGGTGCACAGCTGCTTCTACTTGTCAAGTCTGTGTGGAGGTGGGAGTGGGAGCTCAAGCTCTGAAGGTGCTTGCACACCTTTGTGTGATGACAGCATCTTTCCAGCTTGGAGGCCAGCAATTACTCTGTAGGTCATTGGGCCAAACTGGCTTCCTTGGCTCTGGCTGTGACACCACCCAAGGACTTCTGGGTCATTTTTAACCAGGGGAAGGTAAGAACTTAATTTGGCAGGCACCAATTGTTCAGTTCATCCCTGTTGTTGCACAAACTGTGAGACTGCCACTCACTCACCTGATCATGGTGGATTCTCAGCTGTGTGGTAGGGCTGCCCCCCCCCCCCCCCCAGCACTGAGCAGTCCTCTCCAGTGCCATCCATCCAGCTAAGCTCTGTGCCTGTTACCACAAAATGACATGTTCCTTTTCTCTGCCAGCAGTGGCTTGCTGTGTGGTGTGTTTGTCCTCTGGTTCAGCACAAGCATCACAGCGCTGACTCATGCTCTTAGTGTCAGCATGGTGCATTTACCTGCTCATCTGTCCCACCTTCTGATGCTGTTGAGGTTGTAGAATTTGGTACCCACAGCCAACATGAAAGCGCAGTGTTTCTGAATGTGCTCCTCCGTATGCTGAACTCAGCATAGTTGTTCCATCCTCCTCCTATGGGGAGGCATTTGGATGGAGTTACCTGGATGATCGTGTAGTCCTTCAGGACTTTCTTGGGGACGTGGCTTGCTTATTTAAGCCTCACTGTTGGGGAAGTCTGTTACTGAAGAGCAGGTATGCTTTATTACCAGCATTAATGAAAACTTCAAACATAGGATTTTTGAGGCAGGTGGAATTGTTCCCTCTGTTTATTCAGTCTGGAAGTTGAGTTACAAATTCTTTCCAAGTTAGTCTTTAAGCCAAACCTCTTCAATGGGATTGATGTGAATTTTTTTTTCCCTTTATCTACCTGTTATGAAGTAAGGACTACAATTATCTATCAATGAGCCTGTTGATGAGTTTTCTGAGCCTCTTCACTAGTGTGAGTTTAGTAGGGGCTGTAGCGATAGGACAAGGGGTAATGGTTTTAAGCTAAAAGAGGGTAGATTTAGATGAGCTATTAGGAAGAAATTCTTTACTGTGAGGGTGGCAAGACATTGGAGCATATTGCCCAGAGAAGCTATGGATGCCCTGTCCCTGGAAGTGCTTGAGGCCAGGCTGGATGGGGCTTGGAGCAACCTGGTCTAGTGGGAGGTGTCCCTGCCCATAGCAGGGGGCTTGGAACTAGGTGATCTTTAAGGTCCCTTCCAACCCAAACCATTCTATCATTCTATGAAATGTATTTTCTTGGTGGGTTAGGTTGATTCCTTATGGTTTGTGACTGTTGAAAGTAACTTCTTTTCTTAAATGTCTCTGACTGTTGGATCTGAGAGTTGTGCTGAATGGCAGCATTTGCACTGGAATAGTTTTAAAAATAACCTGTATCCAGCAGATACTTTTTTCCCCTCTTTGTAAATGAGATGAAGAGAAGCCAGAAATCAGCTCACAGAAAGCTGAGCAATGAGGCCTCACAAGCACTGATCTTCCTTCAGCTCTTCTCTAGAAAGAATGTGTCATATTCTCATCTCTCCTTTAAAATGCAAAGCTGATATTGGATGACCCTGCTCTCCTAGGCACAAACTTGGAAGAAAATCTTCTGGGCTGGTACTGATAAAGCAACCTTTTGTTAATGTATGGATTCGATTGGTTCTTGCTGCTATGGAAACTCTCAGGCTTCAACTGGAGCCAGTGCTTCTGAACAGAGAAGGAAGGTGCCCTTTACTATGGAGGCAGGGTATCTTTGTGGCGAGGTGCAGCAGGATTCAGCAGCTCAGCTCCCTCTCACCTCCCTGCCTACTGGAGAGGAGAGTGGCGAAGACTGGACCAGGACTGAACTTTCTTCCAGCCTCCCCTTTGCAGTGACACTGATAGCAGTGACAAGGACTGGCAGGTCCCCAGGCAGCCTGTGCCCTCCTGCCAATGGGCTGCATTTCTCCAGTGAAGAAGGGGGAGGAGACCAGAGGAAAGAGCAGCAAGCGAACTAAATTGGCTTATATCATCTGTTATGTGCGGTCCCTTCCTGCTCTCCAGCCTGATGTTATCGCAGAAGTGCCAGCTTTTCCAGCATCAGGCTGAACAGGAATAAAAGCTGAAAGGGCCATCCAAGCCCTGGCTTTGGTTACTGTCACTTGCAGACAGCTGCATGACAGATGATCACAAAGTGTTGCAGAGCACCTGCTCCATATGTTGCTAAACCTGACAGATGTTCCCTGTGCACTGTTTTGTGCTAAGGCTTGACTTTTTTTTTTTTTTTAAAAAAAAAACACCCGAAGAAAGGGGAGAAGCTACTCCTGTAGCATGCCGGTGTGAGAAGACAGGTACTGTCTGTGGCCTGGGTCTAGATTCCTACCCAGGACTTAAAGTAATTTGTCCCCTTTTGAAAACGTGCCGTGCTTTATGTATAGGTGACAGCAGAAGGGCCTTTGTAATTACTGCTAATCTGGCCTCTTAAGAAAAGAGCTGCCTTTAACCCCAGATTTAGGCACTGGTTTTAACAAGTGGTTTAGGCATTCCAGCCTAGTTAAAATTGCATAGCTCAGCCTGTCTTCAGAAAGTGCTGAAAAGGCTTGGCTTCCGCTCCTTTCTTGGGAAGAGAAGAGGAGAAAATTCTTGGTCTTGCAGGCTGCTGGCAGAAGAGCTGAAGCCTTGCGATGAGTTGATAGAAGTATGGCACAAGGAGTCTTCCTTCAAATCTCTGGGAGACAGAAACATAGGATATGCCTAAAATTAAGCTTGTAATACAAGTCTGTATTTTCAGGTGGTCCTTTCTGAGTTCAGTCAAGCTCTATCTTAAAATAAGTTAGACTCTTTCCTTGTACATGCTTTGGCAGTTGGTGTATTTGTGCCCTGTTGTTGAGGCAGAAGTACTGGTGAAGGAGGTGTGCTTTTATTCAGCTCCTGGCATAGAGTGGAGCACACCTATTAGTGGCTGTTGTCCTCTGTGGCCTTCTTTATTGCAGTTCCTCCACCAGCCTCGCTGTGGGCATTCTTCTCAGCTGGCATTCTTCAGCTTTTTGTAAGACCTTGTTACACTTTTGATGCGTGCATGTGGATCTTATACCACTATCTGGCCTTGATCTGAAGAGCCATACTTGCCTTGGTGAGGGTGGTGTGTCCAAAAAGGACTGTATTTGGTAACAGTTCAAGCGTTGGACAAGATGCAGGAGAAGGCTCAGGATTCAAAGCTGTGTGCTCAGGCAGGCTGGGAAGGTTTGTGGCTTCCTGGATACCATGCTGGCCAAATGTTTCTGGTTACATCCTAAATGTTGCCACAGGTTCTTGGAGAGTTGTGTTCTCTGCCCAGGTCCCAGGGGTCATCTCCATTTTTTTGCTGACTAGACAGGCATGTCTCAGGCATTTGGGTCAGCTTTTGTGCTGACAGGCTGAAGGTGGGTCACCCAATCCAGCATGGCTAGAAAAGACCATGCTTTTTAGCATGGATGGTAGCTGCTGCTTCTCTTTGCTAACAAGTCGAACTCACAAGTAGTCGTCACCAGGTACCCATTGGCCAAATGCTATAGTCCTCTTGCCTATTATACTGGTATTTTGTATTCTTGTGCTTTGTTTTTGACTGCTTTGAGGTTTTTAAGGGAAAGCCCAACTTCTGTCAGCATGACCTTGAGGTCAGTGTTTATCCCTCACGTATGGCCCAGATCCAGAATTGTCAGTGGCCATCTGCCTTAGTCTTCAGCACCGTAGGTCCTGAGGGCTGGCCACGGTCCTGGGAGCCACAGCAAGGCAGTGCTGGAAAGATGGACGTGCAAGCTGCTTACAGTGTAGGCATGAGTCAACAGTGCTTAATGCAGTCAGCTTTCTTGCAGTGTAATATGTCAGTTTAAAATGTTTGTTCTCCTTGATATTTTGGAAGACGGCTTTACTAGTGAGTCATGAAGCACTGCCAGTGTTCCCGTACAAGAACACTTACAACGAGTGGGAACATCAGCATTGTGGTGCTGTCTGCAGTAGTTCTTACGCCCATTGCAGTGCAGCTTTCTGCCCCCACCTCTCAAGTGTGTGGTGATCTCTGAGGCTAGTTTCCCTTCACCTTAAGTTACACCATGGAAGAGGACACCCCTGCTCTTCCCACACCCTTCTTCACAGTGCCACCTGAGGATGTCAGCACAGGAGCTGGCATCTCCTTGATCCTGGTGGTGGTCTGGTGAAGACACTGGTGGCCTTCAGTCAGGGCTCAGTAACATTTAAGAAGTCCTCTGGCTGGGTCTTCAAGAGCACAGCACAGTTTGTTTCTGTGGAGAGGTATGTTACCTGTTGGAGGGTAATGTTGGCATTAAGGGCAGGGTTTACTCCACTTAATGGTTAGGAAGGGCAGAGTTACCTTCCTGACTTCTGGTTAGAGATACTTTGTGTGTTACAACAGGAAAATAGAGCTTACTGCTCTTTGTGCCCATCCTGCTAAAAGGCGTTTGAACAGGGAGGTATGCAGTTCAAATTCAGGGTAGGTACACTGACAGACAGGCATCTAAACTTAAATACTGTAGAACAAATTATCTTCAAGAGATTTTTGGGGTTTTTGTACAAGATTTTTGGTTTTTTTACTGGGGAAGATAATGGAATATGGGATCTGGTATGTCCTTTTGTAGTCACCAATAACTCCGCTCCTGAACCTTACCCCCTGCCTCTCATGAGTCTGAATTGATGGGTAATCTGTCTTGCCAACTATAGATCAGTTTTGGAAGGGGGATGCTAAACTGGCCTGCATGTTTTGCTGCTGTTTGAGCTATAGTGGTGGTGTTGGAGGACAGCATTGCTGCTGTTTGAGCTATAGTGGTGGTGTTGGAGGACAGCATTGCTGCTGTTTGAGCTATAGTGGTGGTGTTGGAGGACAGCAAAGCATCTGCTTGGATGAACTGGTCTCCCTCAAGCTGTTGTGTGGATTGTGTGCTGCGTTTTACAGTGTAATTGGAAGGCCTCCGAATTTTATAAGCCAGCTAAAATAGTTGAACCTGTGCCTCTGTTTAGCAGAGGAAGGATGACTAATATTTAGGCCTTCAGATAGTTTCTGCTTTATATTTGTTTGAAACTACTGGTATTTTTCTGTCTTTCTTTGTGGATAGTGTCCATTTTTAGTGATAGCCCTTTACTTTGAGTTAGTCTGCTGAAAAACACTAAGCTGTGTCTGAGCTATAGTGTCTGGTTTTCAAGCCCTGTAGATAGATAGCTTCCTCTTTAAAAATGTCTCTGAAATGCTACTTGCTATAAAGTATTTTTTCTCACATTCACTTGTAGGTGAGAAAATACCGGCTATATATCTGTTTTCTTCAGCGGTTGTGGAGGAATATATGGAGCAGCCATAACTGGGTTTGGAGACTCTCCTCACCTGGTGCCTGGCTCCTCTGCATCACAGCCACAGAATGGGTTTTTGTGTGTCTGTCGCTCCCTCCCAGGTGTGCCTGCGCATCTGAAACTAGTCATGCTGCGTTTTCTTGGGGGCAGTGGAGTACTTGGCAGTGAGCCTGGGGTCTTCTTGATGGCTACAGCCTGTTCTTATTGCCACTTTCCCAGGAGCCCTTGGACAAGGGCAGTCATCTCATTGATATCTCTAGGCCATGCAGTGGAGAAGGTCTGAGGGACTCTGCAGAGCTGGTGGCTGATATCCTCAGAATTTAGGAGGCATATGCTTCGTTGTTGCTTATCTTTAGGAAAGAAGGCTGCTGAAAGTAGGCAGGGGGTTAAAAGAATCTTGCTCTGGTGGCCGAAGTCTGCTTGTAGCCCATAGGTGAGGCACTCCTAAATTCAAGAGCAGTCTGTGTGGGCACAGTCTGTGTGGACATGTGTGTCTACCTAGGTGTTCGTGATCTCCATCTGAAGCTAATGAAGGTGTCTGAAACTAATGAGTCTGCTTAGATAATTGCGCTTCTCTAAAGTGTGGATAATAGCACTGCCTCCTGTCACTGGCAAAACTGGGACCCCG
Source organism: Falco rusticolus (assembly GCF_015220075.1). Taxonomy (NCBI): domain Eukaryota; kingdom Metazoa; phylum Chordata; class Aves; order Falconiformes; family Falconidae; genus Falco; species Falco rusticolus. Next base: position 1,509,194 of record NC_051190.1, read on the forward strand.
AGACATTTTGTGATTGGCTTTCAGTGAAAACTGGGACTGGTACCAGACCTGAGCATCACATGCACATCTCCTGAGTATGGCAACTACTGTTATCACACAGATGAATCTCTTATTTCTCTTATCCCGTGAAGTTTAAACTACAGGAAGGTGTGAAATTAAACTTGTCCCCTATGTTGTTTGGAATAACTGAAAACTCTGCTTTAGTCATTGGCAAAATAAAGGGAAACCAAATCAAAGACAAAGCTGTGTCAGCAAGGGGAGACTTAACTCTGTAAAGCACTGATCTGTTGCAGATGCTGGCACCTTGCTTGTTATCACATACTAACTACCATTAAATCAAACTAAAACATAAATGATACAAGCAAGCCTCTGCTGCTGAAATTTCTTCTTGTTGATAAGCAAATGAGAGGGAGGAGAGAAATCCACAGCATGTTTTTGTCTGTGGTACAATTTAGGCTCTGAGTTTAGTGGACGGACTTTGAATGATACCTTGAGGAGACTTTGATATGTGTTGCTACAGTTGGGGTTGTTGGGGTGGTTCTTCCACCCCCCACCCCATTTCCTGCCCCCACCTTAAAAGCCAGCTGAATATTCACATTGTTCCCCTTACACTGAATGTAGTTGTGGTCATGTAACCACAAAAGGAAATGTTTTCCATTGGATCAGTGAGATGATTCAACTCAAATGTACGTACACTCATACTATCCCAAAATCCAGTGCGAGGGAGTGAGCAGGAGCGTGCAGATGAGGAGAGAGAAGCATTGTCCTATTGTGGGGAGCTTTTGAGTTAGATTGGGTTAAACGTTATAGAGTATCGCCCCTCCTGAATCGCTTGAGCTGCATCTCTCCCATGATTGAATTGGAGGGGAGGGAGAAGAGCCCATCTTCATCCAGAACATCCCCCTGCCTGGCAGTGTTGTGTAGCTGTGGAGACATCCCGTGGCCAGATGGGGAACAGCCTGAGCTGTGTCCCTTGTCCAGGCCTCCAAGATCCCTTAGTTCTTAAATCATCATTGCCCTCGGCTGTGGCTGTACTGAGAAACTGGAAATTTGATGAATTCGGAAACTCTAGTCACCGTAAGGTTCTTGTACCAAAGACTTTGGATAACTCATCGATGTGAGGAAATGCTGTTGTGCTTTCTCCAGCAGCCTCCGGAGTATGATCTAAGCTGGAAAGGACAAATTATCTGGAGAGAATTTGGACAGCGTTAGTTTTCCGTTATACTGTGGCTGTGCTGGGCACTGAAAACATTGAAAGAGCATCTGTGTTCTCTAAAGCACTTCTAATCTCATCTGGATTTGGCCATCTCTCTTGCCTACCTCTAGAGACTGGGGACTGTAGTGCATGTAGGTTCTGTGAAAGCATCAGGAAATAGTTATTGTCCCAAAGGGCTTAGACTAATAAAGGAGAGAATCCCAAGTGGAATCCATTTGGTTACAGCATATGTACAGTGACAGAATGATTGTTTTATTACATAAGAGACTCTTGGAATAGCTTGAAGAGAAGCGAGTCAATAAAGGAGTAAACGGTGTTAAGAGTAGGAGGTGAACAAGAATTATTTAGTCTTTTAGATGTTAAAAATGCAGAGGCACAGAGGTGGAATTCAGATTCTTGAAATGTTTGTTTTGCCTGTGTCAGTCACCATTACTTATAGGCAAGTGTGGGCTTGGTTTTAATTGTGCTGTAGCTCAGGGTTTGTGCTCCGTTATCATGTTGCCTTACTGATAAAATGAACTAAAGGAAGCAAATTAAATGTTTTGAAGATGGGAGGCTGAAAATACTCTTTATCTCCTCCTTTCCCTCTTTCCTGTCATCACTATTGGAGAAGCTCTAGATGAGGCTGCCTCTGAAATTAGTGTGTGTTTACCTGTAGGATTAAAGAGGTAATGAGTAGCATTCTGGAACAAGGGGGATGTAAACAAGAGAACAGAAGAGGAACAATTATGGATATAAATAAATACCAAAAACTTTTCCGAGCCAGCGGGCAGTGAATGCAAGTGGTCCTCTGTTCACAGAAATCTCCTTTGCTTTTTCAGATTACTGTGAGGAAGTAGATTGCCAGGATTTCCCCCCTGTGGCTGCCTGACTGCTGCTGAGCTACCCCTCCCAGCCCATGTGGCTCTCCCCATGCTCTAAGAGTGCAACTGGTGCCCAACGCAATGTGTGTTTGTCAAACCATGGAAGTGGGCAAGTATGGCAAGAATGCCACTCGATCCGGAGACCGGGGGGTCCTGCTGGAGCCTTTCATTCACCAGGTGGGCGGCCACAGCAGCATGATGCGCTATGACGACCACACTGTCTGCAAGCCCCTCATTACCAGAGAACAGCGCTTCTATGAATCTCTGCCCCCAGAAATGAAGGAGTTCACACCTGAGTACAAAGGTGAGGCCTGGTGTCATTCCAGGGTGCAGTTACATGCTTCAAAAACCTGCCCTGTCGTTTTCCTGAGCTACTGATGTCTACTGTCTTCTGGTGTCGTTTCATTTGTTGTTTTTAATGCTCTTTGGCAGGCTAGCAATTTGATAGGAACACTTGCAAAAGAGAAGTCTTTTTCTGTAGGCATGCAGAGTTCCTCTTTCTAGACAGAGAATATGCAGTGTGACAGTTGTAGTCTGAAGGTTAAAGTTGTGGACGTGTAACTGATGTAATTCTACTAGCAAGTTATTGTCAATTGCAGCCTTGACCTTGAGCAAATGAAGCTAGATCATATACTGAATGTTTGCGCATTCCAGTCCCACAATTTATTGCTTCCTCATCCTATCTCTTTTATGGGCCCATATCAGAAAGCTGCTGAAGCAGGAAGCATTGCTTTCCCAGTGCTGAGATGGAGCCTTGTCCCCAGCCGCTTTGAAGGAATGGAATTTTCCAGTGTCTGTATCGTTGCAGGAGGTTGGCAGCTCATCCGTACCTTTCAGAAGCTTGATATGGTTTCGACCATGTGTGTTTTAGTCAGGATGGTGACACTGGCAGTTAGCGTTCTAGGGGGACTCAGCTTTCTTACTGCCTCTGCTTCTTAGTCACCATGTGGCATTGAGAAGACAGTGCTTCAGACAGCTGGGACCACCGTCTGTTCAGGGTCTTGCCGTTTGATCTGGCTGCAGCCTGAAGGTCTTGAAGCAGTGTCAGCTTACCTATCTGTGTCTGTATGCAGGTCATGAATGAAAGAACAATCTCAGACAGATGGGTCCTCTTGTACCCTGAAGCCACTCTGGAGCCATACGGTGCTCTAGTGACCCATCAGAAATCTCAGCTGAAGGCTGTGCAGTTACTAGAACAGATACGGTGTCAGCCTTTCCTTGGGATGTGTTTAAAACTGATAAAGCTGGTAGTCCAGATGGAGACACATCTTCTTGAAGTCAGATGCTTCTGGTAACCTAAAGGCAGGGGGGCGTGCACCTCCACCCTAGTGTAGGATCTCATCTGAGAGTCCCATGCAGTTTCCTGATAGTCCCAGAAGTTGTTCTTACTGATCTGGGGGAGGGGAATATTGGAGATGGTATTTCCTGTCTGAGCACACTGATGTTACTTTTAAGATTGCCCTTTCATGGAGATATCTTGAGAAGCACGTCCAGGCAGGCAGAGCACGTTGGATAGCATTTATGTAGTGACGTGCTGGAGTCTTGAACTGCTCTGAAGTTGTGTCGAGTCACCTGAACCTTGGAAGTATTATCATGTGTAGATAAGGAAAAAGAAAGGACGGTAACATGATGGCCTACATCAACTGAGCAGTGCAAGGTTTCCTCATGGTTGTGATGAATAATTTGATTTGGTACATCTAGCATCTGATACTCCTGGCAACTGTTCAATACTGGTGACAGGCTAATGAAAGATTGTTGTCATTGTAAGTTAGGAGATGACCCAATAGTCTCATTTTCAGGACTGGGGAAGTCCCAAAAATGCAAATGCTAGCCCTAAGTAGAAGTGTTAGCTGTCCTGCTTTGTGGCCGGCCAGCTAGGTACATTCAGAGTCTGCTGTGGAAGATCTGTACCTTCCCTTGGACTATGGTGCTTTTCAAGAGCCTTCAGAAGTCAAAACTGGACAGGATGCAAATGGTCCTGCTTGTCTGCACCTGGCTGAGGTAGTTTTATTTCCAGACCCCTGGGACCTTGCAAATCCCTTTTCTGTGAAACTGGCTGACTTGTGGTAAGTGGTGAGTGTCACCTCAGCCTCGGAGCTGTGTACTTCATTGCTCAGATGCTGGAGAGCCCCTTTAGCCCAGGAAGCACGCTCCTCTTTGGCCGGTAACAACCTTGCCAACAGCAGGAATGCTTCTGCAGGACATAGATCCTTACCCAAATGAACTAGGTATGTATTTCGTATGCTTTGCCCCCCTCAACATCTTGGTAGACTGTGCTTGACTTTCTCCAGTTTGGCGATGTTTGCTGAAGGACTGAACGGAAGGAAATACACCCCTCAGCCTACCAGCTGCTCTTTTGTCCTTCATTTCCTGTGGGTGGCAGAGCTTCCCCTGCTGCTGCCGACTGTTCACTCAGGTAGTGACGCAGAGCACTGTTTGGGGGATTTCTCCTCCGTGCTGTGCTAACAACATGTGTGTTCTTGTAGTCTTACTGCTCTGGATTTGCTTTTCTGCTTTGTGAGATGTGTTTTCCTTTCTCCTGTTGAACATTTGGATGCTAGTGGTTGTGTATTCCCTCCCCTGGGAAACTAAACTGACGTGTCACTTCTCTCTGGCAGGTGTGGTATCTGTCTGTTTTGAGGGGGACAGTGACGGCTACATTAACCTGGTGGCCTATCCCTACGTGGAGAATGAGGCTCTGGAGCAGGATGATATGCCAGAGAGGGACCAGCCACGACGCAAGCACTCACGTCGGAGCCTTCACAGATCAAGCAGCGGCACCGAGCACAAGGAGGAAAAGCCTGGCCTGGCCAGTGACAGCACTGAAAGGTAAAACTTTGAGGGCCCAGTAACAACGTGAGTGGGAAATCTCTCTTCCCCTTTCAACTTCGGTGCTTCTTCTGTTGAGGGCATTTTGCACTTCCATGCAGTGGGCAGACTCTTGCACTTGCTAGCCTGGCACACTGTGGCACTGCAGACCGTGTCGGGAGTTCTGCTGGGTCCAGGACTAACTCATCCACATGAAACTCTTCTGACACAGGGTAACCCTTGGCAGTTTATTGGATGCGGAACCAAAGTGTGTGGAGCAGATTTAAACACTCTTCAGACCACTTGGTTATTAACCCAGAGGTTTCTTCCAAGGGTGCTTTGAATATGGGTCTCTGCCTCCTCACACCAGCCAGAGCTCCCTGAGAAACAAATGTTCCTGCTTACTCTATCAATTATGATGCAGCCTAGCAGAGATGTTAAACCAGATCCTTGAGCGTGGGTCTGCAGCCCAGGGTATTAAGTGAGGATTTGCTGTTAAGAAGGTTTATGTTGTGTGAAGTGTGCAGGGAACAGGAGATGTGTGCAAGGGGAGGGTGTGACAGTTGTAGGTATCTGGAGAATGCATGGATTCTAACAGGCCAGTTTTGTTCTGTCTTCATACCAGCAGCATCCAGGAAATGAAGAGTCCCAGGGTGGACTTGCACATCCATTCAGATGTTCCATTTCAGATGTTGGACGGGAACAGCGGTCTGAGCTCTGAAAAGATCAGCTATAACCCCTGGAGCCTGCGCTGTCATAAGCAGCAGCTGAGCCGCATGCGATCAGAGTCCAAGGACCGAAAACTCTACAGTATCCTTTGGGAAGCAGAGCTGAGCGTGTCAGGTTGCTGCTGCTGCCCTGGCATTACACGTCTGTGCCCTGGGCAGCTACACCTGCATTTCCCTTGGCTTCTCTATCCTTCGTACGACCAAAGCTGCGTTACGTGTTTCTTTTCCCTATTCCTTCCTGCTTTCCATACAGTGACACTCATGGCTGACACTGATGCTCAGAGAAGCCGTGTTTCTGACTAGAGCCCATGTTGTTCTTCTCTTTGTTGGCTTGTTTTGGCAGCAGATGCAGGTCTACCCTGTTCAGTCATTGCTTGGGAGGGAGCTGTGTTTGTCCTTGTCATCTTTCTTGAGTCTTTTCCAGTTCTACTGTATCCTTCTGCAGACAGTGACCAGAACTGCACAAGTATGGAAGATACAAGTGAACCAGAGTTTTCCACTGGTGTTCAATGCTGTTTTCTCTCCTCTCCCTCAATTCCTAACTCTCTCTTGTTCTAAATTTTACTTTGTTACCCCAAGATCCCGTTCCTGGCTGGTAGTAGTAGTCCCAAAACACACTGCTTTGTACATTTGAGAATCTTTCTCTCCTTACGTTTAATATCTTGCCTGTAAACTTAAGCAAATTTTGCCTGCCCATTTAATGGTCAAGTCAGTCTCCTAAGGTTCTTGTGGAGTTTTTCACAACTGCTCCTCATTTGTGCAACCTTGAGTAACTTAGTACTTGGAGCAGATTTGTCATGTCACTGTTCACTCGTCTGGATCACTTGTTGAACAGCGTGGCTCCCCCCACAAAGACCCTGCTGGTGACTTTGGCTTTAAGGCCGGTCAGGCTGGTTTGTAGTTCTCCACATCTCCGCACATCAGCGTTGCGGTAGCCCCTGTTCAGTCTCCTGGTGTTACAGCAGTATTAAATAAGTTACACATCTTTTATTTTCTGTTTGATGTGTGATCTTGTCTCTTGGCATTTGTTAGAGAATTCTCTGAACTCAGAAAGTTCTGGCTTGGGAATCCCCTAAACTCTTCCCCAGTCACAAAGCAGCAGAATATTGACATCTCTTTTTAGGGAGCATCTTCACGCACCCCATCCCACACCCCTCCCCTGTAGGTCCTTTTGTACTTTATCTTTAAACTCTTCAGGCAGCCTGACTGGCTGCTTCATATGGCTGAAGATTTGTTTTCTCTGCTTTTGCAAATTGCTCCTCATGCTTTTGTCTTAAACTTGCCAGCTTGTGGACTTTTTTTGTTTCATCTGCTGGAGCTTGATTCTGTTTTCCTCACATAGAAACAAACTTACTTTTAATAGCTGTATTCTTCATCATTTTAAATGTGTGGGCTTCCTTTTCCTATGCTCAAATGTGTGCTTTGAGCCTCCAGCCTTTGTTTTTTTGCCTACACCACTTGCAGAGAAGTAATTTCTCTTTAGCTGTCCTATTTTTTTAATAACATTTCCTTATTTTTATGAAGTTCCTCTTTCAAAATCAAACATAGTTATTGCTAGATACTACTCAATGTTAAACTTCCTTGCAGGCTTAATCTAGCTGTGCTCTGGTTGCCGTTTCAGTGTAACATGAACTGTGCCCTGCAGGGCTACTCACGGCAAACATCAGGGTTGTTTTTTCCCCTTTGGGACAACCTGCTGCACTGATTGTCTTGGGTTTGTTCTGTGCTGTGCCCTAATGGAGGGTTTGCCCGTTGTGTGTGCTGGTAATTGAAGGCTCCCGTTACCCTTCTGTTTCCTGTCTTTGTAGCCTCCCTGGTTTCCTCCTGTGTCAGGCAGTGTTGCTGTTCTGGGCAGGCCAATAGCAACAGTACTGTGTTATTAATTGAGCCTTGAATTTGCAGTCTGTGGGGATTGTATTGTTTATCCATATGGTTAAATTGTTAATCTGATTAGACTTCAAGCTCTCTCTTAATGTATCAGTAATTCTTACTGGCATACCCTATCTTTCCTGACATTAGTGTTTTGCTCTTCGGTTCGCTCTGCTAGAGTTTCCCGTACACCTGCATGTGATCTTGCTGACTGTTGGCCATTCCACTTTCCATGCTTGCTTCTTCTACCAGCTGTCAAGGCCTGGGTGCCTCTATTTTTGGGTTTTACCCTCCTCTTCACCTCCCTGGGTGGCTCATTCTCTCTGTTCTTTGGTTCCTGTTTGTTTGCTGCCTGATCCTGTCTGATGCTGGCCCAAGTCCCTGTCTGGTGGCCTAGGGGAGCGGTGTCTCTGACAGGTGAGCTCTCCTTGACATGTCTCCCAGAGTTCCTTTTGCTGGAGAACGTGGTGCATCACTTCAAACTTCCCTGTGTACTTGATCTGAAGATGGGGACCAGGCAGCATGGAGATGATGCATCTGAGGAGAAGGCCGCTCGGCAGATGAAGAAGTGTGAACAGAGCACTTCGGCCACCTTGGGTGTGCGCGTGTGTGGGATGCAGGTAGGGATCCATGGGGTTGCAGGTCTTCACGTTCATTTTTGCAGCTCCATTAGACTTGCTATTAGTGTTTTCTGCTAAGCACTGGGTTAAGAGTTTCCCACTTCAGGTAGGTACACCAATGTTGTGCTACATGCTTTCTGTCTTCATTTCTAAGCCTAGAACAAAGGAACCCGCTTCTCCTGCAATGGCCTGCTTTATCCAAAGCTGTTTTGTTCACAGGCATTAGGGGATTTTCTAATAAAATTCTTCTTGTGGCTTAGTGTTCAGCCAGAATCAGGAGGTGTCCCTCTGTCGCAGCATCAGCTGACATTTGCTTCTGCACTGTACTGAGTTAAAAGGCTGCTCTTGTGGCTGGGCCCTGCCCACAGGGATTTGCTGCTGATGCTGTTGTGCAATAGCCTCTCCTTTCCCCACCCGCAGAAGGATTTTGTAATCCAGATCTCTGCCCACAGACTCTGAAGCAATGAGGGCCTCTCATCAATCACATGCTGCGCAATAACAGCAACACATATCAGCAGCTCCCGCTGATGGAAGATTGTCTGAGTTGCTGTAAGACTTTGCTTTTAAAGCCTCAGGTTCTGTTGTGCCATGCCTCTTGGGGACACTTGGACTGATTAGCCACCTTTTGGGTGTCCTGGGAGAGAACCAGTGCTTGGATGCCCTGGCTGTGCCTGTGGGCTGTACCCATGAGCTGCTTTGGGATTCGGGGAACCTGCAGAGCAGTTTCCTGCTCCCTCCTGAGCATGGTGGGGACAGAATGAGTTCCCTCTGCCGTGGCAGTGCAGGACAGCTCAGGGCTCTCTGTGTGTGGCCTTAACCTGTTGCTCCTACTTGACGTGTGTTTCCTTTGGTGTCCTAGGTCTATCAGCTGGATACAGGGCATTACTTATGCAGGAATAAATACTATGGACGCGGTCTTTCCATTGAGGGCTTCCGCAATGCCCTCTACCAGTATCTCCACAATGGCATTGAGCTGCGCAAGGACCTCTTTGAGCCTGTCCTCGCCAAACTGCGAAGCCTGAAGGCGGTTTTGGAGAGACAGGCCTCCTACCGCTTCTACTCCAGCTCCCTTCTCATCATTTACGATGGGAAGGACAGCAGGGCAGGGATGTTTGTGGAGCGCCGGCCAGAGATGCGCCTGAAGCGGGTTGACAGCTCTCTCCCAGAGAGCCTTCAGGATGGTGGCAGCATGGAGCCCAGCTCCTCAGCCCAGCCTAAGGTGGACGTGCGTATGATTGACTTTGCACATAGCACGTTCAAAGGCTTTCGCGATGACCCCACTGTGCATGACGGACCTGACATGGGTTATGTGTTCGGGCTGGAAAGCCTTATCAACATCATGGAACAGATGCGTGAGGAAAACCAGTAGCCCTGGGCTATGGCCTCTTATTGTTGTCCTGGTGGCAGGAGCAAGACAAGACCACCTACTACCACAGGAAAAAAGCAGACAACTTCGGTTTTAAACAATTGTATTGCTCCATTGTTTTTAAATGTACTTGGATAGAAGAGCTGAGGGGAGGCAGGATGGAAGAGCTCCTCATGCCAACAAGATGGTTCTGACCGCGCTAGCTCTGCTTTCTGGAGGAGGCTCTGTAGATGCCTGCTAGGTGTTGGGTGTCCCAGTTCTTTGCTCGTGGCATGTGCATTCTGGAGGGAGGACTGGACACAGGGAAGAGAAAGCTCTTCAAGGGGCTGGAGCTGTGGTGGGAGGAGCCTCCTGCCTCAGGAGCCCCGGGGAGAGCCTTCCCTTGGAAATTCTCCTGAGCCATTTGGAAAGGGCCCTTGACTAACAGTTGGCAGTGTCTGTGGGGCTGATGGTGAGCAGCACGGGTGCTGATCCCTGCGTTTGTCGCTGGCTCTGCCCTGGGGTTTGCCGATGGGGCTTTGCTTTTGATGCTGCCTTTTTCTGCTGTTTGGGCACTGTGATTTCCAAATACGGAAATAAAATGACCAAATGCACCCCCTGGCAGAGCTGCGGCCGGGAGGGAATGCCGCACCCCTGGAGTTGTGCTCGAGCCTGGGGCCTGCTTGCTCCCCGAGGGGCTGGAACGGGCAGGCCTGCATGCAGGCGGGCGGGGGGCTCTGTGAGAGTATCTCTGCCCTGGACCACTGACCAAGCAAAGAACTCAGCTCGTGGGCTAGCAATAGTATCTGTAGCAGTTAATGTGACCCCAGCTGTGCAGCGGGGCGTTTCGGGCCATTTCAACCCTTCCTGTCGTGTAACATTGGTCCCACAGGTTGTATGCGAGTATGTCCCTCCGGCACAAGGCTGCCCTCTTCCCCCCGGCGGGGCCTCTGCCCTGCTGCCCCTGCTTTTCTGGCAGGTCCGTGCATGGGGATGGTGGAAGAGGAGGCCGAAGATTAGGGCTGACCTCTCTGAGGGTCTCCAGGGGGGCAGGTAAGGGGGGACCTGGCTGAGTGGTGAGTGCCCTCACCTGAGTGCTTAGCTGTGCTTCCACAGATAAATGACCAGTTTGTGGATGAAAACAGCCAGCAGGGATGTGCTCCGCTGGCTGGGTTCCATCTGTGAGCTGGCGCTTTACCCATGGCTTCCCTTGATGAGGGCATTAATGTTTGATACTGTGGCCTGGTGGTACTCTGCATCACCCCCTGTGTTTCTGTGCTGGGACCCCCGATTGCTCCTTTCCTCATGTCACTGACTTGTTCCATGGCACTACCGTTACCCTGGCTGCCTGAGAAACTGCCTGGGTACCTGCCAGGCCAGGGTGGGGGTTATTGTTTGTTTGTTTGAAACTTCAGGAAAGCTTGTTTGGCGAATACTCGCATGTAGCATGTGTGCCAATTCGGTTTGTGCACAGTCTGCTTGGAAGGCGTTGGTGCTGGGCTGGGGGCCAGCTGTGGCTGCAGCAGCGGGTGCAGGTCTGTGGCACTGGGTGGGGAAGGGGGCAGGGAACGTGCCGGCTTTGTCCTGAGCTACACCTCTTCCAGGCTCCCAGCTACTCAAACACTTGCTGAAGCCACCGCTCCTCTCTGGCGCTTTATGGACCAGGACCTTTATTCATGCCACCCTGCCCTGGGTTACTTTTTCATTGCTTCTGCGAGTCGCTGCCCTGCCAGGCAGGGTTTGGGATTTTCAGGGAACAGGTTTGCAGGAGGGAGCGAGGCTGGCCCAGCCGCTGTGTTACCCTGCCTGGCCCCGGCCCAGCGCAGCCCCCCCTCTGCATGCCCTGGGCCCCAGCGGGCTGCGCGCGGGCAGGTGCAGGACCCTTCCTCGGGCAGCTCAGCACCCCCCGCCGCGCTGACTCCGTCCATGCCCCTTCCTCGCTCGGCCAGGTGCAGGCAGGGCTGAGGGGCGAGGGAGGGGGCGAGGGGCCCGTGCCCCCTGCCAGCCGCCTCTCCCCTTGGGACCGTCGTCGTGGGACTCCACAGCTTGTACATAGCCTTGACCCCCGTTTGTTTTTACATGAATAATCACCCTGTTTGTGCTTCACAGAGAACCAAAAACCATTAAAGGATCTGTTTTTGTCGGTGGTGTGCCGTGCCTGCCTCTGCGCGCTGTGTGCGGCCGGGGCCGGGGGGCTCGGGCTGGACCCGTGTGCGGGTGGCTTAAACTCACCCGCCCCCCGGGGGGTGCAGCTCTGCCCCTTCCCTCGCCTCACCGTGGCTCGCCGCGAGGGAGAGCGCCGCCCTGGGCTGGGTGCAGTGGGCTGCAGCAGCCACCCGACCTGGCAGCTTCCCGGAGGCCAGCGGGACCCTCTGCCCCGGCGCGCTGCGGCTGCTCTGCCCTTGCTGGTCTGCATCCAGCCTCGGGCAGCCGGTGCTGCGACGGTGACGCGGGCGGGCGATAGGACCCGGGGCGAGCGGCGGGGCGGGCGGCGGGGCGGGCGGGCGATAGGACCCGCGCGGCGGTGACGCGGAAGGCGCGCGCGGCGCTGACGTGTCGGTGCGGGCGCGGCGCGGCGGGGGGATGCGGGCGCTGATCCTGGTGGGCGGCTTCGGGACGCGGCTGCGGCCGCTGACCCTGAGCCGGCCGAAGCCGCTGGTGGAGTTCTGCAACAAGGCGCTGCTGCTGCACCAGCTGGAGGCCCTCCGGCAGGTGGGGGCGCGGGGGGCGCGGGGGCGCGGGGCCGCCCCGCCGCCGGCTGACCCGCGCTCCCGCAGGCGGGGGTCAGCCATGTGGTGCTGGCGGTGAGCTACATGTCGGAGGCGCTGGAGGCCGCCATGCGGGAGCAGGAGCAGCGGGTAAGGCTCTCCCCCCCGCCCCCCCGCCCCCCCGCCCCCGCCTGGCCCCGCACTCACGCTGTGCCCGCAGCTCGGCATCCGCATCTCCCTGTCCCACGAGAAGGAGCCGCTGGGCACAGGTAGGGGGCGGGGCGGGGCGCAGGCAGGACGGAGCGGGGAGACCGGGATGGGTACGGGCAGGGCTGGGGACACCAGGGGGACCCCACGGGCCGCAGGGTGGGTGTGGGCGGGTAGGGCTGGGAGGAGCGGGGGCAGCGGGAGGGGCATGCCGGCATGGGCACGGGCAGGGTAGCGGGGACCAGGGACATCAGGACAGGCACGGTTTGGACCAGGGACAGTGGGGCTGGTGATGGTCCAGGGGGCCTGGCGACCTGTGGGCCAGTGGGGAGCAGGGACGCTGGGACAGACGCGGGTGGGGCCGGGAGGCCGCGGCGGGCAGGGGGCTCACCCCGTCCCTGCATCACTCACGGCTGGGCAGCGGGGCCGCTGGCGCTGGCACGGGACCTGCTGGCCGAGGGCGGGGAGCCCTTCTTTGTCCTCAACAGCGACGTGATCTGCGAGTTCCCCTTCGCGGCGCTGGCCCGTTTCCACCGGCAGCACGGCGGCGAGGGCTCACTGGTGGTGACCCGTGTGGAGGAGCCGGCCAAGTACGGTGTGGTGGTGAGCGAGGCCGACACTGGACGCATCTGCCGCTTTGTGGAGAAGCCACGTGTCTTTGTGTCCAACAAGATCAATGCCGGGCTCTACATCTTCAGCCCTGGCATCCTGCAACGCATCCAGGTATGGCCCAGGGCAGCAGGCTGGGCCGGGCTGGGGGGCTGTGCCCCCTGCTCAGCCCTGTGCCCTTTCCTTGCAGCTGCGCCCCACCTCCATCGAGAAGGAGATCTTCCCAGCCATGGCGCAGGAGGGGCAGCTCTATGCCATGGAGCTGCAAGGTAAGGCCTTGCACACGGTGCAGGCAGCATGGGGGAGGGGGGGGTGTCTTGCTTGCACTGCCACCCCCACACTGGGGGCTGTCACCACACCTTTGTCCCCGCAGGCTTCTGGATGGACATCGGGCAGCCAAAGGACTTCCTTACGGGCATGTGCATGTACCTGCAGGCGCTGCGGGCTCAGCACCCCGAGAAGTTGCACTCGGGGCCTGGTGTCGTAGGGAATGTGCTGGTGGTAAGTGCCAGCTCCCAGCACGCTGACCCCAGGCATGTGTCACGGGCTCTCTGTGTCATCCCACTGCTGTCCTCGGTGCCGTCCTCAAGCTGTGCCCTCCTGTCCCCACACTGGCCGAGTAGCACGGGCTGTGCCAAGAGCTCTGGCTGCCCTCCCAGCCCTGGTGCAGCCCCTCTTCCTTCCAGGACCCCAGCGCCAAGATCGGGGCAAACTGCGTCATTGGCCCCAACGTGACAATTGGGGCCGGCGTGGTGGTGGAGGATGGAGTGCGCATCAAACGCTGCACCGTGCTGAAGGGGGCCCGCATCCGCTCCCACTCCTGGCTGGAGTCCTGCATCGTGGGCTGGAGCTGCTCCGTGGGGCAGTGGGTGAGGACGTGGGTGCCCTTGTGAGGGATCAGGGATCAGCTTCTGCCCTCCTGCCTCCTCAGGCTGCAGCTGAAGGGACGGAGGGATGCACCGGTGCCTGCAGGCAGGAGCAGGAGTGGCACCGAGCCCTGAGCCAGGGCAGGCATGACGGGGCTTCTCTGGGGCAGGTGCGCATGGAGAATGTGACAGTGCTGGGCGAGGATGTCATTGTCAACGACGAGCTCTACCTCAATGGGGCCAATGTGCTGCCACACAAGTCCATCGCCGAGTCTGTGCCAGAGCCGCGCATCATCATGTAGCGGCCCCCAGTGGGGCCTGTGCTCCTGGCTCTGCTTGGATTAAATATTTATATTTCCATTTACCGTTGAGTGTCATCTGAGCATGGCCCGAGCACTGGGTTGCTCACCAGGGCTGGCCTGGCTTCCCCGCCCCACCACCCCACCCCCCCACCCCCAGTGTCTCAGGGCACCACGTAAGGAAGAATAATTTAATGCTGCATTTCATGAAGTCAGCCCTCTGCCAGGGGCAAGGTAACAGCCCGAACGCCCAGCCTGGCCCCCCTGCCCTGGCCCCAGGGCTGCTGTGCGTTCCCAGTGCTGCCGCGGAGCCGAGGCCTCGGGCTCCCCTCCCTGAGAACGGCCCGTGGGGCAGAGAGGCTGCCACGGCTCAGGCGCTGAGCAAGGGGGATGCTGGTCCCAGAGCCTGGCACCGGGCCTCCCCGCTGCCGGCCTCCCTCCCCGCAGCCCCCTGCCCCACGCTGTGGCTCCGTGCTGGGTCCTGGCCCTGTGGGCGAAGGGCCCGTGGCCCTGGGCAGGGCAAACATTTGGGGAGATGCCAGCGTGCTCCAGGGGGGCCCGCTCAGCTGGGGGAGCCCGTGGTACAGGGCTGGGCTCTATGAGCTGGCTGGCTTGGTGAAGTCGTCCACCCCCGTGATGGTGGCCTTGCAGAAGAAGCAGTCCTTGTTGTTCATCAGGTGCTGGTTGATGCAGGCTCTGGGACAGAGGAAAGAGCGTGAGCTACCCCTGCATGGCGTGGGGGGGCGAGGGGCTGGCGGTTGCCCTGGCGAGGGTCACGCGTGTGAACTACTCACTTGCATGACTTGTGGGAGCAGGGTCTGAAGATGGCTGAGATGGGGTGTGCGTAGCAGATGGGGCACAGGTCTTCCTCACTGGTGGGCTGGGGGTGGGGAGCACCAGGAGGTTAGCAGTGGCTGCAAAAACCCCGTGTCCCAGGGCAGCTGTGCCGGGTGTTGGGGCTGCTGCTGAGCATGGGGGCTGGGCTGGGGGACTCACCAGCGTGGTGGCAGCCGCCTGCTTGGACTCCTCACTCAGGTGGCTCAGCATCTTGTCCACCTTCGCCAGTTCCTCGGCACTGATGTACTCTGTGTCTGTAGGGGCAAACCAAGTGTGTGTGGAGTCAACGTGGCCCTCGGGCTGCCCCGTGGCTGCTGGGCAATGCCGGGGGCTGCAGCTGCCCTTGGGGACTAGCCAGGACAAGGAGCCTGGTGCTGGGGATCCCCATGCTGGGGGCAGCAAGCTGGCCATTGGGCACTGCAAAGGGACAAAACTGCTGCCAAAAGTGGGCACTGGACCCAGCCCCAGCCCAGGTGCTCTTGCTGGGGGATAGTGGGGGAGCCATGAACCCGTCTCCAGGGCTAAAGGGGCTGGGACTTGTTGCAGGGGACACAAGACACCAGCAGCCCCGTCTCCCCATCCCAGCCACGGCTGGGTGGTGAGCACAGCCCAGCTCCCAGTGCAGTGATGACACTTACAAGTGTGCAGGGAAAAATGGCGCTTGTCTGTGGCTGGGGCAGCAGCTGCCAGGGCTGAGGGCTCGGTGTGGCCCAGCAGGTACTGGATGGATCGCAGCTGGAAGCAGGGGTCCGCCAGCAGCACTGCCGTCGCACGCTCAGCCCTGCAAAGGGACAGAGTCAGGCTTCTGCCCTGCTGCCACCCAGCTGCATCCCCAGCCAGTGCCCCCTCTCCCCACCCCCAGCAGCATCAAGCTGGGGAAATGTGCTCAAGTGCAGCTGAAGGGCAGAAGCTCCCCTCCTCCTCCTCCCCCCCGCCCCCTCCCAAGATCGATAAGGTGCATTAGCACTTGCTGAGGCTGCAGCCCTCACGCACCAGTGCCCGGCTGAGCCTGGGGAGCTGCAGGGCGGCTGAAGCAGCCAGCACTACCCTGGCTTCACAGCACTGCAAGGGCAAAAGGAGAGACGCTGTGCAGCAGCCTCATGCCAGGGGCTGCACCCCCCTTGCACCAAGGGGATGGCTCAAGGCACCCCCAGGGCAAGCAGGTGCCCTCACAAGGCAGGAGGGGGTGGCTGTGGCTATCCCTGGCTTCAAGCATCAGCGGTGGAGACAGCCAGGACAGATGAAGGGCACCTTAACGAGCATCTCCACCGGGTACCAGTGCTGTGGCTTGTTCATGGCCCTTGGCAAGGAGCAGAGCTGGCTCCGTGGCCGGCCCTGGGGCAAGCACAGCCCCTCCGGCGTGGGGCAAGGGAGAAGCCGCCAGATGCTGCCCTAATGGAAACCAGTTCCCCAGCCCGGCTCTCTGC
Source organism: Falco rusticolus (assembly GCF_015220075.1). Lineage (NCBI taxonomy): Eukaryota > Metazoa > Chordata > Aves > Falconiformes > Falconidae > Falco > Falco rusticolus. Next base: position 1,525,596 of record NC_051190.1, read on the forward strand.
TTCCCACCCACCCGGGCCCTGGGTACTGACACTCCTGGCACCCTTCACCCTGCGGCCGTCCCACCCCGGCCAGCGGCCCGTGGCGCCCCCTGTGCCCTGGGGACCCCACCGACTACCCCGTAGCTGGGGGTGCTGGGGGGCCCTGCCAGCCTACGCGGGGGTGCCGAGGGTGGGAGCAGTGGGAAGGCCCGTGAGCGGGTGCAGAGCAGTGGGGACGGATGGCAGAGCAGTGGCAGGGGACGGCAGAGCCGTGGGGACGGACGGCAGAGCCGTGGGGACGGATGGCAGAGCCGTGGCGGCGGACGGCTGCCACCCCCCTCCCGGCGCGGGCGCAGGGTCGGGCACGAGGGGCACTGAGGCAATGCTGGGCTGGGGCTGCTCCAGCGCCCTCCAGGGCCGAGCAGCCGCGGGGCAGCCGGCGGGGCCCCCCGAGGGGCTACAGCCGCGGGGGCTGCCACCGCCGGGGGCACCGCCAGGGCCGAGGGCCGGCGAGGCGGCTCCGAGCGCCCGGGGCCGAGCGGGCAGGCGGGGCCCGTGCCGGCTGCGCATGGCCCCGCCCCCCGGCAGGGCAGGGCAGGGCAGGGCGGGCCACGGCCACGGCCCCCGCGCCGGGACCAATGGGAACCCGCCCGCCCCGCGCCGGGACCAATAGGAACCCGCCCGCCCCGCGCCGGGACCAATGAGAACCCGCCCGCCCCGCGCCGCCAGCGCGTACAAAGCGGCAGCCGCGGGAGCGCGCTCCGCGGGGTGCCGGCTGCGCGGGCGGCGGGGTGCCGGGCTCCGCGGGGCGCCGGGCGGTGCCGCCGGGCGGGGATCTGGGGGGCCGGGGCGTGGGGCCGCGCCACGGCAGCGCTGAGCCGCGAGAAACTTCCCGCGGCAGCGACGCGCAGCTCCAGGCGGCAGCGAGGCGATCGCCCAGCCCCGACGCACCGGAGCATCCCGGCCCGTGATGCCGGACCCCGGCTCCCCCCGCGCCGCGGCAGCCGGGGGCCGGGCAGCACAGGTACGCGGCAGCCTCGCCTGAGACGCGGCAGGGCCGGCGGGGCGATGCCGCCCTTTAACGCTTTTCAAGCCCCACAGCTGGAGCTGGGCCCCTCTGCGGGGCGCGCAGGGGTGTCGGCGGGTGCCTGCTAGAGCCGCCGGCCGAGCCAGCGGACGGGGAGACCGGGGAGGACCGCGGCGCGTTGTCTTTTCAGTCCCCTTGAGCCTGCCGGTGCTGCGGGGCTGCACGGAGGCTCCTGCCCGGCACGATGTCCCCGCCGGTGCCTGCAGACCCGCTCTGGCTGCGGGTGGCGAAGCTGCTGCTGCTGCTCCAGCTGTGCAGCCACGGCTGTGCGCCCCGCACCTCCCCGCCGCCCCACAGCTGCCCCCAGGCCTGCATCTGCACCTCCGACCTGCTGAGCTGCAGCCGGCAGATGCTGCAGCATGTGCCCCGGGTGCTGCCACCCACCGCCACCACGCTGGACCTCAGCCACAACGCCCTCACCCAGCTCCACGACCGCTGGCTGGCTGCCCTCCCGCACCTCGAGGCCCTCTACATCAGCCACAACCAGATTAAGGACCTTTCTCCACAGGCTTTCCACAATGCCTCCTACCTGCGGCACCTTGACATGTCCTCCAACCACCTGCGTGCCATCGAGACACACTACTTCGACACGCTGGTGAGCTTGGAGGAGCTGCTGCTCTACAATAACCACATTAAGAGAGTGGATGAAAATGCCTTCACCAAGCTGAGCGGCCTGCGGAAAGTCTACCTGAGCTGGAACAACCTGACCACCTTCCCCTTCCACTCGGTGCATGGGCTGGGCAACTACAGCCTCCGCACGCTGGACCTCTCCTCCAACAGCCTGAGCAGCATCCCTGTGGAGGAGCTGGCGGCTCTGCCCGAAAATGTCAGGAATGGCTTGTACCTGCACAACAACCCCATCAGGTGCAGCTGCCCGCTCTACCTGATGCTCCAGCGCTGGAAGCAGCGAGGTTTCAGCTCTGTGAAGGATTTCTTTGAGGAACACACCTGCAAGGTGTCTGACAATGTGCCCCGGTCCCTGATCAAGTTCCTCAAATACAGCCACATGTTTGAGAACTGCTCAGCGGGCCCTGAAGATGTGCACCCCTTGCCCTTCCCCGTGATGGTGGGCCAGACCGTCCTGCTCACCTGCAATACCAGCCTGCCAGCCACAGCCACCACCTACATGTGGATCTCCCCTCACCACGAGCCCATCAAACACCCGGGGAACAGGAACCGCTCCTTGGAGGTCTACCGCAATGGCAGCCTGAAGATCGCAGTGGCCAAGCCCTGGCACTCAGGGGTCTACGTAGGCTTGGCCATCAACAGCCCCCGCAATTTCAGCAGGCTGTGTGAAGTCAACGTCACAGTTCACTACCCCAAGCCAGATGGGGAGACCTTCAGCACCGGCCTCACAACGCTGCTGGGGTGCATTGTGAGCCTGCTGCTTGTGCTCATATACTTGTACCTCACGCCCTGCCGCTGCCTGAGCTGCTGCAAGAAGCCAGCTCCTCTCAGCCCGCCACAGGAGTGCAGCGCCCAGTCCTCCATCCTCAGCACCACTCCCCCTGCCACGGATGGGCCAAACCGAAAGGTCAACTCCAACAAGCATGTGGTCTTCCTCGAGCCCATCAGGGAGACGCAGAATGGCAAGATCCGCCTAGCCCTCGGTGAGGACTTCCCTGACCCCAAGCACCCCAAGGTCCTGCAGCTCAAGTCAGACTCAGATTCAGTCAGCTCCGTCTTTTCAGACACCCCGATTGTGTCATAGCGGGGCAGAGCTGGAAGCAGAGCCGGGGCATCCCAAGAGCTGTTTGTTCTCCATCATTGCTAGAAGCAGGATTATTGGGCAACCCAAATTCCCAGCTTGACTGCAACCCGTAAGGGCAATCAGCATGACCCACAACTGCTTCAGTCATGAGCTCCTGGTGGGTTTTGGGCCAGGGGCAGATCTGTGTCCAGCAAGAGCTCCTTGCGTAAGCCCCTGGGAATGGCCTCATTAGCACAAGGGTAATGCTGATGAACCCAGCACGTCTGAGAAACCCTCGCTTGATTTAAGCAGCCAGACTCCCTAATGGTGACACTGGAGCCAGTGGTGTGCCATGTCCTTGGGCACGTGAGACTCAACCCGGCGCCACTGCCACAGACCCCTGAGGCCAAGGAATAGCCATGACAAGAAGGGCACTGTCCTCACTCATGCCAGGGCCCCTGGGGATGGTGATGCCACCATCCTCTCCCAGCCCGTGCCAGTCTCTGACAGCATGCCATGGCTGGGAGCAGGACCCCATCACAAGGTGGGGTACGCATCCCCACCAAACGTGGCCACGCAGGAGGGATGGATCTCGGCGCCTGACCAGCCATGCAGCCAAGCAAACGTTACAAGCTTTTGCTTCCTGAGAAGCTGTAAATAGTCAAGGCAGGATTAGGTGATGCGATACAGCACCCTGGTCTGCATTGCTCAGAGCTCCCCTTGCCACCAAGGACGACGAGGTCTCAGATGCACCACTTTCCCTTGCTGTTTCTCCTTGAGGCGGACAAACGCGCTGCTAAAGCACAGCTATTTAGGCAGTAATCTAATAAGCCTATCGATAAATGTGAGTAATCCTCTCCTCTCTGGGGTCATAATTCTCTAGTTACATTGGAATAAAAATGCCTATTTTTTTAAGCTCACGCTGGACTGAGTGTCTCTTTGCCCTTGCAGGGCAGCAGCGTGCAGCCACCCTGCCCCACAGACGCAGCAGTGGGGTCTGAGGGAGCCCTGAACTCCCGCTGGCCTGGCACAGGGAGCCAGGCAATTCACACAGGTTTGCAGCCTCTGTTCCCATCAAGCGGCATTAGGGCAGTCTTGGCAAGGGGGTTAAATGTGCCAAGACGGAGCTGGTGACCTGGGGCTGGCCCGAGAGGAACATCCACTGGCTTGTCCCTGAGCGGGCAGGCCTCCAAAGGGACGCCTGGGAGCTGGGGAGGGAGCAGCACCAACTGACACAAGGGCAGATCCAGACCCCAAAGGGATGAGCAGGCTTTAGATGCACAGGAGAGGCACTGTGGGGACACCGCTTGGGACCTGACTGGCCCTGTCTTTGGCTGAGTCCCAGTGCCCCTGTGGACAGAGCCCCTACCTCACTGGACACCTGCGCTGCTTTCCCCAGCACCCAGCCTGGTATCGCCCTGTCACAGGGAGCAGCTCTGTCCCCACAGAATGCCTGCCTGAACCCACAGAGGAATAAGGGTGTCCCCCAATCTGCCATCACCATCATCCCACCCACAGCCGGAGCAGGACGTGTGTCTGTCACCTGCAGCACAGAGGATGCTGGGGCCACCCTGCTGGCAGAGGCACAACCCAGACACCACAAATGGGGACCAGGACCCTTTGCAGAGCTTCCCCACAGCCCCCCACGGCTGTGCAACCCACCCCAAGAGCTGTGGCAGCCCTATGACTGGTGGGAGGGGAAGGTCCCTGCAGCATCCAGACAGCGCTAGCACCCATCCTTCGACTTCTTCAGCCAGGAACTCCCCAGGAAAAAGCCAACCGTGCCCAAAGCACTTGTCAGAAGAAGCCCCCACACTCATCCAAGGTGGGGAAAGCATTTGGGAGAGCAGCTATCCTGAGACTACTGCAGCTTCCCAGTGCCCCTCCTGACAGTGACCTTGCACACAGCTTCATGCGATACGTGCCCTGCTGCCACGTGCCCTGCGGCTGCTGCTCAGCGGCTGGCAAAGGCGATGGGATGCGGAGCGACAGGCCCTGCCGGCCTGTGCCCTCACTCCCCACGCGCCTGCTGCTGCCGGCCCTGTCGCCTCATGTTAGTGCAGCACCGCCTGATGAGCCCGGGACACCGAGCTGGCCACACTCGGGTGCTGTTGGGGTTGCTTTGGTGTTGGATGGAAAGGTGAGTGGCACCTTGTCCCTTGAGGATGGAGCTGAGGCAATGCCATCCCCTGGTTTTGCACCTGGGCAGGGATCCCATGGGAAGGATGGTTTGAATGGCTGGGAAAGATGAGAGTCCCGGCCAAGTGTGCCCAGGTCCAAACCTGCTAAGGGCAGAGCCCTGAGCACGGCCCATGCCTTCCAAGACTGTGCCAAGCCTGTGTGAGAGCACACTGCATCTAAGCACTGCATCTTCCTCAAAAAAAGTGCTGCTGTGGGCCTCAGCACCCAGAGTGGGTGTTACCTACCCAGTGCTCTTCTGCCACCAGCCTTGTAGGTCTCCTTGCAAACCTTTGCCCTCCCCGGTGCCAACATCAGCCTCCCAGGCATTAGTGGTCCTGCAAACATGCGTCCTCAGCTGAGGCTAATGACTGAAGCTTGGGGAAAACTCAGGGCAGCTGGAGTGTAAGAAAAGCTCCTGAGGGCCTCTCTGGGGACACATCAGCCTGGAGAAGCCCAGGAGAGTTCTTCTAGGCTGGCTGCAATTCTTCTGTCCCTGCAGGAAGGCTGAGTCGTACCATGCCAGGGACAGCACATCTGAGGTTTGTATCAGTGCTGCCTCCAAGGGCTCCCCACTGCCTTTACCCAAGAAAATCTTGCTGCTGTGTTTCACACCTTTCTGAAGCTCGGAAAGGATGCCCCACCACACTGCTGCTCCAGTGAGCGAGGCAAGGCATTTTGAACTGTTGAAGCAGTTCATTAAGCAGCCTAAAAGGCAAATCATCCCAGCAAGGAAAAACATAGCCAGGAGCACAGCCTTCCTGACAGGCAGGAGTTGGGAAATGTAATGGATGGTCCCCAAGGGATACATCGTCCTCTCTCAGCAGCCATCTGCACCATTATAGCCCCGGCTTGCTGCCAAACTGGCCTCCTGCTCCTTGACTCCACAGGGTAAAGTCATGGGTCAGCACAAAGCATGGCATCCCTGTCACACAGGGACCCGCGCCTGTGCACGCGGGATAAGCGCTAGCTTCAGGGACCAGGCTCCAGCGCTGACTCCTGTCTCCCCTGGCACTTCACATTTCAGCCAGGACAAGGTGGGCGTGCTGAATGCCATCCCTTCCTGTCCTCCTCCTGCCAGGGCTGGACTCACGATGTACACGGTTGGACCTGGATCCTTTCCTTACAATGTTCAGTTTTCCAAGGAGCTCAAAGCAGCAAAGCCTGGTGCTGGCCAGCACGATGCCTGCTCCTGCCTCCCAGCGTGTACCCGGCAGCCCCGAGGGGCTGGGAGATCCCAGCCTTGGCAGTCCCACTGCTCAGCATGCAGCATTTGGAGCTGGCAGCTTGTAAAAACTGTAATATCAGTAAGGCCAGACTCCTTTTTTAAACCCTGAAACCTAGGTCTGAGCTAGTCATTCCTCCGTGCTCTGGCTCACACTCACCAATACGTTACACACTGCAAGACTTGAGTACCACTCATCTTCTGAGCTTTTAAAGCAAGGCAGCAAGAACTCCTTTAGACTGAGCGGTTCATGAAATGCCCACTCCTGCACCTCCTTCCACCACAGCCTGCTCATCAATACATGTTAAGTGATCAGTAATTACAGTATCCTACAGGACTGCAGAGAACTACCATGTCCAGTGGGGACCAGCCAAGTCCCCAGGGTCCCAGCAGTGCATGAGCACGCAGGTGGGTGGCCAGGCTGAATTTAGGAACTCACAGACTGGGATCTTCTGTGATTTTTCCAGTGGAGGTGACCCCAAAACCACCTAGCAGTTGAACAACAGTCTGCTTAGCCTGCCCCCTCCACCTGGCTTCATGCCTCCTCACCTTCCTGTTACTTCTGCCCAAGGAATCCCCCTGTCTCCTCCCTCCTGCCAGTCTGTGCCTCTGCACCCATCTGTAATGTGCAAAGGAGGAGAGTGCAGACATCCAGCCAGAATTACCCCAACATCACATCAGCACAGTGCTGTTCCTCCTGGCAGGTCCCACTGGCTTGTGCTCTGGCAGCCATCCTGTGCTCTGCTGGCTGGTACCACCATGTTCCTCGTGACCACAGTGCTCTTCCCTCTGTCTTCTCCATCTTTCCAGCAGAAGTTATTGGAAGATGCACCTTGAAGGCTGCTTAGGTCTTTCCTTGTACAGTTGCACTGCAGACCAATTTGCTGGCTCCTTGCATGTACCTCAACCCTCCAGTCTCACAACGAGAGCACCAGCTCCAGGCAGGGCTGGGGAACATGCTGCCTGACCTCACTCCCCTGCCTTCAAGGGGATGGTGTCCCTGGAGCATGGGGGGAGCCCGAGAAGCAGAGTGGCAGCCGAGCCCCAGCACAAGACAGCTCACCTCTGCTTTGGGCTGGCCACTCACTTTCCACAAAGCCTGCTCCAACCTACATGCTGTCCTAATTACAGCGTGCCCTTGCACGCAGGGGACCAACAGCCTCACCTCAGGCCTCACCCCTTCCCCTGCTGCTCGCTCTTGCCAGGATCCTTACACAAGCTCTGGCCAACGCTGCTCCATTAGCTCACTCCAAAGGAGGCTTAATAGAAGATCTGCTCAATTATTTAGCAGGCAAACGGGGGGATGATACTGGCTGAAGGCCGCCAGGGTCTCTGGCATGGACCCAACGATTCAGCCCAATGCCTGGCTCAGCCTGCCAGACCTGCCTTCCCTCTCCTCCCTGCAAGACCAAGGCTGTCACCAGGGGCTGGCAAAGGGGCAGCACACAGCACCCCTGCCTCAGCCCTGCCCGGACTCCCCGCAGGAAAGGTGCTGCCCAGCTGCTGTCAGACCCAAGGGCTGGGGGGGGGCAGCACTTCAGGAGGCCTGAGCAGTCCCACAACACCACTGCAGAGAACTAAAGAGTTTTAAGCCAAGGAGCTGTTGCCTGCTGGTGAGACAGCCCAGCCCGCAGTGCCAGGCTGCCCTGCTCTCGCCTCTGCCTGCTGAAGAGGGTGAGCTCCCTCCTGGCAAGCCCTCCAGGGACAGGCAGCTGCTCTGCTGGGAAACAGGGCAACTGCCACGCTCCTGTCTGGGAGCTGGAAGACCCTCTACTGAGGGACCCCAGCTTGATCAGCAGCTCCTCATCTGAGCCCTGCACTAATTCTCCTCTGTCCCTGTTTGCAAACTTTGTTATGTACAGTGAGGGAGATGAGCCACGAAATCCCCAGGCCCCGCTGCAAGGATCAGTAAGCCTGGGTGAGGTGGGTGCTGAAGTTTTGGTTCACCATGAGCAGCACCAGCCATCCTGCCAGACGCAATGAGGAAATGCACTTCTTCTTTCTCAAAAGCACCACCTGCTCCATCCAGGGACGAAGGCATATGATGTATCAACTGCCTCATCACATCCCAGCCTGGGCAATGTTCCCTTTTCTGGTGCTTAATGGCTCTGTTTGATGCCAGGAGTCCATAGCAAGAGGACTTGATGCCTGGCTCAGTGTCCTGAGCTGGGCAAGGAGCAGCTGAGGTACCCAACTGCATCCTGATAACATGGCTGGATGAGTCGGCAGGGCCCTGGCTCTCCTTACTCACACTCTTCCCCACTGGAATGTTTTGGCTCCATAAACGGAAACTCACTCCCCCACTCCCAGATGAATCTGTCCTCTCTGCCCCAGGGCAAAGGTTGCAGCATCTCCAACCAAGTGCCTGGCTCACCGGGTTAGAGACAAACAGAAAAAACACAGCAAAGCTGAGGAAGTCACCCAAGGTCCTGTTCCCTGTCCTCATCCTCTAGGGCAGAGCCTGCTCATGGGGAACCAGTCAGGGTTAACAGCCAGTGTCCCAGGTAATTCCCACTGAGAAGTTCGTAAGTGCACACGTGGATTGGATAATCTCTCTCTCTCTCAATGATTTCTGGCAATCTGGGAGTTACCAAATTGGATCTGGAAGAGCTTTCCACCTGCTTCCAGCACTGCCCGGGCACAGTGATTCCAAGCAAGGAAAAAAGCCGATCCTGTTATCCTGCTTGCTGCACTGACAGGAATGGAAAAAGGAAAAAGGAAAGCTGTCTTCTCCCGAGTTCACTCTGCTTTGGAGAGCCTGGTTACATATGGGGTCCTTTAAATCTCTTCAGTCACCCCTTGCAGCAACATGAACCATGGCAATCATCTCTCACAGGAGCGTACGGACCTGAGGAAGGTTTAAATTCTCCTTCTGCATTCCATGGACCATCCTCTTACTCACGTACCTGGAGACAGATGCTTCCCATCACCCTGCTCCAGGCCAGTTGTTGTTGACCTGTACCATCTCCTGGTTTTTGGATGACTGTGGGGAGGAGATCCCTATGGGGCTCTGCCTACGCCAGCTGCACCTTCCAGTCTTCCAGCACCCTGTGGCGATGGTGCCAAGAGACTTGCGCACAGGATCAAACCAGGACTGAACCCTCGAGGAACACAAAAGCAGCAGCAAAGCCTCTGTGTGTTTCCTCTCATACTGGCTGTTTTTCTCCATCCCCACCCTGTCTGCTGTTTTTCAATGTGCCTGCACGCAGCATAACCATTCTGTAAGTGGGGTACAGTACTCACACCCCAGTCTGCAACTCAGAGTGCTACAAAGAGGGTGGGTGGCTCAGTTTTCCCTCCATGTGAGGCACTCTGCCTGCAGCCACACTGATCTCTACCATCAGGTTGTCCATCTCCTCTGCTTGGGTAGTGGTAGAGGGTCTCCAAGCCATCAGACTTGGCTCTTTTGTCTTGATTGACCTCAGTGCCCCCCCCTGCAATGTTTGGTTTCCTTTTATAGATCAGTAATATATTAAAACCTCAGATTTAGTGCAGGGCTTTGCAAAATCACATAGAAGCATTTTGTTTTATAGATATTTTCCCCTGGGCTTCCTCCTGTTCCACCCTGTGCTTCTGCTCAGCTAGGTCCACCATAAGGACATGGTGCTTTTCTCACATTATTCCCGCATTCTGTATTTATTTCTGCCTTCCAGTGCCCAGGAGGGTGACTACAAAGTCCTTGAAGATCAGTCAGAGATTTACCACTTCCCAACGGCACACTACCAGATACAGCACCTCTGGTTTGTGACCGCGCAGCGTGCTGCTGCCCAAGGCACGGAGGATGCTGTTGGCACAGGGGATAGTACAGCTGCTTGGCTGTGCACAGCCCCTTTGACACGGCCGCCCAGGTTTCACTAACGCAAAGCACAACTGGCTTTTCAGGTAAAGGAGGCAGTCTGAAAGCTTTCTGTCTCTCCAGAACTCCCTGCGGGCTAAGAAGGATGTGACTGTTGTCACACTACCATCTCACAACCCTGTCTGGAGTTTGCTAAGAGCCAGAGAAAGAGATTTATCCCTTCCCTGCTTTGACTCTACAAGTGACCTGGCCTGAGACAGATGTTCAAGGGACAGGGAGCCAGGGAAGGACTTCTCATCCTGCCTGGCATGCAGGGAACTGCTTTATCACCTCCCCCCCATCCCTCCAGGAAGAAGTGTCTGGTTGTGGTGTCAAATTCATGATGTTTGCACTTTCCACAGAGCAGGATTCCAGGGGCAAGCAAAATCCACCCCTGTTCAGTCCAGAAAGGCCATTGATCAATGACCTTGTGCTAAGCTCTTGGCACTGTCACACTTGGGGCTGGAGACTGATGCAGCAGCCATGGGAGGCAGGATAAAATTAGATATATTTGTGTACATCTTTGAGTCCTTGAGAGAAGCTGAAAGACTGGCTGCAGGGCTGAGCTGCTCAGCCAGATGGGGCCCTGCTCTCTGCAAAGCCAGAGACTATTATGTTCTCCAAATGTGAAAACAAGCAGGATGTGCAGCACAGACAGAAGAGCCCCATCTCCTACAGCATCCTACAGGGCACAGTGGCCAGGCAAGACACATATGAATGACACTGGGAGAGAGCAAAGGCAGGGCTGCAGAGGGTATCAGAATAAGCCTATTTACAGGACTTGGTACAAGCAGGCACAGACACCCATAAACCACCAGGTCATCTGTGGCTCTGACCAGCCACATCATACCCTGAGTGCTGTCTCTGAATAGCTGGTTACCATAAAGACAAGAAGATTTGCTTCATCTGAAAATCAGCCTCACTTAAATGCCTGGACAGGATTTGTCTCACCCTCGTGCCACAGGTCTGGGCAGTTAGGGAGCTCTGCACACATTTTGATGCCTTCCTGAGATGGGTCCAGAGTGAAGGAGCTTTAATGAACTCCCTTCCACCCACCGCTGTGTGCTGCAGCACTTCGCTGGCATCACTGCATCAGCATGCCTCTTTTACACATCGCACTCACAACCTCTGACAGCAGCTGTCCCATCACACAGAGTTCCAGACGCCATCCAAGGAGGAGGGTGCAGATGTGCTGTCAGTACAGCACCTCATAGCTACCTCTCACAAGGGTTTTCTTGCACCATGGGAAGGAGTTTTGCACCCAGCAGTAGCACTGGGATGCAGCTCCTGCAGGGGCATGCAGCTCTTCGGCCTCTGTCCTGCTCCATGCACATCTGCCTTGCCTTGCTTCAGTCCCTACACATGCACATCGCTCCTGCAACACCTCCCATGGCACTGATCCCTGCAGCGCCCAAAGCAATGCCACATGCAGTGACTTCATGCTTTGGAAGTCAAAAGCCACTCACCCCTGAACATCAGTGTCCACAAGCAGCCGGACCAGTATCCCCGTCACAGCCACAAGGATTGGGTAATGGTCCACACTCTCCAGCCCTACGGAAGCAAAAGAAAAAGATAGAGCCGCTGCCACCACATGACAGGCAGAGCAGGGCTGCACCACTGCTTCCAGGCTTGTAGTGGAGCAGCCCAGGACACAGGCACCACGACTTGGGCTCTTTGGTGTGGCCATATGCTTCATCAAGGACAGACGAGTCTTTCCCACTACCATGAACCCCAGACCCAGGCACTGCTCTCATGAAGGAGCACCCCTGCCTCCTCCAAACCTCAAGAGGAGAGGGTGGCCTATCCCCTCCTAAGCAGGCACAGGAAAATCCAGCTGCTATACGGGAAATATAGGATGCCCATAACACAGCACCAGGAGGAAGTCTCTGCTAACAGGCCCAACTCAGCTGCCCAGTCACCTCCACAAGGAAGAGAGCTGACGCTGCTGAGAACGGCTTTCCTGAGCAATTCAGTGCACCCTCTACACAATGCAGAGCACAGCAACCAAGCCTGCTACCTAAACTGCAATCTGTCCGGTGCTTTAAGACTTTCAAACAGGTCCCACCTAATCTGTGTCAGATCAGTGTCCAGCAAGACACTTCCCTGCCCAAGCACAGCATGGCTGCCACTTCCGCCATGGATAGCCAGACCCATGCATCAGCTGCTTCATGAGGACAGAGATCCTGGAGGGAACCAGAGCTGCTGGGCAGACAGAGGCTCAGGGTCAAGGAAGAGCACCAACGCTCACAAATGTCTGGAGGATTAACATGTCTTTCGAAGACAGCGCTTCTGTGGCAGTCTGCAAGAGCAGACTGGGGCCCAGCCAGGGACATGGCAGGCCTGAGGTCTGATCCCACACCTCTGTGCTGACCTTCAGTACAAGCCATCTCGTGTTCCCAAGGGCACGCCTCCCGCACGTTTTCAACAGAGAGGGACAGAGAGTTAATGCGTGGACTCACCTGGCAGACGGAGGTTGACCACTCTATCAAACAAGTTCCTTTCAGCTGTCACACGGTTCAGCACCTGGTTCAAGAGCTGTGTAGGGAAAAGCAGAGAGGGTTCATATTTTCTGGATGGGCCTACCCGTGAGCAGCATCCAAAGAACATGCTTTGGGGCAGCATGTCCTTAGAGTTTCAGCTTGGTTCCTGGGAGGGTCGATGCACAGAAGGAGGCACACAGCAGAGACCTAGCTTGGCCCTGGCACAGAAGGAGGTGGCACCACACTGCAGTGGTTGTACCAGACCCAAAGCTCCCAGGGAGGAGTTAGTTTGAGGTCAAGGCCCCTGAATCTCAGCATCTTCCGCCTAAACCTGAATCCCACCTACAGAAGCCAAGCTATTTCTGTGGATAAAAGCTCTTGGCGAGCAGAAGCTACAGTCCCTAGGACAGCCACAGACAGTGAAGAGTGAGCTGGCAGCAGTGGGCACAAGGAGTGTCAGCAGGGTGAAGCACAGTCCAGGTCCAGCCTCGCCTGGAGCTGGCAGCAGGACAGACCTACCAGCCCTGAAGCATGGGATGAGCGCAGAGAGCAACCTGCTCTGCTTGACAGAGCACCACCACAGGCAGAGATTTCTGCCTGTGACCAGCACAGAAGGAATCAACTGTAAAGACAAGTAATTAGCCACCATTAGCTCTGACTCAAACCCCCAGGGGGATGAGTGGGGACCACTCCAGGCTTGACACAGCCGCTTCAACCTGAGCACTGTTTCTCAGATGCATCATCCCTTTTCCTGTCACCCTCATGCACGAAGAGCAGAACATCGCACCTCTCTGTGGGCATGTTCAATGGCGGGGCATGGCTTCATAGCAGCACCAGGATGTGAGAGGGATGCTGCAGCACCCTGCTCTCTGCTGCCTATTCCCCAGCTTGCCTAGACCACCTCCTAAGGGCCTCCTCACCAGTAATGCCTACAGAAATCCCAGGATCCCAGGCTGAGCACTTCCTTCATGATTGCTCTACTAGACCCCATTATGTCTTGCTTTGACTCATCTGCTCAGATCCCTCAGCTTCAACAACTGGATCTACCCGGCCCTTGCAGTATAGGTAAGGTATACGCGACTGCCTCCCACTGGGCTGGCTCATCCTCAGGGCTTTCCAGGGTTGCTCACGCTTTAGCGTGACTAATTTACTAACTACTAATTTACGTAACTAATTTACTGGAGCCTGAGGGGTGTGGTGGGTTGGAAGGGAGCCGTCCCAGTCACCACAGCAGGGAAGTGGAGACATTTGGTACCATATTCTAGAACTGAGGGACAAAGGATGGAGATGCCTGCCCAAACGTTGGCACACGTTCCTTGTGAAGCCAGCTACACTCTCCACAGCTCTTTTCTCAGATGTACCACACCTCCTCTTCAGATTTCATGGCACTGTTTCCCACAGGAGAATTCAGCATTCACTGAGAGGAAGAAAATGGCCATAACCCCTCTGAAGGAAGATTTAAGTAGCCGTCATCCTCCCCCAGGTAGAGGTAGAAATCAGCCAAGGACAGACTAGTTGTAAAGGATGGGAGCAGCTGACACGTAGAGATTTTAGGAAGCCCTATTTGTTCTGCAGCAGCTGGGTTTGCTGTAGCAGCTTTGAGTACTACATCATTTGCAGCAGGAGCCCCCACTTCACAGCAAACGTGGAGTGAGGGCACAGGAGCCCTCACGCCCCTTCAGGGGATGCTTCTTCACACTATGCTAAAGGACCATACCTGGGCAAGCCTCCGAAGCAGCAGCTCTGACGACGGGCGATTCCAGTCAAGAAAGATCTCTGGCGCCAGTGTGACGGTCATTTCCAGCACCCTGAGCAAGCTCACCGACAGGTCAAAGCAGGTGGCACACACTTTCAGCTGGCGGCTGTCCACAAAGTTCCTCTCCAAGCGCTCTGCTGCCTGCTGGATCTGCCAAGCAATGGAGACAGCTTAACAAAGTGCCCCTTCCCAAAAGGAGGGCCACGACTCCCAGCCCAGCTCAGCTCCTATGCACACCAGGGAACCACTGCACACCCAACCCCAAGAGCTGTGTCTTGAGAACCTCATGCATGTAGGACACAGGCACCCATCGAGTGCCGGACCCCACAGCCCTGGGCGGCACACTTACCTCCTGAATCATGCCAATGAACTCAGAGAAAGCCCAGTTCAGCTGATTGAGGACACTGTTGAGGAAGCTGGGGGCCAGGTCACGGTCGCTGCGGAGCAGGTCTGCCATGTGCCGTTGCAGCAAGGTGGAGGGACATGGCTCTGAAACCAGACAGCAACAGCTTCAGTGGCCTGGTCTCGGATCAGCTGTGGGTGGGTGGCAAGGGCAGGCTGGGAGCCCGATCCTGGGCTTGATAAATGTTGGCTTGTGTCTTACAGTAAGCAGAGATGGCAGGGCACTGGGATCTGGGGTGCGAGGACTATTCCGAGCAGCAATCTTGCCTGTTGGGCCTCCAAGCACTTCTTTGTAATGCCAGCCTGAATTAACCAGGGAAGAGCCCTGTGTGCTCACCGCTGCCCACATGCACAGGAGACTGCCCTGCAGCTCAGCATCCCTCCTGCTCAGCTCTGCAGAGACCCACAGTCAGCTCAGCATTAACTGTTCCTGATACCAGTGCAGCAGCAGCTGCCCAGAGCCAGCGCGGCCACCCCTGGCCTCACACGGCCGTGTCTGTCTGTCTGGGCAGGAGGGCACCCAGTAAATCCCACTCCTGAGAGGCTTCTGCATAGAGCTGGGGCGGGCTCTCCCTTGGCAGGCTCAGGGAGAGCTGCCCACGCTCCCCAGCCAGGTTCAGCCCAAGCACAGACGTGTCCTTGTGACAAATGGCATCTCACCTCCAGGCTTTTTCACTATCAAGAGCACAGACGGAGTCGGACCCACCAGCTGGGAAACACAGTCAGGGCTGCGTGGGGCACTGGCCCCCATGGATGGGCAGGGAAACGAAGAGGGCACAAATGGGATGGATAGTTATCACCAGCAGAAGGACCCGCTGCCAGTGAGAGACGCACAAAAACATTCAACACTACGACGGAAGGGTATCAGAGTTCAAAGCACAGGGTAAAATTCAGGGCATGGAGAAAGAAACTTGAGCAGACTTACCAAATACAGGGGAAAACCCTGGACTATCTACTTTTCCTACTACTAGAAGGTATTAGTAAGTAAAAGCGGGTGGAAACTACAGCAGCACCAGCACTGCAGTGCCCAGAGGAACAAGCCATGCTGTGACTGCAGAAGGTCTTTGAGGTGGCAGCCTGCTCGAAAGGCCAGCACGGGCAAAGGAAACACAGGGTGACCTCCATCATATCCCCAGGGACTGAGAAACAAGGCATAACTACAGGTAGATTGCTAGCTGGGATTAGCAAAGCCAGAAGGGGATGGCAGGAGACATTCAGCTCAAATGGGAACAGGATAAATTATTCTTAATACCCACTAGCAAGTTCAATGACTTCTGTTGTTATGGAGGACATGTGTTGATGTCTCATAGTGCATAAACACTCAGGGCAGGCCAACACCCTGGCTTTGATCCTGCCTAAAACTACATCTTTTGGAGGGATTTCATCACAACCAATGTCTTAGATGTCCTACTCCCATCCGCAAATACCTTCCCAGCCCTTGGCTACACAATGGCCCAGGGACTGCCCAAGCCAGATGTCCTTTTTATGTCTGTAGTGGTCCTCAGTGGACTTCTTGCCCAGTGTCCCCTGAAACTGTATAAGCCTTTAGTGTTGAATGTGTCCTGGAGCAACATTTCACAGCTCAGTTGTGTGTGGCAGGAGGAATTTGGATTTGAGCTTGGTGCCTACTCACTCTATTTGATAATATTTATTCTCTGCAACCCCCTCCCCTGTGGGAGAGACAGTGAGATGCTGCTTTCCAGTCACTTCTTCCAGCCAGCCATGATTGCAGACCTCTACGATAGTCCCAGCCTGTGCAGTTTCTCATACAGAAATGCACATCTTTGTTCTCTTTGCCATCCCTTGCTGAGCCTTGCTGGTTCTCCCAGTTTTTCTTTGGAGAGGTGGAATCAGAAGTGCACACAGTATCCAAACCACAAGCATGTGCCACATTTGCACAAAGGCATAATGTGGTTTTGTTTTTGTTCTGTTTTCCTTTCCTCATAATTGCTGTTAAGTAATTTGTTCCTCTGAGTGGGCATCAAGTTGATATTTTTCAAAAGATTACAATAGGATGACAGCTCAAGGATAACCCTTCTGTAAGAATTACAGTTCAAGATCCTCAGGAACTTGCTGGTCACAAGACATAAGTGGAGAAGCTCAGGAGTCAACAGTGGAGCCTATTTCATAGTCTTTTCTGTCAGTGATGGACAGATGCACACCCCTATCAAATCTGCAGATGACACTAAATGAAGGGCTTTGTCCGATGTCCTAAAGGCACCTGAGAAACTCAAGACTGTGACGAAAAACCCGATCACATTAAACAAGGAGAAAATTCTGCATGTGGGGAAGAATGACCCCAAGTATCAGTCCTGGCTGGGAAACAATGGTCTGGACACCACTGAGGGGGTTATGGAGGATAGCAGCTTGAACAGGGCATAGGTGAGGGCTCTCACTACAGCTGAGAGGTGGGTGATAGCAGGAGGATGTGCTCAGCGGATCAAGGGGAAGTGTCACCCTTCTGCTTGGCCCTGCAGAGGTCACACCGGAAATACCATGGTTCTTTTCTCAGAAGGGTGCATAGACAGGTCCCAGGGAGCCTACCCTGCAGTCTTGTCTCTAAGGTTTATGCTCAGCTCACAACACACTGATTTTTGATCACATTTTCTACTCACATTCACTACTGTACACCTGGCAATGCTGAATTCCATCTCTGTTTTGTGTCCCAGTCACTTTTGTAGGAAGGTCCTTATGTAGGATTAAGTTTTTTGTGCCTTTTTTTCCCCAGCCTCCCTTCAACGTGCAAAAAGTGCTTTTTATTAAAACTGCTGACATATTAGCTACCTTCCAGCCCTCAAGTACCAAATCAGTTCTAGGCAAGGATCACCGCTACTCATAGATGAGCTCTGCAGGTTGTCCTGTTGGTCTGTTGCGAAAGCCTCTTTTACCAACATTTCAAGTCAGGACAGATTGCAAAATGAATTGCCCAGCCAAAGTCTACCTCATTTGAAGGAAGCTTTGGCTTTTTGAAGGATGCTCTTACACTTGTAATAACTTGCTTTATCCTGATTTTCAGCCAACGACTATTTCCTCATGGTACTTTTCCAATAACTTGTGTGAATTTTCTCCAAACCTCCGTTCTTAAATGCTTTCCCTACTGCTGGCAAAGACTGTGCCAGTCTATAAAAGCATTAAAAAGTGGTGCCTCTTGTCAAACTCCTCCACAGTTATGTAGTTTTTCTAAGGTTTTAAGTTAACGCCAGGAAACAGTGGACTTCCTTGGCTTTTGTTGCTCCCAACAGGATTCTGTATCTGAAGATGCTGTGATCACTGCTGCTCTTTGAAAGCATCATAAGGCAATACAGAAAAAGCAGCTTCATCTGTTGCATGAGTTCCCAGATCAGTTTCTCCATGGGGCAGTGATTAGGTGGTATCCATAAACCTAGCCCTGGTGTCTTCATTTGCAAGATGTTCACCTTTGCTGAGGCATTTCCACCCACCTCCTTCACGTCTCGGCTACCACTGTCCTCCTGGGTAATGATACATCCCTTATGTGCGCCACTTCAGACAGGGACATCATTTCATAGGGACCCTGTGGATATGAATGCTCACTGAGGTGCTTACTTTCTTGATTCTGGCAATAGTATGTCATTAGTGTTTCTAAAGCTTGTAACTCCCTAACACAAAAGCCACTCAATCTTGGCTTAGCCTTCGTTATGACAGATAAAGATCAGTCATTGGAACAGAAATTGGTGGTTTTCTAAGGCCAGAAATTTTGACCTCAATACATTTAATGTGGGCAGCAGAGCATGACCCCAAGCAATTATAGATGTATCTGATGTTTCCACAACAGAAACTTCCTCACAAATAGATAAGCAAAGTGATCAGAGGGGAAAAAAAAAATCTAGGTAGGGGAGAAATAATGAATAAAACCACAGAGTTCTTTAAGAAGATTATTAGGCAGCCAGGAAGCCCTAGTGCTACAGCAAGCACTTGGGTTAAAGGGTTCAGACCAGGATGAAGGAAAGACATAAGTTAAAATGTAAAAGATAAAGTGAACATAATCAAACATAGCCAGTGGTTGATGAAAACAAGGAGAAAAGGGGTAATAGAAAGAAAGGACATAAAAGCAGCATCCATGACTAACCATGCCACATGAAATGTTTCCTCAACTACAGGAAAAAATTCTAGCAGAATTATTAAAAAAAAAAGTAGTAATGGGAGAAAATCTAACAGTAGCAGCGGGTCATTAATAGACAGAGTTAAAAATTAATAAAGCAGATGAAGTGGAAGACTTCAGTAAGTGCTCCTGCTAGATAATTGTCAAGAAGTAGCGTCATGTACTTTCATCACAGGAAGATAATTACGTACTTTGTAGCTTGCTAATGACCCAGGGAGATTTATAACAGGGCTATGTGTGAGACTTCTTGGCCAGAAACCCAAGGGGGTCTCTGGACACTGCAGCATTTACAGTAGAGCTGGGAGCACAGAGGAGGAAAGCCCCAAATGGACCAGATTCAGAAACAAAGTAGTTCCACCCAATGCTAATCTGAGTGTTTGAAAGGATCCAGACATAGATGTGAAACAGCCCCCACGCAGTTGCTGTGGCTGTTGGACTGACGAAACAGCAGTGAAAGAGGTAATCTGGGGATGCAGCGATCCACATCACTGGCAAACTGCACCTTTCAAAGTATTTAGAGAGGATCAAACAGAACATTGCAGGGTGAGGCAGAAGGAAAGCAAGTGTCAATCAGGGGCTGAAATATCAGTAAGGTCAAGTGCAAGGCATCAGGATGCCCCAGCACGCACCTGGCACTCATTGCATGCCTCCAAAGCAAGGCACTGGCAAACAGGCTAATGCAAGTTTTGGCTCCGTGACTGGCAGATCAGGGAGGTGTTCCAGCTAGCATGACACTGGCACCTCTGGGGCTGTTAAAAACATGGGAAGGGTGAACATCGGGGTGGCTCCGAAAAGCAAAACCTCTTCCTCAACAAGGTACAGAGGCTGCGCTTTTTTTTCACCATTAAAAGGGACCAAGAAGTGAGTTTACCCTGGTACATAAGTACTTTTGAAGAATAAAATGTTGTCACGTACAGAGCTTAACCCAGCAGAGAAAGGCAGAGCAGCAGCATCGAAAGGCAGGAGATGAGGCTACACACATTCCCATCAGGAAAAAGTGATGGATTTATTTCTGAGGGTGAGGAGCCATGATCAGAAGGACTCGGACAACTCAACTACCACCAGCTGATGCTTCTGGTGTCAGTTTGAGAAGGACTTCTTCCTGAAAGACCTCTTTAGCTTGGGCAATTTGCTGGACTTGGGACGTGGGTGAATTCTCTGGCCCACGTTGCAAAACAGCTCAGCTAGATGATCTCATGGTGCCATCCACCTACCCTCCACCGCTGATGGATGTGTGGGCAGAAAGCCTGGGGCAGAGGAGCCCTATGCTGCAACCTGAAGCCACCCTACAGCTTGGTAAAAGCAAGACAGGCTGGGCCTGGCACAGGGCCAGGGCTGCTGCTCACCGTGTGCGTGCCGTAACAGCACCCAGCCTTGCCTACAAGCCATGATGAAAGCAAAACAAGTTTCTACAGCAGCTGCCAAACAGAACTGCCCCTGCCTCTGAACACAGTCCCTGTCTGCTGTCAGGAGCCAAGCTGGAGGCAGAGCCCTGCCTGCACAGGAGCTGTTTGGTGTCAGTGGGCTAAGGAACAACTGAGGGAGCAAGCAGGAGCACACACAGCCTTCCTGAGCCTCTGCCCCTCCCCGGGCTAAGCCAGGCAGCCATCTCACTGCTCACCGTCGGCGAGCAAGGGCAAAAGGCAGCGTAGGTGGTCTGTGCTCTGCATGTTTCATGGACATGGTGAGGCAGCGCCAGCACAGCTTCCCCGCCTGCACGGAGTCCTCCAAGGAAGCATCCCCAAAGCAGGACAAAGCTGGAACACCAGAGAAGATGCATCTGCCCAAACTCCCTTCAGACTGGCCTGCAGAAGCAGACCCAGAAAAACAGGGATTTCTTTCAGCTTAGCAGTTTGTCCCATTGTCCCTGCCAATGCTCAAATTGCAAACAAGGTGAAGACTGATGGGTGGGAAGGCAAGGGGGTCATCTCCTCCTCCTTCCCTTGGCAGTATTGCAAGGACACCTCTGAGTCCCCTGTCACTCTTCAAATAAATCAGCATTCATTATTGATTTGGTTGTGCCTTAAAATATCAATCCCAGGAGCAAGGCCCCAGTAGCCAGCCCAGCCCACTCCAGGCTCAGACTGTGTGGAGCCACCCAGAGATGGACGGAGAGAGGCCTTGAAAGCTGAGGAACTCTGCTCCTGCCCTAGAGCTCCCCGAGATGCGGGGAGCTGGGTCACTGCCCCACGGGACTGGTGGCAGCCACTCAGGGGCTTGCTTGTGCAGTAGGAGGGAGAGGGGATAGTCATGAGGTCCCTCCTGCCTGTGTACCAGGGCTTCCCCATCGTCCTCCAAGGACCAGAGGAACCCAAGGCTGGCACAGCCTGTGGCAGGGCTCTGCCCCCAGAGGTAACCCTGATAAAAGAGGCACAAGAGCTCGTCCATGGTGCAGCCACAGAGCCTGCCATGGGGGCACCAGCCTGCCTGGCATCTCCCAGGGACGTAACCAAGAAAAACGATCACTGTGTGAAGCCCTCTGTCCCCCAAAGAAGGGTCTCTCTAGACAGAAGAGGGGAAGGAGGGAGCTCTCTAAAGCTATTTCACCAGACAAGAGAGAGTCACACAACAAACTTACTCTGGAAACTAGCAACAGAGAGATCTCCTGGGCACCCACGGGCAGGAGAGAGAAAGAGAACAAGGGTGCTGTTAAAACACAGACAGGCAGCTCTCCTCACCGGACGGGGCTCAGTGCACACCTCCACATGCCACCTGCCCCTGTCAGGCTGCAGCACCCACCGCCACCCACCCCCGCACAGCTCTCCAGGCGCTAGGTCTGGCACAAAGCCTTTTCCCCAGCAGAGCGGGGTCAGAAATGTACCCAGACAGGCCCAGACCCTGCAAGGGTGAAGCTGGGGACATGTTCTTCAGCTCAAGAAAGGTACCTTTTTCTCCCCACATCTTTCTCAGCTGGACCAGAGCCGAGGAACTGCTCCATTTGGTGACAGCGCTGAGAACCAAACCGCAGTGCCAAAGGCAGGACAGGCTCTGCCAGGCTCCAAGCGAGATGCCTCGTTAAAACACTTGCTGCTTGCAAACTTTTCCAGTGCCCTGCCTCCGTGGGCACCCACTCCCTCTCACAGGGCACCTACTGCTTGGCACACTCACCAACTCTTCCCCACAGCAGCTTTTCACTGTGGACATCAGAAAGCCTTCTCCGAGGCTTACACTGTGGGGTAAAGCTCTGGTAAGGATGCAGGCCTGGGCCTCTCTCCTCTCCCTTGAAGGGCAGAACCCCTCCTCTTGACGGATCTAACTCACCACCCGGCAAGCAGAAGAATTACCAGCCAGTGCAGAGCGCCTAGGGATGTCCAGGAAAGGAAATGCTGACTGCAAAGATCAGGTCTAGATGTTTGGCCAGGATCCCCCTGCTTCAGCAGCCATCTTACTAGCTGGCCTGGCCCGTAGTAGGGAAGGCTGCTAGGGAAGAGGCTGGTCCTCCCTCAACACCCACCATAATCCCAAGCACCCGTCCCCTGCTCCACTCACTCTGCAGGCTGGGGAGGCTGGCGTCCTCAGGCTTGGTTTTCAGCAGGTGTGGGAGCCGTGTGTACCTGTACCCGAAGCCACAGCCCTGATAAAAGAGATAAGCGAAGATCTGAAGAGGCTGGAAAACAGTTGGGTTTTGCTGCTACTGGAAAGTGAAATACTCAGTGTCTAACCAGCCCCAGACACTGAGAGGGGCAGGGATGCAGGATGCTCACCCGCCACAGTCTGACGAGGATCCAGTTGGTCTGTGCCCAGGGTCGCTGCTCATAGGGAGCCAGGAGGTTCTTCATCATGGAGATCCGCCTGCCAGACAAGGACATAAGTCATCCCAAAGGGTTTGGGGACAGGGGGTTAAACAGGACACAGAGTAGCACCCATGGAGTTGGGGCAGAGCAAAGCCACTGGTATAAGGGTGATAGAAGGCTCCCAAAACAACTCCAGCACCCTGCTGCGCTCCTGGACCCTCAGCAGTGCTCGGCAGCCCACCTGCTCTCCCACCCGGCCTTGCCACCACCCCAGCCCTGCCCCAGCTCCTGGGGAACTGGCAGGGCAGCACTTACTGCTCTTCTGGGATCCTCTCTACAGCACGCAGCGAGTGGGGGTAGCAGACGTAGCTGGCCAACGCCTGCATCAGGGAGTCCCGGATGTCTGAGGAGGAATGAGAAGGGACTAGGCCAGGCACCCAAGGACACGTAGCGTACCAGGGAGCACCTAAACACCAGGGGCTGGGAGGAACTGACCCTCACTTGGAGAGGCACACTGTCCCAGCTAATGTGAAAAGCATGCTTATGCTCAGGCAGCTAAGGAATAACCCCAAACTGGACATGCAAGTAGCTGGGACATGAGTCCTGCTCTCAGAAGGGTACCCTAGGTCATGTAACTACCCTGGAATAAGAAATAAGCAGGACACACCATACAAGGGCAGTGCCCAGCCTCTCTTTGTATGTGGAGGCATAAAGCACTCAACAGATTCAGCACATAGATCCCAACAGAAATCTAGTGAGCCACTGGCAGCGGGATGGGCCAGACCTGCAACATTATCACCCCAAAGCAGAGGGATGCAGCTTTACCCGTGCCCACAATCCTTGAGTCAGCAAAATGCTTGGCCAGGATGGCAGCGAGGCGCATCAGGGTCTCTTCATAGCCTGCAAAGAGGAGGGAGCAGGGTCACACCAATGGCTTGATGGGCAGCCCTGTGGTCCCAGCATTCTGGACATGGCACAGGCCACGGAACTCATTCCTGCCACAGCTAGCTGCAGCTTTGTTGTGCATCTAGCTGTCAAAACAGACAGCTGGGAAAACATATTAATCTCCAACAGAGCCTCTTACCTCAGTCTGTAGATTCTGTTCTGAAACAGTTACTCAGAGAAAGATAAAACCACGCAACTGAGTCAGACAGCAAGGGAGAGATGCCTAGTGCAGAAGAGGCTGAGCCACACAAATAACACCCTAGATCTATGCACAAAAGCCATGTCCAGCCTGAAGAAATCTGCTACCGCTCAGTTCTGCTGCTCCCTGAACAGCAGGCACAGCCCCCACTTAATGGATGTGAACGCTTTAGCTATGTCTTGTTAGCGGGAACAGAAACTCTTCTTACCTTCCTGGGCTTTGGAAAGCACAGAACAATTTGCTTAGAGCTCAGTGGGATCACTTAGCCAGGAAAAGCACAGAACGTGCACAGAGGGAATCCACCTAAACACAGACTCTTGGCATCAAGTGGCTGGTCATCTCCAGAGGAACAAATCCAAATCCCAGGGGGATTTGAAAAGCA
Organism: Falco rusticolus; assembly: GCF_015220075.1. NCBI lineage: Eukaryota > Metazoa > Chordata > Aves > Falconiformes > Falconidae > Falco > Falco rusticolus. The sequence goes on from NC_051190.1 coordinate 1,549,608, forward strand.
GTTCCAGTTATTCCTGCACTCATGACACATCTTCCACTCAGAAACCAACACGCAGGGGCACACGTTGCTGGGGCAATCACATCTTCCAGCATCCCAGCCCATTCCTGGTACCTTCTTGAAAACAAAATCCACAGCTGCCGGTGATTTTCACTACAGCCAACACTGTGACAGCTTCAGGCAAGGCATGGGCTCCCTGCCTGAGCGCAGCCACAGCCATGGCTCACCAGTGGGTGAGTACGTACTCAAGGAAGAGCACTCAGTGCCTGCTCCACAGCACACAGACAATATACTGGTGCAGCACATCACAACCAGGAAAGGACACAGAAGGGATGATGCCCAGCTACCACTGCTTCACCATAAGGATGTGGCTTGCTTTATACTTTATCAGGCCAGAATCCCTTTACCTGGAAGTTCCTCCATGCTGTTTACAGGGCTGAAGTAGTTCTTGAGTGCGCTGTAGCTGTTCATAGCCACACTGAGGTAGAACTCTGGCATGAAAGCAAAAAGTGAGCCCGTCCTGTCACCATGCTCGATGGTGCGGATGCACACTCGCAGCAGCCAATATACATCCTGCATCTTCTCCTGGCCAGAGAGAACACAACAATCCCCATTTGGTTTTGTCCAGCTTCTCTTCGGAGAAACACAACAATCAGCACCACACCTAGACCTCAGAAGCATCTCAGTGTCTGAGATGTTCCTCAGACCGCTGCTCTAAGTTCATTAACCACATCAGTGCCATTCAGTCTTCTCACAGAGCCACAGAAGCATCAGGTGGAAGGAATGATCAGAGACGTCTACACCACCTTCAAACTCTGAGGGCAACCATTATCGTGACATCAGATAAACTGTGGCTTTGTCTCACTGAGCCTTGAAACCCTCCAAGAACTACTCCTTGGTAGGGCATATCTGATCACACAGGCCTGATCATAAAAAAGGCATGGTAGTTTTTACTCCAAGGACACTGGCTGAAGGAAGGCAGGCAGCAGCAAACACAGCATAAATTTGCTGGAAAGAAAGCTGGTCCTTTGTAGGAATTAGATGGGAACAGGCTGAAAGCTCATACCAACTCGGATCTTTGCAATAGGCAGCCAAAGACTTTCAGATTCTGTGCCAGCCATTCAACCGGATTTACTGTCCTGAGGAACATTGGCCTCTTGCATCTCTAAGCAAAACTCAGGGGGTTCTAAATTAAAACCAGGAAATTTAGAGCCTCTACATAACATTAAGCTATAAAAATCAGCACCAACAAAGCCATAATAAGACAAAATATTATTTCATGTCCTGCAATGCCAAGAAATATCACAAGCAATAGCTATTTGCATATGGAGGAGGGGTACACTCCTAACAACAACAAAAAATTAAAATCAGATGTGCAGATAATTTCATTTGCTTAGTGGCTTTTCTAAAGTATGTTGCTAGCACCTTTGGGAGATTTACATGGGTTTCCTCTTTAAATTAGACTGAACCAGTGCAAATCAACTAAATTGACTAAAAGACATCTTTATCTCAACAGTGACACACACCTCAGCTGAACTGTTGCTTTCAGGATAAAAACCAATTGTGCAGAAAACACTAAGGTAATGAGCCTTGATAACCTCAAAACATCATTTCAGGTATTGCCAAGCTAGAAGAAAGTCTACACCAAGAGGAAACAAAGATGTGATTACCCACAGTGTGATGGATAAACACAGCGTTGTAAGAAAATAAGCTGAAATGGTCTGCCCACGGGAATGTTTTGAAGGCAGGATTATCTGCTTTAAAACTAAGAGTGTTTTTAAGCTGTAGCACTCCCTTTCATCTAACCTTCAGTCCTTCAGCTCAGAATAAACTAGTGACTAATTCCCCTGAGGATGGAGCAGCCTTTCCTGTGCTCTGACACCCCAGTGCAGAGCAGGACTTCACCTCCAGACAGAACCAGTTTCTTTCTCTCCATCAGCATCAGCAGTGCCTGCAACACTCACACAGATGTGTCCCCTCCAGTGCACGCAAGCCCCAGCGATGGAGGAACCCGCTGGGTGGATGGCTCCATTGGGAAACAGCAGGGACCTGTGATGGCTGTGAGATGGAGCCCTGAAGGTACAGGCAGTAAGTACAGACAAGCTCCTCCATGTAGCCACGTTCTGCTCAGACCAAGCTCGCTCAGTTCTTGGGGTGCATTTCACAGCCTGAGCCAGTTAGTGAGGACAGGAGCACAAGCAGGGAAGGCTGTAACCTTCACTCCCAGGTGCTGCTGGTTCATCCAGAAAGGTGACCCCACACTCCTGATGGGAGGCAGGCACCTGTGTTTAATATGACAATAGATCATCTAGAGACACATTTAGTGTTTCCACTAGGGCCACTGCAGCGATACCTGCAATGGACATAGGTAATGCCCTTCAGCCTTCCAAGAGCAGTCTGGGAATAAAGGTCTATTTTCTGGCAAGCATGGGCTATGCTAATGCAGATGGAGAGCTCCTGCAGCACAGCACTGCGCCTTGCAGTCCTGCTCTGGGAGTGAAGCAAGGGACGAGCAAAGAGCTCATGAGTCAGGATCAGCCACTGCAGCTCTGCCAGACATGTTCACAGAATACCACTCTGCTCCTCCCTGTTTACATCCTGGGATACACGCAGAGACCCTGCTGCCACCACATGTTCAGGGAAACATCTTCTTCCCCAGCACAGAAAAGCTACAAACAGAGATGGGGCAAGGCAACGGGTAAGGGAAGACAGGAGATCATTGGAGCGTAACAGCAAAACTGCTCATGAGAAAAGAGACCAGAGACTTTATCCTGGAAAACGGTGCATGCAGGGAAAAAGGGACAACCTGTGCAAACAGTCACTGCATTATTACTAAATGCAGAATGCAGTCTGTCTATGTGGGAACCAAGTAACAAAGGGGAGAACACCTCAACAAAACCCACTAGGCTTGGATCCTGCAGATTTCAGGAAGCGCAGCACAACTGAGCCCCCCCTGTGAAATGCAGGACAGCTCAGGAAAATGGTTCACAGTAGCTTCTACCCTCTAGACACATCCTGAAAACAGAACCTCCCTCTGACCTGCACCCTTCTGTCTGTGCTGCAGAGGCCTGATGCCCCAAGGGAAAGCCTACGGCACCACACACAGCTCAGAACAGGCTGGGCTGTGTCCTAACAAACCTTACAGGACCAAGCCTGGGACAGGAGGGGGTCCAGGCCTAGGAAGGCATCTCTGATGCACAAGAAGGGAAAAACAAGCCTCAGAGATCATTGGCATTGATCCAGCATCAGGGAGAATGACACTTGTGACATGTGAGCCAAGCAGCACCGATACAGAGGTACACTTCTCGATCTCCTCTGAGCTGCTCACATTATGCTCCTGCCCACCTTTGAATAAATGGTGACATTTATCCAAGCAAGGCGTCGGCTTAGGTGATTGAGTTTCTCAGAGAAGACCTTTTGGCTCTTCAGCAGCTCCTCATGGATGTCTCTCCTCTGAAAAGAGTGCAGAGATGTGAGAGCAGACGTCACTGCCATTTATAGCATCTTCTTTCAGAACTGGACAAACAATTCAAAAGCAGATACCACCTTGGGGCTAGCTAGGGAGTATTGGCAGGAAGGAAAGGGGTCAGCAGCCTTTCTGAGGAGGGAGTGGTCATCAGTGCTATGAAGAGCACTTATCAGTCTCAGCTGCAGCCCACAGGGCCTGATGTGGATGCTGGTCCAGTGTGGGCAGCAGCTTTAGAGTCAACTACTGTCAGATACTTTTTTAATGCATCATCAGATCCAGCTGCTGGAGACTAAGTCTAATAGGACAAATGTGTCCCCAGTCCAGCACTGGAAAGTCCCCACCCCAGGAGACCGGCTCCAAGGTATCTGCAGCACATGGAGGTTTGGAAGCTGCCACGACTTGTCTGGGAGAAGCTGAAGCAGTCGCTTCAGTCCCTCTGTTCCTTGAGGCAGTGGTACAATGGGTTGGCATGGTATGAAATGCAGCTGACAGCTCCAGGCATGGGTTACTACCCCATCCAAAACACTGGCTGCTCCAAGGCTAGAAATCACCCACTCTCTGTGCTTCACCCTTTTTGTCAGAACCTGAAGCTGTACAAGAGAAGGAAGCTGGAGTCCAGAGACACTTACCCTCTTCGGGCAGCGGCTGATTTTTTCCTCTGTGTCTTTCAGTGCCATGGCATATTCATTCACATCATCTGACACACCAACCATCTGAAAAATAGTAGATTCCAACAATAAATGAGGGTATTTTTTTCCCTAGTCATACAAGCTTGCAACAAGATCCCTCACAGGGGTGGGGAGAAGGAAAGGGCACACAGTCACTAAATAAGCAGAAAACAGAGGGTCGGTGTAGAAGCATGGACATTGAGGGAACAGACTCCTGCACAGCATGTGCCACTTACCTTCCCAAGCTGCTGGTGGACGCTGAGGTTGTACATCATCACTATCCCATCTAGGACTTCCAGGAGGGAGTTCTCTGTGATGGGCTGGTCTGGCTCCTCTGGGGGTCTGCCCAGTAAGAGACCCTCATTTCCATGGCTGCCTTCAACTGCAATGCATCCCCAAGACAGGAGAGAAGTTCTCAGCAAGGCATTTTGGCACCTCAGCTTCTGCCTGCACCTCTCTGAAGCCAAAGCCCTGCTGTGCCTCTGTTACACAGTGCTCCTTCCCAGTGATTCACTAAATACACTCACACACCATTCCCATCTCACTGCCTGCATCAGGCTGACCTGCCAGAACTGTTCAGAGCCAGACCATGCAAGTCCTGCTTCTTCAAGCCTTGTACATGCTTCAGAAGCCTGCCTGGCCCAACCCAACAGCAATGGTGCTGCTACTGCACACATCATCCTCTGGCTGGTCTGCGTTCAGAGGAAGTGGGGCCGCAGCTGCCTCTGAACTACCTCCCTGCAAAGTCTCACTGCACTTGCAGGAACCAAGGCAGCATCTCCTTAGACAGAGAGAGTGACAGCATCACCAGTGTCATGTTCAGGATAGAAAAGTGGTTAACTGTGGACTTGTGGGTGGCAGCATGCCCTGGGAATGGGAAAGAGCAATACTGGCAGTAAAGAGATCGGATTCCTCTTGAAAGTACTGGGAGATGGAAGATGCCATTCTCTCAGGAACCACCTTGGCCATGCCAGCATGCAGCGGAAGTACTCACTGTCCTCCTCTGTCCGCTGCTCCACACTTAGTGTGCGCACTTTGATCTTCTCCAGGGTGCCAAGAGGCCGCCGCGGGTTCATCAGACTGACAGCTGCTGTGCTGAGGAAGCGGTTGGCACGGCCCAGGGTTGGGGAGCTGAGCCAGCCAGGTCTGGCAAGAGCTCCACCAATGGCCAGGGCAGCAGAGGGACGCTGAGACTGAAAAGAAATTAAGAGAGAAACAGTTCTAGCTGTTTAGCTGCCCACTCTTCCACCCTTGTCCCTGCAAGGATGTTGGTATAGATGCACAGTGGCCACTGGAAGGTGAGCTGGGCCAGCAGTGCCAGGTTAGCAAATGGATATTCCTTCCTCTAAGGGCACATGCCAGGTACAAGCAGCAGATCTGCACAGCAAGAAGCTGCTCTGTCTGCAATTGCCTTGCACTCTTTCAAATGCAAGCACAAGAGCTGCCATGGAGGGGAGGGGGCATAATCAGATCAGTGGGTAGTGAGAGAGCAGAGTAAAGGAAATTTTGCTGCTCAAACTTGGTGCATCTAGGATCTTGCTGATCTCTAGTGACGCTCATGCAAGCGCAGCTGTTTTATCTGGTTGTCCATGGAATGGTTACAATCCTGGCCCAGACACTGCCTTCCTCTAAAGCAAAGTTTTTCTAGCCAGAGGCTGAGCTTGCTGCCCTGGCATCAGGGCCCCCGCAGGAAAATAACAGTACATGGCTCACCTGTGCTGCTGATGTTGCGGATTCCTCATCTTCATCAAGATCGTCCATAGTCACTGCTTGCAGCTCCGCAGGGTCGATCAGGACATTGGCTTTTGCAGCCAGGTCATCTGCACAGAGAACACCGAAGCAGCTGTGAATACAGGAGTCACCCTTTGCATCTCATAAGGCAGCCCTAGACTCATCCTCTCTCCTGCTTCTTGGCAGTAAAGAAGCAGCCAGCAAAGCTGGCTGGTGCATCAGAACAAGCTCATCTTCCCTCCAGCTTCCTTACATAGGATAGGCCTGCCCTTGCTAAAGCAGCAGAGACCTGATGGGTGCTGCTCACCCAGGATCCATTTCTGTTCCTGGTCCTACCAGCAATAAATAGAATAACTGAGGAACCAGGAGACAACCACCAAGGCCAAACCAGTGCAGGGAAGGAAAATCAGGGCCTGAGACCATTTGTTAAGCATCCAGTTCTTCAATTCCGTCCTATGATATGTCCCCAAGGCACTAGGACTGAGACTCAGACCAGAAACCATTTTCAGCCCAGAAGAAGGCTGCACTGACAGCTATGCTGTACAATGCCTGAACATGTCCTCTAGTCCATAGCCCTGTCTTTAAAGCTGGCCAGGAAGACCTTGGTAAGAGACCAGAAGAAATTACATCATTCTTAAGTAATCTAATTTCGAACAGCCAGGGATTAATCTGAGACAGGGAAAATGGTCCTAATCTTGCAGATGCACTTGGGAAGGAGAAGAAAGATCTGAGCCAAAGGCAAGTGTCAGATTAGCCAGAAACCAGAGACAAATGAAGCCCAACAGGAAGGCAAGGGGTTTCTAACTCCTCCAAAAGGGAGGTTTTGAAAGCCTATTGCCAGAGTAGCATGGTGCATACAAACACACAGCTGCAGTACATACACAGGGTGGCTACTGCTTGCCTGAAGTGGTACAGCAAGTAAATCCTGGACATCCTTCACACCCAGCAGATGCAGGCTGACAGCCAGTGCTTTAACAGCTCCCAGCTCTTGGGTGTGGTATTCCCACACCACCTCCTTCCCTCCACCAGCCACACACCGAATTCAAGGATATAAACAGTAAACTGTTAACTTAAAGGATGCTCCACCCAAGAGGGATGGTGTCTTCTTCAGCATAACTTGCATTTCATTAAAATTCAAGTCTCTTCTCCTCGAATTTAATCACAACTCATTACCCCATGGCTCTCTCCCTGGGATGTCTCTTGGCTGAACTCCAGCCAGGACCTGGATGCAGGTATTGGAAATAAGAGCACTTACCTTTCAGAGTTTTCTTAAGATGAGACAGGAGACCTCCAAGTCGCTGAAGGTCAAAATAATCCACCTTCCCATTATAGAAGAGTTGAGGAGGGACATAGGCCTCTGAAGCAGAGAAGGAGGTTTGTTTTTTCTACGAGTCCCATGCACAGGATCCAAGCAGACATGTAAGCCCTCCTAAGACAGACTCCAGGGCTCAGCCTAGACTAACATTTAGTTACAACTTTTGTTGTCATAAAAGCACAAACCGTTAGGGCAGAGTTGATTGCCACAAGGAAGCGTTAGATCCATGGAGAAACAGGAGCAACCAATGGCCATGGACAAGCCTCCAAGTACTTCCTCCCTTCCAGCCACAGTCACTGAAGGAAACTGGACCACGGGAAAACTTAGTAGCTCTCCACCTGGCTACTCCAGCTCTTTCACTTAGTCCCATAGGGATGGTAAGGCACTTACTGAGTCTGGAGAAAGGGTCAGCCTCAAGTAAGGGAATGCCAAGCAGATCATGGCAGGACAGGCAAGATGGGATTTGACAGTGGGAAAGCAACTGGCACTGACTTGGTTTCCCCTTAATCCCACAGTCTGGGAACCACAGAAGCAAGTATTTCCCCCTAAACTTTGACTATGGGACCACTGAGCTGCCCTTCGACAGACCCATAATCAATACTCTGCTCTCTGCTCCAGAGCGGACAGGGGGAACTAGCAGGCAGTACAGCTGCCCCTCTGCGGGTCTCTGGTCTGGATGTTAACTGGAATAGGTCTGCACACAGGAATTTCCCAGGGTGACTGGGAACTACAGACACAGGATGGCAGAAGGCTCAAGCATCCACAAGAAACACAAAATTTCCAGCATCCTGGAGAGCACTGCCAAGAGGCAGACCCATGTCCTCATCACAGAAATGCCTTCAAAGCTTTTCCTCCAGGCCTTACCTTCACTGCTCAGCGTGGCAGGGGTTTTCGCCTTGTGGCCATCCCAGAAGAAACGCAAGGCAGCGATAAGCCGGTGCAGGAAGCACACCATGTACTCCGGTGGGCACAACACAGTCAAGTTCTAGGGCAAGAATGAGAGTTCAGCCATCAGGGCAGGTGTGAAAGTGCACTTAGCCCCAGCAGCCACATTGGGCAGGTAGAAACTTCAGCCTTGTGAGCAACTCTAGCTTCCAGCACTGGTAGAGAGCCCAGCCCTGGCAGCAGGCAGCAGCTTCCACCTCTAGAAAGTCCTGAGCACTGAAACAAGCTGATCTGACAGAGGAGGAAGGATACACACGCTCCACCATGATAGATGGGACTGATCACAAACACAGAGATGCAGGTGAAGAAAGGGCCTCCTGCAGCAGTGGATGCCTACCTCCCCAAGCTGCAGGCCAACAGCCTGATCCAGGGCCAGAACAGTCCTCACCCAGGCAGTGAAAAGGATGCCAAAGCCAGCAAGCCAGCTGTGGCAGAGCTCCCCACAGCCATGCTCCCCGAGGTTTTAGGAGGACATTCAGTTCCCACCTAAGGCTGTTCCCAAGGAGCACTTTCCTATAGATCACCGCATAGGACTTGGATAAGCTGCCTGGTTTCTAGCCTCAGGTCTTCTTCCTCCTTCCCACTCCCTGCCGTATCTAGACCTCAGCTGATCAACTGCTGGAAGCAGCGCAGCCAGAAGGGGAGAGTTCCCAGCCTGAAGATGCCAGAGGGCTCTCAGGGTGAGGCTTGCAGGAAGGCTGGCCCTCTGACTTACCCCTCTGTTGCTAGCGTTTTCCTGAAGAAACTTGCGGAATTTGTTTAGGAAGATGTATCTGGAGGCTTCCCCCTGGCAGGAGGAAAAGCAGGTAGATGGTAAATCTATGCCTTACAACTCCCATGATGTGGAGATACTTCATCAAAAGATCCACAGAGCACTTACTCCTCCTCTGTCCTTGTTATTCAGCAGCAGCTTCAGAATCTGAACCTGGAGACCTTCCACCACTAAAATGGGGACACACGTCTGCCATCAGAAAACAAGCACTGGAGAGCAAATACCCATATTAACCCCAATTGTAGTACCCTGTCCCCAGGAGAAAGGCTACCTCCTCAGCAGAGGGGGCCCAGGAAGAACCAGCGTCAGCAGAAAGCCATTCCCATCACTGAGAATTTTCTCCTCCGCCACCTAGCAATAAATTAATCCACAGCTGATAAACAATGCCTCTAAAGGGGAATTTTGATTTGCTCATGCCCCATGATGGGATGCTGCGGGTCTGTGCAGTGGGGTCCCAGCACTTGTAACCCCCGCAACAGGTAACAGCATGGCTGGTCCCCACCTCTGCAGCACAGCCTGTCCTGGAAGGAAGACAGCTGGACTTCGGGCTGTGAAGGGGATTTGGAAACAGCTCAAGAGTTGGTCTCCCTGGCTGCACAAGGTATGGGGGATCTTGGCAATTTCCCTCCTTCCTCACAGACCTTCAATGCGTTTCTTGAGCCGCTGGCAGCCTCTTTCATATGCCCGCCGCCTCAGTCTCTCCTCAGCACTCTCCTCCTTCACCTCCTTACTCTCCTTGCCCTGGTTGGGGGACAGACACAGATTAGTAGATCACTGCATGGGAAAAATGTCTTGCTAAATGGAGAGCAGAAACTCCCTGAAACAATGTGCCAGTGTGTGACTGTAGCTGGCAGCACACATAAACAGGCCTTCCCTGGCCTGGCAACAGGTAAGGGCAGGAGATCTTTTGAGAACACCCAAGTCAACCTGTAATTCCTTAGACTCTGGGAGACTCCCTTCCAAATCTGTTGCCACAGAAAACTGTCCCCCTTCCCTGTCCTGAGCAACACACCCCAAGCGTCCCCTCTAAGAGGACAATAAAGGTGACAGGAAAATGGAGGCTACAGCTCTCTCACAACTCTGCAGGATCCATCAGTGCTAACGCAGCTGGAAAACGAGCCATCCAATTTCCTCAGCCAGAAAATGATGGAAACAGCCAGCCACAAAACTTATTCCGTCTCCTCAGTTAATGTGCCCTTACTCACCTCTTTGGTGAAGCGGTTTGGCCACCACGTGGTGGGAATGAGCTCCTGCAGACCAGCCTCCTCCACACGCAGTGGGCTCTTAATGTAGAAGAACACAACAGAACGGAGCACATCGAAGCTGCAGCCAAGTTAAAGCAAGCACAGAAGCTATGGGAGAAGGTACAGGGCATGCTTCCAGAGCCGTAGTGAGAGACTCCTTTCCAAATCACTCAAAGGTCTGCAAGATGCCCCTTCTCCTAGGAGAAGCCCCACACAGTTATCAGATCAGCTGCCCAAATGCTAGCATAGCAGCTGGACTGCTCTGAAAATGGTTTTGCTCTAAGGATGTTAGGGAGGTCAGCCAGGTAGAAATGAAGTCCTCTGTGTTACCAGGATGAGAACTATATGACACTGCTCCCCCTCCTTAAAGTAGGACTTTGTAGAGAGTGGCATCAGGCAGACAAAGGAGACCTGAGAAATGAGAAAGGACTTCTCAAAGATAGGATGGCTTCTGCTTCCCAGGATCTGCAGATCCTTGAAGTCTCCTTGGCTGCATTATTGAGGGCAGGGAGAACTGAGACTAGAGGAGGCACAAAGGATACAGAACATTGCTGAGTAGGTATTTCCTAGATTTCTCATGCTTCAAGACTGCAATGGTGAGCCGGAGGTAGTGAATCTAGGGAAACAGGAGAAGCAAAAGTGACTCCATCTACAGAAAGGGATACAAGTCCCCGAGAGGTACAGTGTCACAGAACTGCCACCTCTGGATCAAACAACTGCAAAAATCAAAACATTATGTGCCATTGGACAAGGGGACATAACAGAAAATGGCTAGTCACCGATTCCTGGGGATTCAGAATTGCAACTCACTTGTAATCCCAAGTCTGGGATGATGGGGGAGAACCTATAAGCCCGCAGCAGGGACATCAGTAGCTGCTTGAGACACTCGTGCACTTCATATTCCTAAGGAAATAAGAAACACATGAAGAGCATGGAGCTGGGAACAGCTGTAGTTCCCAAGGTGTGACCTTGGAAGGAAGCATTCACTTCTGAACTGAAAAAGCAGGTGCTCTGAACCCTGTGTTTGTCCATCTAACTCCACAGGAGAGAGTCCAAGCAGAAGTTGGTGTCATCACTTTGTTACAAGGAAACAACTTTTTGCACTAGTAAAACCAACCCAGAAGTCATCTACAAAAAGCCGAAGTCCCAGGTCCTATTTAGTCGGGCTGAGTCACTCTTCCTCCCATCCCCTGAACCCACCTAATATAGTGTTGGCAGAACCAACCCCGAAAAAGAAAGTTACTCTTGTATAAATGTGACAACGGAAGAGCTCTCTCTGAGTTGGACTCATAGCCAGCTGGCAGGATGAGAGCCATCTCTTCCACAAACACAGCAGCCCTACCAGGGTCCTCAGCTTCACTTCGAAGATGATGGACCTGAGGGGGTCATGACATTTTTCAATTAAACTTTTCATGACAGCAGACTGGGCCAGGGCCTGTATCTGTTATTTGCCACCCCAAATAACAGTCATGCTGTCTCCAAGCAGATCCCTGGCAATGACTGGCTCTATGTAACTACTCCAGCAGCAGCAGCTTCCCAGAGGCTAGCAATGGCTGCCTCAAACAAGTGTCCCAGGAAGGAGTGACCTCATTCACCTTGGACAGGAAGGGGCATGGGAAGCTGGAGGAGGTTTTTCCCTGTGGTTCTGGAAGTGGTGAGAGTGCAGTGCCCATTTCCACCCCAGTCCTCCACACTCTGATTGATCTCTTGGGGCACATGGTGGCGTTTAAGATCTCCACAGTCACATCAGCATTAACAACATCCAAGAGAGCAAGTCGCTTCTTATTGATAAGTCTGATGTTCCCAAAGCAGGCAGATATTCAACATCAGCAGTTCCTTTAGCAGTAGAAGCTTAGAAATGCCTTGTTAGCTCATTGTCAGTGTCACCATTATCAATTACGCTGCATTCAACCCTCATTCCCTGGGTGCGAAACAGCAGACAGATGAACTAGGTGAGACGGTGGTCTATCACAAAAAAAAGATCTTGTCACCAGGAAGGGGAAGAAGCTGAACACTACCAGCATTTTCTAGGGAAGGCTCCTGTCCTCAGCACTCCCGGGATCTCCCTGTGACCCCTGGCGAGGAACTAGCACCTTAGCAACTCACCTCCATAAGAAGCCACATGAGATCCAGCAGCTGCTGAATAAGGGGATGGGCCTCCACTGCCCCTCCTCGCTCAAGGATGCTCAACAGGAAGGTCATGAGCACATCTTCCACCAGGTACACCTTGCACTGCAGACAGAGAGCCAGGTCAACAGTCCTCTAAGGCACAGTCACTTCCCTGTGAAAGCTGAGGTTTACCTCCCTTGCAAGCACAATAACAACCTACAGAAGCCTGCAACAGGAAGTCAAAACTCACCATAAGAGGGGAGAAATAATTGAAAATGTGGGCTAATGTAATCAACACTGTGGGTTCTCCCTGCAGCTGCCACATGGATGTGTCCTTCTCCACCAGCTTCCCCTCCTGCAATGATAAACCCAGAAAAACATACAGCTTGGATGCCATCCAATCCACCCATGCACCAACAACTGAGCGAACTGGCGGCCCGGAGCAGTCACTGTTTGCTGTCCCACGCCTGCCTGCAGTAAAAACCTTGAACATGGGAATTCAGGATGAAGAGCAGCCAGGCCCATGCCTGTGGAGAGCTGTAGTGCAGTCCAGATGTCAGTTACTATCAGCCAGATGCATGCACCCTGACCACGTTTTTCCAAAAGGGTTCAGGTGTATGTGGTAATTTGTAAATGGGAATCCCTACGGAGGAGGTCAACTAGTAAAGCAGGCCTCCATCCAAAGCAAGACCATAGCAGATGGCATTCCCTATGCTTTTGGCACAAACAGGTCATCTCTTGCTCTAGCAGAAAAAAATGTTTTCTAGCAAACACAGCCACAGCCAAAACAGTTCTCAAGGCAGACCCACCAGAATTTCACCACATCACTGCACCAGGACATCAGTTAAAAGTTTAGGATATGAACAAGCTTCTTTCAAGGCTGCAAAATCAAATCCATCAGTTCTGACCCTTACAAACATAATCTCTTGCATACTGGGTATGAAACTTCATAGGACTGAGAACAACAAAGCCCAGTATGATTTAAATTAAATTCTGGAACTATCAGGAATCCCATTTTGCAAGCCGAAGAGCTCCAGGGACATGCATGCCCCGTGCAAAGCATGCAGGCATTTAGACTCTCAGGCATATGGAAACATCTGAGTTGCCAGCATGTGCTGAGAAGTGCAGAACCACATTTCCCAGCATGGTGCCCCACAGATCCACCCGGTGACATTAGCCTACCGTCACATCTATGCCAATATGGATCACATTCTTCAAGTAGCCTAACAGCTTGTGAGCCTTCACTAGGTCTGCAACAGGAGGATCTTGCAAGGGGCGGTAACCTTCCACTGGATATGTAGGCAAGTGTTAAGGTAAAATGTAATATGATCCTCTCAGGACTTTTGTTTGTGCAAGGAAAAGACCGAGTCTCTTATTTTACTTTACACCCACGCATGCCTCAGTCACAGTTCAAACCACAGAGCCTTCTAAATGGATGATAAGCCACAAGCTCTTATTCCCACTTTCTCAATACTGCAAGCAGCAAGTATTTCACACCACGCTTCTGCTCTCATCAGAAAGACTGACAGGAGCCTCCACTACAGCTATCAAGAGGCATACCTGGGACTGCTCTGACTGGAGCTGCAGGTTTCAGCATTTGCACAGGAAGGCAGCAGGCTACGCTAATGCCATGTCAGAGGTCCCACATGGCTGGGAGAGACCAGTGGCCTAGAGGCTCAGCAGCACAGCAGCATTAAGGTTTCCAAAACTGGAGAGTGAGATCTTTGCAGGATTTGAGTGCCTGAGAACAGACAGCCCCCAGCTGCAGCAGTAGCTGCTGATTCAAAGCTGAAAGCAAATCTCATTTCAGGGACCAGCACTGATGTTTGTGTGCCCTGCAGTTCTGCTCCAGCTGAGGGGCAATCTGGTTCTTCTCGCCTTGACCTTGCTCTATGCACAAATGCCAACAGAAGAAGGTGAACCACAGTCAGGTATGTATATTCCACAGCCTCCAAAGATGGTCTCAGGACAGGCTCTTCTCCCTTCAGACCTCCTCTCCCAACATCTAAAGGATATCGGAGTGGACGGCTTCCGAAGTTAAAAGCGACAGACTCTTTGAATGAGAGGCTGATGGCAGGGAAGTAAGCCATTCCAGCACCTCTTGTGATGTTATCGAAAGCGGTTCCCAGAGATATGCCGTTCCTGAAAGAAGAAAAACCCACAAGAGTTTAGTCACAGGAGGAGGGTTTTGAGGTCAACTGGGCAATCCAGGTAGCTGCATTCCCCTCCCAGTAACTTGCCAACACGCACACATCAGTCAGTTATGCCTCCTGTCATTCTTAACCTGGCACACATGCAAACATCGCAGCTTTGCTGAATGGGGAAGCACAGCAGCATTCCTGTTATCATACGACAACACAGGAAGGCACTGGAGTCTGCACAACATGCAGAGCCCACTCAGCTTCAAGAGCAACCCAAATGCTTATGAGATAACTAACCAGCAGGACATTTGAAAGGCAGGTGACATTTTTGGCCTCATCCATTTGATGCTGGTGGAAGGATAATGCTCTCAGTCTACTCTTCTCTAAAAGATGACATGAAGCATCTAACAGTTTTTAATTCCAGATGACTTGCTGCAGGCTGTAGTTTAGGGCCAGGGAACAATTCTTATTCAGGCTGGCCTCTGCTCATTGTGCACAGGAGTTGGAGGCTGGAGATATATCAGCCTTTCCACAGCTCCTTCTGAATCTAGGACAGGCAAGGTCTACAGTGACCACAAAAGCTATCAGCCAGCGCTCACCTGAACTTAGGAGAATCAACAGCCCATTTAGATGGTTTCTGAACCCAAAGCAGAAAAGCAAAGGCTAGAACTACCAAGGAACTTAAAGGAGAGAGGGCAGAAATACAACTCGGCAACTGGCTCAGCAGTGAGGAAACCTTTATGTTACACACAGACATCAACAAAGCAGGGAACTGGACAAAGATGCTTACAGGCAGAAAGCAATGGTGCCCTCATCAAGGTCTATCAGACAGCTGACGATGTCTCCTGCTGCCCAAGACTGCAATAAAGGGAGAAAAAAGGTTAAACACATATCCAGGGTGTTCTCGCATCAGAAGAAAAATTGTACCCCAACCAATCCCTTGTGATTCAGGTTTGAAGAAGAGAGTTCCTTCTCACAGCAGCTCACATAGCATTTTAAGACACTTCTGGAAGCTGCACATAAGCCACTGATTGGGATCTTTTTTCCTCCAGCACTAGGAACATGCACAGGATCAAACATAGCTACAGAGAATCAGGGCCTTCCAGAGACCAACAGCAGCACTGTGCTGGGAATCAGTCTGCTGGGGCTGCCAAACAAAGCACCCTGATAGCATGTCCAGCACCCCTAAAGTACAAACAATTGCTGGCACACTGCCTCCCCGAGAGCATACTGAAGCAGTGAGGACAGCCTGAGGGCATTTCACAAGGCCCAACAGAATCCAGTAGGCAAAAGGAGCCACCTGCTTTCTTCTCCTTACTCTACATTCTGTTCCTGGGAGGACAGCTACTCACTTTGCCATAGTTGGTAGTAGTCACGTTCCACTTGCGCACCCTGTTTCCATCATAAGCATATGAATCTGGTGTATCTCCAACTCCTTCCTGCACCAAGGAAGAAAGATGAGACTCAGACCAGACCAAGCATAGAGGATCCCTCTCACTGCAAGAGCGGCTTTAAGGGGGAGACCAGCAGACAGGGAGAGCAGCTAACAGCACACATGCTCTGCCTGGGAAAAGCCCTCACTCTAGGAGTGAATCCAGCAGCCTGTGATCTTTGGTTCAGAGAAATACAACCCTCCCTACTAATTTTCAAGTTGGAAGAATACTGGCATCCTACACTTCCAACTTCTGGCAAAGCAGCCCCCCCAGATGGCCATCACCTCCTCTCTCACACGTTGCAGAGTGGCAAGTTAGTGAAACTGCAGCTGACATCCCTTCCCAGCACCAAACATCCCACCCGGTACCTGAGAAAAGCTGGCCTGGCCCTGCCTCTCCTGGGCCAAAAATCCCCATAGCACTAGCTGCTGAGGGGTATCCTGAGAGACAGGCTGCCAGTACTGCAGACCTACACACTCTCCACAGACGATGCCAGCTGAAAGTCAACACTTAGCAGTGGCTATGCACTGCAAAAGCACAGCAACACACACAGTGTGCAAGGCTTTCACACTGTGCACCATCCTGTGAACACAGACCAGAAAGTCTATGAAGATTTTTAAAACAGCAGACCTGGTATCTCTAGTGTGTGCTGGGCACAAAATGCCAGCAGGGCATGAGCACAGCGCCGATGTGATACTCCACACTGACCTAAAAAGCACTGGAGGAACAAAGAGCAGCCCTGTGCCATGTGCAGCAGTTACACTACCTCCTGATTAAATCTGCAGTTGAGAGTACACCAGCCGATCTGCATGAGTCCCTGGGAGGAGATGAGCACCTCGTAAATCCATTTCCCTGAAAGCAAAAGAAATGCCACATGGGAAATCCCTGCCACCTGGCTCATTGTTAGAGAAGCCAAACCTGACACTGCTCCCACAGAAATAAATGGGACACACAAAGGAACTTCGGGATATCCCCAGCATTCCCCTCCCACCTCTTCGGCATCACACAATCCTCCATCCTTCTGACTTCCTGGAGAAGCCAGTGGATGAACTGAGGAAGAGGGTGCTCAAGATCTGGAACATATTCAAAATTTACTGAGCTCTCTAGTTGTGTAACTCTCCGTACACTCTTCCCGGGGTCTTTTCTCAAAGCGTTGCTGGTTTAACTCCTTACCTTTATACACGCATGTTGTGGCCCTGATGGACCCAAAGTTACTGTGGCCAATCACCTGGACCAACAAACAGAAGACATTTTAAAGTCAGGCAAAAAGGTAGGTTTGCTCAGCCCTACCCATTCTCTCCATCCTAGCCCTCAAAACCAAAGCCAGATGGAGAGCTATTCACAAGTACAGTGTAGGGAAGAGACAGGACATCTTCCCCATCCCAGAAGCTCTACTTGATGCCAACAGGCCCTGAGGAACCATCCAGGTCCTTCCCACAGCTCATCTGTACTTGATAAACCCCAGTGAAGCATGCAGCTCAGCAGCAGTACGAGGACAACATGGTGACAGACAGGTTCCCAGTGAATTGTGACAAGTATACAAAAGTGACTATTATATAGGAAAGAATTTGAATCCTGGACAAGTCACAACAAAACTAGAGATTCAGGGTGTCCAGACTAAAGCCCAGGACTGGCAGGTAACATGCTGCCCAGGAACTGAACCCTATTAACTCCTGACTCTCTCAGTCTCAGGACAGACCATGAAGATACAAAGGTAGCAACAAGGAATTCACAGGCAAGACAGTCTGATCCTATATGAAGGTAAATTCTAGGTACAGCCAAGGTAAGTTACGGCAGGTAGTTAATGGGAAAAGGGAGACCAGGGCAGCCTCTTCTGCTACAGGTAAAAAAGGGTACACAGATTACAGAGGGAATGAGCACAGGAGCATGGGATGTGTGTGCTCAGGAAGGGGTGAAAGCAGTGCAGAAATTACTGAAGTAGGAAAGGATCAGTGGATTCTTTCAGCTGATTTTCTGCATGAGAAACATCAGCTAAAGAACAAGCGGGGAGCTAGTGTAAGCAAAGGAGAAAGGAAAGCCTCAGCTTTAGCCTCTTGCCATCATTAGAGAAGACCGGCAGGAAGGAAGAGGCAGTCTGCTGGAGGGAGGGACAGGAAAGCTGGCTGCTGGCCTTTCCTCTGCTTAGCCAAGCTCTTCAGCGAGCCCCTAGGCCAGGGTAATCCTTTCACTTCCTCACAGCTCCACTCAGAGCTTGCTGAGATTTAGGGGTACTGTTAGACCTTTTCCCAGGAGAGCTCATTTCCTCCAGGATCCTGCAGCTTTCTGGGTAGACTCCATTTACAATACTCTACAAAGCCAGTGACAGGGATCTGTTATGAAGAACAAATGAAGAAGCCCCAAGTGCTATTAGTCCCACAAGACCATTTTCTGCTGCACCCAGCATCACACTCACCCCAAGTAAGTCATCATCAACGAGCAGGAGTCCCTCAAAACCACTCGTGTGGTCCAACACCACAGTAAAGGGACCAAGCCGACCCTCTGCTACCTGATCTGAAAGAAGAGTTGCAGAAAACCCGTTAGGGGATGTTGTGCAGGATTTAACTGTACACTTGATAAATGCCTCCAGCTAGACGACAACAGCACCAGGATTCTGCTACAGTGGAGGAAGACTAAAATAGTGTTACCCAGGTTAGACCAGGTCTCCTCACTGGCAGACACCAGTGAGATTTAAAATGAACTTTTCACAGTAACGTGCAAGATCTTAGCTCTGCAGCATTCCAGTCATATGTTAAGTTTTCCACATCGCCTGAGAATTTTACTTTGGCAAAACTCAAAGACCAAACTAAAGTCTGAGCCAAATGTTTGGCCAACATACCATGCTTTGATTGCAGACAGCAAGAAAAATTCTTCTTTTTAGGAGAGGAGCCAGGTTGTATCTTGCCACATCCTGACTCATTTGGTGAAATGGATGCTAGCAAGAATACAGGCAACTGCCCAAGGCCCAAAGTGAATACCTACAGTGGAGGCCAGTATGCAAAAATTGTCAAGAAGCCTCTGCATTTCCCACTGAGGATAGCACTGCACACTGCTGGTCACAGCAATGGCTCTGAATATCATTATCAGTGAAACACCTCCAACATAAGCCCCAAAACTGCTTTTCCAGGCATTTTTGCCTAGAAATATGCCTCCTCAATCTGCAAGCAGGCCTGCTCTGGGGCTGGCTGACAAGCCACTCGCAAGCAGGATTTAAAGGCACAATAAATTAGAGCACAGGAGGGCGGAACAATGCTCACTCAGGGAACTGCCTTTCGTGATACAACTTGTCCTTTCAATTAAGCAGCACAAGCAGAAGCACAAATTGGACAAACACTCAGTGTTCTCTTACCTCGACTGTCTTCAGAGCTATTCTCCTCTGCTAGCAACCGGTCAAGGTGCTCCTGCAGGTTCTGGAAAGTCAGGTGCTTTCTAGGGAATAAACATGCACAGGAGCTCTTCAGAAAACTCTGTCTCCCAGGTTTTAAAGAGTGGCAGCCCAGACACGTGTCTGCACAATCCTGCACTGTGAAATGTGAACTGGGAAATTCTGTCAGTGTTTCTTGCCACGAATCTGAGGAATTTGCTGCCCAGCGTGTTGGGGCAATGAATGAACCGAGGACTAAATACAGTGTGAACAAGAAAAATAGTTAACAAAGGATCCTAAAGTCTACGGTCTGCTCAGGAGTATGTTGTGGCAGTAAGAAAACTGTACTATGGTACAGTGGCAGTAAGAAACCAGCTGTACTGCCAACAGCTGTGGACCATGACTTTGCTGCAGTCAGCATCATACAAACACGGCGTAAGTCAGGATTTGGCTTTTCCCCCCCAAGTATTTCATAATACAAAAGAAGAGAGAAGATCACACCAGCAGCTGTAGCAGTTCAGAAAAAGGTCAGGCTAGCCCAGCATCCTCTCTCTGACAACAGCCAAACCCATTCTGTTTTCATACTAAGGAGAAGTCTCTCATGCACCCGCTCTGGGCCACTATTTTAGAGAACTTTCTCATACTGCCCTCCCTTAGTTCTCCTTTTTCAAGGCTAGTTTACTTAGCTGTTCCTTGTACAAGAGCCATTCCAGACATCTGACTTGCTCTTACCCTTCCTCAAAACCTCTGCAGCTCTAAAACACCCTTTTAGAGTTGGCGAGACCAGAACCACATGATACTCGAGATGGGGTTAAACCACAAATTTATTCAGTGGCATAATGATTGTACTTACCCTACATCCCTTTCCTAACAATTCCTAACTTCCTACTTTCTTTTTCTGACTTAATATTCCCACCCCAACCTCATTCCTACACAGTAAAAATCAACTCAGGGTCTATCATTTTATGCACAATGTTGAGGCTGATCCCCTTTCAATCCATCGCTTTGCATTTCCCTACACTGAGTTTCATAGACTGTTTCACTATTCAGTCAATATCACAGCCACCTTACCTTTACATTGCTCTAAATAGCTTTGTAACCGCAGCAAACTTTCCCACCTCATGCTCTCTCCCTTTCCAAGTCTCCCAAGGATACACAGAACAACACAGGTCGTGTTGCAGGTCTTTGAGGGACCCCAGCAGGACCTCCTTTCACTGTGAGAGTCGCTAGTTGTTCCTATCCCTGCTTCCCATTTCCAAAGCCATCTGTGGAACAACTTCCCACTTCTCCAGGACTAGGCGTTTCCTAAGACTGGTGACAGACCTTTTGAAAGCCTGATGGATGTGAAAATGCACAGAAATGGAATCAAAGCATCAGTTTTTGTTGGCATGAGAGAGGGCAGCTTCAGCAAAGCAGCTTAACCAGCAGCTAGCATGGAGAAGTTCTGGAAGAAGAAGAACATGAGACAGCCAGAGAGATGTCTGCAGTGAGCTCCTCTATGGGGAATTTAGGCCTCTAAAGACAAAATGTCATACCATAAAAGTTGCTCTCAACTGGCAAATGTTATTTTCAAGACCTATTTGACTGCTAGTGGGCTTTCTACCAAATAGCCAAGTCCAGAAAAGGGGTGGAAAGCAGGAAAAAAAGAAAAGGAGACCAGTCCAACAAACTATCAGTTCTGTGCTTTCAAGTCATTAATCACAAGGCAAACAAATTAGAGATACTGAAAACCAAAATGCTCAGGCAGATGGAATATTCCAAGGCATGCTGGCAGGAAAGCTCATGGCAAAGTAATATGACCCACTTTGCCTTCCCCCTGCCATAACCCTAGCTCACCAAGAGTGGAGAGGGCCAAGAGCTATTTTTAGCAGCTCTGAGCTCACATTTGAGCTGGCAGTACTAAGTATAGCCAGTGGAATGTGACCCAAGACACGCTGCAGCACCGCCAACCAGCAGGAGCTACATGCCTGCCTTGCTATACCACACTCATACCTGCCCTGAACCTGTCTGACTTGCCTCGGGCAAAAGAGCTAAATGCAAGGGAAATTTTTCTCATCCAAAGCTACAAGTTTCTGGGCTACAAGGTGAAGGAGAACTGAAAACAAATAGAAGAAAACAGACACTAAACAGGAATTTTGTATTTCTTTTCCTTTGGTGACTCGTAATAATAAAAGTACCAACAGTTCCACAGCCTGAGAAATGTGTGGTATTCTGTAGGTCAGTAATAGCCTTGCCTTTAGTTTACAGGGCACTGACGACCTCTCTTTCATTCCTGTACCTAAAACCTGTGCATTTTGCACTTCCTCACAAGTAAAGAGGGAACAGGAATAAGGTGAATGCCTGCTTGCCTATTTATTTTAGAAATATTGCCTAATGATTTTTTATATGGGGTTTTTCATGCAAAAAACCTGAAGAATACTTCCTAGCAAGCCCTGCAATTTGAAAAAGCCACTAAAGGACAAGACCTAAGAGTAATTTCTATAACATGGTGCTGCTGTGCTTTCAACAAAGATCTCTGTGCGGCACTAAAAGATCTCTCCTTTCACCGCAGTGCTGTATATCTGGGGACTGATACAGCATCGCTTGCCATCTAATGAATGAGAAGAAGTCTGATACCTGTAAGCAGCTGCAGGCTGGTTCCCATCAGCATTGGTAAAGACACGATGTAGATAATCATTCAGCAGCCTGCTGTTCACAATCCCTTGTTTAAAACAGAAAGGAAATAAGCTTAGGGAGTCAGGAGGTAAACTCAAACGTTACTTTCACGTACAAGCAAGAAACTGGTAACTATGGGAAAATTATGTTCAAATTTGGAGATCAACACAGTGGAAAATGCAGGTTCAAGAAGTCATTCACTGTCTTACTGTCTTCATTAGCAGCCCTAGAGTCCAGCATTATGGGTTGCATCTCCACAAGGGCTCTTTCCTATTCGCGCTGATCTATGATAGCAAATGGGAGTCTATAAATTGGTCCCCACAGGTGGAACTAGATCCTTAGGAATCCTGCTGTACTACTTCCAGATAAAGTAACTTCAACAGCTGGAGGTGGGAATCCGATTTAATTTCCAAAAAATGAAAGTCTTATCACTATTGCAATTCCCAATGTCCTATTTGTACCTGGGACACTTTAAGTAGCTACATCTCTTAACTGTGCTACAAGATGCTGATGAGATAGAAAGACTTGCAAATGCAGTCCATCTCATCTAACCCACAGTCCTCTTCAATGATGGATGCCTCACTTTAGCTTTCATTGTACAAAACAATCCCTAGTGTCACGCTGATGCAGCATGCTTTATTTCTGGGTGCAACAGTGCCCTCAAATGCCAGATTTGTGGTCTCGTAAGCACACTTCGGCTGGACTGGTGACTATAAAAGAAAACAGGCTGCCTAAAAGGTACCCAAATTTCCCAGAAAAGGATTAATCTGAGAACTTGACAGACAAGCCGTTCATCCTGGAAGGCGAACTCCCTAAGTCAGATGGGACAAAGGCAGGCAACTTGACATTCTCCAGCCTCACTAGGCACGGCTGTGTGTTGAACAAAGGGCACTGTGACATGAGGTTCTGGAGTCCTTAGTACTACAGGAACGACCCTTCCAACATCTCATCTCAGTTCAGGGATTTACTCAGTTTCAGGCCCCCCACACCTCACACCCCACACCTCAGCATGATAACTGCAACTGGAAGGCAGCTGATCTCAAGTGAGGCAAATGGTGCTCACTCAGTTCACAGCAGTCCTGCTTTTACACAGCACATATAGGCCCATACCTGTGACTCTGGCCTTCTCTGGCTCAGTGCTCAGCCTGTAGTTCTTCCTTGAGAAAGCAGTCCCAGCACCCCTCGACGTCATTCTTCACAGGCACCACTTCCAGAGCCGACATAAGACAGACAGATGCCTAGAACAAAACTCACTGGGGAGGACGCTGCCTTTAGACTTCTCCCTTTCTTGGAGGTTGATGTACCTGGATTGAACAACAGGGATAAGTCAAAAAACAGCCAGAGTCCTCACATTAACAACATCTTACAAGAGCCCAAAGCCAACTAACTGCCAACCCTGCTCTCAGTCCCACCTGTCCAACAGCTCAAAATCTTCCCAAAGCAGACAAGGCATTATGCCACACTGCAGACAACCACACAGACCCCACTCCAACCAAAGGCACAGGCATAACCAAGCCAGAAACACAGGCAACCTTTGCACCAAGTTTAAGCCAGAAGCACTGAGCCAGCATAGGGCCATATCTACCACCACTGCCAAACACTGCTGAAACTGGCAACTGCATCACACTTCTACTTATGCCCTGATGAGACACTTCCACCTTTCTCTCCCACATTATATTCTTCAGACAGGAACACACACCTGGTTAATCTGTTCAACAGGTTATTAGATTATTCCGCTATCCAAAACAGAAGGAGAAGGAATGAGACAAATGCAAGTGAACTGGACTACAAAAGAATATAACTGACTACAAAGCAAAAGACCCAGGTGCCAATTTTATAAGGACAAAAGCAGATGCAGGTAGAAGTAGGCAGAAGTGTTTCCAGGTGAAAACCTACCACATGACTAAACATTCATGACCCTTCCTGGTATCACTAGAATGCAGAGTGCTATCAGAGCTGATCTGACACATGCCAGGACAAAATGAATAAATTCAGGTTGCTAGTTCCATCTAGTTTCAAAAAGTTCCTGTTTCCAATTGCCCCAATAGCTGACCATCACTGGAAGTCCCTCTCGTTCACTAGACAGCCATCTGACAAATCGCTTTATGACACACAGAGCAACAGGAATATGCAACAGGAGCAAAGGCTGTGGGAATTAAATGCTTGTTGGCAATCTCATACAGAGCAGAGCAGAACCTAAGGTGAACCCAAGAAAAGTTAGTGACCTTGCCAAGTGATGCAAATACCACCATAAGTCCACTGGCAGACAATCACTTGGGTTTCTGCTAGATTCAGGAAAGAATTTCCTGAAGTCCCTTTCCTCAGGGCCACCCCAGCATCCAGCAGTGGAGCAGTGCTGCCTGGTGTCCCTCCTGCAGCACTGCCAAGCAAAACTGCACGAATAAAGCAAAAACCAGCCCGGATCAATGGCCTTGAACAACCTGCATCAGAGACTCTAAACAAGGAATAAACCAATTAAACTATAAATAGAAACACATCATTTACTATCAAAGCAGAGCAGACAGCAAATGTGTGCTATCCTAAATGCACTCTGAACGTGAAAGACATAATTTCACCTCAGTCAGGACAAGTTCAAAACACCTGAGAGTGGTGTGGAGTACCCCTAGCTCCTCCCAAGGGTAGCCAGCCCAGTACCCATGCTGCTGAAACAGCCTGAATGCCCAGGCAGCAAGCACAGCATGGTCGCACTGGCACCCTATGAGATGCACTGCTGGCACTGCTGCAGTGCCAGGGTTGGTTTTGTTTTTCAGTTGCAGCAGATGCTGCTTTCAACAGGTCAGAGTAAGGGCAGAGAAGGGAGGCGGGGCACATCTGCCCCTTTGCTGCTCCCATGTGCAATTCACGACACTGGCCCCAGCAAAGGCACCCAGCCCTGACTCCATGGGTTGAACTCCTGTCTCTGAGTAATGGCAAGTGGCTTCCAGCAGAAGGGCAGAATAAACAAGACGGGTGCAGCCAGAGCTTAAATGGAGCCAACTGGAGGCAGGCGTGGAGGCTGGGAAGCCGGGCCAGCAAACCCAGCTTTGTCCAGCAGCTGCTGACCGAGCCCCTCCTGCTCTCGGCAGGGCAGCGGGGCCGAGGCTGGGGGGACAGCCGGGGACAGAGGCCTCTGCGCTGCTCGCGAACCTGCTCCGCGTTAATCTGGAGCACGGGTCTGTTGCACCCCTAACCTGGCAGGACCCCCAAACCAGAAATACCGGGCAGCATTGCCCCAATTCAGGAACTGACGGCAAAGCCAGGCCCACCCCGAAGCTGGCAGCGAACACCCAAACTCAGAGACCCCCGCTCCACTGGGCAGCACGCCCCGCAGCCACAGGCACCCCACAAGCCGGGAAACACCCGCCATGCCCACAAACACCCCCAAACCCAGGGGCGCCACTACACCTGCCCGCCAGCCCCAAAGCCCACAGAGCCCTGCCAGGCGCGGGAGCACCCCCCGATGGGGCGCCTGTGCCACAAAACCGGCCGACACCCCCCGCGACAGGCCGCACACCCGAGACCACCCCCGCCCGGCCCCAGAACCGCGACGGCAGCGGCAGTAACGGGCCGGGCCCAGAGAGGGCCCCGCCAATGTCAGAGGCGAGGACCCCGGGGCGGCCCAGGCCCGACGGCCGCGCACTCACCGCCGGCCCAGCCGCGCCGCCGCCGCCGCCGCGCTACGGAGCGCCGCGAGGGCCATGCGAGCGCGCGGCGCAGCCCGCGTTGCCGGGAGACGCGCTGGGGGCCGGGCGGGCCGCGCCGAGGGGCCCGTGCGCTCGGGCAGAGCCGGGCCGGGCCCGCCTCCCGCGGCCAAGGGCAGGGACCCCGGCTCCGCGGCTGCGGGTGACCTTCCCCCGGGGAAACCGAGCCCGGAAGCACGCGGCCGTGGCGCTGGACAGTCAGGGCTGCGGGGGAGCCGTGGGAAGGCCCCGATCCTGCCTGACTGGCAGTGCTGGGGCTGCTGGTCCCGAGTGCTGGGCAGTCATGGGACGGATCCAGCACTGCCTGGCTGGGGGTGCTGCTCTCAGCACATGGTGCTGTTACGTGGCTACTCTCTTGGTGTTTTCTGGGCCTGCTATAGGGTTTTGGGGCCCGATGTTGCAAGCGGGAGCGGTGTCGCGTCCGCATGGGCCCAGCATGGCCGGAGCGGCTGTCGCTCTTGAGCTGTGCAGAGCTGCTGGAGGGTCCCGATGGCAGCTGGCTGGCACTGCTGGAACTGCTGGCCTCGGGTGTGGAGGAGCCGTGGGAAGGCCCCAGTTCTGCCTGGCTGGCAGTGCTGGGGCCTGCGAGGTCGGAGCTGGCACTGCAGGCTGTAATGGGAAGCAGGAAGGTCAAAGGCAGAGCCCCCCAGTGCCAGGCAGGACAGGCCAGAGCAATGCCCCCAGGCCTCCTGGAGAAGAGAGACTCTGCCAAGCCCACCCTGGGCACCCAGGCTACTGCTGCCAGGCCTTGGCTGGCTGCTGGCCCCAGCCCGGGGCTGCCTGGTTGCTTTGTCTCTTAGCAGCGCCCAGGCCAGCACAGCTCTTGCACTCCCGGCTAGTAGTGGTGTGCTTCACAAAGGAGCAGCATCTGTGGGTGCCCTCAGCAGCGCAGGAGCAGCACAGGAGCAGTTGCCAGGGCCTGGGGAACAAACGGGTTCGGCTCTCAGGACAAAGTGACCGCAGCACTGGACTGTCCAGCAGAGCTCTTGTTCTCAGTGCTCTTCTGCTTCGAGCCCTTGTCGAGTCAGAGATCCCGTGCAGTGCCCCGGGGTGCAGCTTTGGCAACTCACCCCTCTTCCTCTGCCAGCTCCCTGCCTCCTGGACAAAGGCACTCACTGGCATCGCAGCGCCTGTGCCTCTCATTGAATGCTGCGTTTACCCTCGGCAACTGGCTGTACCTGTGCTAGCTACAGGCAGCTGAGGGAACCATTTCATTAATCCCTAGGGGGTCTTTGGCAATGGTGCTGCAGGACAAGCTTTGATCCACAAGCAGGAGTCCCCAGCGAAAAGCAGCCCAGGCTGTGGGTTCAGATGAGTGCCCAGGCAGCAGGGACATTTCCTCACCAGGCACGACGACTGAAGCTGCCAGGTGTGACGAGTGCACCTGTCCAACCGGGTGAGCAGTACTTTGGTTCAGGCATCAGCCCACAAGTAGGCCTGACTGAAATCAGCCCTGCTGTGCAAACCTTGGGAATTGTGCTAGGCCGTATCTTCTCAGGAGCTGAGGAGTCTAGGCCATGCCTTATCAGGAACTAACAGTACAAGCCTGAGCTGGGACTGGACAAAACTCAAACTGCTACAGCTGCACTCTTGCACATACACCAAAGGGTGGGTTGACTGCAATACAATCACTTTATGCTATAAATATCTGTCATACCACCACACAAACCCCTACACACCCTGCATAGAGCCCACTGAGCTCTCCTGTATGGCAGTGGGCTGCATGATCGTGATCCACCCCTTGAGCAGTGATGCCTCTCAAGGTTACTTCTTGAGGTGAAGAGACCCCTGACCCAGCATCTGATCTCTGTAACGAGGTAAGTGACATTTCACATTAGGCCTAGAAGCATATTGTATGCAAGCAGTATTTATAGATCCAGCTATAGCATAATTATGAGAAGCGTCAGAAGTAGAAGAGTATGTAACTGCTGCCTAAATCATGATCTAAATTGACATTTAAACCACTGTCTAACAACTGTTCAGCACTTGCAGGTGATGTGGCAGTTGGAGGCTGTCTTAGGTATAGTGACCATGAAATGATGGAGCTCCTTTCCTTCCTCATTGTCTCTTTGCTGCCAGAAAAGCCCATCGGGTCTCCCACATTCCCCAGCCTTCCTTGGAGAGGACAGCTGCTCCCTGCTTGAATCAATCAACTTCCATGCCGTGAAGGCACTTTGTGCACACACTGTCAGCTAACCTGTAGTTTGCCTGAAGCACAGAGGGTTGTTCAAGTCTGGACAGCCACCCCACGGGATTTCCTTCGTGCTTTGGTCACCATCATTCTTTGACTCAGCCTTCCAGCTCTCCGCCAGCTTCCCCAGAGCCCTTCAGCAGTCGCCCTGCAACCAGATCTTTTCTCCTTCTTGCACTAGAAAGGTGCTTGCTGGTCTCCAACAGGAGGGAAATCCTTTCGGATGGCTGACATTTCGTAGGCCCCTTGTTACCCTCCCGCAGAGCAACGCATCATCTGTGTGCTCCAAAGGGCATCTGGCAGGACTCAAGCCCTCAGTAACAGGTACTGCTCTGACTCTCCTGAACTCTGTGGAGTAAATTCCTTAGCAAGTGTTTGCAATCTCTGCTGAAACATTAAAATCCCTATTCTTGACACAGCTGGTCCGTGAGCCCTGGCCCTACAAAAGGAATCACAGACCTTCCAACCAGCAGACATTCTACAGCATATAGGCCCAATGGAATAAGATTAAGACTATATATGTAAAAATACCATCCATTCAGCGAGCATATCAGCAACATTTGTCCTCAATATTTATTGATGTATATCACTCAATGAAAAGGTATAAAAATCAGCTCTGTGAAGAAACAGAAATCTTCCCGCTTCATAAGTCTTCTCTGTTATATATGTATTTTCACAAACTTTTGGTAAACTTTTACTGTGGAAATAGTGTAGTCGAAATATTTGTAAAGGCATCTCAAACAGGATCTCTGTTATATTCAGCAGAATACAAGTTCATACAGTCTTACAGATGCAGTGCTAACTGCTCTTTGTCAACCCCATTCAGCACTGGGGCCCGAGAACACAGCAAAACAACCCTGTGTTGGTTTTGTGACAATCATGTATGAATGATTGTATTCTTCAAAAATCTTCCAAAACCCCAAACCTTGGTACAAATATTGAAATGGCACAATAAACATATACCTATTTAGAAACGAAGTTTAACAGTCTTTTCCATTATTTGGTATTAGATCTTTGAAAGACTAGAATTTTGGAAGTAACATTTTTCTGCAACTTCTTCAAAGAAGAAATGTGAAATGTTCCTGACCATTAAGAGAAGATTTATTTTTTTGCTTTCACTTTCCTTCTTGCATCCTTATGCTTCTTCCGGCATTCCTGAAAATATTAAAATTTTAAGATAATGTTTTAAGAAGTTTCTATATATTTGTCTCAAACACTTTTTGACATGCAGTAAATCAACTAGTCCTGTACAATACAGAGATTCAGTAATGACATGATATTACACATCTCTGTACTAAATATTCATAGTACCCTGGCAATTACAGTTTCAAACCCTTCTGAAGGTCCTGAATTAATTTTTAATGCAAATTATGCAAATAAGCTGCCACGTTCCCTCCCCATGCTAAATTTCAGCCGCAATTACCAAGTGACAGATGTTAAAAACACTCACCTCAAGCAATAATCTACGTCTATCTTCCCAACCATCTTTTTCTTCGCTGAGGTCTGCTGATCTACAAAATAACTTTGGCCCCTCTGCAGAAGACAAATTAATATAGTTAAACCCTTCTGAATATAGTGTTAGTAAATCTCATGAGCAACACAGCAATAAAGTCAGAAGGCCTACTCTTGATATTTCTTACCTGCTCCTAAAACACGGTTGGCTCAAACACGTGTTATGTATTACATCCTTGCATACTAAGAATGGAATGCAGCAGCAGTTTTCTGTAATATGCTGAGATATAACTTGCAGTGAAACAGCATTTGTTTCATTAAAGGCTCAGCACCATTATGCCACATCTCCCAAGAAAATCTATGCCTGTTAAGAACTCAGAGCTCAATTTTAAACAGGCACTGTAAATCAATTAACACAGTAATTAACACAGTAACTTTTACACATACATTTAATTATAGATATCTAACATGTCTCAGGAAACAAACATTATTTAAGGCTGTCCTGATACTTTATTGTATAAGTATCA
This sequence comes from Falco rusticolus, assembly GCF_015220075.1. NCBI lineage: Eukaryota > Metazoa > Chordata > Aves > Falconiformes > Falconidae > Falco > Falco rusticolus. The sequence goes on from NC_051190.1 coordinate 1,579,319, forward strand.
AAATAAATTGTTTTGGTGGCCTGCGGGTTGGTTGGGTTTTTTTTTGGTGAGTTTGTTTGTTTGTTTATAACTGTGAAATTAGTTATATTCACAACAAAACAACTCACGTTATTTAGGATTAAGAACCATGTGGGCATGTGGCTGATGAGAATATTCAGTATTCTTAATGATAACACCAGAAACACAGAAAAAGTTAATGATCATATATAGGCTTGAAAGGATCTAAAATGTCTAGATAACTTGTCAAGGGATTTTTTTGGTTTTGTAAGGCCTTAAAGACCAGCCACTTATTAGGCAGTTAGCTGAAAACAGGAAAGCGAGGCAGCTATTCAGCATTTATTTTACAGGACTTTCTCATGGGATGCGCTACCACAATTTATACCACAAGTAATGATGGAAATTTGCAATTTTATTTTTTCTTAAAACTCTCATCTGTATTTTAACTACAAAACATTAATAACTAGGCAGTATTTTTTTCTCATTGAATTTCAGTAGGAGTTAAAAAAAAAAAAGGGGGGAATAAGTTCTGTTATACCTCTTAGTCGTTCATCATCTTTGGAGAAAAAGAAAAATCTAGCACTTCCTGTCTGTGGTAAAGAGAAAAACCTAGACAAACACAAAGGAATTTAGCATCATAAAAGTTGCCGTCAAATTCCATTAACACAACTTAAAGCTGCAATGCTTCAGAGAAATAGTATGCATTGAAGAACATTACTCCATAATAACCAAATATAGCCTTCTATAAAAAATACATTTTATAAGAAAACTTAATACATATTTGACTTTTGGCCAAACCCACTACCCAGTTTTCTCATCCACTGAATTAGAAACTCAGCTTTTACATTCAATTTCAAACCAAGTGTGGTATTGAAATTTTTGACCGTTTCATTCTGTGCAGCAAGGAATGGTTTCCTAGGACTTCCACTGTTCAGAGATGTGGAATGAAGATGTAAGTTTCCCATGACCTGAGTGCTACTATTAGTATTCTCATAGCATCAAACTACGACAGCCAAGTAGACAAGAAATACAAATATAACTTGCATTTCTTTGTTCCTTTCACTTTCGGATGTCTCTGGTTCATCATCACCCTCAGAACTGCTGTCTTGGAAACGTGGGTCTTCTTGCCATGTGACTTTTACAGGTTTTATTGTTTCAACTATGTAGGGCTCTGCAATAATATCACAATTTAAATAAAATCAAGATTATTCCCCTACTTGCCAGTAAAAATTTCTATTTCAAATTGAAATACTTAAATTGAAAAAGACAGATTTAAGGACAGAAACCATCCCTCCCAGGTTTTCTATCACCCGCTGGGCAGGTATGAATTTAGTTTGCTTTCTCATATGTCATAAATTCACCCTCAAAATTCACAACTAGTATCACTACAGCATAGGGGAAAAGTGCGGGAGTCCTTCTGAAGCTTGTTGTTACGGCCCAGGGCTCTATCAAGTCACTCCAACCTAACAATCATTATCAATTGAATTGGGAGTAATTGTACCTATTCGTATTTTTAGTTTGAAGAAGTTGGAATAAAAGCTTTCTTTTGTTATGAACTACCCTTAGTAAGTTTGTTTGCAAAGAAACTCATAATGCCTTAGCTTATTCCATTGGTGTGTTCAAGCTATGCTATTTTCACGTATGGATTCCTCCCTGTAGCATACACAGCCAGTTGCCAGAAACCCACTTGAGCCCTTACTACTTCCTCTCGTCAAAAGGACTGAGGTTACAAATCTATGGTACCCTTTTCTTTTAATGTACAAGCACAGTACTTACCTGGATGACCAGAACAGAGAAGACAGCTCCTGTACTACCTCTCTCTGGTAATATAAAACAGTTTCCAAACCCCACAGTAACTTGACTATGAAACACATTATGCAACAGAAAGATCAGAAAATTCTACTTTGGAAAAAGTCAGCATTTGCAAGTTTAAATTGTCCACAAAACATCTATAGTTTGTGCTCAGAACGCCCCCTGCAAGACTATCCATATGTTCTCCCCTTGTGCTTTCCATATGACACACTCAATCTTAAGACAGGTTAAATAAAAGCAAAAACAATCACAATCATCTAAGCAACTGAGGAATGTGCAATGGAGAGAGACTTACCTTTGTGTCAACACAGTAGCTAGCACAGTGGCCCTGTTACCACCAAATAGGATTCTTATGCAACAGAAATCAGTAATTATTTTTAACAGCAAAGGTAAGACACAGTGCTCAAGCATGGTTCTCAATGCTAAGAACTTTGTGAACTCTGAACTACATCTCTGCTCAGATATTTTCCACTTTGTTCTAGAGATCTTTCATATTCTGAAATCCATATTACGGCATTCAGATGACACTGAATAATTTCCGAAGTTAGTAGAAATGTGGGGGTTTGTTGGTTTATTTTTGTTTTTTGTTTTGATTTCCATTAACTTCACACAGGTTTCTTTCCTACATTAGTACTTATTAAGTGACTTGATTTCAGATTTTTTAATCTTGATTTCATAACATTTTATCTTCAGTTAGGACACACCAATAATCACATGCCATTCAATTTCAATTTTCTACAGGTACAATAAAATTAAGTACATAATAAAAGGTTCTTGTATTTTGGGGCCAACTAAGATTTTCTTTTGCTCATACTACTACCTTAATTAACACGTTTTATTTAAAATCTTATTGGTTTATATGAAACCTGATTTGACTTGTATATCATCTTTTTTCCTGTTAATTTGAGACATTTAGTGGATGACAAGTTTTTCCATCACTGTTCAGAAAAAAAAAAGAACAAAACCAAAACAAGTAATAGTTCCTGCTCAAAACATCCCTTTCGAGATTCCTGTGACTAAACCACAACAATCTTGGCAAGTATAAGAGAAGATCATAATGGTTTTGCATAATTAGTGACTTTTGCTTCTAAAAATTCCCTGGATTCTGAATTTCTATACACTGTATTACTCTACAGTGCCTGACATAAAGAAGCTACTCATTAGAAACTGTACTATATATGTTCTGCTGTTACCTTCTTTTACGCCTGACTCCTCCATGTCTCCAAAGAAGGAAAACGTGAAACCACTAGACTGCTGAGCTACGTCACTCTCAACATTAGATCCCAAATGGTCAAGTGGGGTAGAATCCTCTGCATCATTTTTGTCCCAGGGTATATCTTCATTTTTTTCTGATTTGCTCTTTGAAGATCCAAACAACTCTTTTAAATCCACAGCAATATCGTAATACATTTCTTGAGACACTTCAGGCAGTTTCTCACTCTCTTCCCTCTTCTTACTTTTAGCTTTACTGAAATGACATGATAGCAACATAGCACATATTTTTCAAAAAAAGGTTCCCCAAGAGGCAAACTTGCTATTAACATCGTCCTAAACTTATCCAAGCACATTAATGAATAGTCAATTTGTAAGGTTTGGGGTTTTTGGGTGGTTCCCCCCACCCAGGATACAGATATTTCCTATTGCCAGAAACAAGTTTATAGGGCACCATGACTATCCCTTTTGGTTCAGACTTCTGACCCATCTCAAAAATCTCCTGCAATTTACCCACCCTTTGAGGGGTAAGCAGCAGGAAAACACCTGAGGTTTGACTCTAAAGGCAGGAACAAATTTACTTTATAATTAACAACATCATGACTTTTCACTTACTATGTGACAGCATATAAATTAAGATATTTAAGTCCGATTTCTTTTCTGGCAAAAGAAATGTTAAGAGGTTTTTTTTCCTTACAGATTTGCAAATCTTAAAGTTTATGATTTGAAGCAAAGGGATAGCCTGAAGGCAAGAAAGGAAGACAGAAAATGGCATGCAGAGAATAGACTGACTAGAAAGGAAAGATGATGTTACATGGTGGTTTTAGTGGTCACAATTCTGATTGTATCTTGATCTTAGCAATAACAGAGAGAACTGAATTAAAAACAGAGCAGTCTGCATAGTTTTAAACTCAGTCTTCTGCTATAGCCACTTCTCCATGGGAAGAAACATCACAATTATAGCTACCAAGCTGTAATATTACCTCTCTTTTTCTGTGGCACTTGGTTTTCTTTCAAAAACTGCATGGTCCTCTCTTGTGGGATCATAGCGGAGGGCATTAATATCTCTATAAAAATAGAAAGGAAAAGAAAAACCGTGAGACATTCCAAATGCTCAACTGAAAGCTACCCTAAACAGCCAGATTCAAATTCACACTGTCTTTACGAAAAAACCTCCAAACCAATCCAAAACCTAACTGGCATTTTAAAAGCGCCTGGTAATCAGTTCTGGGTCAGGAAAAATAATGAACAGAAGTGGCTTTAATCAAATTATAACATTACATACAAAACACAGAACTCCAGTTGTGTGTGTTATACAGAAATTTATACCTGCAACTGTTTACCTTTCGAAGAGCTATATCAATACAGCTATCCGTATTGATACACACATCTCTAACTATTTCTTCTAGTCCCAAACACTGCATAAATTCAAATAGTCCAATGGAAAAAAAACCCCACCACCACCACCTCAGGAAAAAAACACTAACCAAACAAAACCCCATTATGCCCATCCTTCAAAATGTAAACATTTTTGGGGACTTTCAGCTAAAGCAATCTTAAGTTTTGACTGATCCCAATACTAGCGTAGCAAAGCCCATGCTGCCTTACAGCAATGCAAGAAGGTAATCTCTTATTTCCCTTCCTCTCCCTAAATTAATACTTATGGCATAAATTAACTGCTTTTCTTACATACTATATCGTTAACTGGGTGTTAAAAGAAAACCCTCCTAAGATGACCTCTGGGGTTGCACAGATTATTTCCCCCTCTGCTTATTATTTAGAAATACATGAAAATGTGTACAGAAGTTATCAAATTAAATATGCTTGTGCAGCAGTCACAACAGTATTTGGCAGCCAGCAGTCAATTGATGCAACTCCAATAGTGACTGTCAGTAAAAATTTACTAATTGCACACTATTGCATTACCCTTAACACTACTAACTTCCACCAATTCGGTCCACAGACCAACTTCTGTTGAAGTGCATAGTTAAACATTACCATGCTTCCAAGAGTACACTTCCAAACCTTTCTCATGATCCTCCAAAGCATGCCCAACAGCAACATGTAACAAATTCCTAATCTAATGAAGAAATTTCTTAAAAGCAGACATACAGATAAATGAAAAAAAAAAAATCCTCCACTGAAAAAGTTTGATGCTTATCACCTGTAGGCCCGCAAAAACAATAACCTTAACTGCTATGTAAGTCAGTCTAACTTACTGATTACTGCCCAACTCACATGTTCTTTGTTTAGCCACCTTAAGTTTGTCTCCACAGAGAACAGAAATACCTCTCATGTATGAAAGAACTTATTACAAGATTAATTTTCATAACCAACAATCTAATCGTTCAAAATCTACTAGGAGAAACTCAAGCTGGCGTCTGATATTTTTTACTCTAACACTATGATAATCACTAGTATTATCTATTGGGACACTCACGTTGGGAAACTGCATTAAAGACTGACTTCAAATGCACACAACAGAAGGAAATACTTTTCTCAGTCAGCTACGCAGACATTTTAGTTGTGAAACATTGGCAAAAATTAAGCCTTCCTAAAACTCCTCCTTTACTGTTAATGGATGACTCATACTTGAATTTCTTAGCACTTGTGGCTGTTTTAGTTGGCTTAGGGTGTTCCAGGTTGATGTTCAAGAGGCTTCCCAGTATTTGCAGATTTTTCCTTTTCTCTGCAGCAAGCTCTTCTTCCTCCACTGTCTTCAAGACATTTGTCTCTGCTAAAAGAAAAAATAAATACATTATTTTTTTCCTCTGCTATGACCTGAGTAAGCCTGTAATATTTGATATATAACATTACTATAGTAAAGGAGTTCACACATATCAACACATCACTTCCTTTATTTTAAAGCTACTTAGAGGCTTTCTCCCTTGCACTGTAGAAAATCTTTGGATTAGAAATGTCACAGGCACCTTTGTCATGTGAAAATTGTATCAGTTATTTAACCTGTTCCCTGCTTCTATCACATGACTGTGCAACTACTCTGCCACTGATAGATGCTGTACAGAAGATCACATTAGCACAACAAAGGAAGTGGCAGAACTAGGCAAAAATCTAAGGTTCAGAAACAAATAGTGAATTTTGAAAACTTGGTTAACAATTTCAGTTTGGGGGGGGAAAGAAATATTTTAGAATTTTTGCCTTTTTCAGCTTTTCTGCCTTCTGCTATTTAAAAAAAAATAAATTAAAAAGTCTTTCCTTCTAAGGCTGCCAAATCAGCTGTGGACTGCAGGATGACTACAGAACAGTTTAAATGAATGTAGTGGTCAAAAAGTGTATTTTAATAAGTCACCACTTATCCTGTGAACAACATGGATACAGACATTCTGATATCATCCTGTATTAAAAAATATTTTCAAATATCAATTTATCAACCAAGTACATCTCATTCAGCTATTTCATATACTTTTGCAATATACATTTAAGGAAACACAGCTACAAATATATACTATGTAAAGCCACAACACAGTTGGGTTATTTTCTTTAAGGAATCACCAAAGAAGCGAAAGTAGTCCTTAAGTTGCTTTAAGCATACAAAATTAAGGCTTCATGATATAGCTCTGTTATCATTAACCAGGAAACATGAGCAAGTTTACCTTCTTCTTCACTCTCACTTTCAAGGAATCGAGCATCCATGCGAAATCTTTCATCTGTGCCAAATCGTGACTGCAATTTCAAGAGCTGAACAAAAGGAAATAAATCCTATTAAGTACTGGAGGAGAAAATCAACATTCGGTAACTTTATTTTACTATAATTATGGCAACATACTAATAACTAAGGATGACAACATCAAAGAAACTCCTCCCACTATCCAACACACATTATTTCCTCCATGGCTACTGTTTCTTCTACGTACGAGTATTCTGTTACAAGTTTGTCAAAATCATATTCAGCAAGTATGTAAACCTCCATACTATGTTATTCTGAAGTGGCATTATGGAGACTTTGAAGAAAACTGAATTACAGTAATGGGTTCTACTCACTTTTTCACCAGCTTTGCCTTCAAACTGGGGCTTAATTTTGAATCTCTCATCATCTGTATCATCTTGCTCATCCTCGCTGCTTTCAAACAGTCTGCCTGAAGTTTTAGGAGCAGGTTCATCCTTCATTAAACAAAAAGAAAATATAGAAAGGCAGCCATTTACATAAATTTGAGAAAATAAATCAGCATCAATTTTGTTCATGTGCTTTTTGGCTTATTTGAAAAAGTGTATTGCTGCTAGAACAACCAGCTCACTTATTGAATCATGCACTTCAAATCTTGTATACACATCCTGTGCAATTGTTTCACTCTTACGAGTACTAAATTTTAGCACAGGCAAAATATCCATTTGAAGGGTAACTCAAGTTTTACAATATGCGATAGGTATAAAAATCCAACTTTCTGATTATGTCAATGAAGATAAATTTGAAAGTATCAACATCTAATTATAACCTTTTTGAATAAGCCTCACATATGGTATAAACTAGGACACAGTTTAAGCCTGTTGATAAACATAAATGATTACAAAAGGTAAGCACCCCGTAGTTTCAAAACAATTTCCATAGCACTAGAAGTTCTAAAGAAAAGGAAAAATACAGGGCAAGGATTTCAAATACAATTATAACCCTAAGAGATATATATGTTAAAAAAGTGCTAAACACGAGGAAAACTGAGAAAAGAAGGTTTTAATTAAATAGTGAAAATGGTTGTAATATTAGTATGTTTATGAAGAAAAAGCCCAACAAAAGCAAACCCAATGATTTAAAGCTTTGGCAGAGATGTGACTAAAACCACGATGATACAGAAAGTTCTATTCCAGAAAAAAAGTACTTAATTGGGCTGAAAGTATGGTGGTAAAATCCTGAGGAGTCTCCTAAACAAGGTCTCAGTTAGGTGAGGCGTAAAGAGGAAGTCACACTTCTCTGGACCCTAACATCACTTTAAAAACGAGACACTACAGTAATACAGATTCTTTGTCCACGGGGTTGAAAGAGCAGAGTCCTTCTATACTACTCAAGCCACATCTCCTCCCTTTCCATTGACTAAAAGCAGCAAAATTTCAAAACTGATTATGCATAAGCCCTATAATGTAACATTCTTTTTCTTCTAATCGAAGTTAGAATATCTTTTCTACAGGTCTCAATCTCCTTACAAATTCTCTAAGACCTCCAGCTGTATCAGATGCGTGGTTAAGTTCTTGGAAACCTGTTCCATATTAGCAAAAAAAGAATCATTTATTCATTCAGTTCAAACTTTACCAACTTTTTTCTGTCACTTCACTATGAAAAATAGTCTTCAGAATAAAAGGCATAATCATATTCATATGGAATTACCTTATAGAATACTGGACTTTTTCTTAATAACACTTACTTCTTCATGCATATTTCCCAAACTCACCTCTTTCTTCAACATCTCATCTGCTTCAGGTTCACTTTCCACATCTGAATTGAATATGATGTGTTTATGCTTGCCTGCTGGCTGGCTATCCTATGTAAGAGTGAAACCGTCAAGTCAAACACATCATATACTTGCTATAGTCACAAGTAAGTATCTAAACAACATTTCCAGGACATGAAAGGAAGACTCTACTGTTCCTCTTTCAAGTCCAGAGACATTCCAGGAATTAGATATCCACCATTTTACATACACTCAAAAGAAAACTGGCAATGTAATCAGAAATTCCAATATCCGATTTTAAAATATCTTACACCACACCTATTCATTTCCCTTCTTTTACTGCATACTATTCAGATAGAAGTTGCATGTGTAATTACCAGATTTGAAAGAGCTCCCTGAATGAGTTTCTTCTGTAAATCTCGTACTTTCTGCCTCTCATCTAGAGCTGCCAGCCTCCTCTGGTTATCCTGCAACCGTTTCTTTTTTATACTAGGTTCCTTGGAAGCGGTACCATGAAGACAAAGCTCCTTATTTTCCAGAAGGCTCGTCATTCCATTCTCACATTTATTAGCTTCACATTGCAGATTTGGATTGCTTACATCCCTCTTCAAGTTTTTTGAACAGAGTTTTGGGCTTTTCAATTGTTGTTTAGCACGTTTCTGTGACACTGCAGCATTACTATCCATGTCACTGCTCTCATCTTCACTCTGAGCAGCAGTAGCAGCAGCAGAATCTCCATACTCTGAATTTTGGTCATCTTGTAAAGAACTCGCATCTTTCTTCTTTCCTGGTAAATGTGGCCTGGAAACAGGCTGATCGCCCTCATCTGCTAAGGAGGCGGCACCTGACTGTTCACAATGCCTATTTTGCCTCTTTTTACTGCCGACCTCAAGCAAATTCAACGGATGATTCTTAGACTGTCTTTTAGATGACTCCTCCCCACAATAAGAAATACGAGCTTCAAGACTTAAACCTTCTACAGACCTCTTCTTTAAACCAATACTGTCCTCAGTTAACTCTTTTTCACAAAGGGACCCCATTCCTCTGAAGGGCTGGTATTTCAAACATGAATTATTTTGTCCCTTGGAACTTTCTTCATCAGCATCCTTCTCCCCTGCTAAAATTGCAGCAACTACATCTTCAGGACAGATACTTTTTTTTTTAACTGCAGGGCAAGATTTAGGAACTTTTGGTTTATTTACAATGTCACCTTTAGGATTTTCTTCAACACTGCAATGACTAGAACCCTGTGTACTATCCAATTCTTCTGCGGGTGTCCCAGTGTTTTCAGTAGCTAATGCTTTTAAGTCATCTAATGTAAGATCTAAGCGGTAACAGTTTTGCATCATGGATTCATAATCAGAACTGCTTTCAGACTCCCCTCTCTCTGGCTCCGAATAAGAGCTTTCACTATCACTTGTCTTTGTTGTAGTGTTAGCTGCTGTACTCTGCAAGGCAGCAATTTTACATTTTTTCCTTTTCCCTTTTCTTTCAACATATTCTTTTAAACTGTGCATTTTCAGTGAGAAATCATTTAGCAAATCATGTCTTTCATTCACTAATGTTTCTTTACTTTCCACCTTCCCCTGTTTAGAATCTTCTAAAATTGCAGTTTTCCTTCTACTTAGATCTGGAGTTTTACTTTCGGCAATAATTTCATCTGTATCTGCTGAATCATAACCATTATCGCATTCCATACTCTCTCTATTTTTGTAACTTCCTTTGATAGCTTTCTTCATGCCATCTGGATTGCTTAAGAACCAATGACTATTGTGTTTTAATTCAAAATTATCCCCAACAATTTCCAAGTGGTCATTTGCAGTCCCAACATTTCCAGCTTTCTGTATTTCCACCTCTTTCTTTACCATTGCTCTCATTTCCTCTTCAGAATCAATGTCACTATTAGAAACATGCCTATTTTTTTGAGCTGAAACTCCAGAAACATTGCTTTTATTTGCTAATAAACCTCTCCCTGATATTTTACTATAAAGACTCCTTGATGGAAACAATTCAGACTTCTCATTGGGTTTGGATTTTGATCTTTGATCTAGTTGTGGTGAACCTGTGTTTTTTGAATGTAACTGGCACCCAGAAGAGAGAACTACTGCTCCATTCAGAGCCTCACTGCCCAGTTGCCTCATTTTTTTAGGTGGCTTCTCAGTTACAGGGAACTCTCCTTGCCGCTTCTTGTTTATGCTGTCATCTCTCTCTTCCAAGTGCCAAGTAAGCTCAGAAATAGGAACTACACGTGTCAAGTCCGGCTCCAGCTTTCTAAGGTTATGGCAATATTTTGATGGGTCATATTTCACAATGTTAGTCTGAGTTAAGGAATTAAAACAAGGTGATTCTTTCAGCAAACAGACTTCCAGTCTTCATGAACAGGCTAAATTCCACATGAAAGGACAACAAAGAGTCCTTTTTAATGTTGTGACCATGAGCCTTTAAGCAACTGACTCGCAGTCTACAAAGTTTATTTAAATCACACAAACTTACTGCAAGATTTACTTAAGGGTATTCAGTAAATCAAGTATGACATAGTAGCTAATATTAAGACTTAAAGAAATGTTTGCCCATACAACTGAATAAAGAAGGGAATTGTGCCCATGCCCAACCAATAGAAAAAGGATATTTTATTTTTTTGTTGACTCCTAAGGTGCAGGATAGGCAAGACTCTGCCGAATTTACCAACAACCCATTTCTAAAAGAAAAAGAAAAAAAAAATAATCAGCACTGAATAAAAAGGAATGGGAGTAACTCGGGAATAAAACAAGATGTATATTCTTGGATAACAGAAATACTAATAAAGAACCATTTGTGACTAATTCTTTTGGTTTACTCTCTTAAGTGAGGTGTATTCATACTGTGCAACTTAGCCAGCTTCCTTCTGAAAAAAAAGAACAAGGCAAAATCAACCAACCAAAACCGCCAAATTTCTACAACCTGCAAACAGAGTGACAATAAAAACTGAATTTCTTTACAAGTACTATCCTTCATGTAATGTTTTTGGTTTATAAATTAACAGTGATAACTATACAGACAAGATTGCTATTATTTTGCCGTTTTCCCCTTTCCCACTAAAGAATTAAAAATGCCCCATAACCCTCCAAAAACATTCTGTGCTTAGTAAATTATTTTGAAAACTTTGTAGTAAATCTAATTTTTGTTGCCTAAATTTGCATGTTCAGTGATTTTATTCCAAGTCTTACTTTTGTAAGCATGTGTAGACCCTGATCCTGAACGTGCTGAAGCACAGAGATTAGTTCCTGACAACCCAGCAACCAAACCCACATATACTCTATAAAAGTAAGACACACATTGTCTTTACATGCTTTTAAGGGTGACACAAAGATATTGCCAACACAAATGAGTAACAAAGCATTTACTAATTTAACACAACAAGAGTGGACAATATGATCAAGATAATTTCCAGTCCTTACAAAGAATGACAGGAGCATTCTATGTGTCTACACATAAGGTATTTCTTCAGACTACTTTTGACAAGTTGGACCGTAACACTTAGTGGAAGTTTCTTTACATGAAGTGTAGAGATTTGACATAAATTTAGAAGTAATAAGCTTGTGCCCAGTTCCAGTTTTTCTTCCGTTTTAATTCTCTATACGTCTACCCCACCATACCTTATGCTCTGGCACCTCTGTACCTGGTACTGCTTTCATGTGAAAGTCTACAACTCCAGCCTTTTTCAGTGATTCTAACAGACACACTTTATCATTTCTCTGTGGCTTTTCTTTCTGCAGATTTGCTTCCTCCCTCTCCATGGCGAGCCTGTACCAAAAAGTACATCATATATGAAAAAACATCTGCCTGCGTACTACCTTACAGCTGGCAGTGCCCCTCTCCCACAGAACAGTAACATTTCACTACTTACGGAACTCACATATCCGCTACTTTTAAGGGAACAATGATGCAAAATATGTTGCAATATCTAATACGCATCAACAGTTCACCAATGCCAATAAAAACCAGAAAGGATAAAAGCATAGCAGATGAAAGCTCAAGCATAATATTGAAAAAGGGTAACTTTATCAACAACATACTTTTTTTTGTTGTTTTAAATCGACTTTTACCTGTGCAAAAAGCTCTCTTTGGCTAACTCAATTTGCAGCATCCCCCCTTTCCACTTGGTTTTATTTAAAACTGACATGCCTGTAAAACAAGAAGATGGGAAATTACTATTTCCTACATTCAAAAAACATACCTTAGACTTAACTATGCCTCCTTCTATGATAGCTTGAAGTTTATTTAGCATGCCTATACCTCATTACTCACTTGATTCAGTTTGTATATGAAAGATGTAATATCCAAATCTAAACAAGGTGGTCTACCTCCAAAATTACATTCTGACTTCAAAAGACTTGTTCAAGTCTCTATGGTTCAGTTAAATACAAACCTGAAAATTCAGATACGTGTACCCTGAAGTTTCTATGCTATCAGACAGGCTCATAACATCTCAGTACTTCAAAAAAACATAGCTAAGGAGTACTAAAAACCAGAGGGGAAAAAAAAAATGTTGTACTTGGAACTTTAGGAAATTAAATATCAGGGGCTGGGTTGGCTTTTAGACACTCTCAAACAGCTTTCCTATTCCTAATGGCAGCATTCCCTAAAATAAAAGGGCATATTACCAATCCCTCTCTTCAGGTGCAAGTATCACCCCCTGCCATTTTGCTGCTACATATTACACAGGTGGTTCTATAACTCTGCAAGTAGTTTTGTAATTCAACTATTTTGGGATTTACAGAACTGCTTTAACAGAAGAATGCTTTATGTAAACTCTCTTTGCTAGGTTTCCTCTCACATCGTCACTTCTAATGTCTTATGGACCTGATGAAAGCAATTGAAGGGCATTTCCTCTATGTTTTCAAAAAAGGGTTTGAACAAACTTGTAAATCACTTATTTCCGTCATGAGGAGTCTTTTTAATCCACTTACATTGACTCACTGAAAACCCCAGTAAAACAACTTCCATAAAACTGCACCTTAAGGAAAATGGAATGAATACGACAACCAAATGAAACAGGATCTACCTTGACCACATCCTGATTTGGCAACACTACATGCGTTACCAGTAACGCAGCTTGGCTCAAACCCATAAATTACTAAGAAAAAAAAAATGTACTTACATTTTTTAAGATCTGCATCAGAAATGCTGACACTGATGTAAGCGAAAGTTTTCATAGGGTTTCCTGATCAACAATAAACGTTCAGTTAATTTCTATGGAATTTCAGTGTTTCCTTTAAAACTGAAAATTAAGATGTTTCCTGAAAATAAAGCATCTCTGAAGCAAAAACTCCATTTCACACTACAAACTGAAACACAATTCGCTTTTAAAGAATGATGCAAAACTGTTACCTTGATCATCTTTTCTAGTAATAATCTCTGCATCCAGAACACGCCCAAACTTGCCAAACCTTTCTTGCAGTTCAGCCTTGGAAACCGTATGGCTAAGCCCTCCAACATATAAACGTTTTGAAATTTGTTTCTTCTCCATGTTGAGAAGTCAAGCTGCCACACCTGTAAGGCACGCTGTGTCTCTCTGCAAAAAGATAATAACAATTCACTAACACATTGTAGAGATTAATACAATTGTAATACCAAACTATGGAAGAAACTATTCCGTCAGAAGTCCTCCATAAAAACCTCACGAGAAGAGTGTTTCTTCGCTTTGTACTAGGTAGCACGCGCTGCTTCAGTCCAGTGTCAGCAAACACTGCACCGCTATCAGTAACCAGGCTCTAGGTGCTGGGCCTTTTTTTAAAACCCTGACGCAAATGCGACAACAAGCGTAAAAGCTCTTAGCAAAATAACCCTTTTGAGGGCTTTCTAAGCGGGGAGCAAGGCCGCGAGCGAAGCGGGGGAGGAGGGATGAGCCGGACCGGCCGACAAGCCCCCGGGAATCGCTCCCCTGCGAGGCCGCTGCCCCTCTCCCTCACCGCCGCCATGTGCGAGCCCCCGCAGCGCAACTCAACTCACCTTCCCCCCCGCATCCCTTCCTGGCGCTCACCCGGAAAAGAGGGTTCCGCCTCCTGGGGCCGCAGGATTCTGATGGCCGCCTTCTCTCTTTCGGGGCCGTGTTTCCAGCCGGTCAAGTCCGACGGGAGCACGTGGGCTGGGTCTTGTGGCTGCGGAGGATTTGGGCGGAACTAACCAGAGAAAAAGGTAGGGGGATTTTCCGCCAAAAAAAAAGAAAAAGCAAAAAGCGGGAAATAGCTGATGAAGTAACGCTTTGGCCATCCACCTCGAATAACGACCTCGGAACCGCCCTTCAAGCTGCTCTGTTGTTTCGCGAGGGTGCAATGAAGGAGCGGCTGGCACCCCCTGTTCGGGCAGCAGCTGTGGTAGCGCCCAGGCCCGCAGCGGGCTGCTTGGGCGCGCAGTTCGAAGGAGCGAGCGCGCGCTGCTTCCCTCAGCTTCGCTCTTCAGCGCCGGCCCTCGGCGTGGCTGGGCGGCTCTCCCCCCTCCCCCGCCTCCGCGGGCGGCTCTCCCCCCTCCCGTGCCCCCCGCGGGCTGGCGCGGTGCTGCGGCACCTGTGCGCCTCAGCTGCGGCTTCCCTGAGGGGCGGCCGTTATCCTACTGCCTTGTGAGCCCCGCAGGCTGGAAGCGAAGTTCTACACTAACCCCTGAATGCTTTTCTCAGCATTTCTTGGGGCAGCATAAAAGCAAATGCTTAGGGGTGTATACGGGCAGGTACGTAAAAATGTGAAGTATTTACCGTTAATGCACAAATATATATGTGTGTATGTACGTTTAGGGTGAGGAGAAATGATTGATTGTCGTTAAAGTTATGCTTTAATTAATTAAAGTATGTCCGGGTATTTTTTTCTGGAGATAATGCTATTTGAACTCATAACTAGTCTTTGAGTCTTCTGCAGTCCAGTAAAATCACCTAAGTTAGAACAGTTGCAAACAGTGCGTGTGTCCTGCCGAGCTCGGCACGGCCCGTGGTGGGAGAGGGCCTGGGGCACTGCTGGCTGGGAGCAGTTTTCTTTTTGCCAACGTGCTTTTTATTAGGAACAAAACTTTCTTCAATGTATCCGGTTTTAATACATCCATTAGGCTTTTTTTTTTGGAGAGTTGGAGAACTTTTTTTTTTTTTTTTTCTTGTCCCTGCTGATCTTGTTTGTGGTCATATGTTGTGTAAAGTCTCTTTAAAATTCTAGAAGCAGTCGCACCTAGGCACAATTTCAGTCGTTCTTTAATTGTGTATGCATCCTTTATTCACTGAATAAGTTTTAATGGAAAACATGTTTTGAGTGTCCATTTGCTTATATCTGTTATTTTGATGTTGCTTCCTATGACATAAACTAACAAAATCCTATTTCCCCCTTATACCTTTTTATTGAACCATGTTCGTGTGGATCTTGAAAATACAGCAGTTTTTTTTTAAAAACACACATAAAACAAGATAATATATTTTTTCCTGGTTGAAAGTATTGATACATTGGTATTGAGCTGCATAATACTCTCCACAGTCCTTTGAACGTCTCATGTCTAGGTTGTATGTCAGATATTTTTTTTCTTAAAGTTAAGGTTTATTTGAATTATTTGTGAAATGTGGTCATTTCCTTGTGTCTCTTTACTGCTGTAAAGGCAGATTATGCTACTTTTTTTGTAGGAACAGCTGTGCTTCATTTCATCTGGTGTATTGGTCAAAGCTGGATTTGATTTCTGTATCTCATTAGGATTGCTTTTTATCTGCATGACAAGCTGTTCTATTATAGCAAATAGAAGACAGCTGGATGTGCTCCTGGATGAAATCAAGATCAGTTAAAAAGATTTTTAAAGAAAGCCTCTGACTACATTAGATTCCTGGTTTAACGTCTGTATTTGGATGCTATGCAGTGATCTGTGTCTTAAAACTGGTTTAATAATTAGATTTTGACTCAATGAATTAAGTCTTTGAGGAACTAATGTAACAATGACATTTTTTTCAAAGTTACCTGATTTGGAGAAAACTCTTCTTTCCTTTTTTAATGTGAAGTCAGAAATTTGTTCTTTGTCACGTTCTTGCTGGTATCTAGTAGCTGCCTGTGTTCACTGGAGGTAGAATCTTTCCTGTTCCTGATGCTTTTAGCAGAGTGAGTTATTGTGTTTCTTAGGAAGCTCTGTTACATTCAGAATTATGGAAAAAGCAGTTTTTCTGCTCTTGTAATGTCTACTTGCAGACCAGTGTCTAAGTGGACTTTCTAGGGTATAAGTAAGAGTTACATTGATGGCAGAGTACTATAGTATTACGAGCAGAGTTTTACTGCAAGCCTAATTCTGTTCTCAAGTTGGTGACAGAACTCCTATCAAATTTGATTGCTGAGGATTGAGGTTTGTATGTTGGTTTGATCCTCCATAGCGAACAGGACTGTTTGACACTCTAGAATTCTTTACAGAGGTGTAAGTTGTTATACTTGTAAAAGCTACCGGGGATATTGCCACAGTCATAAAATATAATAGAATTTGTCTCATTTTAAGTAGAGGGGTAGGAGAAATAATTGCCTAATGTTATATTTGCATTTCTTAATTCTTAAATTAATTCCTTGGATAAAAATAATTTATTCTGATTTTTTTTTTGCCTAAGAAATATACTTACTTTCTCTTATCTAGGAGCATTGATTCTCAGAAATGGACAACAGCATTTTTCAAGTTTATGAAGATGAAATCCAGTCACTGGAAGAAGAAATTGAACTATTGGCTGAAAAGTATGAAGATAGTCAACAAGAATCCACTTTTTTTTCTGATGAGGAGATACTAATGTCAATGTACGCTTTTTTTTTAATATATTGGACTAATAGGGTTTCTCTGGCAAAATTCTTTAGGATAAGCTTTTGCCTCTATGTTAAGACTTTCCTTAGGTGATTTTTACTGTACTGATCTTGTTTAGGATGTGGGCTATATATGGTAAAAGATAACAAATAATAAATAGTTAGTCTCTTTTTTATTGCCTTCTGTTGGTGGTTTGTGTTTTTTAGGGTTTTGTTTGGTTTTAAAAGGCAATGATAGTGGTCAGAGCATGACATCAGGTATGTTAGCTTTGTGGATACCGCAAAGGCCATGTTTTCCATTACACACTGTGAAACAGCTCAGTGCATATATACTTTAAGAAAAAAAAAGACTGGAGACTTGTCAGGTGGGACTAGATACGTGCTAAAGAAATGCCATGTTTAGGGCTTTTTATTTCCATTATTTAACTGCTATTCTATAATAAATGTATACTCCACAGCTAAGTAATTTAGATGAGTAAAGATGTCGCAGTTCGTTGCTTTTATACATTCTTTGAAATGGATACTTGTACCTCAAGGCTTATAATAAAGGCTGTGTCTACCTGGTGGTGCACATGAAGTGTTTATGTAAGTTAGTTTACTGTTCCCAGTAATGTGATATGATTGAAACTGGAAACTGATCTTGACCTGAAAACCATCAGATCACATTACAAATGCCTTTTATTTAATGGTATTGTTGTACTGATGTGACAAAACATGTTCTTATGTCTGGGTCTTCTGATTTTATTTTTTTTTTTCTTTTTCAATTCTAGAAGTTCATACCAAACAGAAATTAAGGGACATGAATTTCCTTCAAACCTGAAAGCTGAGCTTGAAACTCTAGAAACAGATCTCTCATTTTTAATGAAATTTACTGGTATTCAGTTCACAAATCATTCCAAGAAAACAGTGGAAAAAAGTAAGCATTTCTCTGCCCTTTGCTGCTACTATGCTGAGCATAATGTGTCAGTTCATTACACTTGCAAATGCATGTTGTAATTCTACTCTCACTGTTATCAGAAAGACAATTATTTTGAAATACAATATAATTTTCTTTATTGACAAAATAGTTCCTGAGTAAATATAGTACTTTGTGTAGTGGGAAAGTGAAAGACTACAAAGTTAGTTGTTTGTGTGGTTTTTTTAACATGTTTAACTTTATGTGATGGATAGTATTAGTTGGTATTTAAATTATGACTAATGCAATAATTAATAGAATTATAATAAAGTATTATGTTAACTTTATTTTATAACAGCTAGAAACAGAACAGTGCAGAAGCACAGATTATCAGGAAATTGCCACTCCCTGTCTTTTCAATTGGACTTCCAGCTTCTTGAAATGCAGGTAAGGATCAATGTTTTTTTCAAAAAACCACAAAAAAACCTGAAACAAAAAAACTTACACCCACCCCCCCACCCCCCCCCAAAGAAACAAACAAAATTTCAAATGGGCAAATATCAATGCTTCCTTTTCCAGCTGAAACCTTCAACTGGTATTTTGTCATTTTGATTGCCTGAGTCCCCTTCATCTAAGCCTCTGTGGGCTGTTTTCACTCTAGAACAGCTGGACCCAACTTGTGAATTCCATGTGCATCCAAGTAAAATAGTTCTGAAGGTCATGTTCAACATTAAGTCATGAAATTATTATCATAAAATCATTTATGTTGGAAAGGACCTTTAAGATCATTGAGTCCAACTGTAAACTTAGGACTACCAAGTCCCTATCGCCCTTTCTTCCTAAGACACCCTGTAGGATGGTCTTGCAGACTAACACTGAAGTAAAGGCCTGAATAGTGCTGGAGTTTCACCAGCTCTGCCAAGTACATGCTGGGGCTTCATCCTGACCCAACACAGCTTTCATCCCACAGCTGTCTCTGATCTCCCCCACATGTTCTGCTATAGTCAGGTGTCTTGTTCTGGAGACTGGAAAATTCCTAACCTTACCTTTCTTGAGGAAACTAAGGAAAATCTAAACCGCTACAGACTTGAACAATTGATTTTGTTTTTTTGCTTGGGTCATATTTCTATTTGCTTGGCTACTGTGACTAGTCAATACGTCACAGGACTGCATGGAACTTACGCTAATGATTATGGACTTTTTGCAAAGAAGCTTTTTCATAAGAACCTATTCTTAGCACAGAATTCACTTAGCAGTGGAAAACAGCTAATACCCCAATTTGTAACAATGTCCCCCAGTTTGTAATATTTTTGACATCAAGAGAATTCCTTCTTAAGAAAACTATTTTCAGCTCAAGCTTTAAAGTGTTTTTCAAATTGAGTATGATTGAACCTGATAGTATTAAAAATTGCCTTTCTGTGTGAAGATGTCTTTCCTAAAGAAAAGCCGTATTATGAATTTCGTAAATGAGGTTATTCTGTCATCTCTTAAATCCATGCATGACTGGTGGTCTTAGCAAGATGATTTTACCGATTGCTTGTATAAAATGCATTTAGCTTTGAGCATGGAAATAGCCTGCATCAATCATGTGACTTAAATTCTTGTTTATTTCTCACCTGTGTGCTCCTGCAGAGTGGTAACATTTTAGTGTCAGTGGAGCTCCGATGAGTAACTGGGTGGTGTTTACTTACAGCTGCAATGGTGCTGCTTAAATCTGTGACACCACTAGATGCCAGCACATGTCTACCTAATTGCTTAAAGCTTGGCCTCATAGGATAGTTTAGGTTGGAAAAGACCATTGAGATCATCAAGGCCGACCGTTAACCCCAGGACTGCCAAGGCCATCGCTAAACCATGTTGCTAAACTCCGCATCTAGACTTTTTTTTTTTTTAACACCTCCGGGGTCGGTGATTCCCTGGGCAGCCTGTTCCAATGCTTGACCACCCTTCTGTGAAGAAATTTTTCCTAACATCCCATCTAAACCTTCCCTGGTGCAACTTCAAGCCGTTTTCTCTTGTCCTGTTGCTTGTTAGCTGGGAGAAGAGACCGACCCCTCACTGCCCACAGCCCCTGTCAGGTCGTTGCAGGGAGCGATAAGGTCCCCCCTGAGCCCCCTCCTCTCCCAGCTGAACACCCCCCGTTCCCTCAGCTGCTCCTCACAGGACTTGTGCCCCAGCCCCTTCCCCAGCTTTGTTGCCCTTGTACTACTTCAGTGCTGATGAAATACACTACAGTAAGTGATATATAGCATACCAAGTGTATATATTAAAAAAAAAACCACTTCAGCTGAAAAAATATTATTTTGACTCAAATTTTTACATGAATTTTAAAAAAAGTACACAGCACCTGTAACATAATTTAATATGCAATGCAAATGATATCTCAATTTACCTGAAGCTAATAAACTTTGAATTGCCAATATTTTATGTATTTGTATGGTTTGGCTTGTCAAAAATGGTAAATTAGTTAAGCAAACACCAATGAGGAGTACAGTTTGTAATTGTGTTATAATATACAGGTTTTTTATTTTTCATGTTACATACGTAAGTCAAGAAGTACATTTACTGTTTCAAACCCAGACTAATTTCTGTTCCTTTGCTCAGTTTTTGTGATTGTATATGAACTTGGATGTTATTAAAGTTTTGCATTTACATAAATGTTAATGTGTTTTGGCTGTTGTACAAATTGTAATGTAATGGTTTGGTTAGAATTGTAAAATACAACCATTGTATGCAGTTCTATGATTTCATTTTGTTAGGGCTGTTTGAATCAAATAGATTTTGGGAGAAATTTATAGTTCAAAAATTCAAACTTAAGGATTGTATTTTTAAGTTACCCAGTTTTGTAACTTTATATGATTAAAACCCCCGATTCTTTCACTTCTGTATAATGAAAAAGCATGCCTCATGGCTAGATTGTTAATAGTTTCGTTGAGACATTTTGCCTGGGTCCAGGTGGCTGCTTCTGTGGTATAAAACTAGTGACTTGTTATCTTGGTTTTATGACGGATTACATGTACTGTGCAGGCCATCTTGCAGTGAAGTCAGAAGGTCCTCTATGGATGCAAGAGTCTGCCTCCATAGTTCTCAGAAAAGTTAAAGACTTCATGCCAGGGTAAGACCTGAAAAGTTAAACTTTTTTTATGCCACTGGCTTCTTGCGTATAAAAATGGAGAAGCCTCTTTTCTAAGATATGGCTAACAGTTGTCTTTAAAATAACCTGTACTGAGATCATCATGGGCAAGGTCATGTAAAATTGCAACTAGTTTCACCCAACTTAAGAGATAGAAGACAAGAAATAAATCAGCTCTTTTTGGGAAATGCGTAGTAGGTAACAAACACGTTGGTATGTGGCAGAAGATACAGTATAATTTTTTCATACCATTAATTCTAGCTGTTTAATCTAGTAGTTGTTACAATGCAGTTAACTCGGCTCCATAATACCTTAAATCAAACCTTTTAATAGACAGTAACAAATTGTTCTTGTAATTATCTCTGATTTGAATTTAAACAAATTGTTAAATGTCATTCATGTTAAAAGCTGTATTCCAGGATACAATTGTACAAAGAAGGGGAGGCAGATCCGAGTTCACTCTGACTAGCTTTGAATGGTTGAGATTGTGTTACTGTAGCATTGGTCACTCAGTGCCTGACATACTCTACATCTTAGCTGGTTCTTCAGGTTTGGCACAGAATCAGATGAGCATATAGTTCATAATTCCAGGCTTGTGCAAGCAAAGAAGCTTCTGTCTGTTCACCACTGTGCACAGGTGGACACTTATGAAGGTCAGAATGTGGGTGAAGAAAACCAGGTTAATGCAAAAGCATTGCTCGACTTGTTTATTTTCCCCCTCTTACTGTCCTTGGGTATTAGGAGGCGACATGTACAGGTGGCTTGAAAATCTGCCAAAACAAGTCTAAGCCTATTGAGAAAGCAGTCATTCAAGTACGAGTTGTTTTCTTCTCAAGGGCTTTCCTTTCAAACCTTTTATTGGACCCCAAGATGGTGTCTTGGCATGTGTTAGTAACTCGCTCACTGGAAAACCAGCTTCTTTGGAAAGTAGCGTCTTAGCTTGTGACTACTAGCAGCTTCTCTACAATTCCATGCATGTGTTGAACGTTTTGCTTTAAATTTTAATTTTTTTCCCTGATGTTACTTAATCCGTTAAACTTTGTAGTGTCTTGGTTTGCTTTTTCCGTCTTTAATGATGGCAGTACATGTGTCCAACCAGAACTAGCGATTGCTGTGATGTGTGCATTTGACTCCAGGTTGTCTAGTTTCCTCGATGTTGCCATTCCTGTTTGCTTGTAGTGACTGGGTATAAGAAAAATAAAGTACGGTGTCTAGTATAAAGTGAAGCATTTGCCATGGTGTTCAAGCTGTGATTTTAAGCTTTTTGTTTCACTTATCTAACCTATTACTCTGGTGTGTTCAAGAATGTGCAGAAAAAAAATAAGGTTCTTTTGTGGCTTCATTTCTATTATATGAACTACTTTTCTCATTTTTTTTAATAGGTTGTTAGATCTCTGAATTTGGAAACACTTTGTTATCATGCACGTATCCCTGAGTAACACTGTTGTAAAAATGGGACAAGAATTTGAGGCAAAACTGTGAGCTTTAAAATAAATAAAAAAAGGAAAACAGGATTTTTTAGTTTTAAACGTAGGGTAGCATTGTTATAGTTTTCAGATGAAACCCTATTTGAATTTCCTGGTGTATGCGGCAGATAGGGGTTGTGTTGGAAAATGAAAATAATCTGAAAGAAGTGGAAGTGATGTGAAAGGAAGTAGATGAATGTCTTATTTATAAGTCTTCCTTTATACGTGTATATTCTCTGTGCTGACAAGTTCAGATATTGTTCCAAAAACCTTGTTGTATGGATAAAACTGATACTGTTGAAATGAAAGAAAACGTCTATACATATAAGCTGTAGTTTAAAAAATGCTATCTCAAAGATTATAATACTTAGCAGCATTTGCATATGTTTTTGCCTATTTTATATGCATATAGATATTTATTTCTCCTTGCCAGAGGAATTTCTAAAATACTGCATTGTTACTTTTCCAATCTAGAACAAAGAGAATGTCTCTGTTGTTATTACTGATCTCAGCATTAGAATGGAATCTGGAGAAAATTCAGATGTGAGCAAGTTTGTGGAAAGGTAAGGTGGAGTTTTTTGCTTAAAGGAAGTTATTGTATGGGATATCTGATACTAAATGCAATACTGCATTTTCACGTAAATTGCTGGCAGTCAGTTTGTTTGTTTGGTAATGTACTGTTAGCCCAACCTAAACACTTGTGATCCCTTGTCTGTATCCTTCTGGAGAGAAGATGAAGTATATATAACTTAAGCCCTGAAAGGACCATGACAAATTCATGTTAAACAAAAATGGGTTTTTGCCTATTATCTGTTTTAGCTGTTTCAAAATTGTTTCGGAGAAAGATTTTACAAGGTAGTTTCAGCTATTGCATTTTAATATATATAATCAACACGTGAACTGTTAACTCAAATGTGTATGTGAGTTGCAGCTGTCCAGTGTGCGTGAGTAATGGATAAAGTGTACATCCAGAACCGCTCTTCAATACTTGCCTGTTTCTTAATGCTCTGCTCACCATTCCGTTTCTGTTCTTTGCATCAAGATTTTTTTTCACTGATATTTTAAAAACAATAGAATTTGTAAACAAAGACCTGGAATAGTGTATTTGTGCAGTGGCTTAAGAAAACATATATACTGGAACTTAAGCATGTAAGTGAACGCTACTTTTTGATTATTTTCTGGAGGATAAGAGTTTCTTGTGGTAATGATCAAAGTATTTGTCTGCAGTATTCCACTGTGAAATCTGCTAGCAAACTATTCTGAGAACAAATCATTATTAATTATTATTGGGTAGTTGGTTTAATCTTAGTCCTGTTCTTTAAGTGATTTCTTTTGTTTTATATTATTTTTTTAGATTTGGGGAGGGAGAGGGAATGCAAGTAGATGGGTGAAAAGAAAGGTCTATTGAGTTACCTCAGGCTTTGTTATTCTACACTAAAAGCCAAATTTTTTGTTTAGATACTTTGTAATTTCCATACAAATCTACTAAAGCTAGTAGTATAACTGAGAATAGTAGGTAACTGCTCTCAAGAAGCAGGATTTAGAAAAGGAAATTACCCTGTTTTCTTAATTATCATGTTCTTGACAGCAGAAGTGTCTTGGAACTTAATAGTCATACTGGAAAGGAATGTGTTGAAATAGCGGTAGGCTGTATTTCATCATGGCTTGAGCACTGCTATATTTTCCCTCTCTTTTCACTGCCCTGGTCCTTTTCCACATTACGCCAGTATTCTTAAGTAAACATGTTTTCGTGAATGATAGAAGATGAATTAAGGCTTTGCTGTCAGTAAAGCAAGCAGTTCTTTTTTCCTTAGCCTCTCTCTGCGTGTACCATCTGTTCTCTATGTGTCAGTGTATATACTCTTGAATCCACATGGCAAAAAGAATCAGCGCAGTCATTTGGATGAAAAAGTAATTGGGTTGGGGGGATAGGTTGGAAACCCTACCTTGCCACCCCCCCGCTGCACCCCCCCCGCCTTTCAAATTTCATTTTTTTCTGTTTGACTTGTCCTGCAACGTCACAGTGCTTGTTGCTGACCTAATGCAAGTAAGTGTGTGGCCAGAGTGGGGCTGCTGTTGACCATGTTTATTTTGACAGCAGCCACTGTTAGATTGATTTAATCCGGTTATGTGACTTCCATTTGTGGCTTTTTTTCTCAGTTACTATATTAATCTATTTCTTGTTTCTTTAAAACTTAATCCCCTTTTTTCATGTCTAGTTTCAGACTTTTCCCAACTAGCCCTTTATTCTTCAGTCCACTGGCTGTTCTTAGAGTCTTGATTCCTACCTCTTCCTGTCCTTTCGCTTCATTCTTGACCAGCTAAATCCAGTCTCCCTTTGTATTGTTTGGTTTTCTTCATCCTCCCTACTGGTTTCTATTTCCTTCTTTTACCTCCTTGGCCCAGTCTTGCCATATTCATTTTCTAGCTCTGTTCAGTTTTCTTTACTGGCCTGGCTTTTTTTCCTCCTCAGCTTTCTAATTTTTTTGGCTTCAGTTTTCGTAATGCATGACAGAAAAGGGTCTTTAAGAGCACCAGAGTTAAAAACTTGGCATTCAGTTGTAATTCCCAATCCCATTCTGCTTTGGGAGAAAACGGGGGAATGCTAGAACACTTGAGCAACGTGTTTTTAAAAGAAACAAAATTCAGCAGTCTATTTTCAACCAGGTACTGCTACAATATATAATACCTATTTTTAGAAAATGTACCATTCCTTAGATATGTTGTGACGATAAAATAGGTATGCAAATGGAATCCCAATATTTAGTCTTCTGTTTTGGGATTTTACTTGAGTGCCCTCTGCATCAGTTATCACTTATGTTATACTTTATTATTTTTGAGGACTACAATAATCTTAAGAAAAGTATTGTCAGGATTTTTTTTTCTTTTTTTTACTTTGCTTGGTATCTGATCAGTTGTTGGGTCAGTTAACTATTGCATGGATTACTTGGTCAAATAGGAGGTTTTAGACAGTTTGAAAACTGCTCCTATTTTTTACTAACTAGTTAAAATTTACAAGTCAGGGTGAAGGATTTAGAGAAAGCCTGCATTATATTAAACACTGCTTAAACGAGGTATCTTGGAAATGAGGGGAAGCATGAATTCTTCCCACAGCTGTTAAGAGTCATTGTTTGGGTTTATATGCTAATACAAGAAGTCTTACATACTGCAGTGAGTTAAAGTAGATTTCCTCCCTTAAAATAACTAAAGAAGTTTATTAAAGGAGCCTTAAATACTTCTACAACAATTAAGTATCTTACAGATTTTTGTGGTTTGTTGGTTTTTTTGTAAGAGTGAAAGGGTGTTTGGATGAAGGGCGTGTGATTTTAACCTGATACAGAGTTACTCTCTGCCTGAGTGTGCTTTTTGCTGGTTTTGGATGACTTCTCTGTAGCATGGATGTTGGCTTTGGAGATGAGTGTTTTCTGCTCGTAGTGGATGTTTTTTCTTTTAAAATCTGGTGACACTTTGTAATGTTAAATTCTTTCAAATAATAATAATAAAAAAAGAGGCTTACATTTTAGTGTGCACTTTCTTAGTACTTTGTTATTTTATACCAAGTTTTCTTGGTATTTTAGTGTTTGTTGTAGTTGGCTGCAGCATTAGGAATTAGCTAACTTAAACAATAATTCCTAATTAGCCTATGCGTATTTTAAGAGCTATGAAACCGTTAACTGAAATGGTGCTTTTATGCAGTCTTTCTCCCTTGCCAATACAAAAAAGCATGTATATTACATATATCTGTGCATGTCAACACAGATTTTTCCCCTTTTTACACACTGAATCCAGTTTCCTATTTTAAATTTAGCCAATGCTGTATCTGTACAAGAGAAGTATCTACTCAGATATAATCGGTACACTAACTTTTGCATTTGAAACTGGTTCTTTGAACTTGTTAGCCAAAACTATCTCTTTCTGCTTGGCAATCTAGCCTTGAAATTTTTCATCTGCTATATCACTTGAAGGTGAATCTGAGAAGAAAAGAAGAAGTAAAAAAACCCGAAAGACATAATGCTAAAACAAGGCCACGTGGTTTGTGATAGTATTTTTGAATTGCATAAAAGTGGATACACATCAAAATTGCCAGTTTTTTTCAAAGGAGTTTTAAGTATGTAGTTTTGTAACAAAGTTTTGTGTTGGTCCTCTTACATGTTATGTAGATTTAAAAATCACATTGCAGTATGTGTACAATCATGTTCACTAGACAGTAAGATGTGGGCAGTCATTACTGTCTTGATTTTTGCTATAGTATGTGTAGATTTTTATATGTACAATTTTGAGTTGTGTGAAAAAAAGCTTTCCAGAACATGGAGCTAATCAGCTGTTGTAAATCAGTATGGGTCTGCGTCCTTCCAGGGACTCGATTTTGCCTGTGCTGCCAGTGTTTTTTTCATCTTGGCCTGATTTTGTTGGCAGCTGTGACTACTGTGGTAACTTCCTTTAATGACGCTGTTCTTTCCAGGCTAGGATAAAACTTGTTTGGCTTTTCTTTTACATTTCAATATCTGAATGAACTTAATGTATTTTTTCCAGTTTGGTTTTGTAATGTGTTAGGGGTTGCTGTTCCTGTATATTAAATAGAACTGGATCTGAGGCACAGTTCTCCCTTGAGTGGCTGAAGTGACTTGGTGTAATACCACTGTTGCAACTGTTCTGTTAAATGGCCTTAACTTTCTGTTCTCAACTGTTGTGAAAATCCAAAAAGAATAGCGAATCTCAAACAGAAAGGATGTTAAAAGTCAAATTTATGTGTAGAATTTGGATCTTTTGTACCTTTCTGAAATACTTGACTTACATTTGGGAGTATCTTCCTTGGTCAGGTTTTGCAAACTTGTAAAATCCTGTATTAGTAATTGAAATAATTATTTATTTTCAAAGCAGTGCTTGCCAGGTATGTTTTGATAATGGCTAATAGTCTGTTTCATTTGACTGTGGCTTCATATCAACAATTATATGAAACTGTTGATCCTTATAAATCATGTTGCTTCAGGTATTCTGACGCTTAGCTGTTGTGGAATTTTGCATTCTTGCCACATTTCTTCAGTAAAAACTGCACACCCTTTACGAGTGTTTTTCCTCCCTCCTACTGACAACACTGGATGGATGGTTGGCTGTTTGGGAGTTTTGTTCATCTTATATTGTCTCTTTTCCTTTCTCTTTCCTGATCCTTATGTTACAAGAAATGTGAAAAATAAATATTTTTTCTGTTGTGTTTTTCTAAAAAGAAACCCTTCCAAGACAAATCCTTCCCTGTTAAACCAGCTCCCACCTGTTTCTCTAATCTGTCTTTAGTACAATTATCCCTTGTAACTGCTGTCTGTTTCCTCTTTTGATTAGAGCGGAGAAGCATTAGGTATGCTCTTAAAGGTTGCTGTCACTGGGTTGCTAACAATAAAGAGGGTACGGTCTGTTCAGTTCCTGATTTCTGCAAACTCTCTACTTCTGTAATGGCACCTATTTTAAGTTAATAGATCTCTTAATTCAAATGGTTCTAATCCTAATTTTTCTAAGGCAGGTTTTTGCCTGTTACTGATTTCCAGTACCTTGATTTCCTTTCTTGGTGTCCTGGTTTCAGCTGGGACAGAGTTAATTTTCTTCTTAGTAGCTGGTGCAGTGCTGTATTTTGGATTTGGTGTGAGAACAATGTGGGTAACAGGCTGATGGTTTTGGTTGTTGTTAGGCAATGTTTATACAAAGTCAAGGACTTTTCAGTTTCTTGGGCCCTGCCAGCCAGAGGACTGGAGGGGCAGGGGAAATTGGGAGGCGACACAGCAGACCCGAACTAGCCGAAGGAGTATTCCATACCATTGAACATCATGCTGAGTATATAAGCTGGGAGAAGAAGGAGGAAGGGAGGGACAACCCTTATGCGTGATGGAGCCCAGCTTTCCTGGAGATGGCTGAACACCTGCCTGCCGGGGGGAAATAGTGAATTAATTCCTTGTTCTGCTTTTCTTCTGTGTGTGTGGCTTTTGCTTTAACAATTAAACTGTCTTTATCTCAATCCATGAGTTTTCTCACTTTTACTATTCTCTCCTCCATCCTGCTGTGGGGGGAGTGAGCAAGTGGCTGGGGTTGCCATGACAGTTGGAAACATGAACAGTGGGATTGAGCCCACCATCAGCAACTTTGCCAATGCCACCCAGTTGTGTGGTGGGGTCAATGTGCTGGAGGGAAGGGGTTCCACCTAGAGGGACCTTGACAGGCTTGAAAGGTGGGCCTGTGTGAATCTCATGAAGTTCAGTCAGGCCAAGTGCAAGTTCCTGCATGTGGGTCAGGGCAATCTCCAAGCACAAATACAGGCTGGTCAGAGAATGGATTGAGAGCAGCCCCTCAGAGAAAGACTTGGGGGGGTTGATTGAGGAGAAGCTCACCCTGGCCTGGCACTGTGCCCCGGCACCCAGAGAGCCAACCCAATCCTGGGCTGCACCAAGAGCAGAGTGGCCAGAGGGTGGGGGAGGGGGTCCTCCCCCTCTACTCCGCTCGCCAGACCCCCCCTGCAGCACTGTACTCGGCTCTGGGGCTCCCAGTGTAAGAAGGACATGGACCTGTTGGAGCCAATCCAGAGGAGGACCACGAAGGTGCTCAGAGGGCTGGGGCAGCTCTGCTGTGCAGACGGGCTGAGGGAGTCGGGGTTGCTCAGCCTGGAGAAGAGAAGGCTCCAGGGAGACCTTGTAGCAGCCTGGCAGTACCTCAGGGGGCTACAGGAAAGGCGGGGGGAAGATGTTTTGCAAGGGCATGTAGCGACAGGATGAGGGGGAATGGCTTTAAACTGAAAGGGGGTAATTTAGATTAGACACGAGGAAGACCTTTCCCGTGAGGGCGGCGAGGCGCTGGAACACATTGCCCAGGGCAGCTGTGGGTGCCCCGACCCTGGCAGGGCTCAGGGCCAGGCTGGATGGGGCTGGGAGCGACCTGGGCTGGGGGGAGGTGGCCCTGCCTGTGGCGGGGGGGCTGGGACTGGGTGATCTTTAAGGTCCCTTCCAGCCCAACGCGGTCTATGATTCCATTATTCATTCTTCTGTTGTTTCCTGCCTTCCTGGGCTGTCTCAGAGTGAATGTAATGGTGTACTTATACTAAAAATGTTGTGCTTGTATACATCACAGTTAATATAGAAACTAATACAGTATTGCTAGGAGGACAAAATAGTAAATGTATAAAGAAAGTAAGTAATTTGTGTCAGTTACTGAAGTAGAAAAGCATATAACTTATTTTTGCTAGCAAACAACTTTTGTAAACCAAATTTAATGGTGTAAGGCAATGTACCAGCTCCAGTGCTTGATGCATTGCAACTTCTGTTGCATGTAAAATCATTACTTCCATGTAGACTGATGAAAAATAGCAGTGATACCTCTCAGTCCCAGTTAGCGCAACATGTTATTCTTCAGTGTCAGTCTGTTGTTTTGCTATCCTATTCAATAGGACTAATTGTGTCATGAGCAGCTTTTATTTTCAAAACTGTATGTATTTTTCCCCATCTGCAAGAATGGATAGTTGATCAGCCATGTAGCTTTCCATGATTCTGTACTTTATGCAGTGTTTGGAACTTCTTTGGAAATTACTCCAGCAGTAATTTAATTTATTTTTTGTTTCTTTGGGACTGGGAACTTCTATTTGTTTCTTTAGATGCCGTAAATATTTAATTTTGAAATTATATTGAAGCTTAAATGATTTAACTTTTGTGTGTATGAAACAAGTACAGGTAGGAAATAAACATCCTTATGTTCAAAGTGCAAAATCTGTATTTCTTCTATGCGTGTGGTTCTGTTTTTAACTTTACTTGAGCAGCGCAGTTCTGGAGTTATAATCTCTTAGGTTTAGCTGGCACCATGTATTGTTGCCTCTGTTAACTATTGTCAGGGGAAATGGAAAAAACTTATTTTACTAAGCATGGAATCATTGTCCATAAACATTTTCACTGATGCTGTTCAATTACTCTGAAACTGACAAAGCTAAAACTATAGGAACTTCTTTTATTTCTCTTATGTTTTGCTTCTTGTATTAAAAATTCCTCAAAAATGCCAAAAAAGTAAAATGACTACTGCTGACCTTTCTGTTTTCAGAGGCAATATGGATCAAAACCTAGTATTTGCAATAACATTGCATTTGAGTTATTTCCTTGCCAGAATAGCACTGATGTGTTTGTCATGTGATACAGCTGTAAGCTCTACTGAACCCAAACCCATACTGGCTAAGCGCAAATCAGCAAAGGTGCATCTGCACTGTTAGCAGGACATAAAATTCCAAGACAATTTATTAGTGCAAATGTAGGATCATTTGTATGAATGAAGCCATAACATATTCACATGCAGCTGAACAGCTAAATCATGAGGGAGCCCAAAACTGTAGAAATACTGAGGGGTGTTCTGCAAGAATCGGCTCAACTCTCCAGTCTTACTTATTTCTGCTTGTGATGGGCTTGGCACTAAGATCTCTGCACTCCACTTCTCAGGTACAGATTTATTGGCACCGCTCTCCACTGTCCTGGCCCACTCCATAATTAACAGGAATATCACTAGCTTCCTTAATAGCAGATGAATCAAGTTTTAAATGTATAACAAGTTTTGCTTTAGATTTCATCTATGATCTAACGAACAGGCTGCCTTGCTTACTGAAGTTTCAAGGCTAAATTTGAAATGCTGAATGTGATGCAGGCAGAGGCAGATAACAAAATCATGTAAAGATTTTGTTAACTAGGATAAAATACTCTCAGGAATATTCAAAGCTTAGTGACTCAATTTGGTAAATCTTACCAGTTTTGTAGATTAAAGTTTTACTATGCAACATCTTGGAATTTGTTTAGAAAACAAGAGTATTAGACAAATGGTCATAAAGTCAAACTAAGATTTCTACAGGTGACTACTTTGTGAAGTTACCACATTTACATTTAAGGGTAACTTTATTGCTGCTGTCTCGTGATGCAGCTGTAAGCTCTACTGAACCCAAACCCATACTGACTAAGTGCAAATCAGTAAAGGTGCATCTGCACTGTTAGCAGAACATCAGATTCCAAGACAATTTAATTTTCCAAAACAAGGATCATTTGTATAATTAGTTGAAAGTACTGGTTTGTAAATGAATTGGTCAATATTTTTTTTTCTATACATCTATGTTACAATTAATCTATACTACAGGGTTTTTTTCTTCCTATTTGGGGGTGAGGGTGGTGATTTCTGGCTTCAAATTCAAACAACACTGATCACAAATTCTTCAAGGAAAAAGTGCACGTTTTAGGCTATAGAATTGTTACATCTGACTAGTGCTGTTTGGGTTAAAAAATACATTTTTCTGTTGTAGAGCTGAAGAATGTGGCAATCTCTTAACATTTTTCAGAAGCTTTTCATCTTATGCTGAGTGGTATGAACATCGTAGATGCACCTTCCGACATTTCAAGGTAGTGTCTGTCAAGCCTTTATGTATCGATACTGTGTTTAGTTCTTTAAGTAGTTTGTGAAGACAGAGCAATGGAGGTGGAATTAGCGCTCTTTAGCAGAGTATGGGAATCATAATTTTGTATGTTGTGGAGAAGAGAATATTAGTTAAAGATTTTTGTGCTGTGTTCAAGTGGTAATGCCTTTGTCTTGTTTTTTACTATGCTATTTCTGTGTTACTTGTACGTGGGGGCCAATAAGAATATCTGTGCCTTTCTGTGGGGGTATAAGAGTTTTTCATTGGTATTATGTCTAATTCTGGACAAAAAACAGGCAAAAGAAGAAGTTAAAAGAAAATTAAATTTGTAGTCTTTGGGATTTAAATGTTAGTTCTGAAGGACTGAATCTGTCTCCAAAAATGTGGTAACATGCGTTTGGATGACAGCACTTTCAGTTCTGTTTCACTTGATTAGGAAATAAATTGTTCTGCACTTTTAGCTAGAACATAGTATTTGAACTTGGTTTTAAATTACTATTATTTGGTTTGTTTGCTTTGTCTTTGTACTGATTTAAAGATAAAGAGCTAATCCTTGGAGTAAAAATACTGCAGTCTTATGGACAGAACATCTTATACGAAGCTTAATATTAGAGGAGGATGTTTAGCTGCTTAATTGTGTGTGAATTTTAGTTCAGTTTTATTAAGCTCAAGCATTTACTGTCATTAAACTCAGCACTATCGTTACTTTGCAGCTGTAGCATGAAGTGGGTACTGGTTCATTTCCCATTTTTTGAATCTTTTAGGCCTTTCAAATTTCTGTGCTAAATTAATCAATTTCTATTATCAAATTAACCAGATTAAAGAAAAAAATACTAATTTCTCATAATATTAAAAAAAAAAATCCTATCCTCAGCTGAGTAATAAACTGATGTTGTCTAATCCTACTGGTTGTTGTTTAAGGACTTTTCTTTACTTCCTCCATAGAGAAGGCAGAGCACCAAGTGCTTTATAGCTTTGTGATATTGGGTTTTTTGATTGTTTTTTTTCCCAGCTTCACTTGGTGCTTTCTGATCCTTAGATAAGCCTTATGATAGAAGCCACTGTGGTTTCTGGGACAGTGATTCAATGAACTGTTGTAACTATTACCATTTTAAAATTCAGTACAAAAATGAAAAAAATAGACAGGAGATAGGTCTGGAGATTAATTTGAAATTGTCTTAAGCAGTTTTAAAAAGTGTTTGTGCAGACATTGAGTGTGAACAATGAAGGGATACATTCATTGCTAGAAGATGTGTGAAGATAAATTAACCGAAGATATATTACAAGTTAGTCAATATTGCACATATTCTTTCTAAAGGTGGTTTTTTTTTCATGGACAAAGATGCTATTGAGAAAGGCAAACCAATCTGGGAGAGTATTTATCAAGTATGATTGTCTGGGCTTATGATGAGTTTTTAGGCCACCTTATTTCTGCTAGCATTCGTAATGATTTCATTTAGAAATGGAAGGCTTTCTGAGGTAAGAGTATTAACAGAGGTTCAAAGATCAAATCTAACAGTTCAAATAACCAGATTGCTAACGAGAATGTGTATTTGTAACTTAAGATTCCATAGTAATGTGTGTGAAAGTGACTAGAATAATGCTTTTAACATGTGCAGCAAAACAACTGAAGAGTCTTACCCTGTAAGAGTCTGTAATCTTTCTGTATTTTTTTTCCTACCTGCTTGCTGGACTTCAAGTATGTAGGCAGGGAACTGTGCACGGTATTTGAGAGAAGACTACTTGGGGTGGAGTTTTGGATTTATAGCTTTTCTATTTTGTTACTTAAAAGAAAATTACCCAGGCTGTTAAGCGCTTCTAATGGTTTTCTCACACTGTAGTGTGAAAACAGGAAAAGTAGATTATTTTTTCTTTTTTGTTAGTTTTGGTACTTGAGAAGAAGAGAACAATGTGGAAATGATTGAGTACTTCAAATAATAATGAACATCTGAGATGAATGACAATTTTGAGTTTTAAGCATGGTTGGACAGCACTGTATTTCTAAAAAGCTGACTGTCAACATATAGCAGTTTTGTAGAGAGAGTTTTCCCAGTTAGCAAGAGCAGTGGTGGATTGGATAACTCAGATTATGCAAAAAAGCAATTGAAAATATTCATTGAATTGACTGTAAGCAGGCTTTCCTAGAAAGCAGGGGCAGATTTAGGTTGGTGTGAGCAGAGCTATGTTCAGGTGTAAGCATTTTGTGCTCTACATTGTATACTCCCTGATATTGTGGTTTAGTGGTTGTGTTTTTTTACTGAAATGTTAGTATACAACTTGTGGGCTTCACACACTCTCAAGGACTGAGCACACCATTATTGTCCTCTGCTGCTGCTCCTCCTCCTCTGTTCTACTAAAAAAATCTGCAAAGTGGTACTTTAAATAGATTTTGAAGAGGTGAGTGAAGTGTCTCAAGTCTTTTGTATGACATTACTTGTATGGCAGGTCTTGCTGTATTGCCACAATAAATATTATGTCTGCAAAATGAATTTACATCTGCAAATAACTTTCTGATCTGGATGTTCTCTTAGTTTGCGATGAGGCTGAACAGCTGAGCCATGTTTGACATTGCTGGAAAGCAGATTGTTGAATCTGGTTTTGATAAACACAAAAAAAAATTTCAAGTTTTATTGGAAATACAGAACAGAAATGAGTGACAGAAAAAAAACCCAGAATGGTGTACATTCAGCTTGTTATTAGTACTGTTCACACAAACAGAAGGCAAAAAATCCCACATACTGGAGCCCTTAATGTTTTGATGAGTTAACTTGCTATGAATGGGGAAAGTAAATTAAAACCTATCAGATAATTTGTTGCCTTCATGAGGCATTCAGAGGGTACCAGTTGTCTACTTCGGTTTGCTCATCAAAATATTAAGAGCATTAATTAGTGTTACTGTTGATACTTTTTCAAAAATATATACAACATTTTAATGTAAAATTAGTAATGTAGTAGTGGTTAGGTCTTAGAATGTTTACATGTGTGTATATATTACATAAATGTGCATATATTTGTGTATACACATACAATTGCTTTCATAGGAAGAGTTTTGGTGATATTTACTGATCCTATTAATACTAGAAGGAGCTGTATTTAGTCATAACACTTTGTGATGAGAATAAGATCAGAGACCACTGCTTATGTAACATTACTACACATCTAGCTGTGTTTTCTCCATCTTAGGCATTTATCAAAAGAGGAATGGGAGACTTGGTGATTTTTATATTTTCCTGGTATAAATTTGGCTTGAAGTGGGAATGTACTTCTAAATGCTTTGGGCTTTTTTTTTTTTACCATTTGGTAAAAATCTGGAAACATCAAAATTTTATGACTGACATGGGAAAATAAAAACCAAGAATTATTCTCACTGTCAGACTTGGTTCTGTTCTCAGTTGTATGAAAAAAATGGAATTTCTTACTTTTTATAGCAAATAACTTAAAATATCAGGTATTGCTATGTCTGTCTTGGGTAATGGAGTCAGGACAAAAATATTTTTGTCCTGCATTTTATAATTGCATGTTCTTTCCAGAAAGATGAGCCCACAGTTGATGCTTGACAGTTACTTAAAAAGTGACTGAAACTCACTTAGGTCTCAACACACTGTGGCAGAGCATCAGTATGTTCAGAATGAAGTGTGCCCTTAATTCCCCATAGCACAAGCACTAACAAATCAAGGCTTAGCTAAATAAGATAAAACTAATACAAAATATCTTGTAAAATCAGTATTCTAGATGTAGTGATACATTATCATGCATTTGATGCTTAATTATTTCTACAAATTAGGAACCTATACTAGTTTCAAAATTAGTACAAAGTTGACCTGGTAGTAGTAACTAGCACACCTTTGGCATTCATTTATCTGAAGAGTTTACACCTGTGGTAGGTATTTGAGGGGAGAAACTGAAACTGAATGTCAGAAATGTGTAGGTAGGTAACTAAAAACATCATGCCTTGTATTAGTTATGTGTAGTTTTAGGTGAACTGACTGTTGAGGCCTGCACACATTGATTTGTGGTTTTAATATGCTGCGTGGTTTAAGGCAGTTGAGTGAAATGATGCTTGAAGTTAATGCTATTTTTAGGTTAATAATAGAATTAACTTTTTAATTTAAAGATCTGATTTGATTTTTCCCTAATGAGCGGAAGTGTTGTTGTACAAGAGTAGTTCTGTTTCTTTGCACTGATACCGAGCTGAAATCTTAATTATTTATGGGTAAACACATTAATTCAGCTTTGCTGTTAATTGTCATATTTCGTTGTCAAGAAAAAGCACTGGAATGAAGCTTGATCTACATCATCTGTTAATAATGAAGATACTTGGAGTCATACTATGCTGTACTTTCACCATTGTATTAAAAATCAGAAGCTGGTCTTGCAAAAATGACTGTTTTGAGTACAGCTGAGCAAAAATTATATATTTCAATTAAAAATACCTTTGTGTAATAATAAAATGCATCTGTAATATATATATACACACACACTCTTAAATTATTTTGAAAGCTAGAAGGATATTTAACACTTTAGAAAAGTTCCACTTGCTATGTTACTTGGTACACTGAGCCTAAATAGGAATTACTCTCATTTTCCACAGACCAAGTTTTTAAGGAAGCTTTAATGAAGTTTAGCTTTGAGAAGTTCTGTTTCTAAACATAACTTTCTTTTGTGTGCAACTTCATTCAATATAATTTTGAAGGTCAGCTGAAGAAGTTTGTTTTCAGATTAAAAAAGTGAAATTGGAATTAAGATTTGTTTTTCCTCTGTAGCTTGCTCAATGTTTCATGCTAATCTGAAAGTAAAATGTAGTGATTGTTCTGAGTACTGGTAAAAAATACGAACAAGCAGTTACTTGTGTGATTATACCTGTGCATAAAGAATATGTGGTGAAACAGTTGAGAGGATATGTGTGTGCATATATGTATTTTTACACTTTCATTAACAGAAAAGATTCTGAAAGCATGGGTGACATTGTAACTACTAAAGAAAGTGAACATTTTGAAGTAGTTATTTTGGAGGAGAACCACATTTCAACACAGAAAAGATTCTGGGTATACAGGGAAATGGCATTAGTAAGGGAGAGGATATAAATGTGTAAACAGGAAAAAGAATGATCTTTTGTTACCATGTTTAAGTTCTAGCATGTATAATTACATAAGTAGTAGCTAGTAGTATGTTCCTACAGGCAGTGTTCTCAAGCAGGAAAAAGCATTCACATGCTTTGCCAAGAGGATCGGATTGCCTTCCATCCTTATCTCATCCATACTTGTGCGGATGTAACGTGTGTTATTAGATTTGCAGAATGTGTCATCAGTGATTGTAGTAATATTGTTGTACTGCAAAACAAAACAATTTTTTATAAATAACCACACACACACATCTATGCACACCCCCATAAATCTTGAAGAATTTTCAAATTTTAATTGTGTTCCTCTTACCCTCCCATTTTATTGCCATTGGAATATATCTGTGTGTACTTTAGATACGTAAGAATCAAGTCTTTTCAAACCAATCAATGAGCTGATAAAACAATTTGAGGTTGTTGTTGTTTGAAATGTATTGTAGATAAAAGATTATAGATAAAAAAATTATTTTACCATTCTTTATCCTTGGTGTAAAGAAACTGTTGAGAAATTCTTGCATGGTAATTACCTAACAAACAACTTCTGAACTTCTGTATGGTTGTGGCCATACAGATTAGAAGTAAGTTGTTGTATTTGGAGGAGCATTAGACAACTGTAGCACAACTGCAGTGTGAACTGTTTCAAAAGACTGAATTTGGTTTGAAGTATGTAACTAATGAGGCTTCTTGTAATAGCATGTTAAGGGAATACTTCAAAAATACCTGAAGGTGAAGAATACGCAGACTTTCTGGTAAGTTAAGGGGAACAGATTCCAGTGCGTTATGTCCTAAGTAGAGATAAGCCAAATTTGTCAGCCTCTAATAGAAAGAAAAAGAGATTATTAATGCTAATACTACTTGAGGTTAAATAACTTGTGCCTGTTACAAAACATCGGTACTTTTTCTAATCACATGGAAAGCCTGTAAAGTGATCTAAAATGAAACATTCTTTTGCTATGAATTTTGATTTCTATTGTATCAAGAAACCCATAGAACAAGCTTTCTGTGTTTTGGGAATGTCAGTGTCAGCTTATCGGTTATAAAACTTGAGACCACTATAAAGCTATATACTTGGGTTTTAGTGTTTATGTGGTCCTCAGAACTGTATTTGAGCCATCAGTTTTTAAACTGAGTTTTTCTTTATGTGTAAGAGAGAAAGGAAATAGGTAAGATATTTGTATATGAACGACATGAGAGAGTGAGTGTGCAAAGTAGTTACTCGAAAGTGCTTTGAAAACAAGACAAAAACTGGAAAGCTTCTTCATTGTAGTTTGTTTCTTATTTACAAAAATACAGAAAAATTCATTTGGTGGTATACTAGATAGTCTGGTTACTAAATTTATTTACTTTGGTTACCTAAACTATTGTATTTAACTTACCTTGAAAGCATTTGCTTTGATTCCTCTGCTCTTGATTCTGTTTTGGTTTGCATTAAATGTTGTTAGTTTGGGAGGTAGAACAGGAAGTTTTAGAAGTCTATTTTCAGCAAGAGACAATTCTTCCAATAACAGAAGCTTTGAAAAGGCGCCATCTTCTATTTCTTCTATCCTGTTTCCACTGAAATCAATTCGTCTCAAGGTAGCTTTACACAAAAGAAATGAAAATTTGAATATTGAATGTATAATTACATGGCAGGTGAAATGTGTGTGGTTGTATATGTTAGATGTTACGCTGTTGACTGCACCATCCAAATTGAGATCTACAAATGTAAATGGTATTAAAACATGACTAATAATCCACATCTGCATTTCCTCATGGTCTTAAATTAGAAAAATACTCTGGACCCTTCCTTTTTTCTTAAAGACAGCATGATTCCAGATATTCATAGAGTTTGTCATCTTGTAGGGTGAGATAGCTGGGAGAGAGATGTCTGTGGAGCTTTTGAAGGAAAAATAATACTTGGTCATTGAAGACTGGCTGGGATGCAGAGTCAAATTTTATTTTTAGCAATCTGCTCTTTCTCTGATTGTGTGGGAATATTAAGATGCATGCATGGGCCAAAATGGGTTTCCATATTGCCTTCATGTTTCCTGTACTAATGTAAGCTTTAAGTGATACACATACTGAAATCTAGCAAAGTATAAAATATTTCTCATTTTGGTAATCTCTGCATACTACTAAGGGACAACAACTTCAAATGTAATATCAAGTAACCAGAAATTTAAATTTGAACATTACTTACTAATATCAGCAAAATCTGAGACTGCTATCCTTTTTATTTTGTTAAATCGTGCATAAAGATAGGCTGTTTCCTTTGGCAGTGGGGGTACAGCTTCGATGTCTATTTCCTCGCAGTACACTGATCCGCTTAAACACACACAGAGCAGACAAGTAGGTAAATCTGAAAGCAAATTATTTTGAGTAGACAGTTAAAAGTTATTCAACTAACTTAAGCTTTGAATATTCAAAATAGAATTTTCTCTAGTATCTTTTAAGATTTCCCATCAGATTTTCTTAAAAAATTCTATTCACTTCAAGTTCTGAAAAAATGTAATATTCTGAAGTTTTTTGAGTTTTGTATTCATTTTATCATGCCTAATTTCCCTATGTATTGCTCTGTTCTTATCTGAGCAGGTCTTGAAAATGATCTGAATACAATTTCATTGTTTAGTTGGCTTAGAGTATTGTGACTATGACAACTACAACTCTGACCATGTTAAATGTCATCTTATGAGCCATTCTTTTGAAATGCAAAATCCATGCAGGAGAAACATCTGGCAGTGCACATGTTTGATACTGTAATTGCATTGGAGCATTTCTGGCAGGGTTGCATATCATCTGTGTTACTCCTAGCTGCTATTTTGTCTAATCTAATAAAGAAAATTTTTTATAAAAACTCCATCAATTACGATTATATAATTACTTTAGGCAATCTGTTCCAGTTTTTTACTGAGGGTTTTTTTCTCTCTCATTTTAAATAGCGAAAGAAACTCTGTATCTTCTTTTAATGTAGTTTAAGCCCCTCATGGCTTGTCCTGTTACTCATAGACATTAGTAAAGTATTAGTCATTTCTGCTTTGCTTTAATCTTGTGTGACAGAAACACTGAAATACATATAATGAACGTGGCTTTGAATCAAGTTTAGTCACTGCTGCTATCTGATCTGCTGTGTTTTCTGTGTTGTGAGATTTTTGGGTGGCTTCCAGACTGGTCTGTCTGTAGTGTGGAGGGTGTTGTCATACTGTTAGGTGGGTTGTTACCACTACGAAGCAAAATAGGATCTTCTGCATCCAGTGAAGAGTTACAGAAGCAGCCAGTCAATACCGGGAAGCTGACCCAGTATGTGTAGTAGAGTAATTATTTTTTTTTTCTTACAGAAGTACTGCAGAGATGGGAATTGAGTGTTTGAGCTTTAGCTTTGTGAGTATAACCATTTGTTAGACTTCAGAGTTCTGCCACATTTGCCTTTTTTGATTTAGTGTCTTGTTTGTCATATGCTAGAGGGTAGGAAATGGAAAATTACTGTGAAAACTATGTTGTCACTATTTAAAAGGCAACATTTTTTATGCTTGTCTGCGACTAAAAGCTCTGGTGTTCTTACGGATTTGTTCCGCTTTTGATGAGGGCTTGTTGACAGATCCGATTTGGCAAAAACTAACCTTGATTCAAACTTTGGTAGAGATTGACACTCCAGTGGTCCTGCTGAATCATCAGTTATCTCTGGAACTTTGTCACAGACACACTCAGAATGTGTGTGTCTTTCTTTCAGTGCCCTGTTTGGCAGACAAAAACTTTGTTCCCATCATGTTTAGAAATCATTGTGGCTTGTTAGGAGAAGCCTGTATGACGTACCTCAGATCCTGTAGGAAACCTGGGCTAGTGAGAGTGAGGAATGTTCCTGATGTATTTTAACTATTGACCTGCATGATCATCGGATGTAAACTGTGAGAATAGCCAGTTATTCGAAGAAATCAATTTAGATAATTTAAGCACACCATATTTCATCATGACTTGGTTAAAATGTAGACCTTCTTGGGGTGTGTGTTTTATTTTTCTTGGTTGTCTTGTCTGACATTTTTAACTTGGGTACATCTCTACAGCAGATATGACTGGGTAAGTCTGTAGTGATTCTGATAAGCTGTGCTCTGTGTATTTGGATTCTGCCTGATGTTGCTTTAAATTTTTTCAGCCTGCTCCATCAGAAGTTAGAAGACTTTCCACAGGAGATATGAAAGATATTAAGAAGTGAAAAGATTAATTCTATATCCCTTGTCATCCTTTGTATCTTAAATTTTCATATTAAAATAAGTTCTTTTGGAGAGTTTAAATGTTACAGTGTTCATATCAATTAACTTACTTGTATCCTTTGTTGGTGGTACATTGCGTTCGCTGTCATCCCCTTGCAGGCTTAGGGCAGTGTCAAGAGAAACATTTGTTCCATCCTTTGTGTGAGAGCAAATTTTATTTTAAAAAACAAACAGCAAACAAAAAACCACAGGGTATTGCAAGGATCTGAAATAGCATGTCTCTTAAAAATGATTTCTATGACATTTAATTTTTAAAATACTTTTAGATGTGGGATGAGTAATTTGACATATTATCCCTTTTGTACATAAGCTATTACCTTAAAGGCAAAAAGGGAAGGTGGTGCTGCTAGTGTTCTTTAGAAAAGTAAAGTTCTTTATGAGAGAGCAGCAGACATAAAAATAGAAAATATAGACTATGTGGTGGGGAAGGAGTATGGGAGTGATGGGTGTCCACAAAAACCTGGAGTTCTGAAAACAGAAGATTTTGCGCATCATGCAAAATTTGATAGGGTTCTTGTGGATATAGGTTGTATTTTTTTGTTTTACTGAAATAAGCTCTGTAAAATAACATTTCCTTGCATTTAAAGTTGAGATAGGCATTACATCTTTTCAGTTGCAGGACAACTTAGTTTGTAAACATATTCCTTTCAGGTATTGGATGAAATTTAGCAATTCATTTCCATTATTTAAGTATATTAAGTATTTAAGTCTGGTTTAGGAGGTGGGCTGCTAACAGGAAGGACCTTTTGTGATGTAGAAAGTTGTAGTCAGGTTTTCATTGAATACTGTTGGAATTTCAGATAATTACACACTATTTCTAGCATTATACATCCAGTGAGTTATACTGTGATCTGTATGCCTTCAAATTAAGGAGGGGGGTTAGGTTGACTGTGGCAGTTGTTCTTGGCTAGCATAATTAATTGTCTTTTTTTGATGGGGAATATCTGTAGGATAGAGTGAGACCTTATGTTTTTTGGTCTGTGTGGCTATTGAAAACACACGGAGAAAAGTACAGTGTCGGGTGTGGAAAATACTTTTTCTTTAAATGTGCCTAAGGATCAGGCCTTGGCAGGAGTTCAGTCCTCTATTGAAGAGAGCTTCTTATACACTCTGAGTGCTCACAAGAGAAATGGTGGTTTTTTTAATTATTTTTTTTTAATTCCCCTTCAGATATGTATCACACAGATAGGTCATCTACAAGAGCAGTGTGAATATAACACTATTGATACTGACTTTGTTTTATTTAATATTT
This sequence comes from Falco rusticolus, assembly GCF_015220075.1. Lineage (NCBI taxonomy): Eukaryota > Metazoa > Chordata > Aves > Falconiformes > Falconidae > Falco > Falco rusticolus. The sequence goes on from NC_051190.1 coordinate 1,622,028, forward strand.
AGTTGCTTATACTTTTCTGTGGGAATTTTTGTATTCTGCAAAATAAACCCCTCAAATTTTACCAAGCTGAGAAACAAATATCTTGGCCAGCCTCTGTCATTTTGACCCCTTTTTAGCCTGTGGATCATCCATTCCTTGGCTTTTCCCTGCATCTGTCTGTCTAGACTATGGCTCTTTTTTCTGTCTCATTTGGGATAGGTTGGTTTGCTTTAGTAAGACTTTCACACCCAAGTTAGAACGCTGGCAATGGTTTAGCAGTTGTAGCATGAAACTTCTGTGTAGGGTAAGGACTTTTTGCAGTGTTGGGTGGAGGGAAGCTGTGGGGGTGGTGAGCTAGACTAAAACAAGCAGCAAATCTTACAGAAGGTTTCTGCAAAAAATATTTAGCTTGCATAGATAATACTGATTAGGCATGTGAAGACATGGTTCTTGACTAAGGTATCCATGCCAGTAGACTTCTGTGTACATAGACTTAGAACAACTGCACTTTTGTTGTTGTAGCTTGTTTGGCTCATAAGGGAAATGCTTAATTTGCTTGTATGAAAACATGTTCGCTGACATAGAAACCTACACCTGGTACAGATATGCTAGTACAGTAGTCCACTTGGGTGTGATCTATGGAAGGGTATGCATGTGAGTTCCTTGCAGAATACAATGTACAACTAGTTTCTGGAAGCAGGAAATGTCAGCAAAACATAAACCTGATTATTTGCAGAATACTCATGAATCCACAAAATTAAACACAGACACCCCCCACACACCCCTGCAAAAAAAAAGTATGAATGACCAGTGTATAGGAAGTATTTCCTGGTCAGCTATAAAAATTCCTAGCCATGGAATATCAGTGCAGAAGATTGATTGGATTATAACCACAGAAAGTTCATTACTTGCACATGTAGATAATACACTGAAGGAATATTAGCCTACTTACTTAAATTCCACCTGCCTGTTGCACTTTGCTCCACAGACATGAATTACCCATACAAAACCACATTAACATTACACATCTGAATACTTTAACAGTCTTAAAACTTCTGCAAAACAATTGGCTTATCTTTATAACACACAAAGGTCTATAAAGTTGATAGTTCATATTCAATGGAATTAATTAATCCAGGTGTGAGAGGGTGTCTAATTGGATGGTTCTACTCTGTTGAGAAAATTAAGATTTCATGGTTTTAATCTTCTAATATTTTATTCAAGACAGGTGGCTGTGGTTTCAAATAAGAATCATCATAATAAATTTTGCTTGGCTGACCTTTTCCTTAGTGGTAGACTAAAATTCACTTCATTTTTTTTTTTTTATCGCTAACAAAACCAGATTTCTTCTGATGTTTTATTTAAAAATCTTTTTTTCTGACTGTTCAGGCATACAGCGAGGAGTTAAATCTATCATGCAATGTTGATTTCTGACTGGGCATGTTTGAGGAAATTGTTGACGTGTAATTACAGTTAACACTTAAAATATTATGGGAGCTAGAATTTGTGCAATAAATGAATGGATTTGCTTGTGTGTCCCATGATTTAACTGGGAACGCTGGATATATTTGTTGCACATAAGGAACTGATTTATACTTTTGCAATGAAAACATGTAATTGGAGAACTGACCTGATGGAAATAATGACCAACTGCATTCCTGGAATTATCTTAAGCAGAACTGTTGGCCTTCAGAAGACCTCTAGTTTATACCACTGACAGTAGGGACTTTGATTAGTCTCTGGCACATCTATTGGCACCATTTCCTTGTAGGTATGCTCCTTATTGTTCTCTTTACTGAAACAGTAACGTATTCTTATTAGAACAATTTTAGTAATGAGTGTCATCTGATGCTATGCCTAACTAGTTAAAGTTAACATTTTTAGTATTTTTTTTAAAACTTAGTTGTGAATGGATAGCCACCATTAGTTAAGAGTCCTTTAAATGATTTATTTTTCATAGGTTTATGAAAACATGTTACTTCATCAGTGGCAGATGTCAGATTTTAAAATACCTTAGTCTTTTTTTATCTATTTGTATTACTATATATTAATATAAATATGTAGCTGCTGTTCTTAGTCTTACAGTGAAAAGCTATAATTTAATTGGAATTAGAAAAATATTAAGGTGTACAGAAGTGATTTTTCTATATGCTGCTGCAATATTTTTATAGTAAGTATTATTATACTTATTATATAATAAGTATTTTTACTTATACAAATTGTCTTTTGCTGTTGTCTTTTTTTCTTGTTTAGCAGACTACGTTATTGTAACGTGCACAGTGAATATTAATGAAAACTTCCTTTAATTTATTAATACTTGGTTGTTACCACTTTGGTTAATTTGGTATTTTCCTTGGCAACTAGACTTGGGGCAATCTTTGTTAGTTTTTCTTCCTAATCAATGTTGTATCTTGTTCTCTTGACATGTATCTCTTAGGTCCTGTGAGAGGCAGTCTGAACAGAGGTATGAGGTTTTTAACTGTCTCGGTCTGCTGAGGCTGCTGCACTTCATTTAGCTCTCTGCTGGTTTTGTGTGTTCTGCTGAAGGGATCAGGCATTTATGTGGAGCAGGCAGCAGCGGAGTTCAGCATTGACCGTTTGGGGGTGCTGTGAGTGCCATGAGGTATAAACTTTATTGCTGCTTTTAAGGCTTTCAAAGTGTTAATAATGTAGGTGACCACTGCAGGACTGGATGTTCCATAGTAGTTCATGACTGCTAAACTTGAGTTGCAAAACCCCCAAACACCCACCCCTGAAAAACCAAGGCAAAAAACTTGATAGTTTGGTAAGTCAAAAGAGAAACTGTGGTTTAGGCTGGCAGATTATATCCAATAAAAAGTACCGTTTCATGTATTACTTTGATACACGAAAAGAATTCCTAAATAAAATCACCATCCTTGTTTTTAATCAAACATACTGTGTTAATACAATGTTACTCAAACTGTTGAGCTAGTATACTAGTATATCCCATTCTTGAAACGCTTACAGCAGTAGGCACTAACTACAGCAGAGTTAAAAATGATGCTTTAGTCTTGTTTGTGAAAGCCTGTCTTTTGTGGGTTTCTCAAACTGTAGCAAGGGTAGTATTTTTGTGGTTTTAATTTGAGTGGCTTTTCCTATGTCTGAAACCACTGTATGTTTTTCTATTATTATAAGACTTCCATAAAATTTGCGTACATGCATGTAACACCTTATTCATATAATGCTTAGCAATTAAAAATATTAAACTGATAATATAAATAAAATACCTTTCTTATATCCTTGGATTGCATTTCATAATCTTGTTGGATCAGGCTTCCCATGGTAACATCTGTATCATACTCATAAAAGTGGAGTGATTCTTGCTGTATAGGTGGTGCTGAATTTACCAAAGGTGCAAACACAAACAAAAAAAAAATAGTCTGCAAAGCCTTCATTCTTGCACGGAACAATGTATCTGGCTTTCACTGAGCTGGTGAAGATCTGCTCGTGCGTTGACTATGGAGAATGCTTTCTTTGTGACGGAATGAAAATGCAATCTGTCAAAACAATATTTAAAGCCTAGAGGACTAGTTGGCAGGGGTTTCTAACGCATAAGGAACATGGAACAACTTTTAACTCTTGATATCCTTTAATTAGACTCTACCATTATAAAAACTGTTCTTAACTTGAAAAGAAACTGGGAAATAATAAACAACATTTTCCAACTAATAAGGAAAAGATTATCTTAATTGCATTGCTTGTTTCCCAGTGTGTTGTTTTTCTTAATAGGAGGATTTTGTAAAGCATTTTATGAAATATTTTTCATGTGTGTAGCTGAACTAATTAAAATGAGAGAGGTTCAGATACATTTTTCTTGGCTGTCAAAATAATGATTGTCAAGCCTAAATGCTCTACAATAATAATAATCTTCCATTATCTTTACATTTGCAAATAAACAAGAGAAGATAACACCCCCTGAATATTTTACAGGTTGTACACTTTTCAGGCAGGGAGAGGAGGCTGTAAATATAATCTCTAAAAGATTTTAAATACATATGCAATACTACTTAAAATAAGTCTTTATGCAGCATTTTTCCCCCTGTTTACTGTAATCAAGTGTTTTATTTGAGCTTTAGGTTAATATACTTTTAGGAAAAAAGTCCACCTACCGTTTTAGCAGATTCAAAGTTCTTCTGTGGCTGTCATAAAACCAGATATCCTGGTCTACAGGTTAACCTGAAGTGGGTTGATAAAAGAGTAAAGTTATGAAATTGTTGAAGTGAATACTCTCTCTAAGTTTGACAGTCTTAAATGTGCTTTCCATGGGGTAAAAATTCTTTGCCAGCATTCTTTCCCGAGGGTAAGAGGTAATATCCTGGAGCAGGGGGGTTGTACTTTGCATAATGTTTGTAAATGTTAAGTGTGTCTAGCTCATCCTACTTTTGATATTACTTGTTAAAATGGTAGCTGCCTGCTTTGCGGTGATTTATTCTTTATAATTGCTCAGGCTTTTCCTGTAAATTGAATATTAATTGTGCAAGCTAGAGATCTGTTACAAGGCATGTGTCATCCATTTTGTTTAATGGTTTAGCTAAGAGACAAAGCAGCTGCTTTCTGAGGCAGAGGTAGAGCCAAAATGTGCATATACTGTATTAGTCACATTTTATGAATAATAAAACGTTTCATTACAAGTTGTATACGTTAAGTTTCACTTAAGTATGAAATGGAAACTTTTCAGTCTGTAGAGTTCTGGAAACAAAAAATACTTTAGTATTGTGTGCGGTGCTGAGATTTTTGAGACAATTCATGTCTAAATGCTTCATTGAATGACTTGTTAGAGAATTTATTGAAAAATTTGTTTCACAATAAATACTTGTTATGAGTAAAGTTCTGTGTCAGTTCTATAGATAACTTAATTCTACACCTGGACAGTGTTTACTTTCATCTGAACTACAAGCAGCAGTTTTGTGGATTTCTAATGCATTTCTTCCTCCCCCATCCTTTTCCTTATTATGTATTTTTGGCAGTCACTACAAATGGGAGCCAGATGACCAACTTGAAAGTTTACAAAGTAGCTTTTTTGAGTCTTTAAAAAGAATGTAGCAATTAAATCTATTGGGAATATATTCAGATTCACATTTCCCTTTCATTTTCATTCTTTTTTTTTTTTTTTTTCTAGGTAGCACTGTCTGCTAGAGTAATGTTGGGGATAAACAGTGGGACCTATTTGGTTAAGTTTTCTTGTAAGTGCTGCTTTGTGTAGAAACCAGATGTCTGTAGTAAATCTGCAAATTGGAGAGTGGCTACAAGTACCCTTTGCTCTCTAAACTTTTTTCCAGTTAATAACCAGTTACCACTTTCTGAACTCATTAGGATTTTATAAAAATGCTTTTAGTTTAGCTCATATGCAAATTAAATGGTGTCATAATTTGGACTTGGAGCTTGCTCTAAGATAATGATTTTGCTGAATGTAACTGAAATGTAAAGGGAATAGGCTCAGTAAACAGTGGAAACTGGACTTAGTCACATTGGTTGCTATTCTGCTGGAACAATAGGAACAACAAAAGTTTGGAAGTAGCTAGGTTGTTAATGGTGTTTTCTGTTGCAGTATGCAGGAACTGTCAGCCAGAAGTCCTGTGTGTGATAGGGTGCATTTGCTGAGGAAGGGACAAAAGAAGTTGTGGTGTCAATACCACCCCTCATAGTTTCATGCGTGTTTTGGAAGTAATGACAGTGGATCTGCTTTGTACTTGCCTCTTTGCAGCTGCCACCCTCCTGCTAAACATCCAGGTTAAGATTTCATCTGGCTCTGAGGCATCCAAGTTTTTCCAATGCTTGAATGTAATCAAAGGATAGATGTTCTAAGGGAAAAGTATGAAGTATCAAAGCTGAAAGCATGGTATAAAATACTTAGTGTTTGTTATTTTAGGAGAATTTATTTTGTTAGTACAGAAATCCTAGATTTCACAGTTATGTATGTGGAAGTATCTTGGGAATAGCTTAGTTTTTTCCTTATAAATGAGGAAATTTCCCCTTTTTAAAAATAAGGGAAAATCACTAGATAAAGCCATGAAAATTTAGGAAGTCTTAATGCAAAAAAGATGTTACTTGCTTTGATCTGCAAGAGTAGAAGAGGCTCTGTAAAGTTAGATGACTTTAATAACAGCTTCTGCAGAAAACATTGTCAAAAGTCTGTGTTCATCGGGGTCACAAGATTTCAGCGGTATGCTTACCACAAAAACATCATATAATGTGTGTACTCGCTGTTGTTATCCAAGCAGTTATAAGAAACTCATGAGCACTTACTTACTTAACATATCTTCAAATGTATTTGTAATTACTTCGGCATGATGTCATCAAGATTTACCTTACAGTGTAGTTTTACTGTCACTTGAAACTGTTAGTGCCAAATGAAGTAGTACTCCTGTCCTGTATTTCATCTGCTTGTCATCCCTTGTGCCAGGAAGAAGAAAAGTATCACCAAATAATTTCAGATAAAAATTGTTCTTATCTGAACATGGATCAGATGCTCATATCAGCACAAGGAAGGGGATGGTACGAGAGGCTGCAAACAAGGAAGGGATAGTATTGCTTCTTTCAGCCACAGTGCTGCTTTATTCTTGTTCAAAAAGACTTGAAATAATACCTATCCAAATCATCTGAGAGGTAAAGTGTGGTTCGCATGCATCGGCGGTAGGGATGCTAACAGGAAATACTCACCCTGGCAAGCAGGGAGTGCTTTCTAGGCATTGTTAGTGTTTAGAAGTTTGATACATAAGTATCTGTTGCTTGGACTCTAGTTACAAGGAGCTGCTTACTTGGAAGGTCGTTTCTTTTCTGAAGACCTAGACAAGCTCTGTTATTAACTAATTGAGCTCCAGTTTTTGAAGAGGGCCTTGATAATGTGGTTTGTGGTTTCTGCTTTGTCAGATGTGCCTTTTTTTTTACCCATGGTACTCATTTTCACTGATATTCCCCCACCAAATGCTTTCACCTGAAATGTTAGGCATTTAAAATGGTTAATTTATTAATGTGCTGAAAGGGAAATCCGGCTTAATTTTGAATGGTAGCAATTTCCCTCAGTTTTGTAAAGTTATGAAATGTAGCTGAAAGTGTGAATGAAGTATAAGAATTTTACTTCTAGTAGAAGGAATCCAAATCAGTCTAACAAGGCACACTTACTCTTTGGATTCTTTCAGAAAAACTTAACTTTGGGGGAAAAGGATTGCATACAGAGTAGCTGTAAAATTTCTTCCCCAATGTTGCCTTCTATCAGGTTAGGCGGTGAAGAATAAAAGGCTTTTAGGAGAGAAGTTGGATGGGTATGGATGGCAGAGATAGGGGAAGTGTGGGAGAGCAAGATCAAAATTAAGGTAACTATCCAAACCATATGTGTTGCTGACTAAATCTCTAGCATCTGGGAAGGAATTTAGTATTTAATACTGTTTATATGTCAAGAGCAGATTAAGCAAAAAGTCAAGCTGGAAATATCCTAGGGGAACTGAGGAAAGATTGTGTTTTGCAGGCAGACGAGTAGGTTCTGTGAGTTATTTGAACTGGCTGATGTCCAGCTCCATCTATTTATCTTGTACTTGATATGGCCTCATATTTGCTGCCCTGCTCAGAGTTTAGTATGTCTAGTTTGTTTCTGTTCTCACCTTTTTACTAATGCTTCAAAATGCAGATCAAAAAAGAAACCAAAATTATCCTTAAGAACTAATTATGCTAAAGAACTATAATAAGAACAGTTGTACACTGCAAAAGCTGCCATGAGCAGTTCTTATCCATTGTTTGTTGTCAGAGAAAATGACACCAATTTAAATGGCAGGGCAATTCTCTTTATTTTCTGTGGGTTTCAGTGAAACCAGTTCTTATAGTTGCTAGCATGTTAATTACCTTCTTACTGTGTCAGTGTTTAAGACTTTTTACTTAATGCTTAGTATCTTAGTACAAAAATGAGAGTGGTTGTCTGTACTTTTAGCATTGCTTTTGAAATGCTTTAATGTGTTTTTACAATGGAACTTGGGGCTGGTTGCTGATAATTCTTAGTGTAAGGCACTTAGGTCTTGTTCCTGGTAAAAATCCATAAGGCACTGATTGACCTAAAAAGGGCCAGATTTACCAGAGGTGGGTAGCCTTTCCTTCCTGTAAGGTTGGTTGGAAATTACTTCTCCAGGGTGCCTGTAGGAATTATGGGGAAACAGGGACTGACACTGCCTATATAAAGCCTCAGAACACAAGGAAGAAAAAAACTAGAGGGGGGGTGGGGGGGAAGGCCTTGTCTCTGGGTTTTGTGGGTTAACAGGGCTGTGAGGCAGCACTGGGGAGACCCCTTAAGGTTGCTATCAAGATGCTCCTTCTGAAATAAGATGAGATTTAAAAAAAATGTTAAGTCATGGAATGGTTTGGGTTGGAAGGAACCTTAACAATTATCTAGTTCCAAGCCCCCTGCCACGGGCAGGGCCACCTTCCGTTAGACCAGGTTGCTCCAAGCCCCATCCAGCCTGGCCTTGAGCACTGCCAGGGATGGAGCATCCACATACTCAGGTTTGTTCTAGATTTAGGCAAAGAAAGTGTATTTCTGCAGCTGTTTAAAGACCTTGGCTTTCATCTTGTATTAGAGTCTCTAAAGGACAATATTGGCAAGTTCTGTAGTTTCTGGGGTTTATTGTTTTTAAGCGTTCTTGGAAAAAAGAGGTATATATTATTGCTTAGCTTGCTTATGCCTGATGAACGCTGGGAATCACTGATACAGAATGTTTAAAAGTTAGTGTCTTCTCTTGGATAGAAGTATGTCTGTGACAGAATGAGGTGGGGGCAAATTAGGAAAGCTTTTAGAGACTTCTGGGCATCTATAGAGCTAGACACAATGCTAAATTTTCTTCTGTATGTGATTTTTTTTTTTGTTTTGTTCCATGTGGAAGGTAACACGTTCAAAATTTCTTAGCATATTTTTTGGATGAAGTGTGATTAAATACTTTGCAATGTTGACAAGCTGCTTTGATTAAAATAATTATAATAGAAAAAAGTTTTATAGATTAAAAAGTAGTTATTGAACCAGCCTGACAACAGGTACCAAATCCGCAAGCAGTGAAACAGATTTTCCATTAAAGAGAACGAAGGCATGAAGTGATGTTAAAACTTAACTCAATGTTTGTCTTTTTATTTTCTTATTTTTTTAACCAGAGTATCCAAAAGGGAGAAGGCAGTCTTCTGGTTTGTTCTTGAGCAATGCACAGAAATTGGACTGAAGTTGATAATACGGAAGAGTTGTTGTGTAGTGTTAAGCAAAGCATATTTCATTTCAGCATCCTTGAGGGATAGAGGAAGGTTTGGGGGTAGTAATAAAATAAATGGTCAGTGTGTCTTACAGAGAAAACTTAGAACATTCCTAAAGTTTCAGAATGACCAAAAATTATCAGAGATAAAATAGTTATGCGTAAACACCTCCGGTATTTTTATGAAGAGTTGCAACTGCTTCCAAGGCTCAGTGAATTAGATTAAGTTTAGGTCATCATTAGGGCCACCAGCTGCAAAACAGACACAGCTGAAAAATGACCTAGTGATTGTATGAACATCCTTCCATATGTTGCTGATTTATAATGAGAATTTTTTAAAGCTGAAGGCATTACCTTTATTCCTTGCATTTCTAGAAAAGAAACAGACTCTTTTTATCAAGTATTGTGTTATAAATTAATAAAGCACATTTTAAAGTTCATGCACAATAGTAAATGGAAATCAAACTACAGTTAACAAATATAAATGGTAACTAGAGTAACAGTACTGTCTGCTCTTTACCCAGACCTCTCTGTTAAACATACGTTCTCTTGAACTTTGCTTACATATCATCAGTTATATCCTGAATCAAAAGCTAACCTACTTCTATCTACTAAAATTTCTCAGAATTCCTTCCTGAATTGATAGTACTTCTTTATAACAGTACAGTAATTTGTTGAGAGCCATTACTGTGTCTACAAGGACACTGGGGTCAGGGCTTAAAGACTCATTGACCTTTTATGTATTTTACTTCTTTGTTCCTGTCATCTGTTCCCGATGTTATTCATAGCATCTACTTTACTCTTTGTGTTTGTGGGTAATCTTCATTTTTATGCAATTTCCTTGTGTTCTGCTTTGTAAGAAGGGAAGTATGATGAATTTATGCAATGAACTGTGAGATTAAGGTATTTATTCTCCTTTTAAATTAATTAGGTTGTTAGAAATGTAAATTTGAAGACAGATGATAGATGTGTATGATTGTGGAGCTCCATAACTTCCAGTAGTGTATGCACAATTTGGTTCATAGCTGAAAAGTTCATTCTCTTGCAGTAGTATTGGAGAATGATTGCAAAATCTCTTTAAATGATAGTTTTCTGTTAAAAAAAAATTAGTATGTTCTCCTTTCATGTTTTCAGGTAGGAAATTCCTGTTTATTGCTTGAAATGATCAAGTTGAGAAACAAATAAGGAAATTGGTTCATATTGTAACAAGGGAATGTGACTATGTTAAAAGAAGTCAGAAAACTTGAAACATAAACCATCTGTTTTCTATAAAGGCATTTTGTTCCTAATCCATGTAACTTTTATTATCAGAATAGTGAAGGAAGTATCTCAAAAAGTAAGTCTTGTCATCAACCAAAAATGGAAATATATTCCCACTGTTTTGAGGCCAAAGGAAGAAAGGTAGACAGTTGGATTAAACTACTGTTATTTCTCTTTATTTTGATTTTCACAATAACCTCTTGTGGTATACATTTTGTGAAGGAAAACATCTTGTCTTTTTTGTTGCAGTTTTGAGAGCTTTAATTTTGTGGATTGAAGTTTAGTCATAACTGAATGTTTTCCAGAAATCTGTGAAGCTTTTTCCCTGTAGGTTTACGTGGGTATCAAAATGTTCTGGAGTGCACTAATACAACAACCTCGCTAATTATTGTGCATTGTGGATAATGCTGATAATATATAGCTCAGAGTTCAAGAAGGTTCCATCCTCATTTACACAGATAAGACTTGGGAAACATGATTTTTCAGAATAGTTTGTCCAAAGCTGAAAGTAGAACTGAGACTTCATTTTTCTCTGTTGCTGTCTTTCTGGTTATGTTTCTGTTAGTGTTTCAGTTAGGATCAGGAGTGCAGTTTTGGAGCAAGTATCTTCTGATAACCCCACCTTGCTGCACCTTGTTTCACATCACAGTGCTCTTTGAAGGATGTGGGCTATTCTTTTTGGATATAACAAACCAGAAGATGTATGTATTCAGGGGTGCACCTGATGTGCTGCAGCTGCTAATGGATTTTAATTAGTGGCTGGGGCTAGTCTGAAGTAAAGCTCTTCTCAAAAATTGGAGTGGGTCTGGTGGCCTCATCACAGGTATTTTGCCCTAGTGACCCACCTTAGTGCTTCAGCTTAATTGCTAACACAGACAGTGTTGTAAACCAGTTCAGGCTCTGTTTCTGTATCTACTGACTCTGCTGTAAACTAATAAAGCTGTTAGACAATTACTTGGTTTTTCTGTTACTGATAAAATAAGTAGCATTTAAATACATGTTTAGTTCTTAGTTCATGAATCTATTTCCTGCTTAAAAAGACTATATAATAATCTGAAAATAAATACCAGAGCAAACAGGAAGCAAATATGTTTTGATACAAAATCTAGTCAGTTATGTAGTGGTATAATTTGGTTTATACAGAACTCCACACTTAATTGGCTAGGCTGCTTTGTGTACCTGAAATCAGTGTGGGTGTCTGTCTGCTATAGAACACTTGCAACACGTGCTGTTCCTGAATGTAATGAGCTAGAATATGCCTGGGCATATAACCATAGTTGGTAGTGCTTAAAAAAAAAAAAAGAAAAAGTTTAAAGTTCAACTATACCAAGGCAATAAGCATTTACTAGTAGTGAAGAGCAATACCAGTATGTTATCGTAGTCCAGGACAGTGAGAACATAGAACTGATTGCGGAATTCAAATTAGAGGTTGGTGGGCAATATTGTGTGTCCAGCAATGGCCATAAGCGGATGCTTTGGGAAGACTGATAATAGGACGAGCATGTATCCTGCCTCCAAATATTCTTCCGTTCTCCAGCTATTCAGCTCAGCACTTTTGTACCTACTGTGCTTTGTTTACCAACCTGTAATGCATCTCTTCCAAGAAATAAGTTACTTATCCAGTCTTCCCTTGAAACCATATATAAAATTGCTCCTCTATCCGCTCTCAGGCATGCAGTGTAACGGGCTGACTACTTACAAACTTTTGTCTAGTTTGTACCTGGTACATACTAGCTTCATTTGATGGCTCCCTGCTCTTGTACTGGAGCAGTTGATCCGCGAACCCATGCGGTCTATGCAACTCATAATTTTGTGGGTATCTTCTGCATCTCTCCGTAGACATCTTTTTTCTTGACTGGCGACTTCTAACCTACTCAATGTTGCCTATATAGAAGCCATTCCTTACCTTTGGTTACCTGATTACCTTTCTCTGATCCTTTTCTAATTAAACCATATGTAATTATGCCAGCTACTTGAAGGGATCAAAAATCAATAGTGTGTTTAATATCTGGGTGAGCCACAGATTTATAGCGGCATAGCGATGTCTCTTGTGTTTTCTGTTTCTCTCTAGTTTCACTCTAATTTGAGTTTCTTTTTTACTGCTACTGGGTACTAAACCAGTGCTCTCATCGAACTACCTATCACTGCTGCCGAGTCTTGTTCCTAAGCGGTGGTGGTGAGGGCATGCTTCATTAGTTTTTATGTGAAGCTAATATATTCTTTTGCATGGATATCACTTTTTATTTAACAACATTGAATTTCATTGGCTATTTTAGGATCCTGAGGTCCTTTTGCAGTACTCCTTCATTGACACTTAGCCATCTTTGTTGTCACCTCACTTCTCAGCCCGATTTCTCTATCTTCTGCAAGTATATTAAACTGAATAAAGTGCAGCACAGGCCCTTTGCAAAACTCCCACCAGTGGGCTCCATCCATAGCAAGAACTGACCATTTATTTTTATGCTGTTTCTTAAATTTTATTTGATTTTGTCCATGCTGTCACCTCTTAATCTGTGGCAACTTAATTTCCTTAAAAACCTTTCAGAAATCTTTGAAGGCTGTTTGGACCAAGATCTCCCTTTTCCACATCCTTCATGATTCCTTCAGAGAATTCAAAAGAGATTTGCAAGGCAAAAACATCTTGGCTTTTACAGAAGCCATGCTCAGTCTTATCAGAGCAAATTGTATTTATCTAGATACCCATAAATTCTGTACTTCATTGTAATTTCTAGTTTTTCTAATACAGGCATAGGGCTAGCAAGTCTTTATTTCCCTGACCACCCTGAAATCTTTTCTAAATAATAGCATTATATTTACCACAGATGAGATACAATAATATTAATTGAATGAAAAGTGAGTTATAATAGTTTTGCTTGTAATACAGTTCTCATGCTCCATCTGAATGGGTTTAATCAGACTGCTCTAAAGTTTTCAATAATTATATTTGACTTATGTTTAAACTTTAAGAAATGTATATAACTAGTTGCTACAAAGTATCTTTAATTCTACTTTAAAACTAAAGCTAAGCTTCACTTCCTAAAAGTTTTTGAAAAGCAGAAAATTTGTGATAGAAGATGTAATACTTGTAATATGCTTGAATAGTGTTCTTTTTTTAAAGCTAAGCAAAAAAGCCTGTATTAATTTAGATTTGCATTTTGTGCACTATTCTGAAATAGTAGAAAAGTTATAAAGATTCCCTAAGGTTAATATGGTACATGCTTATATTAATAAAACTATAAAGTCTGTACATAAATTTATGTGTATGTACTGTACACGAGTTTTTGATAACAATATTTAAATGAAGTAATGAATACATACATATATTCCTCCTTCATGAAGCCAGAGGTACTTGAGGTTGATAAATGTTCATAAATTTTTTTTCGGAAAAAGAGGAAGATAATTTCTGCAGTGCAGTACATTTGTAAGGTGACCGTAAAATACTTTGTCATAAATATTGTATCTGTTCAGAATGTAGATATAAAAAAGGGGAAGGAGAGAAATAATAGATTTCTTCAGTTAGTTGGCTGAAGACCCACAATTATTTTTTTTTTTAAGATCCACAAATTTTATGATCAGTTGTTGCTAAAGACTATGTATATTCTTAAGTGTTATATTCATGGGCTTATGAGGAATTTCTTTCAATTAAAAAGTGTCATTAAATAATTTCATTTTGTTAATATTTTAGTTTTTGCATCAGAAATCAAAATGTCTTAGGATGGGCTTAAAAAACCAACTGAAATTGTAAGAGAAGAAACCAGACCTGCCAAACTTTTTAGGAATTCTAACACTCTTTGCTTGCATAATTTTATATAGCCTTTTTAGTTTTTCTGCACTTAAAGTATAATGTAAAATTAGTAGTATGATGTATGGTTATATTTCTTGAATACCTTTGATTTTCTTGTTGAAAATGGTGATTCTTCCATTCTTCTTCACAGCTAACAAAGATTTATCAGGAAAAAAGTGCTGAAAAATAAAGAATTTAAATAAAACAAAAGCAGTAAAGTGCCCTATAGTGCTATCTTACCCTGTAGTTACTTGGATATCTTTCTAGGCATAAGACATATCTAAAAAAAAATAATTGCATGGCTCAGTATATAGTACTTTTCTCTAGATTGCTTAAAGCAATTTTTGTTCTACACTGAAGCAGCATATAGCTAATTGGTATTGACTATGCAGAGGGATAGTCTAATGATTTAAAAGAAACTGGAATGTTCCTATTTGTTTTACTTGATGAACAATTCTCTTAAAAAGATTGTATTACATTTTTATGTGCCTTCTAAAATAATGTGGGCTAAAGCCATAGGTAAAATGTAAATAATAATAGTTCAGTTGTATTAATGCACTTCCTTTTCCCTAGGTCCTAAGACCTTTGATGAAAGGTTGATTATTGCCTGTATTACTAATAAGCTAAAATCTCCTTTGAAAGAATTATGATACTTGAGGTATAAGCTGAGAAGTAAATATGATAATACACTGCAAAGATAATATGAGGAAGATTTGAAATTTCAAGTTTGTGATTTTCCTGTCCAATTAGAAATTGGAAAAAGAAACATCTGTAATTCTGAAAGATGTGGAGGAACCTTGTGGAAGTATTTTTGTGATCGTACCCTCTCATCCTTTTCTCTAGTGTGTCTGTTTTCTCCTGCTGTCAGTAACAGGATGTATAGCTTGACGGTTTTTTGGCCTTATCCACTTGTTCCTACTGAGGCTGACGTTGATTTGTATTTTAGCTATTTTGCAAGTTGGGTCACTTAAGAACATAGAAACTTTTTCAGGTCAATTTTCTTCACTTAGTTTTCTCCCCCAAGGATAATTCATCATCAACCCAGATTATATATATCAGACTGCTGTCTAGTGCTGAGGGTGAGTCCTCTTTGTTCCTAAGTATTGTTTTCTACTACATCAATAATAAGACATTTACCTACACTAAAATCCTTTATAGATATATCTTAAATATCCCAAACTATCCAACAGTTCTAAAATGGATGTGAATATCCTACAACTAAGGAGAAGTTTTTATATATGCTCATTAACAATGAGTATGTCACTGAAAGTAAGGATGAAAGTAGTTGTCTTCTGCTTCATGATCTTCTTCGGTTTCATGATCATGTGTTTCATGATCGTCTTCTGCTTCACGGTATTCTTCAGGTGTTAAAAATCGTCGAAACACTCGTATTCTTAGCTGAGTTGACTTGCTGACATTAACGTTTTGTTCACCATAATAGATGGTTCGGATGTGAGGGAAGCAAAAGAATGCATATGTGCTTATTGGGCTCGTAAGCTTATTTTGGTCCACCCGTATATAGGTTAATTGGTTGGTGTTCATTGGATCAATAGATGGACACATCAAAGTAACATTTATGGCTGTAAGAGAGAGAAAAATAGTGATTAAAATACAGAAAACAGTTATATGTGAGACCTGTTGCAAAAGTGAAACTTATGTTTTGAAATTTAAAAAGCAAAATATTGATATAATCCTTCCCTGTGTTTCTAATTGGTTTTGTATATGACAACAATAACAATTCTGGGGTTTGAAAAGTGTGATGTTGTGGGGTAAAGTAAAAAAATAAATGATTACTACTAGAATTTGTAATTACTCTTTTATGTGGGTGGAATGTTTTCATAATTCCTTTTTTTTTAATCAATTTACTAATCAGAATCAATTTTCTAAAAGGTTTTAGCTTGTTATATGATAAACTTTTCTTATTAACTTTTACAAAAAATTGCAAAATAGGTGTAAGATACAAAACCAAAGTGCTTTCTAATTTCACTGATTTGGTCTTAACTACTAACCAAGGATGTGTTTACACTGCATCTTGAACAAGATGGGATGATATTCTTCCTGCACTGTAAGCTGATCAAAAGCTACAGAGCTGCATTTGCTTCTGAGAAGTACAGTGTGTATGAACTCCGGGTCAGAGTGTTAACATTAAATGGTTAGTTCAGAACACTAATAGCTCCAGCTCACCTCTCTGTGGAGGACATCAGAGTACCTCTTTAACAACATGCAGATGTGGATGACTGCTGGATTCTATGCTTGGTTTATACATGACCTGACTAAGGTGGCAGGTCCTCAAAACTAAGACACAACAAAATAGATGTTTCTGAGAGTTTTTTGGTGTAGGCTGAAAGTTCTTAATTCTGGATGGTACGGAAAAATGTACTAAACTCGCCCCCCTCCCACAACCAATGCCAAAGTACACTAAAGTTTTTGGTTTTAAAGAATTGCAACCATCAACATACTTTCAATGTCATTGCCTTCAATATACAAATGCTGCAAACTTCTTGGAATATAAAATAATTGTTTCAATTTGTTATGTCCAAGATTAAGTTCTAGAAGGTTGGGTAGATTAAAGGTGTTGCGTGCAATGTTCTGTAGGTTATTGTGGGACATTCTTAGAGCAATGATTTTTGGAAGTCTATTGAAATAGTTTTCTGGAATAGCAGAAATTGAGTTATTTTCAAGAGAGAGATACATAAGTGACAATGGGAGATCAGGAGGCATAGTCTGTAACTTGTTGTTGCATAAGTTGAGCTGCATTAAGTTTTTCGTGTTTGAAAAGGGTTTTCCTTTGAGTACTGAGTCGTCAAGAAAGTTACTGCAAAGATCAAGCATAGTTATGTTAGGTAATCCTTCCAATGAATTTCCAGATAACAGAGAAATCTTATTGAAACCAAGGAGGAGCCTCTCTAGAGAACTGGGGAGTGGGAATGGAAATTCTTCTAATTCATTATGTTGTAAATGAAGTTGCACTAAGTTTTCAAGTTTGGCAAAAACACCATGGTCAATCATATGAGATTTGATTTTGTTGTGGCTGAGGTTAATTTCTCTTAAGAAGGTAACATTAGTGAATGGTCCTGCAGGCACAGCTTCAATATCATTGTTTTGCAGATAAAGTTGTTGGACGTGGCTAGGGATATTTGGTATCGTCTTAAGTTTACGATGGTCACAGTACATTGATAATGGAAAAGCTGGTGGACAAAAGCATTCTCTGGCACACTCAACTGGAAAAGGAAAGCGAGGAACTCCATCTTGTGTATCTGGATTAAAATAATATGGGTGTCGATGATCTGGTGTCTCCTCATATTCATCCTCAAAATCATAATCTTCATATTGACAAAAGACCATAGCAGTCCAGAGGAGGTGAATGATTGATAGCTGGCTCAGAATTCCCATATTTAAATTTGTATTTTGTATCCTGTTGATGAGAAGTAAAAATAAGTTTATTAGATAGTCATAAAGTAAAGAACATATAAGTTTCGGTTTTAAGAAGCAATTTAAAATGAAGCAAGTAGAATAATGCACTTTTTTTATTGGCAACAGTCAGTGACATTTTTAGCAAAAAACAAGTTTTAACCTGTATCTTCCAAGAAAACAACCATAAACAAATACACTGCCCTGGAAATAAACAGGAGTTTTCTTGTCTGACTTCAGACAAGGAACAGCTTTCTACCTGTGCTGTGCCTGTTACCAAAGGATACCATAACAGTTGAGTGTATAAAAAAAGTCCCAGTCTTCATTCCTTTCTCACTTAATTACAGAGACGTTGTAGAAGAACTTTTTATGTAAAGTGATATACTCTGGGGTTTGTATTGGACACCTGAGGTGTTGCATTTGTCCCATTGTGATGGGTTAAGCATCAGCCTTACAAGTCAGTTTTAAATGGGTGCTGGTGGAATTCCTGAGCAATGTTTCTTCCTCAGACCTTTGGAAACACATAGGTAGCCTTATTAAACTGTCAAGATGAAAACTTTTTTTGCAAGTGTATTAGTTATTCTCACTATGAACTTGCACTGCACAAATGGTGTGTGGCCAATGTTACAGAATCAAAGAAGTGTTGTTTGGAAGGGACTTCTGGTGTTAATATAGTCCCACCTGGTGCTTCAAGTGTTTCCATCTCCAACAGTAAATTAGATCAGCCTAGACTTTGTCTGGGTGAGCCTTGAAAATCTTCAAGGGTGTAATTCCAGCATCTCTCCAAATAACTCAAGTGAGTGTTATACTACACTCCTTGTGAAGAAATTTGCTAGTCTTACTAAACACTCAAGCTTGTGTCTATTGTTCTTGTTATACAAAAATAATTTTGTTTAAAAATATATATATCCTCAATTGAGGAAATTGCAGGATTGTTTCTATAAAAAGAACAGTGAAATAGATTACTTTGAAATGCTGTATTTTATGTAAAATAGAAATTTGCATGGCAGTGGTGATTGTTCTGTGGCATTTTGTTTTTCTGTTTTCTGCAAAACATGGCTGACTTAGCACAATGCATTAATGATGATAAAAATTTAATTTTTCTATTCCTTTTATTTAAATCAAATGTAATTCAACTGTTCTATACTGTACATAATGTAAAATCTTGATTGATAAAATTTTTCTTTATAGTCTTCCTGAGCCTCTGTAACCATATGGTCTGTATAGGCATGAACTAATTGACCTGCAAGGTACTCTTCTGAGGTGAGATACTGATGTTGTGAAAGACAAATAATTTTGCATGTCAAATTTCTGATGCTCAAAGCCAGACTAACATTTTAGAGCACTTTATGCAGTCAAAAGAACCCTGTTACTTGGCAGAACTAGAGTTGTGAATCGTGTCAAGCTGTTCAATAATAGATGAGTCAAAATGTAACATTCCAGGTCAAAGCACATAAATCAGGGAAAATTTGAAGAGATTTGGCTCAGTGTAGTATGGGAGCCCTGAGGCAGAGGAAAGCAGATATTCTCAGGGTTTTTTTATAATGACATTAATGTTGCTTAATCAAGGGACTCTTTCCTTTGTTTTCTTGATTTTAATACTTGTTTACCAAACACAACTAATCAGTAACAATGGAGAGGAGACTTAGAAATGCTAATTTCCTGTGCTTCCTGGTGGTGATTGATGCCGAATGCATGATGTATTCAACAAATGAATGAGAGAGAATTCTAAGAAAAAAAAGTAGTAACAAAATAATGGAATGTAATACATCCTCGTAGTCTTCCTGTGGTGTTCTACCGAGCCTGTGTGTGATGATGTCTGGGTTGAAATCATTTGTGGTATTGTCTAACTTGCATTTTTAACTTTGTACCATTTGTATTTGAATTCTCCTTTAATCATGTTTCATAACTCATTAAATCTTAAAAACAGGTTTGAATGGAGTCAGTTGTTTGGAACCCCGGTAGGCAGGTCCTCAGCAAAGCCAGGGTGTGTCTATCTCTACAGCATCATCAGATGTCTGAGCTATCTAAGGAAATAGCAGAAAGACTACACAGAGAGCAGCCTTGTGCTACAGGCATTGCATAAATGCACTATACTGAGAAGCTCTGCAGACACATGCTGAGTTGAGAAGCAATACTGTGCTTCAGGAGGCATTAACTGGTTTCCAGATTTCAGGCCCTGTATATTGGGAAAATACCTTATTACCATATTTCTAACTTCTAGTCAGACCTGGTGGTGCCTACCTATATAAAAATCTGTCTCTAAATCCTGGGACTTGATTCTAGTTTTTGTGAACAGATCCTTACACAATCTCCCCCACACCTATTTCATGTTCTTGATTTCCTTTTGATTCCTGTTACTTCTCAGTTTCAGTCTGGAACTTCAGCTTCACCTTCTGATTCTATTCTCTCAGCACTTCTACTAGCTGTCATAAAATTTCCCATTAATAACTTCGGTTCTCAGTGCCACAATAATCCTTAGAAACCAGGAGGAACAGCTCTGGAAGTCCTGCTTAGTGTGAGGAAAGAGCTTACTTAGGCCTTCATGCAGTCGATCCACTTGCCATATAGACAACGTGAAAAGAACTATCATCACTTCAGATGGAATGTTAAGTAATAGGTACCAAAGTCTCTCGCTGGTTTTGTGGAGAGAGAGGAGCTGGTATTTGTGGGGTGGGGGGCAAGGGGCGGGGGTTACACCTTGGCTGTAGTTGAGTGCATTTTTGGTAGAATAATAAGTGTCCTGCTAGGCTTGCAGACCATGGCTCACCGTATGAGATACTAGCACTTCTTCATGAAATATTTCTAAGAACTTAACTAGCTTTAAAACAAAGTACCATGTCAGGTGAAACTTGATAATGGGAGACTCAAGTCAGATGCATTCAATATGATAAACTGCGTACTTACAAAACTGAAAGAAAACAGAAAATCTTAGAAGCATGATTCTCTAACATCTGCAATAAACTCAACACTTAGTAACTGTACTTGTAAGCAGTTTACTAGCTGAAAGCTGAGAACTATATAACATGCATGAATCTCTTAACTGCAAAAATAATACAATTGGTTCATTTTATTCTTGCTTACCAAGAAAACTTACTCTTTGGAAGTCTGTGAAGCTCAAGTTGTAGAGGGCAGCAAGTTATTGTGCTGGTGAAATCATCTGAGGAATAGCTTAACACAGCTGGAGGAACAAAAGATCTCTAAGCCATATTTTGTGGTGAGGAGCCTTGTGGGAAGGCAAAGCAAAATAACAGCCTTAGCCTCTCTTCTGATTTGCCAGTTAAAAAAAAAAATAAAAAATTGTGCCACATCATCAGTTACTGTAGATGCTGTATCATAAGTCTGTGAAGCAATTTCTTTATTTCTTAGAATCCCTTCAAAATTATTTGTAAGATTCTTTCAGTGTTAGCAGTTTCCATTAAAAAAAATATTGAGAGTAAGACTTCAAAAAATATTGCGGAGGTCATTAGTTCATAGCGCGGTTTCAACTTCAGTGATTCATTTACGCAAAGGATTTGTCCTCTGGAGGATTAAACTTAAGAAACACTAAAAAATTAACCTTATCAAGATTGAGAGAAGGCATGTGCTATAGATAAGTTCTTATGAACATTTTCAATTTTATACTTTTTTCCCTCCACGATCCGTATTTCCTGTTGCCTTCCTGCAAAGCCGTTGCGCTATACAGTACTGTCAGTATGGTGTTGTACGTCTGTGTTGATTTAAAGTTCAGGATGTTTTTGATAAGTTGTGTAGAAAGAGCATAAATCTTCCTATGAAAAAGACAAGTATGACATGAGAAATAAACTATTTTACTTGAAGAAAAATATTTTTCATAGCTTTGAAGAGAGAGGGGAAAAAGGTATGGTTATCTGCTGTTGCTGCTATATGGTATTTAAATAACTGTGCAAAAAATGGGGGGAAAGACAAATTTTTTCGTTGAAGTGAGACACTGTTCTGGGTTAATTGCAGGATTTATCAAAAGCATTTAATGATTGGGTTTGGTTTGGTAAAATAATTGTTATTTCAAGGTCTATTCACAAGGAAGAATCTGGTTCTTTAAAAAGTGTGAGTGCCTTAGAGATATTATATTTGATAAAACAATGCCATATTAAGTTTTACTTTTTTTTGTCTTTAAGCTTCCTGAAGCTGATGGTTTTCTTGACCTTTTCAAGTTTCCTCTGTACCATTGAGGTCAAGAACATTATTTAAGAAGATAAATTGTGCATGATTCTAACATTTGGGATATGAAGAAAAGCACTAGAAGACAGGACCAAAATAATATTGTAGGAGCTGGCAGTACTGGAACTAAAATAGAGCTGTCATGTTTTTATGTAAAGAATACAGAGTACAAGGGAGAGGTTGAAAGAGTAAAATTAAAATGACATAGTCATTGATTAATGGTACTGTAAATAGGTGAATAACTACATTGTACCACTAAACCCAAATAACACTGAACAAGAAAAGTAATTGATTTTTTAAAAAATTAGAATACATTCATAATAATAAATGAAAAAGACCCACCAAGTTTGTTATGCCAGTTAGTAAAATGTTATTTGCTGCTACAGATTTGGGAGGTTTTTTACACACAAGATAAAGGAACACAGTGGAGAATTTTGGAAGCTTCATTATATTAACAGTTCTAATAAAACGTGCAAAAATTGAAACTTATTTTCTTTAAAGATAAAAATGAGACCAAATTAGAATGTTAATGTCATACCTGATATTTTTCTATCATTTTCTACTACTAATTGTGTCCCAAATCCTCCTAAGCTATCAGGAGACTTAAAGTCTCATGATGCATTTAAAAATCCGTGGTGGCAGAGCAAAAGCGTCTGTCCTCTTGAAAAATTGTAGCAAAGCTTTTGATTTAAAGCATATTTAACTGCAGAAGAAGATGCTGATCTAGCCATGGGATATATTAAGACCCAGTTCCTTTTTTATTGCATGAGCTATCTTGGATACAAACAAGTCTATAGTTTGTGATCTTGGTCAAGTTGTGTGGTTTGATCTTCTCTTAGTTATCATTTGAGGTGTGGTAGGAATTCCCTCACAAGGAGGATAATGAGAGGATGAAATTTAACATCATTCATGTGTGACTTAGTGTTTCAAATGTGACAAACATTAAGTTTTCAATGTGTTTTGGTTCTCAGTTTTAAAAAATGTTTTGTAAGGACTTTTACTCTTGAATTCGTGATTATTTTTTTTTTGATAATTTTATTTATGGAGTTGTGATGCAAAGTGAGATGTATGTCAAGTTAAAAGTCCGAGTTGGCTTGAAGCTGATATATTTTCTTAAGCCAAACTTGGATGGATCCTCTTTGTAAACTAAAATGTTTGAAATGTTACCATCTTCATTAACTACATTCCACATATGAGACATGTTAGCTTTTTCAGCTTTGGTTCTGAACTGAAGGCTTAAGAAAGGAGACTGTTCTGGTATTTTAGGTTTGTTTAGCTAGTTGAGTACAGTCAACTGGAAAAGTTTGAAATTTCTAAGTTTTAGCTGAAATATTCATAGACTAAATAGAGAACATAGCCACTGGCATTGTCTGAGGGGAATGGGACTGGCCCTGATACAAGGAATAAATTATACTGCTTGGCCTTTTCCTTATATTCACTGTTCTACTGTAAAAGATTCTTGGATTTCTCTGTGGTTGTGTCGTGTCATCCGTCGTGTCCTCCTTCCCCACCCCCCCACCCCCCCACCCCCACCCCCAACTTATAGTGGTCCATATGAAGCCCAGAGAAAGAGGGGCAAAAAGTGCATGTTGTTCATAGAGGATTAAAGGAAACCAAATGAAGTTCAGCTATGTAAGTTAGAATTGAGAACTATCCTGGAAGCATGATCTCGCTAGAGTTAGAAAGTTACTCAGCAGAGGTCTGCCCCTGCTATCACCCCCTGCTATCGGTCTGAAGAAAAGCCTGAAGCTCAACAATTTAAAATCCTCAGTTAACAACTTTGAAGGAGCTCTGTTTTAGATTAGAATTGGTGATGTTAGTTTGTTATTCTGAGTGATTGCACAGTAGAAAAGAGAATGTGTGATCAAATATAATGAGGAAGTTTGAATGTTGTAATTTGTTTCCCCATAAAGCCTGTGGGTTTCTGAAGTAAGAAACAGCCTTAGGCGTGTATCATCTAGGCTGGGCTGCACTTCAAGGTCAGACTGTAGGCACAGAAACTCTTTGCGTCCTAGTTTCTAGGTCTTAACCGGCAGCCCACGAACACTGTCAGCAGACCACCTGCAGCCTCTGTAAGCCTGGTATCTGATCGGCAAAGGCGCTTCTTATTTGTGCTTGCCATCAATAAAAGTCACCGATTATCAAGACCGTGACAGTTGCTGAATTTAGTTATCCTGTGCCAGAACTGATCTGAAAATTCTGTTACTAAAGTGTAGAACTCTCAGTAAATCAAGATACTGAATTGCATGATCTTGCAGGGTCTCCAGCCTCGCCAGAGCCCGGAGCCCTCAGTTAATAATAGCTCTTACAGACTTCATGTTACTCTGCTCTTCAGTGGAAAGTAATTCTAGGAGCATGTCCCTGTGCAAATATGCATTTTTAAAGGTTGTGGAAAAGGGGCCATCAAATGATATCGCCAGTCCTGCAGAGCTGAGACAAGACCCAATCTGTTTAGAAAAAGGAAAGGAAGACAGAACTTTGCCATGTGTGAGGCTCATTGTTGCCTCTGACCTGAACTTTGTTGTGTGGTCTCCACTTATTTCCTGTTTAGTAGGTGGTATTACAAGATCAAAACTCTGGCAACCCTCATCTTATGCAGCTGGTTTTATATCTGTTGTTTAGTTTTGCTAGGAGCTACTAAGAAGAAAGTGTTGAGCAACTGTTAACAGTTGAATTTACAAGAAGTATTATTGAAAAATAATTCCTAAGGTTTGCTAGACGGTAGATTTTGCATATATTGATTGAATGATACTCTGAACTAATGCCCTTCATTGACTCTTCTAATCAAAGGCAGATTGTGGTTGCTGATTGATTTTTATCATGTTATAGCTTGAGCATGCATGCTACAACCATGAATATAAAGACAATATTAAAGATGTTTTTGTGTAGGTCTTATGGTTGTATTTCTTGCTTTTCAGGTGACCATGCAGTCCTAAAAGAATAAAAAAATTGTCCTATAGTTTTACTATAAAACAGTGTAAGTTAGTAGGTATCCTAAGTCCTGTGATGGGTTCATTGGGTGATTATTTTTGTTTTGAAATACAAGCATGTCTTTTCCTCTCATCAGTGCTGTGGGATATGGAGAGTTTTCTTCTGTATCTTCTCCACTTCCTCCAGTTAGGTGGATTTGCTGATTATGAGTTGAATAACCACCCCTCTCTTTTTGCTCTCCCTTCTTCCTAAGCTTTCCTTTACTTGCTGAAATCGTGGATTATTTTTTTTCTTGCATTCTACTCTTTATGTATTTCTGTATTCTTAAATGGTATACTTTTTGTGTTTTGCTTTTTCCCAAAAAACCCACACCTTTGAAACATATTACTAGTTAACAAATGCAACTACATTTGGATCTCAAAGACTGATCCTTGTATAGAACAAATGACTGAGAAAGAGCTTGTTGACATTGTAACATGGGATTTAATATAATCCCATAAGCAATTGTTGAGTAACTTCTACTAATAAACAGTAATACACTGAATTTTTAGAGATGAATTCATTAGAAGCACCTATGCATCTAGAAGCAATACATTAGGAAGCCGTGATCTCATTAGATGATTGGTTAAACATGTACAGTGAACAATTTGTATTGCAATTTGTTTTGCTTCAAAGGTTAAGTATCAAGGCTCCTGGCGTGTTCAGGTTTGTAATACTGAAGCTTTTTGAATGGAAGGATGGGTGTGAGGTTTTTTGCTAGGACAATATCAACATACAGTAATGGATAATTGACTTTGAAAGACTAATAGAAAAGGAAGGTTGTAAATTTTTGCTGAATGTTTTGTTGCGTTAGAAACTTTAGAAGATTGTCATACTATATTGGGAAGGGTTACTTTGATAGATGTTTTTTACTTTCTCCAGCAGACAGAGGCATTTAAATAGTCCTCATGGTGTAATGTTTGTACTGCCAGAGTAACACATAATCATTAACGATTGGTACTGGAATAATAAAACAAGTTAAAAAATCATGTAAGCAATAATACCTGTAGCAAATGGTGCCTGGTTACTCTAAAATACCCTGGACTGTTGTACGAAATTATAAACCTTTTCTGGGGAGAGTCACTGTTGCCAGCTAACACTTGTATTTTTAGTAGTTGAATAGTTTGTTTAACAAATATACTTCACTTTATATTTTGTAATTTTTTACAGCCTTTGGCTGTTCCAAAGTAGATGACTCTGGGCTGTGTTCTCCCATATGGAGTTCTGGGGCATTGCCTGCTTAATTGGAGATCGTGTGCCGGTGATTACACCAATATAAAATGGGAGTGTCAGCCTGTTGGTGCAACCACTGCTTACTGGTGCAGGCATATTCATTTTCTTGAGGCAGTGTTAGCAATGGACCTCAAACTTTAACATAGCCTTTATTTTGTCTGATTTGTGTTCTATATAAAATCATATAGATGATCATAGTATATGACAGGTGTCTTGCACTCATTAATAAAAAAATGTAATAAACATTGTAAAAAACCCTAAAAGAACATACAGTGTTTTGTAATGGAGGAAAGTGAGAAAGCTAATGTAGCTGAACGCAGAGTGCAGAGATCCTTGGGTAGTACCAATCCAAGTTGGTTAGTACAAATGTAGTACACTGTACTTGTCCTTATTGCTTATGTAGTTGTTTTTTCAGTATGATTTATTTGAGATAGCATAAAATGACACTCTGATTATAATTACCATTTTTTCTGTGGCTTAGGTATGACCCTCATGTCTTTAAAAAAGATATAAAAAAATCAGCAAAATCTGAGGTCTGGCATCTTAATGTGAAGTTGGCTAGAAACTTGCTCACTGGGAGAGCATTCTTAGCATCCACTTTAACTAACTTCATTCCTTGAGTCTATTCCAAAGAAGGCACTTCTACTCATTATTTCAAATAGAACAGCTAACTTCAATGCACTAAGCTGATAGATGCCTGAAAGAGATAGTGTGAATGCTACCCTATCTTAATAATTTATATTAATACCTTATTCATTGGCTTATTTCATTCGTTCATAGCTATAGACTTCATGCATTTTTGTTAAAAGCACTAGAAAATGTGCCTGTAATTTCAGATTGTTCCCATGTTTGTATCCAACTTGCAAATCATATTTGTATAGGCAAAAAAAAAAGTTTTTTTTTCTTTAGGCACTTCCAGGCAAGGATAAGGAGTAGTTATCAAGTTATCTGCCAAAGATTCCTGAATGGTCATGCATAGGAAAATGTTCTGCATTAGCAGAAATTTTCCCCTTGTACGTGATGGCCAGTGCTTCCCGTTTACTCTTTTGAGCGTGTTTGAGAATGAAGGTCCTTACTTGTTTTTAAACTGACTGTAGGATGTGTTTCTTTTTGTGGTAGAGGTATTTGAAAGTTTCCAGAGCAATAGATGTTTACAGCTGTTCTGCCTTGTAGTGCAGAGGATTTTGCCATGCAGGTTTTTCTTAGCTCTCTCCAATAGTCTGGAAAGTGGAGATCATCCCTAAACTGGTTCACGGTTTTTAATAGCCCTCTCCTAAAGAATAAATCCTCATATTTAGCACAAGACCTTGTAATGCTGGTATCACAGCCAGCATTACGTTTATGGCCTGCAGTCAGAATCTGTGACTTGGAAACTTTCATAGAAACACCAAATGTTATTACATGTCATTCATCTCTACCCTCACATATTCTCTTGTAAGGAAAGATAGAAACTCTGTATCCTTTATTTCCTTCAGTTACTCTCCTTTTTTACCTACAATTTGCTTGGATTTTCTTTAAATAATATTAATGCTGTTTTGGGAGAGATACTTGTACATGCACCTATATTCTGCCTGACATATATAATAAATGTGTCATTTGATTTATGGCAAACAATCAAATTGGAGCGTTTCTTTACTGTTTGAATAATATGTGAGTCACAGCTGCTTCTTGGCAGAACCGAGACAGGGTCTCAGTTATTTTATCCAATTATTCTATGGCAGGAATCTTCTGTTTCTTCTACTGTCAGCCTTTCTGAGATTCTTGAAAGGCCTTCAGGCTGCTTCTGATGAGGACATGAACACTGTTCATACTTAAAACAGCATTCGTGTAGGTGGCCATTTCATTAGGGAGGGTGAGTTGATCTAGTCATTAGTTACAGATCTTCCATAGTAATCTAGCAAGCGTTCTTGTTGCCTTACGTCATGCTTCTGAAACCTGACTATTGCCTTGTCCTGTCACTTTTTGAGAGCAGGGGTAATGCCTGCAACTATTTGTAGCCGAAATACAAACATCCATTATGCTTTCTCTTTAAAAAATAAATTAAAAAAAATAATCCAACTGGGTCACAGTTAGGGGATGGCATGAAAGCAGTGCTTTGAGTGATTAGACTGAACTCTATCAAAACTGAGCCAATAGTTCCAGCTGCCTTTAAAAATGTTGATACTCTACATGACAGCAAGACAGCTGTCCAAAACTCCCTTCACATCTTTGTCAAACACTGTGCTTTTTGCTGAAACCTCTAATTAAGTCTGTATGTTATGAAAGCAGTTGCACAGAAATGACTGGTGTAATTGTTTAGAATTGCTAAAGGGTGAACTAGATACTAGTTTTACCTGCAGTGGAATTTTTGAGTGGAAAGGTGCTCTTCAGAAGACAGAGAAATTGCTTTATGAAGCAATTGCACATCTAACAGTTGTGGTTTTCATGCTCACGTTTTCTCCTTGGGTTCCTGTGCATTCTGATTTTGGGAGGAGCTGTTAGAGTGGGAAGCATGTGTTATCCTTTCTGTTCTTAGTGCAAAGCACAAGCAGTAGCAGTATATATCTATAATACACAGGTGTTGCTAAGGCAAAGCATCCCTGAAACAGGAGTAATGAAATACTGCCATACGTATGTGTGCCCCAAAGGAATGTGCTCAAGGAAGATATCTCGGAGTTTTAGTTAGTATGGTAAGAAACCTTTTATTTTTCTTTAATGTTCACTGTGTTTATGGCTTTATCATAAATGATGACACAAGCTTTTTATAAAAGAGTAACTACTCTTTGTCTTCCATGTATTAGATGGAAGCAATAAGAAGAATGTTGAAGATTGGGTTTAGATCAAACTTGGTTGCTACTTTTCTGAAATAAAAGATTGTGGGTTTGACTTTGAGAAGTTTGATCTAAATGCATTAGCTTTGAACAGCAATATTAATTGTTTTAGGAAGACCTTTTGACAAGAATTTATTTTTTTTTCCAGTAAGAGACAAAATTCCAAGGGGCTATAGTACCAAGGCATAATTTCCTACAGATTTCACCTTGATTGTGGTCTCAAGGAGAAGAGATAGTGGCCTGTTGATGTCATACTAGCTTACTGTTTTGTGTTCTGAAAAGTTTATTGCTATATTGTTTAGGTAAATGCTAATTGTTAACTCTGATCCTGACATGATAAATAAGGAATCTCTTGCCATGTTGCTTAAGAAAGTACTTTATGGGGTCTGGCTATGATAATGGTATTTGGAAGTTTGAAGTGTGTTTTCTTCTGCATAGCATCACAACTGTCTTTATCTTCATGTCATATGTGCCAAATTTACAGACGCCTATACAGGAACATGGTTTGTCAGGTAGAACATAAAGCCATTAACTTAGTACCCAGCTTAGGCAGATGTCTGCATGGAATATAGCTTCTAAAAGTACTCTGATTCTTTCATCTCAAAATTTGTCATATTACATAAAGGTTCTGTTGGTTGTTATAGGACAGTATTATGCGGTTAGTGAATATGGGGGCAAAGTATTACACTGTTGTACTGACATTTACTTAATACTTCCTTTCTGAAATTTATTTGACTTTCTGTGTTAGTTTATAAGTGGAGTTAAATAAAGTTCTTTTGCTCTGTGACATCTAGTATTTGAGGAAATAGAAAATATTGGAAATAATAATTTAGAAGGATAACATCTAAATGATAATTGTATTAATTGGCTTGAAATATAAATGAGAAATATGCATTCCAAAAAAGCAAAGTAAGCTTTCATGAAATTATTAATGCTATTAAATGCTAACTTTTTCTTGAGCAAGTAATAATTATGCTGAATCACAGTATTGCTGCTGGAGAAATGAGTAGGCGGCAGCTTTTACTATTCTTGCAGAGTATTTATTATATCACTTCCTGAATCTGAGCATCTACTTGTCAGGTTGATGCATAAGTGGCGGCTTCACTTTTTTCTTGCTAAAAAATTAGGACCTATTACTGACTCATGAGTCACTTATTCAGTCTGTTCCTTGGTTCATCCTGTGGAACAGAAAGAAGATAGCAGGAGATAGAGCTGACAGAATAGTGTGGTGTCTGGATGTTCTTCTTCGTGGCCTAGATAGGATATGAGTGTTAGTAAAATACTGTCTTTTAGATTGTCAGGCCAGTTTTCTCCACAGATGAGAAACAAAGGAGTTAAGGTGTTCTGTGAAGAGTGTTTCTGGAAGGAAAATATTTTCATTGGCCTTTATATCAAAGTATCGAAATAATACAGCCTGAACAATTAAGAGGCAAGTGCATGCCTGTGTCGGTGACTTGGTCCCTGTCTGTCCTTCAGGAAATTGTACATCGTTTGGCAATGAGTCACCTAGAGATTTTTTCCATGCTTAGCAGAGAATGTAACTCCTTAGCAGTTAATGCAAATGTAATTGTGAAGACGGCATATTAATTTCAATGATTTTGTATAGGCGATGGGGTAGTACATGCATAATGAATCTGATGTATGAAACATACTGCACAATGCATATCTAATGCATAGATGTTCTATATATATGCAGCTAGTCTAATGCATCAATGCTTGTTAAATTTACTGCTTATGCACAAGGAGTTTGTGACAAGACTGAGCTGTGTGTGGAAATGTGTGGCATTCTCGTCAAAACTGTATCCACAGTGCTGCTGTTCCGGAAACCTCATAGTCCTCAAATTTCTACTGGCCAAAAATTCGAGACAGAAAAAGTGTTCATGCATAGGAAAGCCTGTCTGTATGGTGTTCCCACTGCAGTCATAGCTGCATAATGGTTAAATCCAGAATTGTATTGTTCAGTTGAGTGGAACTGTTCATACTTCATATGAAAGCTGCAACAAGTCTGTTGGCAGCGTGTTCTGTTGAACTAATCTTTTATTGGCTAACACAAGCTTTGAGAAACATCCCAACTTGTTTCGAAATATTGATTAGTTTTGGAAATATCTTAAATATTGTGAAAGACTTTCTGTTTATTTTATACTTAACACTGTCTTCCATCTCAGGTGATTCATTGAGTATGCAGGGCAAATCTTACATTTATCTTAGCAGATAATTTTAGACTGTGGTATGTGATACGTGGCATTTGGAATTAGTCAGATTTTCATGTACTCTGGGGCTTTTGCATCTGTTTCCTATTAGCAGCTTTGTTCTCAAGCCTCTAGTCTCCCCAGAAAGGAGGAGGAAGAAAAAACACCCCAAAAGAAGAAGAAAAAACAAACCCAAGAAACAATCTTAAATTCTAAACATGGAGAAGGAGGAAGACTAATAGGCTTCAGAACATGATTTCATTATTTTTAGTTTACTGTTGCTTTTATTGTCATGCTGGTGATAAATACTGATCAAAATAAAATGGAGATAATTAATGTTTCTTTCGACTGTTATGGTGTACCTTAGTTTTTCTGGATAAATAGTGCAATATTTGAAGTGGGAATCTACTTTTAAGACTGAAATAGTGGGTGATGATGATTCTTAGTTTTTCCAATTGAATAGTAGTAAATATAAAAATGTTAGCTAGAAACTTAAGTTCTGAAAGATTTAACTCTGTAGATTTAACTTAAACTTGAAAAGAAATGTTGTAAGGTTAGTAAATGGCCAGCTGTGGTTGGGCGAATATGGTATGTGGTTTAATGTTGGTAGTTGATGTCTTAGCAGACGTTACTTCTTTGGACATAGGTAAATGTTTTTTGAAATTACATTAGATGATGTCAAATTATCAGAACAGTGAAGTTGTGTTAGATTTCCTATGCATAATCTGTTTTACGTGGCTGAAATATTTTACCTCTTTAGCAAACCAATATGAACAGTTTAAAATTTGTATATCTTAATTTGTATACTTTTTTCCTACTGTCCTGGTTCTTTGGGCATTTCCCTCATTTTTGGGAAATGGTAGTGCAGGAATTCTGGATGGGATACTTGCTAATGTGAAACTTTCTGGAAGTTCCCAGTTTTAGAAGTTCCTTGATTCCTTAGGGAAAGGAAGCTTTTGTCTTTGTCGCTTACTTCATTCAGTATCTTTTGACCCTCATTGCCAATTATAACCAAATTTGACACAGGATAGAGGGGAAATATATATGTCCTTATTACCAACTTGTGACAAATGGCAGCTGGGCAGAGGAAAGTGCTTCAAAGACGTGCTTCAACTGAGGAAAAGACAGTTACAAATTCTTTTTAGAGTAAGCAGCCAGATGGCAAGATGAAACAGAGATGTTGACTAACCCCTTGGCATACTTGTAGCTCTGTCACTTGGCAGTGTCACTTGGAAGACAGCTGTAGGAGAATATGCTGAGGTGCTGGTGTGAGGCGGAGACAAACTGGATGATCCTGAGGGTTGCAAGATTCAAGTTCATAGGAATCTAGGCTTCTGTATCTTCCTTGTTTGTGGACTAACTTAGTGACGGCAAGACTAGGAATTAAGAGATCATCCTTTTCCTTCTAAAGCAGCCCAGGATGCTGTTTGCCTCCTTCCCACAAGGGCACATTCCTGGCTCACATTCAGCTTGTCCACCAGGACCCCCAGGTCCTTTCCTGCAAAGCTGCTTTCTAGGTCATCCAGCATTTGCCAATGCATGGGGTTACTCCTTGCTGGGTATGAGACTTTGGACTTCCCTTTGTTAACTGTTTGAATTCCTGTTGGCCCATTTCTCCAGCCTCTCAAGGTCCCTTGATGGCAGCATATCAGTCACTCCTTCCACTGTTGTGTCATCAGCAAACTTGCTGAGGGTCGTCTGCCCTATTGTCTGGATCATTAATGATGTTGAGCAGGAGTGGAGCCAATATTGACCTCTGGGGTATGCAGCTAGTTACTGGCCTCCAACTAGAATTCACTAAATCGCCACACTCTTCTTCCTGCCGTTCAGCCAGTTTTCAATCCACCTCACTGTCTGCTCATCCAGCCCATACTTCATACCTGTGCTCTTTCTCTTTCCATCTGTCTTTTTCTCTTTCCTGATACTTCTGAGCATAGTGGACACTTTTAGCCAGTTTGCAAGATACACTGAATTCAGGCAGGTTTTATGTAAATTGGTAGCTGGGTGGAGGGGGAAGACACTATTAATATTAGAAAGATGAAGAAAAATCAACACTTTTCACCTTCTTTAACTTGTTCAGCAGCAACAGAAAGCACCTAATGATCTGTGAGTTTCATGCACTAGTCTGTGGACAACCAAGTAGGTGATTCTGAACCCATACTTCTAATCTATAAATATATTACTGTGGAGGAAATAGAGAAGATACTGGATTGGGACTAATATCATTAAGGCTATGAAGTGGAATGGGATTTTGTGATGGGAGATTGAGGGTTACATGGCATAGGTATCTTTACATAAACTATTCTTCATTAGATGTCTTGCTTGCAGAATGAACATATCTCAAACTGAAGTGGCTCAAATGCTTCAAAATTCTGATTTTGTTTGGCTTTTCAATACAGATATGAAAGAAATCCCATTTTATTCGATGTATGTTTTGATTTATATGGTATGCATTTGCTGGTTGTGCAAGTTAAAATCATGATTTGATAGTATCTTATAGTCTTTAAACTTTCTGTATTTTATTGTTTGTTATTTGTCTACTAATGTATTATTCTGCATGATTCTTCATTCTGATGTGTTTTGAAGTATTGTATTGAGTAGGTTGATATTGGGGAAAGAAGCAAGGAGAAGACTTGGAGAGATGAGGTTGTTTCATTCTTTGGCAGGTTAATGGTGTAGAGCAGGACACAGAACTCAGTCTTCAGAAGTATTCAGATAGTACTTTAGTACTAAAACAGGCTATTCTGCCTGATCAGTATTTGTGAAGTTTCCTGGGCGATTACTGTACAGCAAGTCTTTGTTAGGTATTCTTTAGAATTATTTTCCTTCTATTGGTAACAATAGGCTGCCATCCTCTGGTGAAATTTGTTAAGTGTTTTGTTAGGGACCTGACTTTTTCAGAAGAGAGAAGCCTATTAGTTTGGAATGCTTAGACAGAATAAATATTATTTTTTTAATCAGAGGAACATAGTCGTACAAGGAATAACTACTAAGACTCTTAGGATTTACAGCAAACCTCTTTCTCCCTCTTTTTCTGTAACAACTGTGGAGAATGTAATGGTGGAGTTGATGTCTTCAGAGTTTTTCTCCCTGTCTGCTGAACCTGAACTGCCTTGGTCTGTGGAAAGACCGTTGAACACCATTTTGTTATCATCAGTTAGCTATTTTTCCGTTAATGTCATTGCTGCCCATATTCAGAGATCATTGCTGAAACTGTGTAAGGCACATTTTATATTGTAATGTCTGTATGTCACCGTGACATCCACTTGGGCTTATGTCAAAGTATGCCAAAGATACAAGGTGTGTAAATTATTATAATTAACCACAAATGCTAGCTGAAGAATGATATCTGAAAATAGTGGAGGGTCGTTGAACATATTTCTTTCTCGTAAGTGACAGACATCCTATGAATTTATGTAATGTGATGTAGGAAATGACTGCTGTTTTTCTCTGTAACTCTTACAGGAGACAGAATGAACCGTTTGATACTTACCTGCTTTAATGCAAAATTGCCAATGTAGTTTGTTGCAGATAAAGTTTTTTAAACTTCAAAGCTAGCTGAATTTGCCTTGAAAATTATGAAAAGCTAAGCCGTTGGTGAAATTCTTTAGAGATTAAGTGTGAGAGTGGAGGTAGTATCTTCAAAATAGTGCTGCAGTTTCTTCTATGAAAGTTGTATGTATCCATGGATGACTATAGATAGTGTCTGAATCCATGGCCAAGTGGAAAGAGTAAGAAGGCAAGAGTTTTTTAAGGCTCTGGAAGGATAAGATTAAGACTATATAGTCTTCTGCCTCTTGGAACTTTGATACATTTTTACAAAGCTTTCCCATTATATTCATTTAAAGAGTAGACCTAAAATTTGGTGGAACATGGGAGTACCTTTAAAGAATTCTTAGGTTTAGAAAGTACTAGTTGTCTTTCTAGGGACTAAGACTACTCTGCTAAAACCATGCCCCAAGGAAAGTTTCAGATGAGGTCCAACGCTGAGGGACACTTTCTGGAGTCTGTGTTGGGATCATTAATTAGCCTTAGCCAAAACTCCTTCCCTTTCGAGACCAAAACGTCCAGTGGCCATTTTTCTTACGTGTGCCTGGCAGTTAGTCATAGCAACACTGACAGTTTGAATAAAAGCAAGAGGGGATTTTGTTTTTTTCATGTGGCAATGTACTCACCTGTTGGCATTTATTATGTTTGGAAATCTTGCGTAAAATGCAGTTACGGTTTACATTATATTTAAGAATATAGGTAATTGCTTCCAAGAACTCCTTG
Organism: Falco rusticolus; assembly: GCF_015220075.1. Taxonomy (NCBI): domain Eukaryota; kingdom Metazoa; phylum Chordata; class Aves; order Falconiformes; family Falconidae; genus Falco; species Falco rusticolus. Next base: position 1,657,354 of record NC_051190.1, read on the forward strand.
CTGCCACGTAGGTTTATTAGCAATGGGTTGATTGAACTGGCCTGCTTCGGGGTAGAGAGGGGTAGGCTAACAAAAGGAAGCAGGAGTTGTTCAGACCTTAGTCCATCTTCTTAAATGTCTTAGTCTTGGCAGATGCAGCATTCCTGTTGTCCATTGCTTAAGCTTCAATTGGATGAGGAATTGTTTGCTTCCTCTGTTACATTTCATTTTAAACCTTACCTCTAAACTAGTGTAGAATAATGTACTGCATCACGCTCTGAGTTTATTATTTTAGTTAAGCTGCAGAATTTGAGTCAGTTTCTCTAATTCGGTTGTCATTGATGAATTGGTGTAACTAGTATAGCATCAATGTTTAAGAATAAATTTAGTGATTCATATAAATGTAATGATTTTTTGGTTATCAATTTTTATTCTTTGTATTAGTATTGTACTTGCTGTTTGTTGTGCTGTGAACTGAAGACTTGATTGAAGTCCACCTTTATCCCACTTACCTGAGGTGGAAACTGTTAACTTAGTGTTCCACAAAATAGATAAAAGATTTGGAAGTTTTCATTCCATTTTTTGTTCTTAACCTTCTTTAGGATTTAGCTTCTTTTTGCTGTTATATTGCTACTTGACCACTCTTTTCCCTCAGATCTGTTTTGGCTCTTGATTACCCTCTGGTCATCTGTCCTGGTTCAGCTGAGATAGAGTTAATTTTCTTCTTAGTATCTAGTAAAGTGCTGTGTTTTGGCTCTGGTGTGAGAACAATGTTGATAACTGCACTGATGTTTTCAGTTGTTGCTGGGTGATGTTTATACTAAGTCAAGAACTTTGGTTTCTTGGGCCTTGTCAGCCAGAGGGCTGGGGGGGCCACAAGAGACTGGGAGAGGACACAGCCAGGACAGGTGCCCCAAGCCAGCCAAAGGGATGCTCCATACCATATGACGTCATGCCGAGTATATAAACTGGGGGAAGAAGGAGGAAGAGGGAGACATCTGGCATCACGGCGTTTGTCCTCCTGAGTACCCATTCCGTGATGGAGCCCGGCTGCCCTGGGGATGGCCCAACACCCGCCTGCCCGTGGGAGTGGGGAATGTTCCCGGCTTTGCTTTGCTTGTGTGTGCGGCTTTTGCTTTACCTATTAAATTGTTCTTATCTCAACCCCTGAGTTTTACATTCCTTTCCGATCCTCCTCCCCATCCCTCGCGGGAGAGCAAGTGGCTGCATGGGGCTGGATTGTCGGCCAGGGTTAAACCACGACATCATCTACAAATTATCTTGCCTCATTATTTTGTCTTTCCTCTATCTTTTTGATATTAAATGTTACAAGCACTGAACCTTTTGTGGAACCTTAAGGACTTAAGCTTTTTAGCTGTTACTAGGACATTTATTTCAAATCTTCAGTTCCTTCTTGGACAGTTAGTTGTTATTGACAATGCTTTGTCTCTCTGGTATGAGGTTATGAGCTGCTTATGGGTGTACAAGGCAGGGTAGGCTGGCGTTTTCCAGAGGGCATGAATGTGCACTTGGGCTGTTAGCGTGAAGCACTAGGTCTTCCTGCTTTTGAGTATGAATGTAAAGAGTTTTGTGTGATGATGATTTACGCCAGGGTAGGTGACTAGTCTGTGTGGTGTGTTATTCTTTATGTAACTAGGCTGTTTCATTCTCAGTTACTTATTTCTGCCCTTGCTCTTTTCAATGTTCTTCTATGCTCCGCATAAATCTTTTAGAGGTGGCTTCAAGAGTAGGCTATTTCACTTTGTAGCCTTGTCAGGTTTGTTACTGTTGGGTTTATTTCAAGCGCAATTTATAGAGGCACTTAGACTGTGTCTTCACTGGGAATGCAGAGTTCCAGTAAAAGCTGGTATGCATTCCCTGTATGAACTGTATATCAACACTTCTGTGTTTCCTATGAGTATATTAATTCCCTATTGGAAAAATCTACTGAAGGTATCCCCTTGAATATATTTATATATATCAGGTTTATCTTCTAACACCGGTGTCTGTCTGGAGATCATAGCTCTTCATGCATGATGACATAGCTATAACTAAAGAAGCCCATGATACAAACTAGACCAACTGATGAAGAATATACTTATTCCTGACTATTTTCAGTACTGATCACTGCTTTCCCCATGTTATTTGCTGGGAAACGCACTCCTTAGAAATGTCTTCAGAAACCAGGAATAGAAAGATGCTTGGTGATCTGCAGGTTTGTTTTGTTTTTACTTTGCCTTGAAGTGTTTTACCAAATTTCTGCTTGCAAAAACTGTCCTTCAGTAAAAGCATTCCCTGGCCCGTACTCCCTCCTCTCACCATGTGGTTTTGGATCTCAGCAGTATAGTGGTGCTAACAAAGTATTAAATACAAATCGACCAAGCAGATGGAAAAGATCAGGTGTTAAGACTTGTTCATTGGTTAGTTTACTCAGGGAGCTGGTAGGAGGGTTGAGAGACTGGGAATTGCTTGATTTCTGTATAGTATTTTCTTCTTCTACTAGTCTGTGTCATTCCCCGTAGCCACTTCAAATAAAGCAGTGAGTTTTTAACTATGAAGAAGAGCGCTGATAAATGATCTGCAAGGTATGTAGATTTGGAAAAAGGAAGAATAGAGAAAATATGTAGAGAAGAGTCTGAAAGGTGTTTGGTTATAATCTCTGAATATTTTGACATGACCTATCATGTAATTAAATATACATATGCAAGTATTCTTTAAGTTTATTTAAATTGTTTTGAATCCCAATAGCAAATATACACTAAATAGATATATAAAATACCCATTTTATACAGTACTGTCAGTATTGAGAATTCTATGTGTTGACCTATGTAAGAAGTCCGGGCAGTTGAGTTCCAGCTATCTGCTTGCATTCAGCAATGTCAAGGTACTTACATTAATGAGGGATTCTTAACCCATGTGATGTCAAAATAAGAGAGAGGAAAAAATAAAATGAAAAAAATGATTACAGTTGTTATAGATAAAATGTTTGTGCTGGCCTAAAGGGCGTTTAATAATCATTCCTATTAAGCTTGAAGCATATCATAAATCTTGAATCCTAGTTTTTAACGTTCAGAGTGCATCAAATTATACTGATAGCAAAACACTGAAGGACATTTCCTGCTTAAAGTTGCAAGGAAAAAGTACCAAAACCTATTAAAGTTTTTTTGCATGTTCGTTCTTGATATGAAACCCAGATTTATCTCACTTACTAGATTATAAAAATATGTTGTTGTTTAGAGACAAAAGACTAGACAATACCGTACCTTTTCATTACATCTTTGCTGATTATTAAAAATGGCACAAGAAGTTGCCCTTGAAAGTCTGATAACTTTTGTCACCTTTTCTTACAACACTTTTTGGCAGAGGAGGAGGTCCTTACTGTGGAAAAAGTCACTTCCACTTAATTTTTAGAATTTATTTCAAAGCAAGAATATGTCGAAACTATGTGATTTAGGTAAAGAATTTAACACTGATAATAGGAAACATCAAATACAGTTTCCAGTTCCACTTCCAAGAGTCCCTCCGTAAGATATAAAGGCTTTTGTTTAAATTATTCAAACAAAGGTTGAACATTGTCAAATAATACAACAGATCGTACTTACATGTTGTTCCTAATTAACTATCTCTGAAATAGTAAGTACTTTGTAAACTGGTTAATGTAAAATTAGCATTTTTCTGCAAATTTCAAGTATTATAGAACACATTTGAACAAGTTGCTTTTTGAAATTGCCAACTTCAGTATCATTTGAGGAAATTTCCAAGTTGCACGCTGTTTCTGGCTAAAATGCAACGGAAGGTTGAAGGCTGAACCTCCCAGTATTTTACAGGATTATTGAAGAGGCTTATGCCGCTGTATAACGCTTTCTTCTTTCTTCCTCCTGTTGGACAGAAATCATTCACTCCCAGTTTTGCAATATGATTAGAATGAAGGAAGACTACCTGCAGCAATAAGAAACAGTAAAATAAAATAGTTAGTATGTAAATGGGAAAAATATCTGACATTCATTGGCATATAGATAACTGAAGTTTGCTATAAGGTGAGTTGAATAGGCCTTAATAGTAACAGGATAAATCTTTAAAAAAGATCTCCCTCCTGCCACAGTCTCTCCCACAATGAAAAGTTACATGTTTTATCAGTGTGTTGCCAGAATAATTGGAATCTATTCTTATAGAACATTCTCCTAAAATGCCATTTCATATTCACTTACAGTAAGAATTCCAATGATGCAGTATTATATTCTCCCATAATGCAAACTTCCAGTGACTTAATACATTTTTAAAAGTCTCTAGAAAAGTTGATACTGGGGGAGATTTGTCAATATGATTTTAGGGACAGATCAGTCTAATGCTGATGTAGCTTAGATAAGTTTTAAAAAAGGGCTTGTGATAGAGTTTAGAATTTAAGTAAAAAAATGTACATTGATAAAATAATTCTTTTATATATCTGATTTTACATTACATTGTAAGTTGATGTTGGGTTTTTTGTTCGTTCTTGTTTTTTATGAGTGTGTGTGTATGTATATATATATATAAAAAATTTCCTTTATTTGGAAGTGAAATGAGAAGTGGAAAGAAATGAAATTAAGAGGTAAAAATGTTTATCAAATAGCTTGTCACATGCTCTGTCATCTGTGTATTTCTTCATGTTTGCCCAGGCTTTGTTCTGCTCAGTATCCCAAAAGATGTTATCTTATAAAACATACGATTTTAATCACTATTCCAGATTTTAGGAAATAAATGTGTTTTGAAAGCATTTTATTGCAGAATTTATGTCGTTCTAAATACAAATTTAACAATCTTATCTGATCATTTCAGCCTCATAAATAATTTACTTTGGATTTAAGACTTTTCAGCATGGGAATGGAAAAATTTCCATTCTGGTTTGGTAATATATAAATTATGATAAATCTATAACAAACTTCCTGGAAACAGTTTCTGTGTGTAGCATGTTGGTGATGGGGTGTTGTTGTTGTTGTTGTTTTTCTAGAAAATGTTCTTGTTTAATCTTGTTTATTTCTTAAAGTACATATATGATTTCAGGTTTTCCTAGCATGAGAGTCATATCAAAATGTGATAGCTGTTTATGCTTTTTAGTTATGTGCTAAACAGTATGGCAGTGTGAAAATCTAACAACTTGTAACTACCAGAGCTTTCTATTAGGTTTAGTATATGACCTGCAGATATTTAAGTTGGGGTAATCCAGGAGGAACTTTCTTGAGTTTATTTCTTTCGAGATGGATTTCACGGATGCTTGGTATGTTGGCAAAACTTCCATTTTCCACATCTTTGATTTTATTATTCCCAAGACCTAGCCTAGGAAGAGTGCAAGGAACATTTAATTAAAGACTAATTGAGATTCACAACAGCATTCAAGAGCATACTTTTTTTTTTGAAGATTGAAGTACATAGGAGTAGACGGGCGGGAAAAAAACCTGGAAAAGATGAAATCTTACCTCTGATAGAAAGACACACCACCACCAGCCCCCATTGATTTAACAAATATTTTTTCTTCTTATTCTTCACTTAAAGAACAGCAGCTAGGCTGATGTGAGCCATTGTCCAGATTTGCATGCATTTTTTTTTTCTACTTTTAGTGACAGAAATTAAAATTAGACCACCAGTCTTGCAAAATAAGTCACACCCTTTCATCAGGTAGTATAGCTACAGAGTATACTCACAGTAATAAAAAGTGTTGTTCTATTAAATAGCCAAAGATGACCAAGTCTTATAAAGAAACAGTTTTTTATATATAGATCTATATATGTATATCTTGGTGAAAAGCTTTATCTTTTAAAAATAAGCAGGACTACCTTCTTTGCTACTTCCACACTTCACTTAGTTTAGGCCTCAGATTTCTGCTCTAAGACTTCACCGTGCATTGCTAAGATGGTTCTGAAGGTGGAGACAGGTCAGTTTGGAATCTCTTTCCATGCATCCTGCAATCCCCGTTTCCTCCTTTCTTGATTTCTTCAGAAACTATAGTTGGTATCTAAACACAGTTCATAGTTCCTCTACGATAGTAGCTTCTATTACCAAATCCGGCGCTGCTCAGCTGTATTTTCAGAGTGCTGAACTGAGCCTTACAGGAAGAACTGCCGCCTTTTGTCCTGTATCAGTGATACATTCCTCAGAAACATGCCTTTTGTGTTTTCCTTAAGCCCATCACATTTGGAAACAGTTATCAAGTTGTTTCCTTTACCAGCTACTGTATTTCTCAGGCTAGTTTTCAGGAGGCGAATTTATCTTCTAATTTACCAGTTTTCCCAAGCATTTGCATAAAAAAGTCACAAATTCCCCTTTTCATGCCATCCTTTTATATTTTCCTTCAGGGTGTGTATGGAGTGTATCCTTCCAGTACACTTAGGCCTTCTGGAATTAAAATGCTATTATGACTCTTAAATCCTATACATTCAGTTTCAAAAAAGGCATTCTAGACCAAACATTATTTGGTGTTGCTGTATACCTCATTTTGGGGGGATGATTTGTGAAATGACTGACCAGACAGTTGAAATGCCTGGGCCTGAGAAGGAACAGGCTAGAGAAAAATTCTGAATACTGTTGGTAAAGGATGTGACCACAAAGGTTCCTATTTTCTGAGTATGAAAAATACATGCAGTGCTTAACTGAGGCATATTACTACAAGCACATTGAGAGATATTATATGAAGGTAAGGCTTTATTACACAACACCCAGGTGCTGTGAGGTAAGAATTTGATGATTACATTTTGTTCTTAACACATACTTCTATTGCAAACTGCAGGCAAGACCAAGATGTACAATAACAAGGTTAATGCTTGGGGTTTTTTTGTTTTGTGGTTTTTTTTATTATTATTTTTAAGTTAGGTCCTATTTACAGCAGCTCTTACTAAAACACTTAAAATTTTTACTTCTATCTTCTCCTGCTAACAAGAGAAGAATCAAATAAGAGACCTTGCCAGGTCTGACCTTTTATCAAATAGAAGCATTCTGCGTAGGAATTTTACCTTTGAAGATCTTTATAGCGGTTAAAATCTTCAAGTTCGATTGTTGTGATCTTATTGTCATCTAAATGAAGTTCTAGTAGACTGGAGGGCAATTCTGATGAAAAACAAATGCACAGTATGAGAAAAATAAGCCAACTTGGTTTTGTTGGAATATTTATGTTCTGAACAGTGTCTGTCTTTTCTGTTTAAGGTTGGGTGAAGAATCTTGGGGGGGTTGTCTGCATGAAAGAAATGAGTATTAGATACAAGTATGTCACTTTAAAAAAACTAATTCATCAACATAATTTGGTTTAAAATAGTAAATTTTTAAAAAAATCAATTGTTGTGAAAGTGCATATGCTAATGTTAAGATTTCAGAGTTGCAAAATTTGGTATAATTTTGCTAGTTTTCTTTTTTACAGCTTTCAGGTACTTTTGGTTAACCTGTCAAAGATGTAAATTGTGTGTTGTATGCAATTATCTAACAATTGGTAGTCAAAATCCTACTCCTGTGAAACCAGTGATGTTTTTTTGTAGATATATATTCTCTTCCACATGATGTAACAATTGCGCTATTATGGCTTGGAAGATGAGATCTGGGAGGAAAGCTTCCAGAATTCTCTAAGGAAAATGAGACATTTGGTATGCTCCTTCCCGTGCCGGTATGCAGAATATTTTTTCATATGGTACAAAATAGTCCCAGTTAGAACTGTCAGTGAATGGACCAGGAGGTGGAGAATCTTTTTTACAATATCCCTTTAGTAAAGGTGAAGGAAGATAGTCACAAGTTTGAATTTCTGTTTGCTGATTTTATGTTCAGTTTTACTAGCATCTGTCTAGATGGCACCCTGACACCAAGCAAGATAAACCACGCTTCAGTTACTAACATGGCTTAGGAGAGCACTGCTCCCATTGCCATTGCTATTTGTTGTAGCATTACAATACTGAAGACAAGTATTGTAATGAAAAGACAGCTGTACAGTCTGTCTTTGTCCCAGTTGACATGTTTTGATATTTGTTTGGGCTTTTATGCAGTTTACATTCCAGTTTACAAATGCCTGTATCTGAGTTACAATATTAAGAGGGAAGACTACAATCTGCCCATTTTAGATTTTAAGTCCATTTTTTCATGTCATTATAACATTTTCAGATACGAGGACCTACAAACTTAGTTTCCATTTGTGTAGAATGTGTTAACCATGAAATCCTGTTTGATTTATGTATTTGACACCACATACTAGACCTGATGCTGTTTCCTTGTAGGAGATTTCTCCGTAACAGAGGCAAAATCTGAATGATTTTATGCATTTTTTTGTGTGTGTGCTAAGTGACAGGACATGATATTATGATGATACTGGAAGAATGTATATTTTTCTGTATTGAGGAGTGTTACCATAGGCAGCTGGATATGTTCTGATCTTAAAATTATCTGAACAATTGGGATGAGCTAGATTTGTTTGTTGTTGGGGTTTTTTTCAGTGTTCTTTTCTACAGGGATGCTTTTGCATGTATATCTATCTACAAGGAGAGATTAATAAGAAACAAATTCTTTATCTGAATGATCCAGAAATAAATATCTTCATGACCAACATTATGTTATATGATATAACGTATGATATTATGCTTTGTTTCTTTTTTTCTCTTGGCTAGTAGTTTTGAGCAGTTGAAAACCATGAGAATTTGGTTAAATACTACACTGAGCTACAGAAAATGCAGGTGGAGTGTTGTACCGAGTTCATTCCGGCTACTTTTTTCTATGTGGAGATCAGTGATTTATAAACTTAGTGGTTTAATTTATTGTTACCTCCAAATCACAAGTTAATTGTTTTATATGAAGGAATGATTTAATTTTGTAGTATGTTATGTTGAATTTAATGCTGATGTTAATATTAAATTCTACTTAGCGAAACCCCATCAAAAGATGTATAAAATGCTAATTTGGGGTTCACAGTGAGGTGGTTGGTTATATTGCAGAACATATTTGAGCTACAGAGTTGTTTGAAACATGAAAAAATAAAGTTAGAAATTTGAGGGCTTCATTTTAAATGCATGAAATGCAAAGTCTTTATCCCTTATGACCCGACCAAATATCAGGGGGTTTAGCCTTTCTTTGTAAGGATTTTTGAGAGGCTGATGAGAAGGATGTGAAGTGACATCTTTTGATTTTCTTCACATTGTTTCTCCTGACCCGAGAAGTGTCTCTAGATGGCTGTGAGAGGAGTGGACTCCTGCCAAGGAGAAGGCAGGAGAGGGGGCTGGAGAGCGAGTGTCTGACTGTTCGGGCATGCGTGCGCATGCATGTGCACTTTTGGCATGTAGAATTGGATACAAAGTACAAAAATAAAAATAAGATAGGACAATACATAACAGAATTTATGAACACTTTCATAATCATATAGGTGTTAAATATAAATATATATATTTTTAGGAGCATACTGGTACAGGTAGAATAGAAAAGGTAAAACAAGTCATACCTTTAGGAATTGAAGTTAATTTAGCTTCTGCAATTCTTATATGATAAATATTTACTCCTTCGAAAGCCCCTGGCTCTATTCCATCATTGTTAAGAGGATTTGCGCTCATTTCTGTCCAAGGGGGGAAAAAAGTATTTATGGCATAGGAATTTTGTGTATGTTAGATTAAATTATAAACAGCTGATTTCAGTTTATTTATGACTTCTGATGTTCTAAGCATCTAAGCATTAATTAATGTTTAGCTTTTGCTTGCTATTCTGAGGGGCGGAAGTCACACCTTTCAGTGAGTAACAGTTACTAACTTGGCTTGCAGGGTTACCAGAAACTTGACCTATGTAGCAACTTCACACAGAAATTAAAGTGTGAAAGAGTGTTTCCACAGAATGGCTATCTCTTTAAGTGGATATTGCACACTGGGGAAATGTTTGAATGAAAATTATATATACTGTGTTACATTTTTGAGAAAGAGAGTTTCTTTTCTACTTAACAGGACTTACCTAAAACATGTAGGGAATTCATTCCTTTAAATGCATCCCTGGGGATTTTCTTAACCTTATTAGCATGAATCCTGAGCTCTGCTAAAGTTTTTGGTAGATTTGTTGGAATCTCAGTTAGCTGGTTATGGGACAGATACAGTCGTCGTAGCTTCTTTGTTGGCTGAAAGGCTTTTGGATGGATCTTGGATATTTTATTGTTGTTCAAAGCCAGTGCCTGTCAGATATGGGAAGAGCAATATAAAGAAAATTTCTTCATACAGAAATGTTATGATTACGAAATTTTTGTAATGAATTTGATATATAAATCAATAATTAAGTATGTTAAGTATTTTATTTTTCCATCATACCAAACTTTAGCTCTTTGTATATACTTTGGGCATTTCAATTGATTGTGAAAAACAAAAAGGAACATGGAAGCTGGAGCATCAGCTAGAAGGTAGAGAAAAACTGGTCATAGCTGACAAGGTACCAATGGTTAGTAAGAAGAACTGGCCAATCAATATGTTTGTCTTCATGTATTTTGTGGGATTGTATGGGGTTTATGTTCTTTGTTGTTGTTGCTTAATTCAGACAAAGTCTCAAAACTTGGAATTTAATCTTATTTCAGCATAATGCTGCACAATAAAAGTCAGCTTTTTAATCTGATATACACATCTGAATTAATATCTTAATTGCCATGATTTTTCAACTCCTGTGAATTCAAATGTGTCTCTTCTGCACAGTACACTAGTTCTTTTTTGGCACATTTTTTTGTTCTTGGTTGCTATGTGTTACCAAAGAACTTGGATTGAGTTACTACAGACAACAATATATGTTATCTGAAATGATTTTGCATGTCAAATCACATCTCTGTATTTACCTACCTAGACTATTAATTTTTGTTCCTTTTTTATTTTTTTGAGCTGTTTGTAAGTCATCTGTTCTCTGGAACTGGGAATAAAAAGTAACACAAAACAGAATTAATCTTTTTTTCCCAGAAGAAAGGAGGATAGCTTGAGGAAATAAACAGGAAATGCTCCTTCCTAATCTAGGTTGCCATTTATGCCTTTGCTAAGTAGACTAGTGGTCAGACGAGTTGTACAAAGTAAACTTTGTTTTCGGTAAAAATTTTGTTAGGCTTTACCACACATTAACTGATGAGAAAAACCAAAACAGCTCAGAGTTTTCAAATACCACATAATTAAGCGGTGACTCAGATATATAACGTGGTGATTGCTGAGGTGTTCCAGTGACTTTCTCAGGCATTGGAGGGTAGTTTCTGTAAGATATTTTATACTGAATATAAACCACAGTTAGTGTGTTCACCCCAAACCTGCTGGTAAGACCATTCTGTACCCAGATGCAAGATGTGTAAGGGGAATTGGAAACACTTTGTTGCAAATAATGAATTGATATGCTTCCTATTGTTTCTATCCTAGCTTAACCCATAATAATTAATAAGCCTATTCATAAACACTTAGGTCTGTTTCTTGCTCAGAAACCAAATATGACTGAAAAGGATTTGTTTTATGCTAACACGTTTCCTGTCTTTCTAATGAATGTTGTTAATTTGCTAACTTGTGGAAAAGATTTGTCATTTTTACAATGAAAATTTTAAAGTTGTCCATATTTGTTGGTACTGGATCTAGGGTGATGACTTATGGAAATCAGTATTCCAAAAGAGATTTCATCTACCTTTACAGGCCCCTAAGACTCTCTTATTTTCTTTCATTATAAAAGGGGACTATTGTGTACTGTAAATATCCAGATTTATCAGTTGCCAGTGATACTTCTATTAAAGTCTGTCTCTACATGCATTCTTGAGCATGATAAAAATGGTAGTACTGACTTTTTCAGTAATGCAGTGTTGGTCTGTGTTCTGTTCAGGTCAGTTAGATTTGTAACGTTAATTTCAGCAGTGTATGTTAGTTGTATGCTATGTGCTTTTGAAAATACCCTCAGAAACTGTGTTCTAGTTCTGCTGTGAGATTAAGTTCGTTCTGCTATTTTACACCTAAGCTAAAAAAGGAGTACTTGTCTTGTAAGGAATGTTTCTGTGCATGCTAAGGACTGAATAAATCTTCAGGATCTTTTTGGTGAGATACACATGGTACGTTTTCTGGATGTTTTAGAAAGCATAGTTCTTACAGCTCAAAGAAATTTGCCTCTTACTATGTGGGAGCACTCAGATATGCAGGCATTAGGCTGTATTTTTATGGATACTATTGGAAAAGAAAAATACCATTTGTATTTTAAAAGTATCAAAATATTTCAGATTGCTAAATAAGATTTTAAACTCAGAAAATAGGAAGCTTACATAAAGTGATGTGAGTCCTTGGAGATCGTTTTCCTTGACCTCTTTAATTTTGTTGTTTTGAAGGTCAATCATACGAGTATCTGGTGGAATGTTGCGAGGTATTGATGTCAAACCTATTTAAGTACGTGACATAAACAGAAACGTTATGTGCCTATGTATAAGTCCAAAGAAATTAACTGCTAAACAGCAAAACACAGTAAGATTGTTGATGATTATGGTGGGAAAGAAAATATGAACAGCCACGAAGAAAAGGGAGTACGTGATGAAAAGAGGAACTAACGATGTAACAGTGTACCACAAAAACGTGGGGATAGTTTCAGGAGGAACTGCTTCTGCCCCAGACCATGAAAAGCTTGAATGGGGTGCTTGCTGCAGATTCTTTGCATCTGTGAAACAAGTAGCCTCAGAGCACGGGTGGTTCTACAGGGAAACTGCTCAACCCCCTGGAGAAAGCAGCCCTGACAGTCTGGGGCTGTGGTGCTGTGCCGAGTAACAGGGCTGTTGCTGTGACTGCAAGGGGTTTCTGCTCAGTGCTTGAATGCTCCTGTCCACTGCCCTACCCATTATGCTGGCATGCTTGCTTATGTAGCCATACAGTTAACGTCAGGGCTGAAAAATGTGTTCTTGGTAAAAGTGGACAAGAATGGTCTTCCTGCAGCAAGTACTTAATTGCCAGTTGTATAAATCCTCCAATCCAGTTCGCTGTTCAGTTACAAAAACACTTCTAGTTCGTGCCATCTGAGATCCTGAATCAGCAGAAGAGACTAGCAAGGAATAGTAATTTTCTTTTCAGTGGAAATGCTGATGCATCAAATGTTAAATGCTAGTCCAGTTTATTAACAATCTTTCCATATTAGATTAGTTATCTAAAGATGAACTCTATTAATAGGAGGCATTTTTCCTGTATGTGAACTCAAGTAGAGATTTGCAATCTGTAGACTAGATGCAATAACCACGGGGGGGGGGGGGGGGAGTCTGTCAGCAAAAGTTTGATTCCATAATAATGACACATTTTTTTAAACCCCAGTGATTTACATATTGACTCAATGTTTCCAAGACATGAGGAGTCTAAGATTAAGTGTAGGATGGTGGCGGAGCTGTGATGAGAACAAATGTCATCACTGTGCTAGTCGCACAAGCACAGTCCAGTCCTCTTGATTACCTTGAATCATGGGGAAACACTAATGACACATAAAACAATGAACACTAATTCAAATCAATAATGAATTGATATTTAGGGACTAGTATGTATCCGCAACAGTGACAATAGCAGATTTGCCTTTGGTTAAAATGTTACCAGTGATGCACACTTTAATGGAAGTTAAGCTGAGTGAATAGTTCCTTTCCCATTTATGCCTTCTCGTTAAACTTCCTTGTGGTTTATTTACGGCCTCTTTATCTTTGTTATGTTTTCTTGACATTTGACCTGTTGCTTTGTAGTTATGAATGAAGTACTACTTTGGCCATAGTCTTTTGAGAGAGGGCACCAATAGCTTGTTTAATGCAACAGAAGACACAGCAAACTTTTGTGCTTCTCTGTTTGGATATAACTTCATGCGAGTAAAAGAAACAGGAGAAAGTGTGATCTAAAATGTTAATATAAGCATTTTCACATTCTGTGATCTCTTAGTGGATAAAAAGCTGTGCAGATTATTATGTACTTACTAACCCCAATCAGTATTCAGAGAAGTATTTCCACAGTTATTTGTTACATATTGTAAATGCCTTTCCATTCTGTGTCGTTATCTATAGAAGTCATTGCTAGTGTGGAAAATGCCTAGAGCAGCTTATTATTTTTCTAAACTGGTGCACATGAACTGGGAAAATATTTACATTATAAAAACTGCTGGACACAACTTAGTTGCTGGACATGAATTAGATGTGGTTTGCGAGCTTAATTGAAAAAGTGTAAGCTCCTTTTGAAAATGACTAATACTGGAATATGTGAATGTGTGTGATTTATGGAGCTGTAGGATTTATCTTTTAAAAGGCAAATCCTCCAAAGGAGAGTCCAATGGAGAGCAGACACACAAATTCATTCTTACCTAGGTCAGAGCAATGGACAACTCTCACATAGCACTGGCATCCAAAGGGGCATACTGGGAACAGGTCAAAAGGAATTAGTGGTATAATTGGTTCAGTGGTTGGAAATAGGGAATTGTCATCATCGTCATCATCATCATCTTCTTCCATATCTTGGAGCATCATATTCTTCAGTGTAAAATATGAAGGACCAATGAGAGGTTTGGCAGAGCACAAAGCCAAGAAGAGGAGGAGCGTGTATTCTTTCATATCTTCTTAATCAGGATAGCCAATCTTGAAGAGGAAAGTAAACAAACAAAAAAACCCCCAAACACAAGAATAAGTGAGTGTGAAGCAGCAAATGAAAGTATTGAACCATTTACTTTACTCACTGCTACAGTCTCTTGTCCTGAAAAACAGTCAGAATATAAAAAATAGGATTTGGAATATAAATTATTATTATTAAATTATATATAATGATAATGAAATATTATTTAAGCGAAATGCATTAAACATTGTCATACCAAAACTTTATAGTTGAGTTTAAAAAATAAGTGCCGTTTACTTAAAGCTTTGAAGTGTGATTCTTGTAGTCAATTTTACCATAACTTGGAATTGTATTTATTTTATTTTATTCATTCTTGATGAAAAAATATGGGTACGTCAGCATATATGCATTGCTTGTATCTAGAAAATTGGGAAATCCTTGATTAGCAATGCATAAAATGCACTCATCAGGGTAGTTCCTAAACTCTTGTTATTCTGATCCCTAAACACTTCCAATTAAACTTCTTTTTCTTATCTGGAAAAATAGAGTTTTCTTTCCTGATAACAGCTTTTCCCATATTCCAGTCATTCGTTTATTACTGCTGTTGACAGAAAGTCACCTCTGTATGCAAGCACATTTGTGCTGTCTTTTATTTAGTGAGGGCTCTTTTCTCTGGCAAGGGCTCGCAAGTTATGACTCCATGTAATTTGAAATCAGTAACTTAAATTACATCCAGAAAAAAGCTGGAAGCCAATACTTTTGTGTAGCTTTTTTTTTTCTTTTTTTTTCAATAAACACGTTTGGGGTTTTTTCAACCTAGCGTTGCCATCATAGTGCCTGTACCTGATAGCTAGGCAGCTGGCTGATAGGAGATGAAAATGTGCTGTGCTTGAATTTAGTGCCATTAAACCCGTTAGCTTTCTAGTTGACCCATAACTTGAAAGTATCTGTCTTGTGTAATCAAAGGTCCTTCAGTTTGGAAGACAGAAAGATATTGGATCAGTTAGGGCATCTTCAAAGCAGAAAATCCCATGTCAGATAGCTACAATTATTTTTTACTGATGTTATTGAGATTACACAAGTTACAAAGGACTTAAAAAGTAGATTTGCCTTTAGAAAAATATGGCAGCCTCTCATGACAGCTGTTCCTTCAATTTCATTCTGCTTCTCTGAGTTCTAATTTTACCAGATTTCTTCTAGCCTTACCTGACAGGGAAAACCCGAGTCCAGTCTTTAACTACAGTATAGTGCATTACCTGCGTAGTGATGATCAGTAGTTCAAACCCCTTAGATATCTTCTGCGTAGTCTTGTTTTATTCTAAAGATGATTTTATTGACCAAATGCTCATATAAAACTAGACAAAAGAGAAAACAGATAGTAAGAATTGCCACAGGATGTTTTGCAGCTCTTTGAGAAGAGGCTGTAAATCCAGTCTTCAGCTCTACGTTGTTCCCCTCCGAAGCCCAGTTCCAGGAATCGTTTGGATCCCACAGTATGTTGTAGAAAGCAAGAGTGGCTGCTGTACATTTTATTATGCATATCCTGTTTATAAAAAAAGTTTCTGTTTAGACTACCACAGACCTCTTTAGGGAAATACTAAATAGATGTCACTTCTTGTTCGATCACCTAATTAAATGCTTGCTGATCTCTTTATAGCTGAAAAATGACTTTATTGTAACCATTTTGTCGTTGGTCCTCAATCACAGGAAAAGGAGCGCACAGCTTTGTACAAGGGTGTTGACTTGGCTTATTCAAAATTCTGAGTTTTTGTTTGTGCTGCTTTTTTGTGTACAAGGTCATCTTGATGTTTCTTGTGTATGGTTCTTAACAGCGTTAGAATGCTGTGTATTGTATACATCGCTACTGACTGTAACTGTGTATGGTTCAGGGTGTATAAAAAGATAAAAAAGCCAACAGTATTTAGACTGCATAAAACTCATCCTTTCAAAAAGAATGCAGTGACTCCTTCTCCCCAGATATGTGTCTGAAAACAGAAGAACAACATACTTTGTATCTTCTAGGTATGCAGCATATAACTGTAAGTTTAATATTTGTTGTAATCCCCAGTTCCATGCTCATTTGAGTAGAGTGAGTTTCTTTTACTGATTTAACAATCTCTTAAAAGAATCTTCACACATATTTTTACAACATATTTTTCTTTGTGTTCAAAATTCTCTTTCAGTGCTCCTAGAAAGAGTTTAACAGTTGTACTTGCAATCCTATACATGTGTTTTCTTGGAAGAGTCTTGGAATATAAACAGTGCTGGGAACAAGATGTGGAACCTGCATTTGTTTGTTTGGAGAGAATTGCAGTCATGTCTGACTGTAAGCCTTTGGAAAACTTGGTGCTCTCAATCTTGTATTTGAACTTTAGCAGAGCAGTCAAAATGTTCAATATTTTAATCATACCATTCATTAGGAGATGAGGATTTTGAAGCCTTTCAGACTTCCAAGTTCTCCTTATTCTTGTACAGGTGCTTTAATGGCTGGGTTTTCACAGATGGGCACTCATCTTCTTCCCCTGGCTGCTTGGGTATCAAGTGACAAAACACTTCGTATTTTATTCAGTGTTGTTGTACAATTTCTGCTTGTAGCGTATCAAGCATCATGGCATGGGTCATGTCTTGAGACATCTAGTTTCTAAGTCCCAGGCTTCTTTTTGTGAGAGGCACTGGATGTATGGTTTTACCATATCTAAAAGATAATCTTCCATATGTGTTCCTGAAATGCCCTTCTGTATCTGGTGCAGAAGTTGTTTTTTGAAACAGTTTAAAAATCTGTTTCCACACTTGAACCTGTAGTAAATGGATTGCATTTCCTTTCAGATACTCAAAAAAACCAATTACGATTTCAAGCTATGAAAAGATTGAAGCTGTGATTGGAGCTGTGGCCAATTTGAGCTCTTGAAAGCCATGCATTGTTCAGAAAGTTCTAGAAAATAAGTGTTGAAATTGATTACATATATTAGTCCCATGAGTTAAACTCTTGAAAACAAATCCCTTGAAAGAAGGACGCCTGAGTTGTTATATATATTATTTTTCAGGAAAGAGAAAAAGCCCTCTCTTCATCTTCCCATTTTTTCATTGGGAAATCCTTATTGCTAATTGGCTTTGTAGTTAGGAGTGATAATCAAGTCTGACTCCAGGTTTACATTGGCCGCAGAATGGATTCCAAAGAACTGGATTTTATGGAGGTGTTCAGGTTTTTTTTCCTGGCTGAGGTTTTGAGTTTCCCAGTAAACAGATGTTGATATATCTCTGTAGAAATGCTCTGACTCTGCAGCTCATCTCAAAGAACTTACCCACATTTTCTGCATGTTTAAGCTTAAAGAGGAAGAGAATTAAAAGAAAATGAAAGCCTAAAATCCAAGATCCTGATGATCTTTCTGGAAATTTTAAAATTACATTTACATGAGAATTTTGTGAACAGTTTTTAATTAATTGTTTCAGCAAGTACAGCTCATGAATACAACTATACTAGTTGTATTCATGTATACCATATACTATATATACTATACATGAATACTAGTGCCCAGTGCTGCTGCTTGAGCCTCCTCCTGCTCCCAGGTATGTACTTGCAGTTCCCTCGTGCAGCTCTTCCACTCAGGCTGTTCACGGAGCAGACTGAACTCACAAAGCCAGCATAAAACTAATGTGAGCAAGAAAACGAACCCAACACATTCTTTCTGGGTGAACAAACTGTATCAGTCTTGAGTGTCAGAGCCAGCAAAGGAGTGGGTGGAACAGCCTGGTTTAGAGGGATGGGACATAAGCAGAAAGAGAGGGAAGGAGAAGACATAGGACACCCATTCTTGACATACACAAGCTTTTAGACAGGCTCGGGTCTTCTGTTGGGTAATACCCTGCAGAGGTGACTGTTGCTTTGAGCAAAGTCTGGCCTTGTCCATTCTTGGTTTTATGGACCAGAACATTGAGGATGAGTTTGAGAAAGTGTGTAGTGAGTTTGAGGAAGGCTCACATACTTCTTCATTACACCTTCTTTATAGCAATCCTACTTACCCTTCAGTAGAAAAAGCTTCCAAATAACACCTTTTGACTGGGACACTAGCCACCCCAAAGTGAGGTAACGGAATGTGGGGAGCACACTTCACATGTAGAGATGCTGTGAGGCTGACTTTCCTGAAGTATGTAGCAATCCTAAAATCACTGTACTAATTGCTTGGGGCATACTTATCCTCACTAATGTTGTGATCTTCACCAAAACACACATTGCCAAACATGCATGGGGAAGATAACTTTTTGTGCTATTAGTTCAGGATAATACTTATCATTTATAACTAATTAAATGCTGGTGAAATCACAGTATGTTGGTATGATTAAATCCTCTTAGAATTTATGTGGAAAATTCCCATGTAAATGTGCAGTAGTTCTGTGACATGAAAATTCTGAGCATGAAATATGGGAAGAAAAACATTTTGTGAGGATAGAAGTTAAGTTACTAGGATGGGATGTGTGCCTAAAAAAGAGTAAGTCTGGATGCCTTGGCAGCTGCATGCCAGTCCTGCAGCATGTGGTCATTGTTGTCTCACCAGTTATGACACTGAAGGAGTTAATAGATAAAGTTTTAAGACTTAAAAAGACTCTAAAATATATTCAGAAATAACTTCTGTTACCAGTGTATGGAGGCAAATTTCCCATGGCATTGTTTCTGAAAAGAAAATGTTTAAATGACACAGTGGTGGTCTTTTTGGAGGCAAAGAAAAATCCCTGTGTTCATTAATAACACAAATCATTGCACTGTGCACAGATTTTGTCCAAAGAAAGGCAAGACTCATAGCTGTTTTGAAAGCTGTATTTAAAAATAGGTCTGATTCTATTAGTCATTGTCCTGTTCCAGAAATAAAAGGACCTTATGTTTAACTCCTTGTCTACTCTGTTGATTTACTTAAATTGCTTAAGAAGAACAGGAGGAAATTTTTTGATCTGTAAGATTACTGAAGAAATTATTATGTCTTGATAAATAGTCCAATATTGAAGTTATGTAGTATAATAACGAATAACATGTTTACAATATAAATTATGTTTAGAGAGCATTTACTTTTTATGGAAAACTGCTTGACTCTTGTATGTTACTGAATATGATCTATGAGCATTTTTAGCTTGTAGTTCATCTACAGTTCAATCTCTCATGTGTCATTTTTAATTGCTGATATCTAATTTTAAAAAAATCAGCTTCAATACCAAACTACAGAAAGTTGTAATTGTAAGAACTGCTAGGAAAGAACTGTAGGATAGATTTTTTCATAGATTGTAGTAACTGAAGAAAAATATTTTGTGAGTTGTTACATCTTTCTGACAAGTCTTTAATAGTTAAATGATTCACTGTAGTTTGGGGTTGGTGTTTTTTTGCTTTGCAGCTCAGATGTGGTAAATAAGATCATTATTTCAGCTGCAAAGTAGATTTAAAACTGTTCCATGCAAGAAGTGGTACTTCTGACTCTAAATTACCTGACATTATTAATCTGCACATAGTGGCTGACAACCTGTTGCTTAGTTCTTTATTGCTATTTATATAGAATAGGTATTCAAGCTGGACATACCTTGCAAGTTTGTTAGTTCTTCCAGAAGCACTGTGATAATCCACCTGAGATCTTTATGTCCAGTTATTTCATATTAAAAAAAAAAAAAAAAAAAAAGAGAGAAAAAGGAAGTTAGGATGAGTTCTGTGAAATGGAAAGTAAATATAAAGAAAAATTCCACTTCCAAACTTCTTGATCCTCCTGGCACCGTAGGTGATACCAGAGTAAAGTGCTGCTTCAGATTAGCCCATCTTAGTACTGAAGAATGATATTAAGACGACTTGTTACCACTCATATGTTTTTCATCACTGCCTGTATTACAGCCAAAACTTCTGGCTTAACTCTAGACGTCTAGTGGAAGACTTTGTAAAACCTGTAGTTTAATAATAGTTGACATCAGGCCATTGGAAGTACAGTGAGGTCCACTTCGGGTCATTCCTGCTATGGAATCACACTTTATGATTTCATTAGCCATTATTCTTTTAAAAGTGTGACTTGAGTAAAAGTATAAAACCTTAGCCATTGGCAAAGTAAACCAGTAGCCTATAGTGTTCAGCATGTTGCCAAACTTTTCTGAAGTTTCAAATTAGGACTTCGTTGTGTAATTATATATAAATTCTACCTCTTGCTTTCAATAGACAAGTATCTGGCTGGGGAAGATGATTCAATAATGGAAAATATTGATCAGTTTTTGTTAGTCAATGTAGTTAATTTATTTCTTTTGTGTATGAGAAATAAAGCATATCTTTTATTTGAAACAGAGACAATATTTGCAATATTCTGTGATAAGGACTGAAGCTGTGAGCTTAAAGCAAAGTCTTCGAGAATTTGCCCTGTGATACAGTTTGTACTGACATGTACATCACAGTATTTAGAAACTGGGTTATTCTTTGTTTACCTTTTGTTGGCTGCCTGTTTGTGTAAACTTCAGAAAACTATGACTGATCGTAGTCAGTGTAATAGTTTGTGTCTTTAAGTTTACAATGTTATATCTATCCTGTTCCTTATACATCTAACTACTTCTCTTTCTTTAATTAGCTACTTTCTGTGTTAAGAGTCTGGTCTTACTGCAGAAAAATAGCCTGGAAATTTTATTTGGCTTTTTTCAATATACATGTAACGTGGTGCTGTTTGCAAAATGACAGTTTAAGTTGCATATTAGTTATTCTGGCTACTGTTACTTAAGGAAGAAAAAGATACTATACTAAATATTAAAACTTTGGTGGTGTCATATCAAAGAAGATAAGGCTTGTGTTACCTCCTGCATTGTTTTTGCCTGTGATCCAGTTCCAGTAGCAGAGATGAATGATGATAAAGATTCTCCCTATCACTTTTCCCAAGGAATGAAATTACAGTTTCCAAAGTAATCACATTCCCACATAAAAGTATGAAGAATGATCTTAAACTTTTTTGAAATCTCAAATTGCCTATATATGCATTCTTTTGCCTGCATTTAAAAACCAAAGCTTCCTAAGCAAACACTCCCCTGTGTTTTGAACGGCTTGGCTTGAATGCTTTTACTTGAGCAAATTAGTATTAAATTTCTGTTTACAAAAAACCTCCAAGACTTTCTTGGCTTTTTAATAAAAAAGAGTGGGGCCTGAGGGTTATGATATAAATGTACTAGTTCCTTTCTTTTTCACTTCTTTCAATAGTAATGTGTTGAATCAGCAATTCCAGCTGATCCTAGTTTTGCTCCCTGTTGCTGATGTTTAGCAGCATCTCAGTTTTGGAT
Organism: Falco rusticolus; assembly: GCF_015220075.1. Lineage (NCBI taxonomy): Eukaryota > Metazoa > Chordata > Aves > Falconiformes > Falconidae > Falco > Falco rusticolus. The sequence continues at coordinate 1,679,127 of NC_051190.1, forward strand.
AAATACTTTTTTTCTTAATTATTATTTTCTCTGTTTAAGATGATTCTGCTGGTAGGAACACATTCCTACATGTATAAAGTATTTAATAGCCATATTACTTAATGAAGCTGACATACAGAGTGGCAGTATCTGGAAGAAATGTAACCATTTTACCTTATAATGGATTATATATTTTGTACAACGTATAGTATCAATATGGTAGCAATAAATACTGCTTACATTGACATACTATTATTGTAATGAAACCATTTAATATCTCAAGACATGGATTTAGTATTTTGGTTGTGGCCATAGTTGTGTTCTAAAAAAAATTAACCAGAAGTCACCTTTTCAGGTCTCTTGACCATCAGATTCCAAACTTTAGATGTTAGCTGTTGATAGTAGTACCAAAAAAAATAAATAAAAATAGGCCAGTGGTTCTCAATCTAGTTTATGAACCTGTTCTTCTAAACATTTACAGCACATTTATAATTTAGTAAAGACTAACTACTACTGCAGAATTTCTCTCCAGGACCACTGTTTCCAGTATACTTCAATTTTTGGACCCAAGGCCATTACATGAGCCAGCACAGTAAGGCAGCTGTGGAGTTCTGAATGAAAGCTGGAGTGTGCAAATGAATGAATTGATGTGAGGTACTCAAGTCAATGTTCCCCTCGCGTTCTGTGGCAGGACCAAAGTGTGCTTATGGAGAACGTGGAGCAGCCATTCAAAGGCTGTAGCTGCAGCCCTTTGAGGTAGTATCAAATGCTGCTTTCTTGGCGATGTTATAAAGCAATTGATTTGGGGTGATATAATTGAAGGTGCTGCTAAAAGAAAAAGAAAAATCTTATTGTATCTGCTCTTTCATTAATAGTGAGATTTTGTTTTTTAAATAGCCTGGTAGAAAAAAGTGTGTCTCAAATTGTGTAATCCATGGTGTTGGAGTCCTGATGAGAGCAATACTGTAAAATAGAAAGTGGTCTGACAGTATTTTCCTTATAAGCAACTGTTTGTATATTTTCCTACGAAATATTACATGTTAAAATAACTAAAAGAGGTCAAACTGTTTGCTTAGACCTTTTCAGTGATTTCTATTTCCACCAATGAAAGAATTGGAATTCTATCTTGCCTTAAAATATATACGTAACTTCTGAGCCTTTAATTTCTAAGGCAAAGGATAGGAGTGTGTACAGCATCTTGTGGTTCAGAATACTGGCTTTTACTATGGTGAAATATGCAAATGAAAAAAATCTGGATGGTGTTTTATATTTAGCATTATCACATCAATAATATAAAATGTTATCTTTGATATCTTTATTGAAAACTACTATATTTGTGTTACTTTAGATGTCTGAGCAAGCAAGCATACGCTGCCATATGTGGCTAATGCTTACATTGCAATCGCTTTTTTAAGCTGAACTTGTATATGTTTGTTATTATAAGGCAAACTAAGTACTTTTTCATTTTCTAGTACTGTTTATAAATGTGGTTTACATAAAGTGATGAATCTAACATCAACTGCACAAATCTGTCTTGGAGACTGCCCATCACATTTTAATAACATGACTTATTCCTTTCATGCTCACAACCAGTCCATGTGGAGTACAGTCACATATTTTGGTTTTAGCTAAGTTTTGGCTCTTCTGAAGTTGGACTACACCATTAGCTAAGTATAGAAAAACTGTTATTCAGCTTCTGGAGTTCATCTTGATTCTTCAAAAATTATATGTAAAAATATAAAATAATCATTATTATTTATTATCATTAATGCATCAACTTTTGCTTGTCAATAGGTGCCTACTTTTTTTGCCTGTTTTTGGCAGCTGACTTAGAAACTGCGCAAAATATACTGTTTAATCTTGCAGTCAAATTCTTTAGTCCCTGGCGTTTATTAGTGACACATCAATGTTGAATAGCAATTCATAGCTTGTGGTTTTAAGAGATCATGTACAAAAAGAACTATAGGTTCAAGTGTGCGTGTAGATGCATCCATGTGATTCAGGTTTATTGTGTATTTTTTGAGTGCAAGAATGTTCTGATCTGGAATAACTGGAGAGGTGAAACAGTAACCTGAAGAAACAGATCTTACTTTGTACCCTTGCAGATAGTTTATGTTGCCTTAGGAGCGTAAGTTAACTTTGTTCTATCTTAGGCTACAGATTAATACAAATTTATTCCTATGGGAATGCTAATTTAATGAGTTTCCACCTAGATTATCCCCCTCTTGATGCTTATCTCATTGGTCCTGTAAAAAGGTTTGTATGCTTAACTGGATCAGGAAACTGCTCTGCCAGAAAAATAACCTGCTTGATGAATGAAGGTCTTGAAATAGTTTTGGTTTCTGTACATGACAATTGTTAGTCTTGCTTTTGATGCTACTTACAAATTTGGATAATGTTACATGGCATTTTTATGGATTATGGATATTTTTCTGCCTTACAGACACTGGAAACACCAGACATTCTTTCATGGAAAACCAAACAGTAGTTAAAGTTAAAAGCTCTGCAACCAGTGCCAAACTACTGAATCACTCCAGCAATAAGTTCTGAAGGAAAATTTTCTGTTTCAGAATACAGGACGGACTGAGCACAACATTTCCTCATAGAGTATCAACCATTTACTCTGCCAAAGTTTAACAGTTAAAAAAAAAACAAACCAAACCCCAAAAAACAAAAACAAACCTTATCACCTGCAAATGCTGATTTCCTGCCCCCCCTTTTTCTCTTTGTTTTAACAAACAGTATGAATAATACAGAAAGTGTAAATGAATAAGTTTTCTTATACACAAGTTTTTGCTAGATTCATATTGTTCAGAACGTAAAGGCAACATTTACATTAGTAGCCGTCATCAATTTCCATTGAGTCGGTAGTTTTAAGAAAAAAGAAACATAGCCATCCAATCCTTGTTTTCCAGAAAAAATGAAATAAAGTATTCAAAGTATCTTAAACTGCAAAGGTAATTTAATTTCATTTAATTTGATATTATATCTTTTCCTAAATATTTCCTAAAATGTTTCTAGGAAGATCACCAGATTGAATTTGTTTGCAATTTTTAAAACACAATTTGTTACTTGAAATAGTTGAAATGAAAGCTTTCAGAAACATTACTAATAAAAAAGATACCTCAGTAAAGAAGTTATTTCCTACCATATTAATTAACCAAGCCTGGGTTCTCAGATGTGTGTGTTGTTCCTGGGGAATTTTGTTGGAGGGTCTCATTTGTGTCTCATCGACACAATAGCAGTAACTCTGTCATTGGGTTACAGGGCTGGGTCTAACACTAAAAACTTTGGGAGACTTCTTAAAAAGTCTGCTTTAATTGTAGTTAACAACTGGTTTTATAGTTTTAATATTATTTTCTCATAATTATGCTTTTATTAAATCGTAAGTTATTACATAATCTATATTTATTTTTCCCAAGTTGGCCCTTAAAAGACAATTAAATTTACTTTATTTACTTATATATCATAAAGTGTTTTGCTGATTTTTAACATTCATTGTTTTCCCATTTCAGTAGGGGAAAACCGCAAGTAAGCATTAAAAAAAAACAAATATAGAAATTAAATGTAAGATAAGGAAAACCTGCAATACTTGATAAACTGATCTAATAACTATGCTGTTAAGTCTGTTTATTCACCAGTGAAAATGTGTTGAAGTTCTGCAGCTGTTCAAACTAGTTGTGCTTAAGTATTAAAGAATAAAACTTGTGTGTATAAAGTAACAAAGACATTCTTGGCGTTACACCCTCTGTGGTTATGCAGTATTCCAAAAGCTGGCTCCGCTGTAGCCTTGCACAAGCAGGGGTATGAGGCAGCAAAGGGCCACGGCTGCTTGAATCCAGGTGTGAGCTCAGTCTCGCGCTGTTGCATGTGCAGCGAAGTGGCGCGGTAGGTGTTCCAGCAGAGTTCACAAAAAATTAAATAAATCAGAAGACAAAAACTTCTAAACTAAAGCAAGACCACGTACACACGAGCAGAGAAGTTAGAATTCTCTGACAGATATGCTAATATATTTTTTCAAATGTATTTGTTTGGAAAGATGGGAATGTCTTAGTTAAGAAGTTTGGTTCCCTTGGTGGTTTTGCACTGCTTTTTATCATAAATAGAAATTCACTAGGTGATAGAAGTTACTTTTACCACTCAGTGGAAATACTTACGTGAATTGAAAGGAAACATGTCATAATTGCATATTAACTTGCGGTATGGAAATAGCTGTTTCGTAGAACAATTTGTAAAGCAGAGACTATTATTTTATTTCTTGAATGTTTATGTTCTAGAAAGGGTAATTTCCATTTGGCTTGCCCACAATAATGTGAAGTAACTTTGACTTTAAAAAGTAAGCTTGTAATTTACTAACATAAAGTAAGAACATATAACTTTTATTTTGGTAAACGATAAAATTACATCTTTGGTAATTTGTCAGTATATGATTCATACTGTGACTATGGTTTTTATGGTTTTCATGGTTATTATAATTCCTATATGTTTCACAATTAATGTAAGAGATGCATGTCTCCTCACAAAAAAACATGTGCTATTCTTTGCTCAGAAGATTGGAAAGAAATTTAATTCAACTAAAATGGAGAACTAATCAATGTTTCTTTCAATTTAAGATTTTACCAGAGACTGTCAAAATAGCCTTCAAAATGAATACAGAATATAGGCAAAACAGATCTATTTGATCCCGTATTTCATCAAGAAAGAAAGAGACTAATTATTTTGCTTTTCCCAATGCAAAAACTAGAGTAACACAAAAGAAATGAGTGGATGGCAGATTCAAACAAAAGGAAATACTTCATGAAACATTTATAGTTCATCTGTGGAAATATGCAAGAAAGAGTAGGAGATCTTAATGTTTTATGTAGACCCAAAAAATAATTGGTCTAATTGAAAGAGTAAGAATCTTTCTTCCTGAGCCCTTTGTTATGAGAGCCAGACTATGCTGGGAAAAAAACTGGAAAAAAGAGTTCTCCCTGGAAGAGTGGCAGTGAATAAGCTTTACTGAAGAAGTTCAGAACCATCTTGTGTTAGAAGCAAGCAAGCCATATATATTTATAACAAATATTTGTTTAAAAGGGGATATGAACCATGAAATATTCACGAGGGCAGTCATTGCTTAACTATGACAGTTTTCAAGGAGTAGAATCCATGAGGCCAGAGACTAAAATGGAACGGCATAGCCAGCTTTCAGGATTTTGGAGAAATTGCTTTGAAAAAAGTGAAGTCAGTTTTAATCCTTTTTCCTAATTTTAATCCTTTAAAAACACCATTACATAATTCACTTAGATTCTTGTTGTGGTTGATAGTGTTGTTGAATATCTAGTATTTCCACAGCTGTGTTCAGTATTACTCCTTTGAGAAAAATATCTGTCTTGTGGAAAAAAATGACAGCTTTTATATATTTTTCCTTGGGAATTGCTGTCATACAAAAAGTTCCCACAGAGAAAAATAGATTTATTTTAGTAATACGGCATGCAAAACCTACAGTGTTCTGTGTATATACACTCATAATACTGCACACTTGGAAGAAGGGTTCTTTTCTCTGAATTAACAGAACTGCTTCGAAGTAATTTGTAGAAAACAGTACATTATTAGCTGGTCTTACTAACTCAGTTTATCGAAGCCGTGTTATATAAATATCCTAAATTAGAAGCTATGAATTACACAAAAGTTTGCATTCAAGTACTGTATGGAGATCTGTATCCTGTACAAATAATTAAACATGAAATGGAAATTCTGCCAAACTGCAGTAATTGTTTACTCAGTGGCTGTTGGAAATTCCTTACATACCAGACTATTAATGAAGAAATTGTAAGGTAAATGTTTTTTAAGATGAACATTTTAAATTATGAACTTGTAATGCTTTAATTTATTTCAATTCTTAAATCCTTGGGAAAAAAAATGTTTAATGAATGGAGTCAGGATGACTCAGGCAGACTGGAAGAATATTGTTTTGGGAAATTCAGTCAACTCTTGAGTATTTGTTCACTTGTAGAGACTACAGAGAATGTTTGTGTGCATTATGTCTGGCAAACCCATAGGACTGGATCTGAAGCACTAGGCGAGAACGTCACTGGCTTTTATGGGAAAAGTGAATAGCTAAGCCTTTAATTCCCAAACAACAGCTAATTTTTTGAGCCCAGCATGACAGTTATTGGACCTTACCATAAACAAGCAATGTTCAGGCATTTCCCTGCCATGCGCCTAATACCCAGCATAGATTTGCATATTTTTATCCTTCCATAGAAAAGGAATTAGTATTTTTAAAGGAAGCTGGGGAAGAGATAACATCTTTCTGTTTTCTTGAGATTAATATGGTTTTCCAATTAGTTGTAGTGCACAACATTTCCCCAAGCTGAATAAATTAAAATTTCTGAATAAAGAGCTTTGAAGTCATCGTCCCAGGTAAAACTCATTACCCATAGAAGTAGAACTCCCAGATGAAAATGTGAAAATAAGTAAAATTGTCTACTTCTAGTCCCCAAGGGAGCAGGGTTTAAGTGGTAGCCCTCTGGATTCCCAGGTATGAGCATCAATGAAAGACAGACCTGTATGAAATACAGATCAAACTTTGTTTTTAGTGAGCGGCTGAAATAGAACAATTCATGTAAGCTCCGTGGGCTCATGTAATAGTACTCAGCTACTGGGCAACAGCAAGAGGTGAAGTTCTCATCGGCCTCTAGCCCACCTCACTGTGTGAAATAGGATTCCTCTTTGTTTGTATCTTGTAGTATCCTGGGACACTCAGTTTGTTGGTCGGAATTTTTAATAGATATGCGGAGAAGAGGCAGTAGTGTATTGCTCCAAGAAACTCCATAGCAATGACCAGATTGTGTATTGGGAAATTTATTAACTGTGTTCACAGGCTGATAAATGGAAATGGCAAAATTATGTTCAGTAGCACTTAGGCAGGACTATGTGTCAAGTATGTAAGAGCTCGTAATGTATGTAATGTATGCAAGAGTGTGTAATGTATGTAATCTAATATTCCAAGTATGAACAGCTGTACTGGATCAGATCAGAGCCCATCTAGACTGGTCTTTGACAGTGACCAAAAACATTTCCTCAGAGAAAGGGTATTGCTGTTTATGATGTTCCTCCTTGATGCAAAATAAAGCTGGGGGTTTAAGACAACTGTTTCATTTAGGTTTGAGATTCACCCTGTGGTAGTTTGGCTTCTTTATGCCATTCCTTTTAAGACAGGTCAACCATTATCCAGTTTAGATAAGGACATTTATTGTCTGTAAAAGCTGACACTGTAATGCTAGCAAATCTGTTGGTTTAGTTTTGCCTACCTGGAGTATTTCAGTATCATAAAATGGAATGAATTGTTTTTTGATGTGACCAAAAACGTTTTATGCAGTACTCAACTATGTAAGTTCTTTCAGGGTTGTAAAATGGTATATGAGTGTTTTCCCAAAGGTAATTTAATGACATAGTAACTGATGCAATTTGTTCATCTTGCACTGTATATACTGGAAGATGTTTAGGAGAAGTTCTGTTTGATATTCTCTATTCATTTCTTAAACCAAAAAGGAAAAACCAGTGCTAAATCTTTATGGGTCTATCTTGATGGAATTTTAATATGGAACAGGGTGTCTGTTAGCAAGGAACATTACATATGTAATGACACTTTGTAACTTGAACATTGGGAACATTGAAGTGGTGTATTTCTATTGAATTTGTAACAAAATTCTTAAAATTATGCTTGCTAGCATTTGAGTATAGCTTCTTGATGCCTGAATTGGTATAAAACTTTTGAGTAAATATGTTAAATAAAAAGCTAAATTAATTTTGATCATATGATCATTTCTTAAGGTGGAAAAGGAGATCTGTTTAATACATTTTAGAGTTTTTTAAGTGACATCTTCACTGCTTTTAGATGGAAAAAGCGTTCCAACATTTTTCCACAATATTTTGGGCCTTGCAACTGTACAGAAGTTGTTGACATCGTTAAATCAGAGCTCTTATTTCACGTCTGCTGTTTTTTCTCCATTTGAAATGGTTTTCAGTGTGCCAGGAGAAGTAAAATTAAAGCCTTTCCCCTTGAAACAGAGTTTGGGATTTAATGGTAACTGGCTATAATAGAAGGGTAATGTTACTGAATAAGCAATAGCAGCAGGAGTCTCTCTCTTTGTTCGTTAGAAAACAGGAATGTATGTCTACTGAACGAGTCAAACATACGAACTAGTCTTTTTGGCTGGATGTTTGTACCTTTTTCACTTTTCAAGATAGTAAAACTGTTACGCAGGGTTTCTTCCAAGTAAGTGTAGGTTACGTGGGTGACTGCTGGTTTTGGTCTTTCAATGCCTCCTGCAAGCAAAGCCAGCTTTAAAAGTCAGTCTTTTCGAAAACATGCAGTCTTTGGAAAGTAGGCCGCACCTCTGCGGTTGGGACGTCTACTAGATGGTCATAGTATGATTCTGACGCCCTTTAAACTTGATAGATAAAAAAGCAAGAATTAATTGTATGTAAGTTGTAACGCACGTTGATACTTAACGTTCGTTGTAGTTTTTTGCATGTAAACAGGCATGACCCTTTGTTGGTTGTTTCAGGCTGTAAATCCAAAGAAAATATAGGCAGGTCCTTGTGGCAATGTTTTTAAGTGCCTGCACTTCCAGATGAGTAGAGATTTTGGATTTCCTTGTTTAAGGAAGCTTCAGCCTTCCACAGCACCAGATACTGTAGTGGTTTAAAAACTTACTATCTTCAGATTTGCTTTCTGAAAACTGCTTGATATGGAAAGTCATCAGAATTATTGTGTAAAGTTATTTTGCTAGTATTTTCTCATATTTCCCTATTATTTTACTGTCTGTAGTCCTGTGTTCTCTACAAACTGTATACATTAGAATATAAACATAGTACTTAAATTAGAAATTGTTTTCTCATGAGAGTTTCAAGTATTTGTATTACAATACATCAGATATGATAAACTGTTTATTTTGTTGCCATGATATAACTGTTTATAAAGTTGTGATTTGAGAGAGGTCTTAAAAGGTCATTGATTTCTTTTTGTTAAAGAGTAACTGAATTATTGATAGAGAAATGATAAAATCATGCTTCCCATTCTGATTTTTTTTTTATTGAATGCTGAGGGGTTTTTGCAGTAAGTGCAGGCATGATGCATGTTTCAGAATTTAAATTCAGAAATGGTATTAACCACTTCATAGTGTTACATAAAAGAGAATTCATTTGGTGAAATTCACTTTGTTGTTTTGGGCAACTAGAAAGCTAGTAGTCACACCTCAACCCCTTTTGGGGCAAAGTTGAGTGATTTGTACCTTTGGCATGAGGGGGGATCTGTATTCTTTATTAAATTTAAATGGAAAATGGAGACGTATTTATATTGTGAGCTCTCCTTTTTAGGGGTCTCAGAGGTTCTAACCTTTAATCTCAACACATGGGAATTAATAATAGTCTCACTTTGGGAGGCATTTGATCCTTTATTTTTCTGAGAGTTTGTTGTGTTTTTGTGGGTTTTTTTAAAGAAAGATCTTTTATCTTATCTTAGAGGAAACATTGCCTCTAATCATTGCTTCAGATTCTAAAAGCTACCCAAGCTTCCATGGTAACAACCTTATTTTGTTGGACACCTTTGCGGTTTTTATCTTACCAGAGGTGTATGTCTCTGTGCACCAAAAAACAGTTCAGGCAAATCTGCAAAGTTCTGTCATATTTAAGCAGGACGAAGATCCTACTCAATAAAAACGTCTGCATCAGTACCTTTTCTATTAATACGGTGATAACTGCAGGTTATGTTTGAATTTATAATGGGACCTACCTGAAGGATTTAGCAGGTCTTCTCCAAATTCTTATGTATGATGCATGAGCCAACAATCTAAATCAGAACTTCAAAGTATGACAGAGTCTAAAGTCCCAACACTACTCTTAAGCTACAAAGCGTAAGAGGAATTGCTACAGCTATTAATCCTAACCTTTGCTATTCTGGGTCTCTTACTGACTTTAAAATATCTTACCCTTTCATAGTTTCAGCACTTCATTTCATCCTTGTATTTTAACATTTGAACATTTACATTACATCCTTGTCTTCAGATACTTCTATTTGTCTCTGGCTGGGTTACTAAATTTGGGGTTTTGTACTACTCTAAGTAGTTTCCTCTCTAAAATGGTTAAAAAAAAATCTGATGGGACATCTTTGCAGTCTTAGCAACTTGTAGCTTGTTCTCTCCTGAACTTATCTGTGAACGCACATTGCAGCTGTGTCTGTATCTGGAAAACAGGAGAAATGAGAGTCCTTCTGTGCATCTACCCAAATCCAATTGTTTCTCAAAACTAATGGTTCCTTCCTCAAACCATGTTATCCTCAGGGGCTTGCCAGTTTGCACACAGTAACTTTCTGCAGTCGTCATTCCGCCTGCCTAGGAATACTGCAACACTCTCCCAGTGTACCTCAAATGAGCTGCTTGTCAGACTAAAAGATCAAGCGGTGCCTACCCCTGTAAGACTTGGGAAGTTTTCAGAGGACCGGTATTACTGAGGTTCAAACAAGTTATTTCAGTTTCATAAGAATATCTAATGGCTATTACAGGGGTTTGTCCATACTATTTTATAAGACTTCTGAGTCTGATAATATTTTAGCAGCACTATATTCCATTCTCAATCTAATTGCTGCCTTGAAGTACATTAATTTCCAATGTAAGCCTGCAAACATTATTTGCTCAAATATATTTTAGATGATAAACAATAACTGTAAGGGTTTTGGTTTTAGCTACCTTTATGTATTTTTATCCTACTGGTGGCCAAAGATTCTGAATTTGTTCCAGTGTTTTTCTTGGTCAGGAATGGTTATGTCACTTCTCTATGTCTTACTGTCACAAGCTGTAAAATGGTGATAATCCCATTTACTTTGTTTATAAAATCCTTTGGAGCTTGCTGTTAAAAGATAGTGGGATTTTTTTATCATGAAGCCCATTTCACTTCCACTGTAGTTAGTAATTTTGAAGAGTGAACAGACTTAATCTGCTTACATTTGACATATGGAAACATTATTCAAGTTTAATTGCCCGTGTATTTCTTAAGTGACTAAGCATCCGTTTGTTGCATACCCTTCATCCCTTGGCTTCCTTCTCCTTCTTGGTCTTCTGCCTCTGCTACTGTTGTGTTCTGATTCCAAAATGTTTTTCCTTCGGTCTCCGTTTCACCACTGTGACATTATATTTGCACTGTAGCTTTAGGTCACGTTACATTACTGAGGGCTTCCTGTAGGAACAGCTTAGCACAGCGTACTTCCAGGCAAGCTCGATACTCATATTAAATGACCAAAGGAAAAATCTTAGACAAAGTACTTGAATAAAATTCACTTTTATGGTATCTTAGAAGTGAAAAAGCGCATATTGGAGAAAGAAGTATGTTAATGATCGCAATAAATCTTTAGTCATCCGTATTTTAGTGGTGTTATCCCATGCAAGTACAGTGGAGATTTTCTAGTGGGTCTTATTAAGACTGAATGTTTTGGTAACCTTTCTATTTAAATGAAGATAATTGCAACAATTTGTGGCGTTTTGCTTAAATTTATTATAAGAATGCATAAAATGGTGTAATACAGCGGCTTGTTTACCTGGAAATCCCTTCTTGGGTCAATCTGTGTATTCAAAATACTTAGTAAAGCTTCTGAAAGCACTGCTTAGCAATGTTGCAAAGTAAGTCTGAAGTTGTTTAGCAATAGACTAAAAGTATTCATTTCAATACTTTGGTTTTTTTAATCTCTCAAAACAGTAGTTTGGGAACTTAATGGTGTTTTACAAAGGAAGCCTAAATGAAAAGGAAAGAAGGAATAAAATGTTGAAAGTGCACAAGCCATGAAATCAAACCACCTAAAACACAACACTATGTAAAAACTCAGCCTGTTGATTTCACCATTCTTTACCAAACATAGCAAATCACTAAGGTACAACTTCTGACCATACTTCACCAAACAAAATAGCCAAAGCAGTATTTTTACAGAAATCCACATATCTTAGGATTGGTTTTTACAGGAAATTAGTTATATATTGACTCATTGCAGATGAAATACCGTTGTGTCTTGCAGGTAATAGTTTACCTGAGTAAGAGAACTTTGAGATAGAAAGCTATGATTTTGTTTTTATCATCATCGTATATCTTCAAAGAAAACAAAACTTAGATGTTTATATATGCTGTCTGTAATACGCCAAAGAAAATGTTTGGAGATCCTTCACAGTTAAATGTTGTGTGAACAGTGTGCTTGTGCTGATTATATGACACATCTGCTAGCAGTAGATTGGGGCATGTGGGAGATGCCTATTGAAACCTTCACTTCCAGCAGGCGGGCAGAAACCGTACAGTTCAGTAGTTAATATGTGTCCTTACAAGATTTTATGATGTTGCTTACAGCTTTTATACGCCTTTTAAAAAAGTCAATCCCTATATTAAACTATTTAATCCTTTGTTCTGCTCCATTCTGAAGAATAAATTATTATACAGCATACCTATATTACTGAAGAAAATAGAGTACTTTCTTTTTACTTTTTTTTTTTTTTAATGCATCACAGAATAGCCCAGGGGAAAGTGGAAAGTAATTGCGTGAAGAATAAATAATGACTTGCCAGTCATCTGTAATCACTTCTTACCACCAGCCTAGTCTTATAAGAAAGGACTGTTCAGTTCAAGGAAGATGTTAGAATTTCTTTCAAGTTTTATTGAAATTGTTCTTTAAAACAAAATTATTAACTACTCTTTATCAAATTTTTTGCCACTTTAGAGAAAGAATATATTATTAAAATCTGGAGTGGAATATTAAAAATGCTTCTTTTCTTTGAACTCGGACATTAAAAAAAATAAATCTTCAAGAGACTGAACTCCTTTCTAGGGAAACAGAGATCTATTTAAGTAACCGCTTACTATGATAGACATTCATATCAAAGGTATTACTGAAACTGCTTTATCAACATTGTCTCTGAAGTGGTAATTTCTGACTATCTAGAAGCTTTCAAATAACTCCTAACTGAATATTTTGAAGTTTTGAGAAAGTCTAATTAGTCCCTGAAATGGGCAGCATGATCCTGATCCTATATAGCATAAAAATCTAGCAAACTGTATGTTGTAGAAATGAATGGGGCTCAAGGACTGGTATTTGTATCTTTTTAAAAGCTGTTGGTACCATTTAAAATGTTGTAAATTCAGTTAATCGAATAAGACAGGACCAAGCTGAAAGTTTAGTTATATTCTTCTTTTCTAAAATCTGATCATGTGGAGGGTTTATCAGGGACACCGTTTGATCTATTGTGTTTAAGAATTTCTGTCAATAGAAATAAAAATTTATGACATAAACTTGAGCTTCTATTTTTACATTTAATGTTTTTATACTGAAACAATATTAAGAAATACACTACTACCTTACTTCAGTATGTAATATACTGTATCTTATTTATAGTAGTAAGAAGGGTTTAAATCAGAAATAAGCAGACCTGTTAGTAGTAGAGAATAAATAAAGCTGTATTTCTAGAGGTGGGGGTTGCCGGGTAAAAGTTTGGGTGTTTATTTGATCTTCTGTGGTTTAAGAACAACACTGCAATAGGATCTTATGCATGAAAATGCATGTGGTGATAGCTGTCTCGTATTGATATAGTTGTTTTCAAGATGAACATGTTCCAGATGTGAATCTTCATTTTCCTCCTCTTCACTGTGGTCATGATCATCATCATTGATGTGAGTCCTGCAGATGCGTTCTGGAGGGACTGTCCTGTGACATTGTGGAAGGAATTACGTTAATTACTCAAAATAACTCATAACTTCATAATATATATCAGAGATACACATCAGAGAAACAGAGATGCTGTTTCTTTAGAAATTTGAAAATGTTACCTTAATCACTACATTAATTTTCCTCAATAATGTATTTACTGAGGACTTTTGTAAGTCATTGCTTTTAAAATTCTCTCCTTGCATTGTTTTCCTATTTTTGTCATAGACTTAATTTTTCCTGAGGAAGGTATTGCCACATGTTGCTGAATGAAAACTGTCTGTCTAACACACTTAAGATCCTCTCTCTTGTTCCTTTGCTTTCTGAACAGCCCAGAGGAGCTAGGGAGCATGCTAACATCACAGTGGGGCTGCCTGAAGCCTGCTGAGAGGTGACTTTGCAGTGGCCAGCAGCAGCTGACAACTCCTTCCACTTGTTCTGTGAGCGGTTTGGGCTCTGGACCAGGAGCAGAAGCAGCTGGTACTTTGCTGTACCCAGCAGGTTATAGATGCCCCAGCAGACACGTGGCCCAAGCAGTATTACAAATTAATATCCTGGAGACAACTCATGCGCAGCATCTCTGTGAGCTTTTTTAAGGACTACAGGGAAGGCTGAAACCTCGCTTTTCACTTATCACATGCAGAAATACTGCAGTAGAAAGCTCAGGATTTAGCTCCTCCTTCAGATTTTTTTTTTATTTTTAATTTACTTAAAAGGTTCTTAAAGCATGTCTTGTGACATTTATTTTAATGCCGTTAACGTAACAAAGGGCTCGGAAATTACCTGATTTTATTATTGTTCAGTCTTAGAAAACGTAATTTTCTCATTTCATCAATTCCAAATGGTACAGACTTTAATTCATTGTGATCCAAAAATAACTCTCTGAGAGAGCGGTACGCTCCAAAAAATGATACTGGATCTATTCCATCATCAGTAAGTTTGTTAAAGGACAGGTAGAGATACTCCAGCCCTGGCTTCATGTGACCAAAGACATATCCTGGAATTCTTTCAATCTGATTTCCTATAAGTATCAGATGTAGTAAAGATTTTGGCAGATAGGAGGGAACATGATATAACTTATTATAAGAGAGATCAATCGATTCCAAGTTCCTGCATTAAAGGAAAAAAAAAAATAGGATGAAAACATTATAGCATATTGTGTTGTTTAATGCCACGTTCTGTACAAAATAAAACTTAATAGGATTACAGGGAAACTAAATTTCACAGGGAAATTTGTTTCTGTTTATGGAACAGAATGTATTTTATGGGACATGGTCATGCATAATTACTTTGGGAATAGAAAGAATTGAAGTCATTAATTTTCAATCAAGCACAACGATTGTGTTGATGGGAAGAAATCTGCAGTAGTGAGTACAGAGAGAAGGCTGAATAGGAGAAACCCAAGGGATTAATTTGTGATTGGTAAGTGTTGCTGAATTGCAATAACAAGTTAACTGGAAAACACATAATAAGCTTGGGACTTCAGAGATTATCCCATTGACATGGATTTTTGTTCTAAAGCCCATTGGAAATTGAGTTGTTCTGTGGACCACTCCTTTAGAATCATTCCAATGTGCCTCACATCCAGGGATGAGAGAAGCTGTTAGTGACTGTGGGTGTTTTCAGATTAAGCAGTTTACAAATCCAGGAATCGGCTGCTAGGACTGCAGCTGCCAGGTTATGGCAAGGTATCCTGCGTAGCTCAGGAAATATTTTACCAGAAGGATCAAAAGCAGTATCTTCTTTTGCTGCTTTCATTCTCTTTGCTTGCTCTGCTTATATTCTACCCTTACACAATGCAGCTACACAGTCTTCCCTTCATCTTATTTATTTTTATAATGTTTAATCTAATGGGAGATAAGGCTAGGACAATATTGAATTATTTTAAAATTACCTGTGAGATAATTGTCTGTTAATACCAAATTATCGTATAATTGTATGAAGTATTATTGATAATTGATGTTCATTTTTTTGATTGGATTATCAGAAAAAATGTTTAGACTTTTATGTTAATGTGGTCCAGATCTGAAGTGTAAGATCTTTTTGTTTAAAAGCCAACTCTGAATACTTCCTAGCTTATACAATTTAAGCAAAGGAAATTAAGACAAATTTGCTATGGAAAACAAGCAGATCAAAAGATAATTACGATTTCAAGTTAAAAGTAGTGAAGTGCAAATATTTCATTATCTGACTCGCTAATAACAGAGAAAAATAAAACAATACTATTTAAAATGACTTGTACTTACTCTTGGTTTATCCAAGCCAAAGGTGCTATTCTGTGCTCTTCTAATTTGTTATGCTTTAGCACAATGACATTTATGTTTCTTGTATGGTTAAAGCAGATTTCTGACACTTCTTCAATTTGATTATGTTCAAGGTATAACTCCTGTAAGTGCATTTGGAAAGAAAATTTGTGAAAGCAAAATATGCTGTTCTTTGGCATTGCAAATTCAAAGTGTAGCTATTACGTGTCCTCCATATTACCTGATATATCTGTTAATTTATGAATCTGAGAGTATGTTTGTAGCTGTAGTGTGACTTTCAGAAACACGGTTTTTCAAAGCAATTGTTTTCTTTTCTCATTTGTGAGAAATTCAGATTGCTTTGAAAGATCAAATATAAAAATAATTGTATTAGTATTCTGGCCTGAAGTTGTATGGTGTAAGAGTATATAATGTGAGAGTGACGAGGTGACAAGACATTATTTTTTTTTTTTTTTGTCTGGAGAAGCTATTAGTGAGAAAAATACTGAAGAGTCTTACTTTCTTAATGTTTTTCCTGGGCTTTTGTGAGCTTTGAAACTTTCAAATTTTTAGGAATATAAAAATGTTAACATTGTACAAAATTTGATGTTGTGAATCTGCAAATACCAAAACGCTGTGTTTTCTACAGAGTAAGTTTCTGATAATGGCTTGTAATGTAGGATAAATATGACATGAAATAACAATAGGGCAAAGACTAAAGTATTTGCAGTACCCAAAACAGAATTCGGGGCTTGTCGAGGAAGGTTTTGGGAAAAGAGAAAAGCAGCCTCATAGCCTGAAAATCATTGTGAATTTATTAGGTGTAGGATTAATATTAAAATTTCCCAAAGCATATGAAGTGTAGTAAAATTTGCCAGGTGTTCACTGTTTCATCAAGGAGGGATGAAGTGAAAACGAAAAATGTAACATATGGGTGAATGGGTAGTGGAGAACATCAGGCTAAAGTAAAGTTGCAGGCAGTAGCTGCAGAATAAGCTGTTACAGAAAAGGTACTGTTGGTTTTGCTACATTTCATTTGCTTTTTCTTGATCCCATGGAAAGACAGAATCAAGAGAGATGGTGAAATTAATAGGTAGCAAGAATTATTTTTTAAGTAAAGACTGAGGTAAGCAGAGAATGAAACTAGACAGATTTAGAAGGAGGAAAAGGATACCTTCCTGATAGCATCACTAAAAATACCAAACCAAACTACTGCAACAAATTACATTCAAGTACTGAGCAGGGAAGTGGGATGGGAAACTACCAAAAGAAAAAGATTAAAAATCGAGCAATGAGTAAACTGTTCAGGGAAGAGGAACAGACGTCCTGTTCAAACGCTGCCCCCCACCCCAAATGAGGCACAATTCAGCAAAGGTTTGGAAATCCAGGGAAGTTGAAACCAGCCAAAAAAAGGAAGAGGATGGTTAGATATAGGCACCTCTCTCTTTCAGACTAGACAATCTTGGTTCCTTTAGTTTTTCTTTATAAAACAGGTTTTCTAGATCTTTCATTTTTCTTGTTCCTGCTTTTTGAACTTTACTTTGGTGGTAACTCAGCGTTCACAACGTCTTTGCACTAAGATTTCTGTATTAGGACTGTTATGTGCATGGTGTATAACTGAACAGGCAGAAGTTGCAGCCTGTAGTATTTTGTGAGACTGTACTAGATAAATTCAGACTTAAAAGATAGCATTTTGGAAGGAGTTGATATATCAGTAGATTTCTAGAAATTATAATTTAGGAATAAGAATTATTAGTGTTTTTGGAAAAAAAATTCTATAAAATTAAAATCTATTTCTACCTGATGATAGTGAGGCAGTAGGAATGTCAGGAAATGTCAGGAAAAATGAAGATTTCTTGGTTAGTTTTTGTTTGTTGGTTTTTTGTTGTGGGTTTTTGGTTTTGTGTTTTACTTCTTGTTGTTTTGTTTTTACCTCAAGAGTGGCAGGAAGACCTTGTGGGATAATTCTAAATTTATTTCTTCCCAGTCGCAAATAAGAGAGACTTTTCAAAGGATAAAAGGCCAAAGGACTGACGTTTGCTTCACTAAGTTTATTTCCTTCTAATTCCAGGGTGACCAAGTTCTTTAAATCTGGGGAGAAAAAGCTGTCATTAACTAACAGAAATTCCATCTGGTATCTCGTTAAAATGCATGTTTAAAATTTAGCAGTCTTAAACATTATTCAGATCAGTTCATGGCAATGAAGAAATATAGTGATTTTCATTTATTATTTCATAATCGTGGAATTGTATTGTTTATTAGTTTGTAGAACTTTCAGAGGTTGCCTAGAGCTTTGTGTATAGCTTTCTCTTCCACTTGGAAGGAAAAGGCGGCGGCTGTACAACTCGTGGCTACTGCTGCCATTTAGGCCTTATAACTTCACGGTTATCTGCAGGTGATGTCTGGAATGCTGTGTGGGTGCTGAACTTTGTGCTGTTTCCCAAGGATCTCTGTGGGTCTCCAGCCGCTTCTGTGAAAACGTTCCTTTTCCTTTGGGCATGTACCTTCCCCTCCCTGCCTTACTCCTTTCAACCACCTACTGTGCCGTGGTGAGAACCCTTCGCAGGTTGTACTGTTCCTCCTCCTCAGCTCTCCAAATGCAGGTCACAGAGGAAACCAGTGTTGATCAATATATGTAAGCAGAAAATGCTATTTCACAATACTAAGTTCTTCATCATAAATAATCCAAATAACTTTTTTATTTTTAACAGAAGTTTTGAATCGTTTCTCCTAGAAGTGTTGTTTGATAATTTTAAACTAAAAGGCTCTTGCAGCCCTTGGCCTAAGTTTTCTTTGTCTTAGCTCAAGCATTTCTATCTCTCCATAGTGAGTTGGATCACTAAACTGATCCAGTTTCAGTGGACCCTCTTGGCAGGAGAGGAAAGGTTCAGACAGTCAGTCAGTCAGTCATACGACACGGATGGTGCCCTTCCTTCCCCTGCCCCTTTTTTTTGTATCAGCCCACATTTAGCTTGGCTTAAAGGATCATGGGTAACTCAAATTATATTCGGCTTTATTTTTCAGGCACATCAAATTATCTTCATTTTCATTACATTTAGAAAATAATGAATTATAGTTTCACCTCACATAAAGCAATCAAGTTATGGATCAGGATAGTAGGTATCTTCAACATCCGTCTCTACTTAGTAACCTTAAATGTAAGCTTCTTTGGGAGAGTAGCAGTTGCGTAACATGGGAAAATGTAATTTTAAAAAACTTTGTCAGGCAAATCTTTCAGCTTTTGTTGCCTTTTGAAAACATGAGGCTTAAAAGCTAGCAGTTAGGTTTCTGGTTATATCAAACCACATGCATTTGGTTCAACATTCTACTTTTCAAATTTATTTTAATCTTTTCATATGATCAAGATTAGTTTCCAAATACCTTGTAAGACATCTTCATCAATGGCATGAAGGTGGTTGTCATTTATTTTTATTTCTTCCAAAGCTGATGGCAGTTCAGAGGGAATATGTACCAGCATATTTCCATCCAAATACAAACGTTTTAACTTTTTCAGGATCTTAACCAAAGGGATGAAGAAAAGAACTTAGATTATGCTTAAGCATGCAGTGTGATCATAGTTAATGTTTTCTTAAACATGCTTTTTGAAGATTTTTAGCAGCAGTGCGCTAGCATCCAATGTTTTGAATAATTTTTTCCCCTCCTATCTGGTTTCTAATCAATTGGTTTCTTTATGATAAATATTAATAAAGTTGGCAGGTAATGTAATGTGTTCAATCAAGCTCTTCCAGTTACACATCAGCTTTCCACAGTTATCCTGCAGATCTCCAGTCATAACTAGTTGTAGTACTGCTGCTGGCTTTGAGTCGTGTAGGTAATACCTTACTACACTACTGCAGTATTTAGGAGTTCAAAGCACATACATTTGTGGATTATGCGTTTATACTCTTCATTTGTGAGCAAATTGAGGGTTTTCTGTAGGTCAGCAAATTTACTTAAGCATAATGACAGCAACTTTTTCAGTGACCTAGGATTTTTACAACTTCAGCCAGCTTAAAAAATTGGTATGAAAAACTGCCATAGCTTGATTTTGATAAACGCACATGCAGTAGTAAGCATTTCTTAAAAAGATGGAATTTTTTTAGCAGTGGATCTGCTGAAGCCTGCTTTCCTGTAGTTTTGTCTTAACTGCCTGGCATGATGTAAGCCTCACAAAATTTTATTTCATGACTGAGGCACCTTCCTGGGTTTGTCTTTTCCATCCACTTTGATTTCATAAGAGCTGCAGGAACTGAAGTCCTTTGAAATGGGCCAAAGCTGGTTATGTTATGTTATGTGGAGGGAGGTGGTACACAGAGCCCTGCAAGAGGGCTGATTTGTGTATGGCAGGACACAAAATTAAAGGCGTAATGTGGTAATTCAATTTGTTGTTCATATGCTTTTTGTATTCATCTTACCTGAAAAAGCAAGGCCTTGATGCCTTACTTCCACACTTGAATTGCCACCTATACATGCTTGCTTGCGTGAGAAAATATTATGGGACTATTCTGTCTTCAAGCAAGGAATATGCAGATGCACTTGAATAGCCCATTACCATGTAAATTCCCTTGCAAGAAAAAGACTGAATATAGAAAGTTTCTTGGACTGTTTTATGAGAAAGCTGTTCTTTTAGTAAGCAGCTATGCTTGAAGGTTTCTCATTCAACAGTAAGCATACAGCTGATTGCATGAATTGCTACCGAGTGGATTTTTACAGCAAGACCTGGCATAGGCAGATCTTTTGGGGAATCCAAGAGCATCAGCTTTGACAGAGCTAATGTAGTGAGAAAGATGATAAATACATTTACAGATGTTGAGCCTGAGGTTGTGCTAATGGAGTATGAGCTCTTCAATTCTGAAATCTCTCAACTGCAACTGGTAAAATATCAGAAAATTCTCTTATTGTTTAACGTTTAATACTTGGTGAATGTAATTCAAAAATCTCTAGGTATTCTCAATTATCACAAGAGATTTCTTGAAATAGCCAGGTTTAACTTTTTGATATTTATACAAAGGTCACTCATACTAGGTACAAACTGTTTTAGATCCATAGACTGAAAAGAAGGAAAACCTTCCCTTTAAGCAATAACTAGTCATAGAATAGTAGAAAAGTTTGGGTTTCTTACTTTGAATGCTTGTGGACCTATGCCAGGAGAGGTAATATTATTTTTACTCAGATCGATCCATTCCAAATTAGGTATCCCATTGAATGCTTCATCTGAGATAGTAGTGATACTATTTCCTAGGACAGAATTCAAGAAAATAGTTTGAGTTATGAATTACAGTATGCATCTCAGTTGTGTAGTAATGTGCATGAAAAATATGTTACAAAAACAGTTGTATTGTGTACAATATTTTTGTAGATATATTCATAACAATATTTAAATACTAATAAGCAAATTAACATTTTTAATTTATTGTTTTAGAGGCTTAGCTATGAAATTCATTCTAATACATTTCTATGATAAAGAATGACAAAGTATATACTGTTGACTGCCTTTGAGAATGGGTAATGTTGCTGCATGAGAAAAACTGTGCAAAGTGGACCCATTGTTTACCTGTAAGGTCTAGACTTGTTAGATCTGGATCTGAGATGGGTGGTATTTGTGTAAGTTTGGCATTAATACAGCTTACTGTGGTGTCCGAGGTGGAACATCCAGCTGGCAAAGGAGGAGCTTCTATGGGTGGAACAGGAATTGGGAAATGAGATGGCATTCTGATGAAAGTACCATCATCTCCATCACTTTCGTATTGTGTTTCTTCTTCTTCTTCTGTAGCTTCCTTTCTTGAGATAAGCTGCTCTTCTCTGTGGTGGGATTTATGCTTCCGTCGATTTTTTTTGCCTTTCCTTTTTCTTTTCTTTTTATCCTTTTTATGACCATCTTTCCCTTTAAACTCTACCACTTCTGTTCTGAGTGGCTCATCTTTTTCTGTTTGAGTAGGTGATGATGACAATACATTGGCGTTGTCAAGGTCATTGGGTTCTGGAGAATCGCCAGACAATTCACTTATGTCATCCAGTGAAATAATACTTGAATCCAAAGAGGAGTCTAACAGAGGCAGTAAGAACAAAACAAAAAAAAAAGTTGTCTAAGAGGATATGAAACTGAAGTTTTAGTAAACATTATTCCCTTCATATAAATACGGTAACTATAGAAGAATAGTATTCCCCTTAGAATATGATTTGAAAGAATGAAAATATGGTCTTACATTGCTGCTTTTGATGGAAGAGACATACTTTGACTGAGAAATGATTGAGCCAGCCATGCAGAACAGGTTGTAGAAAGGTACAATTCATTGCAGCTCCAGAAAAATGGGGGAGGAAGGAATTAATATTGCTTTCATTATCTTCCTTTTTGAACTACTGTATTAATTATTTTTTTCTGTTGATGGGGGTGTATAAAGAGGAAGAAGAATATGTGTGGGAGTGGGAGGAGGGTAACTTGAATAAAATTCACAAAGGTTAAGACTTGTTCTCCTGTGCAAGGGACTGTCAGGTCTAGAAGTGGCTGCAGGTGGGGAGCTCACCAGGGAAGTGTTAACTCCATCACCAAAATGCAGTCGTTCCTGGTATAGCAGGACAATTCAAATACAAGTTTGTTTCAATCAACATGACTTCTAGTTCTACAGTTAATTTCTGTGATGTCTCTGCTCAGTGTATTTCTGTTTGTCACATATGCACACACACACAAGGCTTAGTAATATTTTTCCGGTGAGAGGGGGTTACGTTTAGTACTTTGCAGACTTAGGGTATTGGAAGTGGCAGAAGGAAATTACATTTGATCTTTATCGCCTCCATTCTCTTACTGAAGATACTGGTTTTGTTTACATTTTTATGAAGAAGCAAGATTGTAGTTCTGTTGTTCCTCTTGTGAGTTGACTTTCTTCTTTTGATTTATATCAAATAGCTGCATATGGTTTTACACTCCTAATAAAGATTTACCAGTCTGTAAAGTGTGTGATGTTTGTATGTATGTCTAATACATTAATAATGGATAGCAATCATTGATCCTCTGTGAATGGAATTGGGATATAAAATGTGACCAGGTGTTCTTTCATTGTACGTTTATCAGAAATTTTATAAGAGGAAGAGGGAAGAAGCAGAGAGGGGAAAACAGAAGTATAACTATCTTTACTATTGCATACTTCACATCTTCTTTCCTTTAAATACTATATCAAATTCATCTAACAGCCAGTGTACTCTAAGAAACTGAAGTCAACTTGAGTAGAAATTATGAAGACCTGCTCTTACCGTGTTATTCAGGACTCGTTTTCTCTATAGAAGGATAATGTGTACCTTGTAATCCTTGATACCATTAAGCGTAGAGTTTGTTAGCTTTTGCATGAGGTAGTTTTACAATAGTAAAAATATTATGGTGTACTGTACCAGTATCAGAACAAACTGGGCAGCATTCTCCTGCAGGTATAATAGTTTTGGGACATTTCAAAGGGTGGCACATGGTTGTGTCACATAACACTTCTCCTTTTGAACAGAGACAGGTAATGCAGGGCTTGGGAGACCAGACAGCTTTATCATACATCATCATCCCGTTAGCTATGCAGTGCCCCTTCTTTCCTAAGAAAGGAAACCAGAAAATTGGAGACAAATAGCTTAGACTGAAATAAAACCAACAGTGTTTATTTAAAACTTTGGAAAGAAACACTACTATTTTGTTCTCATTTTGAAAATATGTAAAATACACCTTATTGTAAGTATCCTATTATTATTCCCTTTTTTCCATAGCTGTGTTTTCTTCAGCTTATTAGTAGTCTCCAATCCCTACTTGGTTCTTGGCCTTTCAGCTGTGAAGGCAGTCAAGGGGGAAGCAATTCACATACACCATTAATGTATATGTAGCTGTTACCTGCTTACAGCTTCACAGTGAAAACTGAGTGGAAGTTCCCTGTCCCTCTGATTGTCTGCACCTTCTTTTTCAGCAGTCATCGTAATAGTTCATTTCCCCCTCTTCCTAGCTAGCTGATGAGGACACTTACCAGCTTCGTCTTCTGGAAAAAACTCTTGAATTATTCAAGTTTAGACATATTCCTAAAATGGGAGAAATAAATCTAGATTGTGAGTTTCTGAGGGTCTTTTGCATGGCAGCTCTTGTTTCCTTTCCATCCTTAGAAATGGAAAGCAGAAATCACAGATCTCAATGAAAGCTGTGCATAGATCCAGTTGAGAAAGAAGCAAAAGTTTTTCTTTATCACAATGATATTAAAATAAATCATGCAGAACTTGAGAATATCTTTTCCCAGACCCCCTTCTGTTTCTTGTGCACTAGACCTCTTTTCTCATATCTCGGAAAGTTGTGTTAAGGCTCAGTGGAACTGTGAAGGTGACAGTATTCTCTTTATAGTGACTATTTATAGGCTTAATGGAAGTAAAGTCCACTCTCTAATGACTGGTAAGATGGCAAACATCTCCTGTTCCCTATAACTTGCTTTATCTAAAAAACCCTCTTTACTAGGAAACAAGGTAGAACAACTTGTGCTAATAAATACTCAATCTCCAAAGTTTCTGGACATGAATCTACAAAACCCTGAGATTTCCCCAGGGTACTAGTTGAAATTTTCAGAAAGAAATGTAGAGGACATTTATTTTGTAAGCTATACTCAGATATTCGGTAGGCAAGTTGTTTGGAGAGTGTAAAGACTTGGGAAGGAAACTATTCCAAGTCTCTCTTTCCTTCCAATGATGGAGTCTTATCACAGCAAAAGTTTCCCTGGGCAGTGTTTTTTCAGACTCCAGAATAAACATAGCACTTTAGCATGATGTGCTCTGTGTGTGTGTGTGTGTTTGAAGAGAATGAAAGCCAAGGTTGAGATTCTTCATCCCATGCAAATCTTTTCCTATGATTGAGCATACCTATGACTCTGGCAAGAAACCGTCTTCCCTACACATCTTCCTTTTCCTTTTTCTAATTCAAGTAAGGATGAGTTGCTGAAATACTCGTTTCAAGCTGAAGCCCCACTTCTAAGTTACTTTTTTCTTTGCTGCATATACATAACAAACATTTCCTCTTTTCCTATTCGGTTTGACTTTCAGATTAAGATTGTCTAGTACAGTGGAAATCTCAGCTGAATCTACATGCAGGAGACTTTCATTTGCAATAGATGTTCCCTCCAAAGACAAATTGTTTGCAGGTTTGTTTTCCCACAGCCCGCCCTGGTCCACCATGCCTGGTTGTTCAGTTTTAAGAAGAGTCAGGATAGTCTCTAAATGTCCTGACAAGACTACTATAAATACTTGGTTTGAAATGTCTCTGGAATTAATATTTGACTCAAAATCAGGCATTTTGCAAAGTCATTCAAGGCAGTCCTACTTTCAGCTTCATAATAAAGGCATTCCTTTGCCCTTCTATTTAAAGACCACTGGATACAAATCAGTTTTCTAGAATAAAAATTAATTATCAGCATCATCATCTTTGGATGCTTCTCTGTATTCCTTATATTATACCTTTAGTTACTCTCAGGATGCAAAGAGGGACAAATTAATTTTTTTCATAGTTGCATATTGTTTTTTCAAATGTCCAGGATATGTGTGCCTCATTTCAGCCACAGAAAGTTGTGCTCTGATCAACTCGAGCCATGTTAACTGAAGGAGGAGATGAGTTAGCCCAGGCCAAATGTTAGCTGGCTGTAAGTGCCTCGTCATTCTACCCAGGTAGCTGTAATCCAGCTGTTTGCTGGATCCTGACTTCTGGTTTTTATGTGCTTGCCAGAAAGCCACAATATTTCTTTTAAATAATCTCCAAAGGAAACACAAAAAGAACACTACACTGTCTCATGTTAAACAATAAACGTCAGCTGTTCCAGAGGAACTTATCTGGCTTGAGATGGAAATTCTTCTGTGCTTCCTTAAATTCTTTGTTTTGTTTTAGCTACTAGACTGTATCTCAGGTCATTGGAAAACTGGTCTGAATAAGCATAAAGATACAGGTTATCAGGCCTTGGCCTCTGCAGACAACTTTAACGAATTATCCTGTTTTCTCTGTATGTAACAGTTGTATGAAAAGACAGGACAAGTGTGTGCGATCAGAGGCAGAGCAGTGCCCTTTTATTGCATTGCAAACTGCTGTTTGGCACTGTTGGAGGTCACATAACCCCTGTGAGACAGAGTATCATTGTGGTGCTCCTTAAACTTTCTATCCACTGAATCACTTCAGTATGATGCTAGAAGCAGGGAGCAGTGAGGTTTAAGAGACATTAGAAATAGAGCAGCCGCATACATCCTATTCTGCACTGCGTGACGGGCTGGCTGCGCTCTGTAGAGGACAAACAACTGCATATTATGTCACGGTGAACTGTTTGATTTAATTTAAATAGTTCACGTAATTTTTATATGGAGGAAGGAGATATGTCTGATCGCTGCTAAACCTCTTTAATTGCTAATTTTTATCCAGCATGTATCTGTAAATTGTTTTTTTTTAGGCTACCGAGAGCAATATAAGTAGCTAGGAGAATGAAAATTAAGTTTTGGAGATTGCATTTTCTTCTGTTCTGAAGCATGATTAATAATAGTGTTCTATTATTTAACAGGCTCTGCTTTTTCCAAATCTGACATTGACTTGGAAAAATTTTGAACTTTAAAAGCTAGACTAAAAAATACCTTGTGGTTGAAGTCTTTGGCAGATGAGCACAGGACTTTTAACCTTTGGAAATATGGTGTAAATTCAGCATGAAGTTCCAAATAAAATGAGTTCAGCGGTTTTAGCTCAGCTTTTGGATGCAAATCTAGATAGAAAGAAACAAACGAGGCGGGGAGGCGGGGAGAACCATGCATTATTTCAGCATGACTGATGGTCTCTGACAGAGACTGGAATATCTTACATGAAGTGTATGCTATTTGTGTGGTATTTTCCTCTGTTTAATTTTAAAAATATTTTTAAATTAAAGGTTTGACAGTAGTATGTATTATGAGAATAATATTGTGGTATACACTAGAAATGTTATAGTCATGAGTTTTGCTGGTTTTTCCCATTTAAACCTCTTACTTAAAATACTTGATTTGAAATGGCTCAGCCTTTCTGAAAGTAAGGTGTCACAACAAATAGTAATTGTTAAGAAAATGTGACTACAATATGTTTTGCCATTTGAGACCTGTTAACCTAGTGGTTGTGTCTCTTGCATAACACACTAAAAGCTAAACGTTTTGCTTATAAAAATAGGTTAATAGCATTTTATGTAGAACAGTGGTAAT
Source organism: Falco rusticolus (assembly GCF_015220075.1). NCBI lineage: Eukaryota > Metazoa > Chordata > Aves > Falconiformes > Falconidae > Falco > Falco rusticolus. Next base: position 1,706,268 of record NC_051190.1, read on the forward strand.
CAGGGTATTCTTATTTCATTCATAAAATTGCATATTATGATTTTATTTGGTGTGTGATCTCTTGGTGCTGGAATGGAAGCATCTGTGTCTTTACATTTATTAACTATAGAGTAGACATGACCCTCTGTTGATTCCTCACAACATCACAGTGTCTTGTCTTCAATCTTTGAACCTCTTTCTGTGAACAGAAATGAAGTGTTATAACGTCTCAGTAGTTTTCAGTTGGTTAATAACTGGGATTTCAAAATTGAAAAATACTGATAGTTGTATGCAGAAGTTGTCTTTAGAATGGATGTCTGATTTTTAGACTTGTGAATCTTAATTTCCTGCTTTATGAGTTGTAATTTCCCATTTGTGACACTGAACATAAAATCACCAGCATCCTGAAGCACGAGTTTACTGTTCCTTTACTGCACTAAGGACCAAAGCGACACTTAACCACTATCAGTTCTCAATCCCCGTCTAATCTGGTGTTCTTTGAGGAGACTGTAGAGGCACCTGTTACTAATTACCAAGGCAGGTTTCAGTAAATATCAATGACATTATGCTTTTTGTTTGTTTCTTAAAACAGTTAATCCTCTTCCCTACCTCTCCTTCAAAACCCATCAAATATCTATTAATGCAGCAACGTCAAAAACTCTAGATCACCAAAAAGGCAAGTTTTATATAAATCATACTATTGAACTTCTTTTAAAGAAATTTGGGTTCTCAATATAGATGGAGCATAGGAGTGATCTTGTGTTGAATGGGTGGGTTTTTCTCTCTCAGCTTACTTTTCCATCATAAAGGTCTTGTTTGTATAAGTTTCATACTGCAAAACTATTACCATGTGTTACTAATTTATTTACAAAATAAAGAATTATTCTGAAATATTCCGTGTAGACAGAGTTTGAATGCTGTTTTTCAAAAATGCAACCAAAAAAAATAATCCATTCTACGGAACACTGCTGTTATTGGTGTTAGGACCTCAGTGAATGTTAATTGACTTAGGAGATATATTAGGCAAGAAATTCTTCAAAATGGCCTTCAAACTTAATACACATTTGAAGTTATGAAAATATCCCAACTAAATTTTTATTAAGATAAAATGAGAACACAGAAAATATTAGTTACCTGGCAAAGCAGGATCTTCTATAAGGCTTAAGCATAGACAATTAAAAAGCTTCATATGCTAACCACAAAATTAGTATAAAATGCAAGAAAAGTAGGTTAGCAAAAAGGTGAGTTTTATTTCAATATGTGTTGCAAGTAGAGCTAAAATAAAGGTTTCATGAGTTTATAGGTTTCATTTGAAATCAAGAGAAAGATCAGCCCACTCTAAGTAGTAGAGGGACTTTTTTCTTACCTGGTAGGACACTGTAACTAGACTCATGTTCACCCAAACCGATGAGAGAGTCAAACACTCCCATAACACCGTCATCCACATTAAGAAGAGGTATGCTGGGTGCTACAGCAACAGGAGCTGGAGGCTTCATCCTTGGCTGTCTCGGGGACCTGTGCCCTGCTGAGGAGCTCCTTCTCGGTCCTCTGTAGTGCATCCTTCTCCTTTGCCTCCTGACAAGTGCACTCGTTTCATTTTGAGAAAAATCAATGCACAGAGAGACAAGCAGGAAATAATAGACTAATGATATAGCCTGCATGTTTTTGTGTGTCTCGGAAGGTATCCTGGAATGGGAAAAAAAAGGAAAATTAGATACCTAGAGAACTTTTAAGATTGTCAGTCATGTGGTGCACTTTTGAAAGCAAGTGGACCAGTACCTTGTAGGTCAATATAACCAAGCTTCCTCTTGCAAAAAAATTATTGTATTTGAGCTAAACGAAGCAATTGTAGTTTAGTGGTTCTTCGCCCTTCCAGGCAATAGTCAAATTCAAATAAGTGCTAGCTTTGTATTTGGGGTTACATTTGAAAAGGTAGGTTAGATTTTCAGTGCCGCCAGGCATTTGCAGTTTAGTAATTTTACTGCTTCCAGCAAGGGAGCTTTTGAGAGCTATAAATTGTTTCTTGATTGCTAATATTTCTTCCAGGTTGTGTAACTTCTGAACATGGGAATGGCAAAGTAACAGAAAAATGCCCAGTTAATTTCAGAAATGATGCTCCAATTGCTTTTTGTTTGTCATTTCTGTGCAAGGTATTTTTCATCATAGATGAGATGTTGCATTAGTTCCCATTTCTAGCCATCCTCCTCTTTAACGGAATCTTTTTGGTTCTGCAGTAGAGGAGACCTTTTGGAAGTTTAACCACAATACTGCTTCTTGCGACATCCTGCATCTGCTTTTCTAGTTTTTGTTAAGCATAGATTTTCTAAAAAGGTTGATTTGTAATGTGTTGTATTTTGCATTTACTTTCTGCAAAATTAACAATGACTATATATCTTGAGCCTTCCTATGCTTCTGACAGAAAAATTACGTTTACTGTCACCAATAGGTGGCATTCCAAAACAGAGCAGGCAAGGTTCAGGAGTACGCATGGAAAGCATATCCAGCAGTGGCTCTATCAGTGTAGTAATAAGGCTATGCATGTCCAAAGGTACTAACCATTTGTCGTAGCTCTGTTGCGTAATTCTTTCAAAAAGGAAATGCTCTTCTCCTGTGGCCTGTTTTAACTGAGCCAGTAGTTAGAAGCCACTAGTATTCTTGTGATGTTGAGAATTAGTGAAGAACTTGAGAATTAGAGCGCTTGGTCTTTGTGCCCAAGACAAGGCTCAGAGCATGTCCATGGGTTTTCTCTAAGGACCCCCCCTTGAAGGGATTAAAAAGTACTTTTTCTTAATGTTGACCATTTTGGCTTTATATGTAGTCTTTCACTTTGGAGTTAGTCTTGTTATAGTTATCATGTTGTTTTATTTCAGGAACTTGAGCTGTGTTTCTGCTTGAATCGGATTTTTTTTGAAAAAAGTTTGTGCATTGTGGTATTTTCTGATTTATATAATAGGTCAAGTTTTTGGTACAAGTTGCTTAGCTTTTCTTTAAGATAAGGCATGTTTATCATGCTTTCCACAGCTTAATTCTCATATTTTTTTATTCTAATATTTTTAAATGGCAGTAAATATGCTTGAAACACTTTTACTTCTTTCTAATATTGTAGTTTCTGGGTTCAACTATTTAAATTTTAAAATACTATAGGAAATACATGTATTAATTTGCAGAATTTTGTTAAGCTAAGGTAATGTTTTTATTTCCATATAAGGGGAGTTTGAGATGCAAGTGTCTCACACAAATCCTTGTAGCGTCTCATGTAACAGCAGAGTTCTGAAATTAATCCAGATTTTAGTTTACTGCTTTCTACTCATTAGAAATCAGTTATTCCAAAATGCTACACAGACTCTATGCTGGCCTTTTATTGTCAGAAGTTACTGTTGGTGAACATACCAAATAGAGACAGAAGCTTGCACTCTTTGTGCATTGTACATACAGACAGCATTGATGATGTCTGTTCTTTTTCAGAAAGTGCTTGTTTCTTAGTACTTCAGCTTGCAGGACAAATGACCTAATGTTTTTGGTTTCTAAGTTACTTGCATGGTAATGACTGGCTCTGAAATTACACAGTACACTTCTGTTCTGCAGGTTTGAATGAAACACACAAAGAGCCCTTAGGGAAAACTGAATATACAAAGAAAAGTCTTGAACATATGTATTCATTCTCTTGAGTTAGTGACATCTTAATTATGGTCACATTTTTTTAGTATGCTTTATAATAATGCTATAGCTATGTAGTTACAATGCTGCTACATTACATTTGGGCTTTTTGTAACATTTAACCATTTCTTCCTGTGACCAGAGGCATATAATGGCAAGACTGAAATACTTTTCCATTCTCTATGAATGTATTTTTGAAAGTCAGGAACAATACAGGGTGAATGACATAACATGTACCATACAGGTGACGTCTCAGGGTTTTGCTGTTAACTGCAATATAGAGAAAACCGTATAGTAAATCAAAATTGTTTTAAAGTGAAACTTGTTTTCATAAAATACTTTACAGTTAAAAATTAAAACAAACAAACAAACAAACAAAAAAACACAACAGGAAACACACACACACACAAATACTAAATCTTTATAAGCTAATCCTGTTCATATATATGAGTTCATATGCTACATTTTCACACCAAGTTAACTCTTCAGTACTGAAAGCTTAATACTGCTACTTTCAACCAAATGATGTTCCTTGCATGCAAAATACAGAACTGCATTTCTAAGCTTCTTTCCTTGGCTTATTTAATAAGTGCTGTCCCACATTTTAAGGCCCAAACTGTGAATGTCATTCAAGAAAAAGACCTTAAATGCATTGGGCCTTTACTGCCCATGACTGGAATCCTCAAATTATCTGTCAGGAAGTTATATCTAGTATAGTGCCAGCCAACATTTAATTTGGGGAAAATTTAACTTATTCTACTTATACAAGTTTTTAAATAAATTATTACATATCAAAATAAAATTATAGCTAATGTAATGAAATCATTATGTCTTTGTGTGGCCACATACTCTCAACATGGCTGTATTGCGATACCTTTTGTAAGTTTACCTGTAAATGTTTAGATCATGCATAGTATGTGTAAGCATCTTTATTACCTTTACTTCTATCACGTATAGTGTTCAGTAGCTTACAGCTTTCAAAACGTTTATTTTCAGTAACTTCAGTATCTGTCATTTTGTTATTATGTTAATGGAAATAGTTAATTTTTAAAGTAGTGACCCTTTAGAAATACCAGACTATCTGAATTTATTAAGTAATGTATCTTTATCTGTTCAGTCTTAATACAAACATGTTGCTAAGATGTCAAGGTTATTTCTCATGATACACAGGGGTTAAAGTGATTTGCCAATATTTTTCACATACTCTTCTTTAAATTTATTGCACAGAAATGAGTTACTTTTAGCCATACCAGCAAAACAAATGCACTTTCAGTTAAGTTTAAGCTTGAAGTGTGTGGCAAACATTCATACCAAACAAAAAGCAAATCAACTGGTATTGCATACTTTTATCTAGAAAAACATTCATGTTCAGTATTGTTAAATATAGCTAATATTATTTCATATACATTTGCAAAGTTAACATGTAGTTTAAGCCATTCAACACCATGCTTTAAGCAGTAATTTAAAATTTAAAACATTTTACCTTGTAATCTAACCTAACAGCAGATTCTGCTTGGTGTCATTTAGTCTCCAGTTGCAAATGAAACAAAATCACAGTGATATCTTTAAAACAAACAGAGAAACAGTAGGGATTGTTAAAACATGTTAGATGATTCCTTAGTTAAGTCTGAAATAGCTTCTTTCCCTGGGGACAAAGCGCTGTTCTGTTCTGTGTACAGAGAATCGGCTAACACTGTTACTCAGAGAACTAAAAAGCTCACTTGAGGAAAATGAAAAGCAGCACAATATGTTCGGTCCGTAGGCTGACAAGGCACAGCTGGAAATTCTCTTTCAATACTTACAGTTGCATAAGGAACAGGAAAACGGAGTGTTTTCAAAAGACACAAAAACCCCACGTATTTTATTCAGTTCTGGGTTACGTATTTAGAAATTAAGTTTCCATGTGGCATGATTTTAATGTGGATTTGCTATTTTACAGAAATAATACATTTTGGCAAGTGTAACCTTAACATAAAAACATTTATTAAAATTGGAACTTTTTTCTTCAATTCATATTTTTTTAATCCACTTCTGCCCATATAGCCTATAATCTATAAGCAGCAAACTTTTTTGTTGAAGTGTTAGCATGGAAAATTTACGTAAGTTGTAGCTTATGCATGGAAAATAAAATGACTGAAGCAGTTTCCCTTCATTTTTTTGTAAGGGTAATTACATCCTGAAACATGATCCTGAAGCAGGGCTGTGCAGAAGCTGCAGTGAAGTTAGTCATCCAAATATGAGAAGTGAGTCGGGGGGAAGCAAGGGAATAATGGTACGTTACCACAAGTCCTTCGTGTGCCAGCGGAGCAGTTTCCTTCATCCCCAGATCGGGCTTCTGCAGAGTGTCAGTGTTTGATGAGATGGCGAGTCTGCTGAGCTTCAGAAATGGCAAATTTACCTGGTAGATGGAGTTGTCCGAGTTCTTAAAAATTTCTCGTTTGCTTGAATTCATACTCTGAGTAATGTTTAGACAGATAGTCGTGGAATGGTATAACCGTTGAGTTAACCATAATTGTTAGCCGGTATGTGGGGGAAAGATACTGGGAAAACACATTGTCTCTTAAAATAGTCATTCAGTTTCTACTGTGCTTTGCTTTGCAAAGTCAAAAGAAGAAATACTAAACTTCTGTAGTTTATCTGGGGCTGTTTAAAAAAGAATGGAGATAGTTATTCTTAACAAATGGAGCTAGCATCTGAAATGAGATAGCACGGTTCCCCACCTGTGCTAAAAGCATTGATTTGTAAAGGGTGAGTCAAACAATAGGACAACAGTTCTTCTAGCACAAGTGGGGAAAACCAATCACAAATTATATCATCTTCTCATGGTTATACATGTCAGGTAAAAGACTCCATGTATTTAAATGACGGTGTGTTTATTAGAGACAGAAGTGATAACACTCACTTCAGTGTATGTTTAGATGCAGCTTCTTATGCTGCCGACAGCTGTCTCAGGATCATCTTCTGAGAGTGTTCAGGCACACACCTCCAGAAAGCCTGCCTGGCTGGGACACGGCAGTGCCTGCTGGTAGGGCGGTAAGGTGGATCTGGCTCACACGAAGCCCTGGTTTAATAACCAGAGCATCTGCTTCGCATCTGGCATCTCTGATCACTGAATTCTAGTAAGTCTTTAGAGCTCAATTTTTTAGATTGTCATCTCTGTATTTTTTGAAAGGTCAACGTCTTCTAGCAGCTTTCCAGAACTGAGTGGGACACGGTCTTGTCTTCTCTGCTAGATCATACAGTGAGAATCCTACATCCTCTGAGCAGACTGAAGGATCTCGTAAGGTGTTACTGAATCAGTATTTAGACTTCTCTAGAACAGGTCCTTTAGCATGAGCAGTGAAGCACAAAAGCTTGCTAATTTTAAGGATCTGAGATGATCTGTTCATCTGTTTTATGTGTATTCCTGAGTTTTGCACAGTAAGCAATTGCTTGTAAGCACCCACCTCCTCTGTTAATGTTGCTGCTTCTAATATGTGAGTAAAAGTCCTGGAGGCATTATAGTTCTGGTGGTATCCATGTTTAGCCTTCCTTGTGGCCACCTTTAAATCACTGTTCTCCTTTAATAAGCATACCAAGATAAAGTTTCTCCTGTATGTATCTGGTGCCATCTGGCATTTCTGTTACACTCACTGAAGTAGAAATATCCAAACAAAAGCCTGTTGTACTAAACAACCTACTTTGTTCTTCTCCTTCATCCCTCTTGTTAACCTGGCTTTGTGTGTGTGTGTGTGATCTTAGTAGTACCTGCCATTAGCATGGAACAGAATGCCTGTGAGGCCCTTGCTTACCTTTTTCTCAACTTTCATTAAGGAAGAAACAAAGACAATCTGAGGGATGTGCAAAGACATAGCTCACTCTTTATGAAAATGACATTACACTTTCCTACAATGAACAATAATGCTTGAAAATTGTAGGAGCTGTTACAGTGAGTGTCCCATGGTTACCCGATATCTGAAGGGCTTGGGTGCTTTTTGAATTGTAAAAGAAATGTCTGAAAATGGGCGTCATCTGCTGCCTTCCAATAAGATTTAAATGCGTGTAAGTCTAACAATTAAATATGGGTTTAATATTGTTATTTACATTCAAATATTCCATGCAAACTTGCCGGTTGTAATAACTAAAGAAAAAATATTGTATATTCTGCTAAAACCTCAGACTGGGGTGGTCTTGCAAATTATTTCGATGTCTGAATGCAGTTCAGGTAATTTCTGTCTAAGTGAAAAACATTGCACTGTCCTCAGGGATCTAATATTTATTGTGTTTATGTGAATAATTCACTCTGAGAGCAGAGCAAGTTACCAGTATCTGCTTCGTCTCTCAGTATTGTTATGCCTGCCTATCCCGTATGCATGGCTAGTCAGTGGAATGAGTTGTGCAATACGAATGTTATTGTCTGTTAAGATGCCTTAATGTGGAATGGTCTCCTTTGAGGAGAGAAGGGGCAAACAGTAAACAGCAGTGACTAATAATTAAAATAACTTGTTATTATTTTGTATCTTACGGCAAACTGCCACCAGAGCACTGCTGCTCAGTGTCTTGAGCAAGAGCCATAGGATGTGTGAAGTTATCGTGGGAGCGTGGAGCCTCTGGCATGGATTCTTCATAAAACAGAGGCTGATCTCTTTCTCTTACAGCTTGTTAGTTGAAGAGGCTTTCCCTCGTACTTTGCTGAAATTATCCAGTAGAAATTGTTCAAGGCAATCTTCTCATTTTTGAGAAGAGGACTTAGAATTTGCGTTGGCATTGGGCCTGTTTATAGTGGTTACAACGGATTTTTATAACCTCTCCAACTGTACCTATTAGATGAGAACCAATAGTGGAAATAGGCTTCTAAGCAATTTGATATGGTTGAAATGAATTTGTTTTCTCGTTCTTCCTCATAAGACGTTCTTTTCAAACACTGATCTAAATTTCACTTCTGTGGACATAAAGGTTCCCATGAGTTAAGGCAGCAACACTCCTGGACCCCTATACTGGTTTAAAGTATTTTTTTAAATTTTAGGTATTTCTACTAATTGTCATCAGCTCATTATTTCTGCTTGAGTTTCCTGATCTGTTACCACATTAAGTGGAAATGAAATAAAGAATTAGAACCCTTTCAGAACTATGCTAGGGAAGTGTGTAAGAGCAAGTCTGCTTTTCGAGCTAGCCCTACCGTACAAGTAACCTTTACCCGGGTATTGTGAAGCAGCCTAGTTATGGCAATATGGAGCGACAGTAGATGCTTTCTTCTGCTATCCCAACAGAACTTGTTCATCTCAGTGGGTAGCGTTAACTATAACCTTTTGAACCAAAAAGTGGAATTCATTAAGGAACAGTGCTCTTGGCACAGGATGAATTGATGCACAGACTTTAGCTAATGTATATATTCAACATATCCCCACAGAGTTTTGGAGCTATATATAACATCAATAACATATGCTCTCCTCTGCATCTGTATGTTTGCATTCATTTCCTCAGACAGTAGTAACAGATAAAATTTGTCTGCTTGTGATATCTACTCCTATACCATGAGGGAATACATGAATATTTATGACGTAGAGAATAACATTTTTTGATCTTATGGAATTACTTCCAAAGTTTAAGTGGCAAAAGGAATCTTTTTTGCTGCTGCTCTTTCTTCATCCTCTAAGCTTAACTTTCTACACTGCTTCTCCACAACATCGAATTCTATTTTTTCTGAATTTCCTGGGGGCATCGGTAGCCTCGTTTCCTTTCACAGCAAGGAGAAGTATTAGTCAGTGTACAACAATACTACTGTTATTTTTCTTGTCATCAATTTTTCTTCTTCCTGTAGGAATGAATGGTCAGAGGAGAAACTTAGGCTCACTGTTGTGGCTCTGTTCTAAATCTCAGAGGGGGCTAAAATTAATGTATAAGTTAATATAATAGAAATCTGTGATGTTGAAAATGACTTACAGATTTTCAAATTCTGTCTGAAAGGCCACTTAAATGCATGGAGCATGCTGAAACAGAGGAGGAACAACATCTGTCAATCTGTTAATTGAAAATGCCTGAAGTGTAATACCTTAGTCATCAAAGCAAGCCAGCAGGCTGAAAGAATATAAGGAGGACATCTTAGAATATTTTTTTTTAAGCAAAGTTAAGAAGTCAGGCATCTGGGATTGGTCAGTTTAGGAGTGGAAATTTGAGAGATGATGTATGAGTATAGAAAGAAGTGTTGAAGTAACTTTTTATGATCACATCTTATAAAGACCATGAAACCTCATTTCTACATCATACCTTTTAAAAATGTAATGTTTTATGTGCATAATGGATAAACAAAGCACATGACTAGAACAGGAATAGCGCTCACTGAGCCAATTTAATGCTAGGTATAACCTAGCTTATCAGGGTAGAAGAAAGAATGCATTTATTTAAGACAGCTGCTACTAACGTACAGTACTGCTTAAATTGCCTTCTCAACTTGCTGTATGATGTGCTCAGGAGGTCATGCAGGTCATGTAGTCCAACCTGCTGCTCAAAGCAGTGTGAAGATTGAATTCAGAACAAGCTTCTGTTCAGTTGGGTTTAAAAGGCATCAGGGACAGAGTTTACACAACTTCTCTTGGCTGCCAGTTCCAATGTCTGACTGCCATTGAGAAAATTTTTTCTTAATCTCCCATCCTTCTGAGGATGCACCGCTGTAGTGGGCTGTGCTTTCCATTCTCTTTGATACTGCAAAGCTGCTCTTAGAATTTCCCTATACAGTCTTTTCTCCAGGCAGAACTTATGAACAGATTTCTATAAATAGTTGGCAAACCCTAAGGAATTTGGAAGCAGTTTGGAAGGGTATATAGATAGCATGCTTGATTACAAAATGTGACTTAAGATGACATTCAAATAGGCTTTAAAAAAAATAAAATCTATGCAGTTTCAAATGGATGTATATAAATTTTTTTTTGGTTCACTTATTGCATATATTCTGAACAAGATTAGAGAAAAGGCAATGTGTTTTCTTGCCAACTTTATTGGCTCTTTGAGTGTTCTTGCTCTGAGACCTCTCTAAGTAGAACGTGGAATTATTTGTAGGGCTGACTCCTAGCTAGTGAGGAATTGCCAAGTAACGATGTTTCAGACAATATATACGGCAGCCATGCAGTATAGGTTTTGGAGATCTGGCTTTTTTCTTACTATGGTTTGGAGTAAAACAGAGAAAATTGTTGACTAAAAATATGGAGATTGTGTAAGTGGACAGCATCAGTCATCTTATTTTTGGAGCAAGTCATGACAGACTGTTTCTAGGATTTGTACCAAGCCCTCCCCCCAAAAAAATTGTATACCTGTGCTGTTATGGATTCTGAGCACTTGAGCTTTTGTGGAACTTGTGCATATGGAGTATATTTATAGATTTTTAATTCTGTTGACATTAATTCTACACACACCCCTGCCACCAAAAAAAAAAACCAAAAAAACAAAAAAACCCAAACAAAAAACAAAACCAAAACCCCACAACTCTTTGGATATCTTCCCCAAAAACATTAAAAAATAATTTTATTTGTAACATGAGTCTCCTTTTAAAGTTATTTCAGAATTATCTGAGAGTATTTTACATATGTGGGTATTTTATATGTATCTTATACTACATGTTGATGTTGTCTTGTTGAACAGTATTAAAGGAACAACATGGATGTTCCTTGCAAGACATCAAGCCATGAAATGTTCTGTTCTCTGCAATTATAAGTTCATTGTGAGAAGTACCATATGCAAATGTTGGAAAGTCCACATCTTCTGCCTGACTATCCATCCATTACCAGATGAAAGTGAAGTTTTTTTCTTACAGTATCTACAAATAGTGTGACCTACCCTTCCTTGCTTAGTATGTCTTGCTACAGGTAGTATGTCTGTCACTATTTGAGTACCTCTTAATCTCCTTATTTTGTTAGGACACTTTGCTGCTTTGTGTTTTTACAGACATAGGGTTTTTTGTCTTCCAGACTGCAGCACCTTTACTGAAGGCAGCGTTTGTTAACTATTTTACAGAATCCCGCACTGGTCAGGGTTGGACGGGACCCCTAGAGACGATCTAGCCCACGCCCTGCTAAAGCTGGCTCACCCAGAGCAGGCTGCACAGGGTCATGTCCAGGCGGGTTTGAATGTCCCCAGAGCAGGAGACCCCACAGCCTCGCTGGGCAGCCTGCCCCAGGGCTCTGTCACCCTCAAGGGAAAGAAGTTCTTCCTCATATTCAGATGGAATTTCCTGTGTTGCCGTTTGTGCCCGGTGCCCCTTGTTCTGTCACTGAGCACCACTTGAGAGCCTGGCCCCGTCCTGTTGACACTCACCCTTAAGATACCTGTAGGCATTGATAAGCTCCCCTCTCAGTGTTCTCCAGGCTGAACAGGCCCAGCTCGCTCAGCCTTTCCTGAGAAGGAAGATGCTCCAGTCCCCTCACAACCTTCGTAGCCTCCGCTGGACCCTCTCCAGTAGTTCCCTGTCTCCTGAACCGGAGCCCAGCACTGGACACAGCACTCCAAACACAGCCTCACCAGGGCGGAGCAGAGGGGGAGGGTCACCTCCCTCGACCTGCTGGCCACGCTCCTCCTAATGCGCCCCAGGATGATCCCACTGGCCTTCTTGGCCCCCAGGACACGCTGCTGGCCCACGGGCAACTTGCTGCCCACCAGAACGCCCAGGTCCTTCTCCGCAGAGCTGCCTTCCAGCAGGTCAAGCCCAGCCTGTACTGGTGTGGGCGCTGGTTCCTCCCAGGTGCAGGACCTCACACTTGCCCTTACTGAGCTTCATTAGCCTCCTCTCTGCCCAGCTCTCCAGCCTGCCCAGGTCCCACTGAATTAGTGCTATCTTAAGCTCCTGGGCATTTTTCTTCAAATCATAATGAAGGTGCCAGACATCATAGATACCTGCATAGACCCAGTGAGGTTTTCTCTTGTAGGGCATGCCCTCCAAGATATCCTGGCACGGCAAGTGGCACTGGCCCCTTGAATCTTAGGAAGTCCTCTCCTTACTGTCACTGGCTAAACCTTAGGTGAAGCACCTCCAAAGGTGATGTGACTGCCTTGGTATTAGTCTTCCACCCTGATCTTTAAACAATGCTTGCAAATGAAAATACCAGCTCAATGCTCAGTGCCAGCCACAGAAGCATATACAACATCAGTAATTATTGGGAAAATATTGGAAAACAAAACTGAAAACATTATTATGGCAGTTAGATGCTTGAATCTAGAACGGTACTCGTGCCACGTTTCATCTCTAGGTCCTCCACCTTTATATACAGTGTTAGAATTTCAGGATACCCAGTCCTCCCATTCTGGTGTTTCTCCATCAATACCAGAGAGCACACCCCAGGTCCTTTGGACCATAGAAGGCAGACAGACACAAGTATGATCAAACAGAAACAGATTTACTCTTCTTCTCCAGGCTTTGTGATCAGGTGTAGGAGTTCATCCTAGGGTGCCCCTGAGCAGTCCTGATCACATTATTTGCTTTACTTTATATTCCTTTAATCCTTTTCCCCTCACAAGTTCTTTTCTCAGCCGCTTCAATATATATAGCCTGCCAAGGTTTACAGCTTCCCTGTTATACCTAGTAATTATAAAATGGTTGTCCTGTCATTCTTTCCTTGAGCATCACAGGAAAGCTTGATACTACCAACACCCACCCACCCCCACCCCCCTTTTTGATTCTACAGTATTCTGCCTCTTGGTGTTGCAGTCTGATTAGTGGTACAGCAGGTCAGGGTGGGCCACCTGCATATACAATACTCTCCTCCTGTTCTCTCTGGTGTTCTGAACTCCTTCATGGTATCTTCCTAGCAGTGCCACAGGTGAGGAGTAGCCACATGCATGCACACCTTAGCATATAGTTTATCGGTTTCCTTATCTGGGGGCAAAAACCACTATCACCTGTTACCATGGCTCACCTGGTACCAAGGAAAGAGTACGTTCTGTAGCTTTAAATGTTCCACAGTCATCCTTATTTTTAATAGCTGTCTGTCACATTATCGTTAATACACGCTTCCTTATGCCTTCTGTTTCACCATGTTGTTTAGAGGAGGGCTTTATTGAAGTTGGATCCATCATTTAATTTATTCCAAAATACTGATGAAAATATTATTTCTGTAAGTCAAAAAACACATCCGCATTCAGGAATTTAAAGCTATTTCTATTTTGTTCAGGAATCTGAAAGAAAAGAGACTACTGGAAATTGCAGCAGCATTTTTTTTAACCTTTCATTGTAATAAAATTTTAAATTGCTTTACTCTTAGTAGTCATAATGAACCTTTGCAGTTGCTGGCTGGTTTTGATCAAAGATGGAATCCTAAACTTTGAAATTACTGATGTGTTTGTTTTTTTAAAAATGTAACACGTAAGTTTATAGTTGGAAAAAAATAGCAATGGGGAAAAAATACATTTGTAACTGTTAAAGTCAGCACAAAACACGAGATGGAGAATTTGGGATTGGCAGTACACTGCATTTCTAAAACCTATAGCAGTTACTGCATTCCTTTTTGTAATCAGCGGTCACCAATATCCTTAAGGAAAAAAACCATAGAAGAAGGAAAAAATGTTGCTGGGAAACCTTAAGAGATATTAAAAACAGATTTTCCTCACATGTTTAAAAATATTAACAATACATTGCAAAAAGCATTGGGTACTTCTTTAGGTGGGAATAAACCTAGACTTGCAATATGAGATGTAGGTAGCTAGGATCTATTTACAGAAAACGCTTGGGTTTCAACTGTAACTGCATCCCAACTGCAGTTCTTCACTGAAGTGAATGGAATATATAAAATATTAATATCCATTAGTGTGAACTTTCTCAAGACGCTAATTATTACCACAACTCAAAGCCTCTTGGTTACACTTCCATTCGATCCCACAGCACCATTTTTATTTGAGATAGTTTCCTCACTTTGTATCTAAAATGCTAATGAACAGACAGATGACAGTAATCTGTAAACCCTTCCTTTAGCAGCTGCCTAAAATCTGAAGCTGGTGTGTTTCACGTACTGCCTCTAACTATGTGCATCAGCGAAGAAATTTAATAGAATTTTTATTATTCCATCGTCTAGAGCCTGTTCTCTGTTGTATTCCAAAGCAAGTTGTCTATCTAGCTTGAATAAATATGACTTTAAAGCTGTGGCTGTTTTAAGTAAACATGTAAGATTTTCACTGTGCTGTTGTCTTTCCTTTCAGATAGTATCACTTATTTTTCAGGATCAAATGTTGACACTTCCTGGTATGTTGGGCAGTTACGTTTCAGCTATTTGCTGACTTGTATTTTTCCAAAATATTCATCTTAGCAACTGAGCATGCCTTCTGTGTGTCTAAAATAGCACAATGAGCTTGGTTTGGGGTTTGGTTTTTCTCATGTGCCACTATTGAGTATTGTTACTCATCAATATAATTTTGAGGTTTCTAATTTTTTCCCTAAGATAATCATATTTTGCAGCATAAATACAAAAGATGGAGTAATCTAAATTTTTTTTGTCCTTGCCGTAGTTCATACAATATTATCTTTAATTTCTGCTGTACTCAAACTTTGTATAAAGTGAATACTATTTATACAAATATTTTTGCGTTCCTTGAAGTTTGTAGTCTTTAATCTTCATTTTGGCAAGTGCCCATTTAATTATGGGAATATAAATCTGTGTCAGAGACATTGGTCTAATATTTTCAGACATTGTAAGCTTTTCTGTTCTGGGGAAACACCATCACATCGCTAGTATCATTCTGTTCTTGTTGCTTAGAAATACCTCCAAAGAGATTTTTCTCTGTTTTTCTCTTTCATAATGATCATTTTCTCCTGTAAACTATGAAGAGTTCAGAACGGTTCAAAAGAGGGTTTTGAAGGTCATAGTGACCTGAACAGTTGCTAAATTTGTGGCAGACAGATGTAAGCCTCCTATAGGCTTTTGTTCATGTCCTGCCATTGCTTCTTACAATCAGTTCCATCTTCTTCAGTAGGCATTCACATCACAGCCAGACCAGAGAGACAGTGTTTCTCTTAAACCATTTAAAGATTGGACTAAAATGAACATATAGAAGAAGTTTGTATTTTAAATATAGAAAATTGAGATGGCTTAATCTGTGTGCAGATACTGAAAATAGATTGTTTAGAATTCATTAAAAATAAGACTCTATAATTATTCTAATGGTCTCTCCCTATTTGTTTGCAATTATTTGCTTCCATTTACTTGGTTGTTCTTGGTTGCACTTTTCATTTGTAGGCAAAATGGCAAAAAAAAAGTGTCCGTATAGAACACTGTATACTTCTCTGAAAGGTGAATGCCATCTTCCATAAACTTCTCTTGTATGCTGTTGCCATCTTCAGTTGTATCAGATGTGAAGTAAGGAAATTAATACTAGATCTTACAGATGAAAATGTTGGTTTGAGATTTCATCTGGTAGACATTGTTGGGTTCCTGTGGTTGACTTGCTTATATCACTGCTGTTTATTGCCCAAGGTGTTTTCACATTGGCTTTAATACTAAGTAGAAATTAGTAACAGGATGCCTCTCCACTGAGAGACTGTCTCAGGAAGGAGATGTAAACTGAGGACACAAGTATTTTGAGGCTTTTTAGTCAAAAAGAAGGATTTGTTGGCAGCTGGAACAAGATGACGCTTTGAGGAAGATAGCAAAGTTTTCTTGCAGTTTCCTTTTAAATCTAAAGATTAGTTGTCTTTGCCTATTGATTCATGTTTTTCCCATTACAAAGAGTGGCACCAAATGGTTGGTTGGGTGAATTAGTGGACAATGGCAAAAATTATTTGTACAGCAATTCTGCAGTGTGCTACCAGTGAGAATTTGAAGAGGGAACATGACAGAGGGAGGTGTGGGTGTGTATACATATCTAATTTTTTTAAATTTAATTTTTAATACTGTATTGGTATTTTTATGATTATCACATTTCTAGAATTTGTAATTCCACAGTGCACAAAATTCAGGATTAAGTACAGATGTAAAACACCTCATGAAGTGATTATTTGTTTGCTTTATGATCTGAATAGAATTTGTGGCCAAACTTGTGCAGAATGGGAGTTGCATATTTCCTGAAACTCCAGCACAATTCCCCCGGTCACCTGAGGGAAATGCTAAAAACTACAACAACAAAAACTATCAGTTCAACAGGATACGTTATTCTGGATGACTGTGTGTATGTTGTGTATAAACATGTCTTGTTGAAGGACATTAGTGGTGGTGGTTTTTTCCCAGAGCTCAGAAAGACTTTGCCAGTTTACCTTTTTGTTGCGACTGCTCTGTTCCTTTGCAGTAAATCCTTTGTGTTCCCTTTCCTTCGTTAACGGGAGGCCTCATCAACTGGCTGAAGGAGGAGCAGCGTTATTTCTGATTGAGATAATGAGGAGAAGCTTGCAGCTGAGGAAGGGACTGGTGAAGCAGTGTGAGGGGGTTTCCTCTTAATTGATGATTGCTGTTGTGTCCACACGGCCTATCTACTGAGTGTCCGACCCTCGTTTAGCTCTTGCCCTATCCTGTTTCTAAATGCTTGCACAGCGCAGCACTTCTTCTTTCAAAACCAAGAGTTCGTTCTTTTGGAAATGGCAGTCTTACTAAAAACCAGCTGCTTCGGGACTGAAAGATTGTTCAACTGCAGTAGCAGGAACATCAGAAATTTTCTGTTACTGGTATCCAAAAACTCACCGTGTCCCAGTGGCGGCTCAGAGAAGCCCAGCTTTCACAGAGGTGCCTGCGCGGTTCTCGGGCAGAGCTCCTTCCTTCAGAAAGGTGCTGTGTCTTCCAGCGCTGCTGCTGAGAGAGTTCCGTGTGGGTGCCAAGCAGAGGTTTTAACGTAAGAGTATTTGCCTTTAGCCAGTTCCAATCCTCAAGTGTTTTGAGAAGCACTTAAGCTATTCTTTATTCTGCTTCCTCACTGTACAGCAGCTGTTTAAGGGAAATAGCCTTGTGAGGAGCTGAAATCTTCAGTGGCAGCATTTGCATTGCTGTCCGTGTGCTAGGGTGTGCTGTCTCCAGCCTGTTACCCTGCTGCTGGGTTTGTGGCTGTGCTGTTAGTCATATTGAGAGAGCTAACGCTGCTTTTTCATAGCTTTTGCTTTCTGGGCTGACACACAGCACAGCCACCCAGGCAGTTCTGCTGGCAGAGATGAGGGGGCAGTACCAGGCTGGTGGAGAGAAAATGGAGGAAAGCTGGGAGGACACTTTTTTTATGAAACCACACTTTAAAACAATATATCTCCATACAAAAATAACCTTCGAGATAACGATCTGTTCTGCCAGAAACTGACTGAAACAAGCTACTTCTTTTTACCCCTAACAAGAAATAAGACGCCATCTCCCACTGAGTTGAAGGGAATTTGGTTTGACTCATCCTATGTGCTTTTAAATAGCTTTTAACGACTCGGCAGTTTTATATTATTATGTTTACCTTCACTTCGTTCTTGGAATGATTTGTACTCTGTACAGAACTGTGCCTGTAGTCCAGCTCCACCCCTGACCTGGGAGGACGGGATGACCTGCAGTGGTTTGCATTTGGGCAGCATTTGAAGGTCCCCGTTGAGGCAGTGCCGCTATGTACGGGTCTTACATACTGAGACTGCCTTGCCCAAGACCTTTTCACAGTTCTCTTGTACACATTAGCCACAACCTGTCTAACCAGTTAGTTCCAGTCTGTTATTGTGGTGGATAAGTATTTTTTTGCTTTTTCAAAAATTGTCAAATTTTACAAAAATCTTTGAGGTTCACTTACTTGAAGTTTTATGTCAAGTATAGCGCATTTTATTGGTATAATTTTTCTCTTGTGTGTGCGTAATTTAACTTTTCCTCAGCTTCTGTAGTCTGAAGACTTCTGAAAACCATGGCAACATAATCTGTACGTAGCAGACCAGTTCAAACTGGTGTTGTGCTGCCTTGTTATTTTACTGATGGTGATTTTGATATGGCACAGTTGTCCATATGTAACGAGTATGAGATCCAGAGAGGTTTTGCATATCATTTGTCTTGAAGAATAATGATTGCCTGATTATGATATACCATGTGTGGAACAAAGGTACGCCATCTACCATATTTACTGGGATGAAGTGAGATTTTACTCCACCACCTGCAGGTTTAAATTATATGTAATTATGTTTATATTAATGCAATTACTGCAGAGTAAAACTAATGGGTGTGGAAGGAACCAGTTAATGGATATTCTGTACATGAAGAGCCCTTTATTTCTTCTGAAAGAATGGGGTGTCAACATATGTACAAGAATTTTAAGAGAATGCTTCAGAGTAATTGTATGTGGGGTCTTTTTCCAGTGAAATTAATTTTCTTTCTGGTACCTCTTTGTTTATATGTGTTTTAACCTGGCAAATTTCTTTTCAGATTGGCTTTGGGTTTTGGCAGTTCGGGGTTTTTTAATAAAAAGTAGTGTGTAGATGTAGATGTAGAAAGTGTGTGGCATTCTTACCTTTCAGCAGTACTTTGAATGAAAGAAAAAAAATCATTTAATAGTTTCTTATGAAAATATTTCAGTTGTATGAGCTTCACTTAAATGATATGAGATTGAATTTATGTCATGGCTTGCATGCTAGCATCTTGGCGATGCATAACTCGCAGAGATGTCGCTGCAGAGTGCACTGACCTGTCCGCGTTAGCTTTAACTGGCGAGCTGGAATATCCACAGTGACACCCCCGGCAGCTCCAGCCTCTCTGAGCTACTCAAGTCGGCAGGCCACCAAAGAAGGATGTGCTGTTGTGGCATCGCTTGGTACTTGAATTAGCTGTACTAAGTCTAATACATATGAATCTGTTAATCAGACCTATTGCTGTGTAGGCAAACATTTTGAGAAAAAAAGAAGCCAATTACTGAGGCAGTGTTTTGTCAGCTGATTTTAATCTGACAGTTTTAACACAGAGTCGCTTCAAGCGAGTAGCTACCTCATCTTGTGGCTGAGCACCCATAAGCCCAACAGCAGTGGATACAACTAAAACAGATGAAAAAAATGGATGATCAGAAGTGAGTCTGTAAAGTGATGCATTGGTAAATGTCATACCCCTGCAGAAGTTACAATGAAGGGTGTGTAAAGTAATGCTGTAGTTTCTTACTTGTCAAGTAAGAAAATACTAAGATGTAGAAAGTGGAGTAATGAGAGTTTGAGATAATACGGACCATATTTGGGGACAGAATGTGTGTTTGCATAATGTTTGTTTATAGCAGCATTTGTTTATTATTTCAGTGGCTGATTGGAGTATACTCAAAAATGTTTGCAGCAGTTCTGAGTGTGGTTAACTTATTTCCTCTTTTAGTAGTTGTTCATTTTCTACTTTAAAACATTTTGCTACTTTTGTACTGTTTTATTCATAATCCTTTTACAAGCACATCGGTTGCAAGGTAACTTGTGTTGTTTTAACTGCCCAAGTGTCTGAAATGCTTTAATTGCCCATTTTCCTTTTATGAGTGAATTTTTAAAAGATTGAGTTCACTAAAGCTAACTCAAAGCTGTGCCATAAAACAAGACAACAACTTGTATCAGAGTATAAGTTATTTTTTAATTAACAGTTATTAAAAAGCTCTGATCAAAGCAGGCCATATTTCAGCACAAAAGTCAACAACTTAACAGCTGATTGAATAGTGTCGTAATTTAAAATTGTGAGGTGTTGTTTTAACCATAACTTCAAAGAGTTTGGGAGTTGTTAGGGGTGCAGCTGTTTGATTTTGATTTTTTTTATTATTTTTTCAGTAATACTGTAAAGTGTAAACTTCTTCAGAACTATGTCTTACAAAGTACTGTTAACCTCAGATTAGTATTTAATGTTTTTAAATAATTCCAAACCATCTGAAATTTTTGAAAAAGTTTCTTTATTTTTTTATTCATGATTCAGTGAGGGGAAAACTGAGCAGAGCTATCTGTGCCTAGTGGTTACAGCAGCAACACTCAGCCAAGTTGTTTTTCTCTTGAAAACCTGTTTTTGTCATGAAATTGAATTAAATATGTAAAATGTTTTTTCTGTCTATCTTCAGGCGATAAAATGAAGTGATTGTCATCAACATCTGTACTTTGTTCTTATGAGATGAAAAACAGTTCATAAATGGAGTAAGTGTTCTCCTGCACCAAAGAACTGGTGCTTTTAACACTAATTTAATGCATCCACCCATGGTAATGCTCCAGCATGTTCCCTATGGTAATGCACCAGAAGCTTCTTCCCAGCAGTACTAGAGTAAGAGTAGCAGTTTTGTTCTGCAAGCATGCATGAACTTAAATTTGTAATAATCAAGATAGACAAATGGGAAGAAATAAATATTGTCACCAAAGTATATCAGCGTAAGAAAATGAGGATGTAGTTGCATCTAGCACTGAATTTTTACCACTAGCTTAAAGGTTAGCTTGACTATAGCTTGACTATAACAGTCGTGGTGAAAATAAATGGAAAGATGCAGTATTTCAGCTGTGTGACTGACTCATTGGAAAAGGCTTACACACACACTACACTGGTTATTAAAGCAGTTGGGAAGACAGAGGGACTCTGTGATATTTTGGAGCAGTGATTGATACCTAATTCTTTATTCGCTACTTTTTCTGAATTTCATAGTCTACTTGTGTTACGTTATGTGTATTGTACAAGGCAGAATAAATGATTTTGTCAGAAGCATTTGCTCGTTTTGTTTCAAACAGCTGGGAGATTTTATAAGGTACATTCATAGTGAGTACTTAGATAATTGAATGTTGTAACGTCTTTGTCTCATAGAATTTAGCAGGAAAGATGCTATGAATTAGTAAGGATTGAACTGTTAGTAATTCTGAATTCATAGGGCAATAGGTTATGTTAAAAATGAGAAGTGGGACTTTTGGAGTTATAAGAGCTGTAGAAGCTATCAGCTGCGTTATTTTCAAGAGGCATAAAGATGTACATAGTCTAGACAGTGCTACTTTTGCACTGGCAGGGGCAGCTGCAAGTAAATGCTAATACAGGAGCTTATTCCAAAACAGAAAGGAATAAAAATAGAAAAAGCCAAAGATGAGGAATATGCTGGAGGCCTCAAATGTTAGTTTGCAGTGTGTTTTGGAAGAGTCATCCAGAGGTCTTTCTACAGGGGAAAAAATGAATATTGAAGCAGTCCAGAACGACTTTTTAAATAACACTATAGTGCTTGCCTGCCTTCTCAAATGTTTCCTACCTAACCATTGATTATCTGTGTATACCTTACCCTTCCTGCTGTGGGACTCAGCTTGGGTCTGGAAATGTAGCCTGTCTTTGAGTGTTACATCCTCATCTTTTTATACAAGCTGGGAATAACTACGTGTTTAAATGCTGGGAATGCAAAGTCTTCCCTTTGTTGCTTTAATTTCCTTCTTGAACTATTTTTACTCATCCATCCATTACTATCAAACTTTTTGATCTTACTCTTTGGTCGCTTGTACTTGCCCCTTTCCCTCTCTTTTCCTTTTTATTCCTTTCTCTTATTTTTCCTCTTTGTTATTGCTGCTTCTCTCCCTCTTTTTCTGCATGTACATACAAGAAAACCAAACACTGGATTTTTGGTGCTTCTCATATGACTTTATGTTTTTTGTCCTGTTAATATACCTCAAATAATTGTAGATTCATTAATTACTGCTTGAATTAGAATGCTGGAAATGTGTGCACTGTTGCTTATATTGAAATGGTATGATAAAATAAAATCTTTTAAAATACTGCTCTTAATTTGGGTGGAGGCCTGAAATCTTGACTACCCAGTTAGTCTATGGCATTTATTAATAGAATTAATAATCAATATGCTTATGCGCTCAGCAGTTTGTCTGGTAGTAGGCCATCAGGTCAAAGCCTGAAGGATGTGCCCCTTTTGCTGAGCTGCTAATACTATAGAAAAAAGAGAAATTCTTCTGGCATCTGTTGTACCTTGCTAAACTGACTTTTCTAATAACCCAAATGATTGTGGAATCAATGAACATTAATTGATTTCATGCATGTGGAGTTGCATTCCGAATCAAAGCAATGTGTTGCTATATGCCATGCAGTACTAGCTTCGTCCTTTTGCAAAGCACACTGAATTCCAGCAGTCCTGGAGTCATTCCGCGATCTAGATCCATGATCATTCCATTTGGAGTTGCCAGTAACTCAGGCCAAACAGTGGCGTTTTGCCATCGGTTTGTGTGGAAAACAGTTGGTAGCTGGGGGGGTTGTGGAGGAATCTGGGATGGGTGCAGACGGGGAGCAGAGGGCTCGCGGGCTTCTTGCCCTTCCTCGCCTTCAGCGTGTTCGAGCACGTTCTGGCAGAGGCTGGGGGCCAGTAGCTGCGCTGCACACAGGCAGCATGCTGCAGCCTAGCGCTGGTGAGTTAGGACTAATCCTCTTGTTAGCATACAACTGCAGAAGGGAAGGCTTTAAACATACACTAACTTTACGTGCATGAGTGTCTGTGTTCCTTTACTTCCTTAAAGCTTTAAAAACACCAGAGAATTAAACAATTGTTTGAAAAACTGAAGAAGAAAAATGAAAAAAATAAGCTGTAATATGAACTAATTTTCTTTCAACTGGACTTCTCCAAGAGCAAAATTTATTTTGTTTCAAATGTTTCTGCAATGCCAGCCATTTAAATTCAAATTAAAAAATGCCTCAGGGTTGCATCGAAAGTGAATGAACAACACTGGCAGCTAGTATTAGTTATTACTATTACTTCTTTGTATTATAGCAGTACCTAGCAATAAACCAAATATTTATATACACGCATCACAGTACATTCTTGGTGACCACAACTTTGGCATTTAAAAACTAAATAAGGTGGAGCATAAGAATATGTTTTTGCCTGGCAGCTGCATGCGATTTCTCCTAGTGGATAGGCTGAAGAATTCTCATCACTGCCCTGAATTTTTTTGTACTTGGCAGTATACAAATATTTGAGTCAAAATCATCCTTGTTGTGAAAGATTTAGTCTTAAGGTATACTACAGAGTTGCAGAGTGAATAGCATTGCCGTTTCTTAGTGCTCCTTATTTTTTCTTCTGTTTTGTTATTTGGGGTTTTACTGCTTTCTTTCTGAGGTAATTTAATAGATCAAAGTTTGAGGACAGTTGACCATTTTTAAGAGTATTATTTATTGACAGCTTCACACCCTTACACATACCATAATTACAAATTGTTAAATGTTTTGATGTACTGTAAATTGCTTCTCGTAGATGCTTGGGCCCTCTCAAGAATGTTTCCTGTGTCGCTGTTCTTCATGCTAAGAATGCGTTTGATAAACTGAAATGTCATGGTTTTGACAGCCAAATTTAAAGAACTATATTTGGGTATTACATGAAAGGAATTGAGTGGCTTTAAAGCTTTCAGGGTCTTTTCAACAGGACTGGATCCTGCTCTTGTTGATAGCATCAGGTATGTTGGCATTTCATGTTAATGTTTATTTTCACATAAGCGGAATATTTGTTGATAATTGTTAATAACCAGACAAATGCAAGCTACTAGGTGGCAGGTTTTTGTTGAGACTGTCCTAAATGTAATGCTTTGTAGAACCACTTAAAAGAGGATGTTTTGGGGAAAAGATTTTAATGTATCTACGGCATGTTTTTATAGAAAGCTTTGCTTTTCACCTCGTGCAGATGTTAAACCTTTTTCTGATGCTCAGGAATACTACTACTATGGTTTCTGTGAAAATAAGCACTGATTTACATGACAGTGCATTTTATGTACCTATCTGCATATGTTTAAATAAAAATATGGCCCTTATGGTGGCTAGATAAATGAATATTGTTGTACTATATGCAATAGGGAATTATGCTGCAGACATTTTAGATGTTCCAGGTGGGTCTATGGACATACATGTCTTTACCAGGTAAGATAAACGTTTGCCCACATGGAAGCGAATAACCCTTCAGACTCTTTCAGAAAGGCAGTTCTCTAAGCTTTATTTGAACAAGACTGCAAATACCTTTCATATATCTGATCTATTAATTGGCAGCCAGTGTTGATAAGTAAGTAATAATAACTGGATTTATTAGATTATTTTGTTCTGTCCCTTACTGTGTGCCATCCTTCTTGCTTTGAGTTTCTCTCTGCAAAGTCTGTAGTACAAAAAAACTTGGGGGAAGGATGAAAAGTGTTGATGCTACACAACAATTGGTAATATGTATTTTGGGTATATTATATTTATGTTAATTACTGGCTGTTTATGTGAACTGACTTGCTGGCTAATGGAGTCAAATGAAAAAGGAAAAAATTCTCTCATCTGAGGCAGGTACACTTTAGGGATGACGTATCTCAAAGTCTAGTTACTGTACCAATGGGCTGTACCAATGTTCTTCTAGTTGTATAAATTAAGAGAGTTTTATTGGTTCACAGTAGTTCTCTGACTCTTGTCCTTAACTGTGCATTTTTAGCCTCTGCCTGGTCCACAGTCAAGATGAAACAACCACAGTAGTAAATAATCAGCATAGGCTGAATAATTTGTCTAAAAACTTTTTTAATCATACTTTTTAAAAATTAAATGCCTAATATTGAGCTAATTTAGATGAACTTGATGTTCTTTATTGTGTCCTATGATTTTTATTATTAATTTTAATTCTTCAGGGTACTTGGAAAAAACTACCATAGTTTCAGAGCCAAGTCATTAACTAAATTCAGTTGCTTTTATTTAGATTATGTTTAAAATCCGTTGTCTGGAGAAGCTTGATAATGTAAACTGTACAAAAGCAAGTTGGGTCACACTTGATAATCAACTTTTCTGTTTTTAAATCCAAGTTGCTTTATGCAATCCTGGGCCCTTTTACTAAGCCATCAGAAAGGCTTACAGAGGATTTTGCAGTATCTCCTATGCAGAAAAATATTTAAAGATCTATGAAGTATCTTGCTTCTGTTGTAATTTCTCTCCTAAAAATGCCTTTTCTGCAGTCTACTTCCTTCAGATTATTGAAAAATTGGCTCACAATTCTTTCTTTAAAATTTTTGATTCTTCATGCTGTTCTTAATACGGCATCTTTTTTCCTTTCATAATTTTTCTTTTTTTTTTTTTTTTGTCTCTATACTGTCCTTGACTGCTTAGTATCTCTTTTGCTAAATTAGACATATCTGCTGATTTCCACACAGTCCGTTATATTCAGTTTATCATCAAGAAGTGTTTAGTTATACTTAACAGCAGAAGTAGGGTAAGGGTTTCAAAATACCATATAGTGAAAACCAGTATGTCAGTAAACTTGTAGAGGAAGAACAGAACTACTGAGCTCTACTGGTGTACTGTGGATTTCCACCAGCAGAAATGCCCTGGTGCAGTGTTAATGCTCTACCACAAAGAACAAATCAATTAGTATGTCTTGGACTTGGAGCTGTGTAGATACCTGTGCAGCGGATGACACTACAGCCATCTTTGTGTTAAGACAGTGTATTTTAAAATTTAAATAAAATAACAAATAGGCCCTAAAATTTTAATCTAGAAAAACTGGGTTATTGAAACTTTAAAAGGCAAAAGGAAAGCCAGAACTCACTCAGAGGATGCAATTCTTCAGTTTAAGTGGATAATCAATAATATCTGGTACAGAAGTAAGTGATGGGGGATGTGCTGTCCCTGAGTAGCAGATGGTAAGCTTGTTTTCTGTACATTCTTCCACTGATCGGTAGGTCTGGCAGACTTGTTTCCAGGAGGACAGGCTTCAGGGAGCCATGCAATGTCTAGGCAGTCGGTTCCAGATGATGCATGTGACGGGATTGCACGGAAGGTGATCTTTTAGCAGCAGAAGCTTTCTTGGTTCCTGGACTCATTTCTAGCCTCTTGCCCATGGCCCACTGTAATCTTCAGGTCTGGCAGCGTCTGTGTCTGAGGGCAGCATGAATACATGAAGATAATTTTGGAACCTGGGGTAGTGCAGGGTGTCCACTGGGGAAATGTGAAGTCTCTGAAGGCAGAGCGAGCAAGCCTGCAAGTCTTTTCAGCTGTTTTGGAGAAGTATTTTCTAATTTCCAATGTGCCTGTTTACTAGGCAAGCAAACATGGAATAAAGTACCCTGGTTCTTTTGCTTTTAGAAACACTGGTTTGTAAATGCCATACATTGGTCAGGAGTATAATTTTTCATAAACTAGTGGAAATCTTTTGCCTTGGCAACTTTCAAGAGAAGTAACAGAGAGAAGACTGATCTCTGCCCCAGCAAGAAAAAAAGTAAAGAAAAAACGTCTGCAGCCTCTGTGTTTGCTAAGTGTTCTATTATGTATCCCTTCCTGCTCTTTCCAGTGTTTCATTTTCATTTAATTATATTTTTCTTCACATTTTAAAAATAAATTTCTAGTATGTATTTAATTTTTTCCAAGTCTGCTGTAATAAACATATGGTTACCATATGACGAAGTGATACTGAAATCAAATGCTTTGGAAGAGATGCCATGGGATGTGTATTTGGGCCAAGGTCAAGCTGGTTTGGCTCTTCTGCAGGCGTACAGCCTAGATCCGATATGGAAATACAAACAGTATGGTAAATTAATGGTCATATAGCAAATAGTGACAAATGCATCATCTACTGTAGAGTCATGGTTGGACCAAGCACGAAAAACGATGTTATGGAAATGTGAAAGAAAGAAAATAAATGGCAATGGAAACAGTGTAGGGGCCAAAAGAGCGAAGCTGTAATCAACTGCAGATAAAAAGAAGAGCAAAGCAAAGGAACTTCATTGGCAATTTGCTAATGCTCTGTGAGTTTTGGGCTGGTGATGTGTAAGACCTCCTCCCAGCTGGTTTCAGGTACTGGTGTAGAGCATTGACTTAACTTGAAGAAGTAGATGTAAGATTGAATCTTACTGGAGTGATCTGTACTCCTGAGTTATGGATCTGGTCAGCTAAAAAGTGCAGGTCTGGAACTGGGTGGGTTCAGAATTTCTGTCCAAGTAACCAGCTGCATGTGTACTACGGGAGGAAACCAGGCATATCCTGAGCGTGTGAGGAAATGTTGGGAAACATTTTCTGCAAAGATTTCCCCTCTCCAGGGTGACATTCATACTGTTATTCCTCAAGTCTGGCCCCTAAATTCTCCTTTTCTCTGCTTTCCTCTACTGAGAAGGAAACGTGCGTGCTGGCAGTACCACTTGCGTTTCTAGCTCTGGAGGGGAGCTGAGCAATGCAAGGTGCAGTGTGGCTGCCACACTGGCAAAACGCTTTTTTGCTGTGCACTTATTTCTGTAAACTTGTTCTTGGGTTCTGAAGATACTTGTAGTTTTGTGTAATTTGTATAACACAGATCACCAGCAGGACTTTTACTGGAGCACAACATTTCCTTAGATGGGAAGATGGAAGATGTGTTTATCCTGAGATGTAATTACGAGTGGTGAAGTTTTATAAATCCGTTTTGCAAATGCAGGTTTTTTTATGCTGTGTAATTTAGTTGAAGGGGAAAAGTGCATTATCTTTTCTTGGTTTCATTGCCTTTAATTGCACAAAATGAGAAATGTGGTGACTTTTGAGATCCTTTCTGCTTTGAACTTTCAATGTGCCATTCTTTGAAGATACTATAATTCTCTACCCTGCAAAGCATGTTAAGCAGTTTTTGGTGCAAACATTAAAGAAAATATAGTATGCAAGAACATGTTCATAGAAGGTTTCTCTTTTGTAATTCTCTGAGTCATATTTTACTGTTTAAAACCAGGCTTTGTCAACGTTTTTCTCCTGCAGTAGTAGATGGAACAGCTTGTTTTCATAGCTGTAATTTATTACATATCCCAGTTGCTTCAAATATATGTTTATGCTTAGCCAAAAATATAAGCGTGTTGCCATCTTCTCCTAAGCATATGATACTGATCTGATGGAAGTTGACCTCTGATGTGCTAACAATGTTTAGGTTTATGCTTTAACTAAGCTGTCTGTTTACTGAAGAGGTTGCCGTGTTTTACTCTAATTGGAATCATTGACCTTAGGTTACAACATTGCTGTCTTTCAGGCACAGCCCAAACTTTGCCTTCACAAAGCCCTGTGAGGTGGTGCAGTAGCTAGCAGCGCACCCCACTTGAGCATCTTGCCCGCTAGGACGTGTTGGTTCAGTCACAGAACTTTGGTTGGTGCTGAACCTTCTGCAATACCTGTTTCCTGGCATGAGTATTTGTGTTTAGTCCTGAAAAAAAAATATGGATCTGGTCAAGTGGGGCTCTGTTCCCTCATGTTTCTATGCCTGTTACTCAAGTCCGAATCTCATTATGACCAAATGGCCAAACAGCGCTCCCCAAAACATCGGTGTTGTTAATCCAGCAGATATGGGACTCAGCCATACTTTTCTTTTAAAATCAAATATAAAATTGAATAGAATTTATACAGCATTGTTAGTTTTTTAAACATCTTTAACATTTTTAAGTATGAATAGAGACTCATTGCCCTGCATGAGAAGAGGCAATAAATGGAGATTTGCATCTTGTGGAATTACTGTAAAATTATACTGGAGTGCCAAGGTGTTGATCAGGTGGGGTTTGTGCAGTGCTAGCTACTGTTTGAGTAATACTGAAATATTCCGTGTTATGTTAAGTGTTTCTAATGTTCTATATGTTTTAGTATAGAGGGGAAGTTAGAATGAGAGATATTTTTCTCAAACCTAGGTAGAATCTGTAGAATGCTACCTCAGTAATTGTGTATTGTATTTTTTACTCTTAATTGCAGAATGTTGTGGCACTTGGGGACATGGTTTAGTGGTGGACTTGGCAGTGTTAGGTTTACAGTTGGACTTGGTGAACTTAAAAGACTTTTCCAACCTAAATGATTCAGTGATTCTGTGAGGATCTATCACAAACTCATATGATGGACAGAGACAGATGAATCAAGGAGGGGGATGCTGATTCCCGGAGTACACTATTGTGAAGTACTACCGTAACTGGGATGCTGATAAACTTCCTTGCTCTGGAAATGAAAATTTTAAAAAAACAACTTTTTTGTAATTGAAAACAATTTTCAGTGAGATTCCAGTTCTGCATTGCTCTGAGTTAGGGAATAGCCACAGCATTGCTCCAAATATCAGTAGACAATATCAGTAGCTCTGGATAAATAGCTTTCTAAATGTTCTTCTATCGCTGTAGTGGAATTCAGTTAGAGAAAAAAACACCACCTTACAAATGTATTTTAAAATTGTGGATCATATATGTACATACACACAGTAAATGGCTGCACAAGCGAAAAACAGCGGACTGAGGATTCACTGCATCTAATTCTTGTCGCATTGACTCTTTACATCCCTTAAAGCAAAAGTCCATGGGTAGAAGCTGAAGTGTAGTGCAATCAGTACACCGTGTATCAAATACAGATTTTTAGATAATACAGAAGTTGTTTCCACAGGAAGATACCAAAGAGAATATGAAATGGCGTATAAAGAATACTTTCTTTTTCAACCAAAAAATAAGTGGCATGGGATAAAGTGGGTTTTTTCCTTCAAAATGTATATGTTTAAGCTTTACAAATACTCAGTAGCTCCGAAAGACCTTTGCTTCTAGTATTAAGCTGCTGAAGAAGCAAATATTTGAACATCCCAGCCCGTAAGGTACACATGCTCAGTCAGAATCTGAGATGTATTACCTGAAAGTAAATTCAAAGTAGCTCTTTCAAAGTAAGTTATATTGCGTTCTGTATTCATTGGCTTTTCAATACATTATGGGTCTGTATTTTCCCTGCGCAACTGATGCTTCTGAAAAATAAGGAGAAATTCGCTTGCTTTACATTTGCATCAGTTTACATATACAAGAACAAATCTTGGTAGACAAAGCTGGTCAATATAACAATAAATGTTTATGTTGATTTGGGTAGTTACTTAATGGATTGGGGTTTCTTTATTTGGCTAGATTTAAAGCAGTGGAGGGTGCTCAGTTTACCTGTAGTTGATACTGTCTTTATAATACCAGAATCATTTTAGTAAGTGTGGTAGTCATAACGCTGGGTTTCTTTCATTAGTGTCCCTCTGATTTGTCTAATGCTTTCTGTTTGGTGGATACCAAACAAATCCCTAAGGAGACAGTATAAATTTGCTCATTGTGCTCATACATTTAAATTGTAATAATTGTGTTACTTTCTTTGTATACTTTTAAAAAGCTCTGAGATAAAATTTAATTGAACATGTAGCACATTAAAGCCAAAAAGTCTTTCTGTAGGAATTTTCCCTTTGTGAATGGTTTGTCTTTCTGACTCAGTAATTCCAGTTCACTAGACTAGAAGTCTTTCACTGAATGTTGTGAGATGGCACTTTCCATGGTCAATTTTTGGACCTTTCAGGCTTTGAGCATTGTATTTAATGACACTGGTAGTGGTTACATTACTCTATTAAAAATACATAAACACTGCCATTGTACAGCAAAAGCACATTGTACAGAAAGAACACAACTGAAGCATGGGACACACCTGCAGCAGCTGCCGGCAATAGGTTTTTCCTCTCCTTGCGTATTCTAAAGGTCCCTGACTTCTCCTGTTGATTTTCAGTTCAAAAGAAGTCTGAAAACAAGGCAACATTGAGACAAACCTTCTCAAAACCATAGCTGTCTTATACATCTTCATCTGCTTACATTAGAGGTTTTTCTTTCATCCTCGTGTTCAGATTTTGAGTGTGCATCAATTGATACAGTGCTGCTCTTGCCCAGTCAAGCAGTGGAGAGAAGGGAAAGAACAAAAAATAGGATGCATTTCTTTTCAGATACAGTATTACTTATTTCTTGATTACATTGCAGACTCTTTTATTGCATCTGTTGAAGTCTGAGGTGCATGTTGGTACCAGAAAAGTTACATTTCTTGGAGAAACTTTTCATTTGACTTAGGGCTTGCCACCGTGCTTTAAAAATGCAGGAAAGCATAAATCCTTGTATTTTCATGCTGGTGACAGCTGTCTTACAGGTTAAAATACTGTAGTTAATTGAAATGCATTAACAAATGTATTGTCCAATATCTAAAAATGAAACTCATCAAAGCAACCTAAATTTCTAGAAAGATAATTGAGAATGTATATATGATGTTCGGTTTCTGACAGATGAGCATAGTTTATGACTTGAGGATAGGAGTTCTTGGTGAAGTTAGCACCTAATATTTTAGCCATGTGCATTAAAGGCCGATAAATTATAAGACCAGATCTCATAAATGGAACTGTAGTTCTCTGGGCTAGCAGAGCTAGCTAGCTGCTTACTAAAAGCAGAAATGCAAACTAATTTCCAAACCATAATTGTTGCAGTTAACTTGTATTTTGTAGCTTGGTGATTGCTGTTTCAAAGTAGCTGTAGAACTTGATCATGGGAATAGTAAAATAATTCCTGTTATCTGAGTTAGACTACTGTAACTTAGAAAGCAGAGTGCTGCTACAGAGAGTGAGGCTGTGGGAGAGCACGGCTGCGCTGAGTGCCGACTGTCGTCCCGTGGGGCAGCACGCTGGGATGGCAGCACGCTGGGATGGCAGCAGACTGGGATGGCAGCACGCTGGGATGGCAGCACGCTGGGATGGCAGCACGCTGGGATGGCAGCAGACTGGGATGGCAGCACGCTGGGATGGCAGCACGCTGGGATGGCAGCAGACGGGGATGGCGGCACGCTGGGATGGCGGCAGACTGGGATGGCAGCACGCTGGGATGGCAGCAGACTGGGATGGCAGCAGACTGGGATGGCAGCAGACGGGGATGGCAGCACGCTGGGATGGCGGCAGACGGGGATGGCGGCAGACTGGGATGGCGGCACACTGGGATGGCGGCACGCTGGGATGGCGGCACGCTGGGATGGCGGCACGCTGGGATGGCGGCACGCTGGGATGGCGGCAGACTGGGATGGCGGCACGCTGGGATGGCAGCACACTGGGATGGCAGCACGCTGGGATGGCAGCAGACTGGGATGGCAGCACGCTGGGATGGCAGCAGACTGGGATGGCAGCAGACGGGGATGGCAGCACGCTGGGATGGCGGCACGCTGGGATGGCGGCAGACTGGGATGGCAGCACGCTGGGATGGCAGCACACTGGGATGGCAGCACGCTGGGATGGCAGCAGACTGGGATGGCAGCACGCTGGGATGGCAGCAGACTGGGATGGCAGCAGACGGGGATGGCAGCACGCTGGGATGGCGGCACGCTGGGATGGCGGCACGCTGGGATGGCGGCAGACTGGGATGGCGGCAGACTGGGATGGCAGCACGCTGGGATGGCAGTGCACTTGACAGCTCATGAAGGGATTGACATACATTTTTGCAATGGGTAGCAGACTGGTGGCAGTGGGTTTGACTGTTTAATGCCTCTGGAATTTAATCATATTGTTATAGGTATTTTACAGTATTTGGAATTTTCATCGTTTTCGCAAATAATTTGTATTTGAATCACTAAAGTTACACTGATGTTGTTATCTGAGGCCTTGATGCTGCCACCACGTGTGTTATTCTAGTGGATGACACCGTGGCCTTAGCTGAGCAAACCGTACATAATGTCAGCGCCTGTTAGGGGTTGCTTACACCTGCGAGGGGGTTCACAGTAGCACGGCTTGCTCAGCACTCTTTATATACACTCCTTACACTAGGCCAAGTCCCAAATTATTAGTAAGCGTGAGCTATTTTTCCACTTAAGAGCAGAGTAGCATATTTTCTAAGTGGGTTAGAAGCAAATTTGTCTGCTTTTATTACAGCTTCTGCCTTGCCAAATTTGCTTTGCATTCATAGTCTCTTAAGCTGGGTAACTGAAACCATTTTCCTTGGATGAGTTTTAGTATGCAGAAAACTGAAATGCAATTTGTAACAGTGGAAGAATAATATATCTGTTAAAAAATAGATACTACAAGTGTATTCACTTGGATAGCTCTGTGTGTGTGTGTGTGTGTGTGTGTAAAATCTGTCATGGGAGAAGGGGCAGAATGTGTATTCCATCAAGACGGTCATCCCTTTGTGATTTAGAGACTATTTCTGTTTTAGACAAAAGTTCCCATAAGATTCCCCGCTTGGACTCCTGAAGGAGCTGGAAAAACAATTTCCGTCCAGAAGTAATAATAGCATGGGCTTTTGGATTTGATCATAAACTTGACATTTAAAAGTCATCTGAGGAAAGATATTTCTTGATTAGAGTCAGGTTTTGCTTAATGCAGTTGTAGCTGATCTTTCCCATCGCGTGTCACGCTACTCACTGTGATGTGTTTCAGTTGCCCTGTGTCCACTGTACGAGATCCCGCAGAAGCTACTGATGCTCCCAAGAGACCTTTCAGTGGATTGGGTCATTCTGTTACCCTGATTATTGCTTGCCTTTTCTTTTCCCCAGGGAAAACTTGGAAAAGTTGCACAGCAGAGAATATGAGGTGTTAACCTGGTACCCACAAAGCGTATTTGGAACTGTCAGTCTTTCAGGACCGCTGCAGCTGGTGCATGCTGCGTGCCTGTTTGTTCATTTGCATGCCAGATCCCCACATTTGAGCTGTGGGATCCAGGCATTTCATACGTGGAGTATGAAAAGTAGATGGTGTGACTGCGGTTCCTGGGGTTTATTCCCTGAATTGTCAGTGTTTAAGGTCGCACGCTTAATCCTGGCTGCAGTAGTTTTGCTTCCTGCTTCTGCCATGCGGTTTTTTGAGGGATCCATCCTTCGGTGAGCCGGGAGCCACACACCCCTGCGGGGGGCTGGGCAACGTGCTGCTTCATGCCACTGTTACGACTTGAGTTTTAGCTGTATTTCACCTGAAGAGAGAGGTATTTGTGGTTTGGCTTTTTGTGTGTTTTGTGGATAGCTAAGATATGATCTTTACTGGAAAGAAGCTGGATTTTATCCCAGTCCTGTGAGTTTCACACAAGATCAGATGTGCACGGCATTCCGACTGGGTGCCAAAACCCGGCATTTATCGAAGGCAGAGAATAACGGCTTGGTGCGTGCAGAACTCACCAGTGCACGCTCTGCCAGGTACACGGAAGCTCTTAACAGAAAATCATACTCTTTGAGATTTCCTTGAGATACCAGTGGTTTCTGTACAACATACAATACCACCCACTAGCTGGGGGTGAATGCATTGATGGCAGCAGCTACACAGGAACCCCCAAACAAGTCATGGGTGCATGTCACAGTGTTCTGAAAATTGGAACTCTTGCCTAGTTCCTCTGATCTGTTTTGTCTTGTGATTCCCAAAGGCCCTCAGTATGGGCGAATGGGGATGAAACATGACTCAGTGTTTAGCTATGGTATACTTGGGATCTCCTACCAACAAGGAGCTTGGAGAGCTGAGTTCACCAGGTACAAGCTAATCCTCAGTTTCTAGTGTTTGCAGCTAGATTCTCTGAGACCTGTGATACCAGACAAATGAAGGCACAGAATGAATAACAAAGATGTGGGTTATTGAGAAGGGAAGCCTGGAAAAACTGGCTTGGTTTGTCATCAGAGGAGCATAATTCCACAGGGAGTAAAGCCAAAAAACCGATGACTGTTCTGCTAGATGAGCGACCTTAGATCGGCCACGGTTTCGTGCTGTGACTGCCATGCACTTCATTGCCCTTTTGTGTCCCTGTTCCCAGGATAGATCATGCTCTTTATCCCCATGGTAAATACAGTACTAGAGACTTTGTAGAAATTAAAACTGGCAAATTCCATGTGGTTTATGTCATTTGGCATTCTGCACAAACCCCCTTCACTTTGTCATAAATTCCTAAACCAGGGCAAGGTCACATCTGGTAGCAATTTCAGTCTGCCAGATGAGGCGTAATCCTATAAAACCGAACTCATTTTCTCCAGTGCTTGTCAAAGACGAGCTCTCCTGCTCCTTTTCTGTCAGACACTTGCCCTGTGAGCTCTGTAGAATGATTTGGGCTGACAGACTTTTCACACTTTATAAACTGCAGTGTTTGGAACACCGCGTTGTATGTAAGGACATGACGGTGCAAGCAAGTAACAGCGTTAAAGGCTTCATGGTAACAGGCTGTGTGTAGATTCCATTTTCTTTTTGCAATAGCCCATCCCTGCAGGATGCAGTAATTGCCACCTTTATTAGTATTTTGATGTATATACATCTTCTCATACCCCGAGTAACCTGTCATCTTAGGTACTGCATCACAGAAAAATTACATAACTTCTATTCTGCTTTTCTTTTACAAGCATTTAAAAGTTATAGCAAAAGATACGAGTCTTAGCTAAGTCAAGATATACACGTTGAAGACTAAAATATTAGATGCACTAACGAAGTATTGGAACAATGATCAGTCTTTGCACATTGTAGTAAGTGAAAACAGCTCTGCTTCCCAGTAACATGGGAGTTTGTAGTAGTCAGTAGTTTCACATGTTTTATCGTGTTTCCATTGTCCTGTTATATTTTGATAACAGCAGTTATTTTGGTAGGTTGTTGCCTTTATTATTTTATCCTTCCCTAGCATGGTGTGGAGCTTGGTGATCCAGTTTCTCGGTGATCCAGTTTCTGAAAAGGAGTCGTCAAAACAGAGTGTATGAGTAAGGTTACTTAAATCACAGAGGGGAAGTTTTGGTGCAATGGTGGTGTATTGTAATGTGTCATTAAATCAAATGAACAGAACTGAGTTTAAAAATAGCCTTTCAGGGTTTCCTAGGTCTTGCACAAGGACCTCTGAGGTCTGTTTGTACAAGCTCACGATACTGGTTTTTCCTCCATGTGACCAAATTTAAGTATTTCTTGATATCACATGAAAGATACTAAAAATAAAATAATAATAAAAAACCCAAAACCAACCCCCCCCAAAAAAAACCAAACCCACCACACCACCAAAACTTAAAAGTCAGATTTTAAACAGTATTGTTCCTCTTCACAACTACAAATGCAAGCTAGGAAAAGCCATTGCAACTGGAAGCACTGGCTTCTGTGATTTCTGTGACCTAATCGACACCCTGCTGACCCCGTTTATTCCCAGGCCAAATACCCTGAGATCGTGACCCTTCCGGAAGGACTGCTGGGAGATCACATCGTTCTAAGGAACCCCAACACTCCCGGGTGAGCCAATAAACACATTTCTGGATTTTTGCAGAAAAAGCATTGCGAAATGCACAGTGAGACTCTATAGATGATCGCTCTGCTTGGCCGTTGTCACTCTTTGGTTTAGAGGTGATGTGCGTTACATTTCAGGGCTGTAACCACACATGACAAACAAAAATACCAAAAATAGATGGACAGGCCGCGTGCATGTGGCCCTGTTAGAAAGTCAGTCAATGGCATTGCTGCTGTGTGCCCCCACTCATTTAAAAAGCGAGGTGGAAAAAAATAAGGGGCTCTAGCAGGCTTTTAATTTGCATTTTAAGGAAAAAAAAATATCTATTACTATCTTGGTTTGGGAAGTTCATGCTACAGTGAAGAGTCTAAATTCAAAGTTTAGGAATGTGGGATGCATCCTCCCTTTCATGCATCAGAAAACATGTCAGGTTCAGCTGGGCTTGTTCCATCTTGGTTTTCTTTCTGCATTCCATGACCAGAGCAAGGGGCAGAACAGACGCAGAGGCCAACATCCCTCTTACTGCGGCAGGGTGGGCCACTGGCAGCCGTCCCCTATGAGATAAGGCAGTTATTTTCCACCCCTGGGCCTGGACAAAAGAGCTTATCCCTCTGTGCGGGGAAGGCCAGCATGGCAGCCTGTCAATTCCAGCTCATACTTTTTTCCGTGGTAGGAGATGCAATGATCACAAATCACTGAAGTTCTTTGGTCATTTTGCCATCAAAGAATGGAAAGAAAATTGCAGTTACCACATTAATGAAGGCAACTGTAGCTGTATTTTTCCATTGTTTAATAGAAGGAAGTCAGTTAGATGGAGGGGATAATTGCACTGCCAGTTGTTATTATTACTCTACCACACATGCTCGATGCGTTTGGGCTCCCCGCAAGCCACGTTCTGTCAGGGTTGGGGTGTTAAAAAGGGAAAAAAAATCCTTGAGGTTGCAAGGAAGAGAATGTAATGATCACGGTCAGGAGTTCTGTAAAAGCAAAGAAAAGGAACTGTTTTGTGAAGGGATCCGACCAGTCCCCTCTCCCGTTACATCTTTGCTATAACATGCATTAATTTATATGGCGACAACTGGATAAAGCATAGCTCCCTCCGTCGTAGCTGTCTGTAGAACTAGCAAATGGGCTGTCATGGGCGGTGCTGTCTCCATTTAGCCAAATCGGCCATTTAAAACTAAGCGCTTTAACGCTGTGTTCCTGAAACGGATCGTTCTTAGACCCTCAGTTAGAAATTCATGTTAGTTTCTCTTCGCGTCAACAGGTGCCCAGTTCCATTACACATTCCCTCTCACCCACAACCACGAAATACAAGAGTTACAGTGGGTTAGTAGAAAATACACTTGCATGTTAATTTGTTTGCAAAATCCCAGAACACGCTGTGCACAAATAGTCAAAAGACTTTTAAAAATGAAGAGGCAGAAGGCTGACAAATGTTACCAAAAGGAAGCTTTTACGGTCATGACTGGTCACACATGGAGAAAGGGAACTTTCTCCTCACACCGACTTGTTCTTGTGCTGATCATCTTTGGATTAGACAAGCCTTACTTTCAGTAAGGAATATTCCTAAAAGCAGGGAGCGGAGGGGAATGTGAAATGCAGTAAAGCAGATGAGACATCATAAAGCAGCAGATCTACTATGACTGTTGTTCTAGAGAGCAATCCCCGTGGACTTGACTAGAAAAACTCTTTCCCTGCAGAAACCAACCGACTAACTGTTCACTTAGCACAGCAGTGATCTTATCCCACCGCAAAAGCTGGAAATAATCGTTAGCCCTGCAAAAACACTCTTGAAGGAGTAACAATGGATGGTTAAGACTATTTTTTTCAAAAAACATAAAAGCAACCAAATGCAGCCCCTGTGCAGGACTCAAAAGGCTGTCAACAACACTGGGGAGGACCTTACTCCAAAACCAGACCACCCCTGTTTGTATAAACACTTGTGGAAGTTTCCCTCTTCCCATCCTGTATCCAAGCACCATCCCTGACCCCGGGGCACAGGTGCAGTGGGCAGGGCAGGGCGATGGTATCTCTGGTGGGTTTTCCCCCCATCTTACTTTTTACCACTGCGCTATGTCGCTTACAAATGGTAAGTTTCCAAAGACAAGAACCAGGAGAAAAATTTCCTTGAGGTTGCAAATGTGAATGTACCTGGACCCCTTCCTTGTCACGGAGCACACGCTTCCTTGGCTCCCAAATACAGATCAGTAGAGTGCGTTACTCAAGGTGGATTTTGTTTGAGAGCCTAATGAGTGGAAACCTCCCAAAGACCCTACTTTCTGCTTCAAAGAAACCTTAAAGACAGTTGCCTCGTTAACACTTAATTATCTTAATTAATTATCTTAATAATCTTCTGTGCATATGATACAGGTTTGAATTAATGATTGTTTGGAAGATACATATGGATGAAGAAGGGGTAACTATACCTGTTCTGGACCTCCTGACTAAAGTACCAGAGAAAGGTAATGTCAATCATTCACATCAGAGTTCAAGAATGCCTGTCCCCGTTTTCACCCAACGTCTTGGACAACATGGGAACACATCCTGCAGAGCCCGACAAATCCCAGTTCAGCCTTAGCTTCACCTCCTGTACAAAACCAGTGTCTCCCTCCTCCATCCGAACCCGCCCAGCTGACACCGCTTTCGGGAACAGCGGAACCCTTTGGAAACAAAGCTCACTGCCGTGTTTCTCTTGCAGGCCTGGAGCAGAAGATGGCAACTATTGAAAATGCACCCAGCCACTTCCGAAGCATGCTGCTTCTCCTCGGGATCGAGGCAGCTATTGACAATCTGATTAAAGTGGTTGGCTCAGAAAAATGAATACCAGCGTTACTTACAACAGGTAGCAATTTCAAAAGTAGTTTTAATTAAGATATTGTGTTACACAGTCTATAATTTTATTGGATATAAACATTAAGTTATTTTCCATTTAGAAACCATAATCATAAAACATGCTATCTGTACAATTATGGCACGTTATATATAAATTGTCATGACATGAAAATAAATACAGCCATTTAAATACAAAAATGCCAAATAAAATAGTTACATGTACAGAGTGATTTCATTATAAATTTATCTTTCTGAATCATTAATGTACCAGAGTGGTTTATCATCTTAACATTTTCTAGATACCTGGAAAGTGTTAAAAGATCATGCACTGTCAAAATCAAGTCCATAAAAATCCATTTCATTTCACAGCTCTGTAAAAGTACAGTGATTTTAAAATGACAACAGAACAGTAAGAGACTCCTAGAACAAAGAGTTAAATAGCTTTCTCATTAAATTAGGATGGAAATAGACAATCTGAAGGTTTCAAAGACATGCTATATAAAAAAAAAAAAAAGGCATGAACTGTGTGAAGTAACTTTTTTCCACAATGTAAGCATTGAGTAGGGACAGCATTAAACTTAACAAGAAAGGACCATTACACTTCTGTGAAGAGAGATGGACGAGTTAACTACTGCTCACTGCAGTACTGTGTTTCGATTTCCTACTTCTGGGGGAAATTCTAGTAGGTAACAGGTTACAAAAGGATCACATTTCATACATTCATCCCTGAAGAAACAAAACAGATTAGACAGATGTCTTGTCATCTTCCTTCACTTCCATCACATGTACCACTACCTCATTTGTGAGCTCTCAGCGTTTTCCGAGAGAGTTCCCGCTCTGTGCTAGCTATTGCAACCCAGCGACCTTCTCCAAACCAAACCCACGCCGCTGTCAGTCAGTCACGTACTGCCCTGGCAGGGAGGAACGGTTGTTCCTGGACTCAGGGGGCCAAACCCACCAACCGGGGACTCTCAAGTAATAATATCAATGGGACTTCCAAGTCCGTAGCTGCTGTAACCACGCAAGCAGTAAAACTGCCTGCTCCATTTATCAGCTACAACAAACTTTTTTATAGCAATGTTGAAATAGGTAGAGAGATCAAGAACTAAAGTGACAGTCTGATTATATAATACTGTAATTTTTATAATCTGCTATTTGATCACTGAAATAGTCTCCTACTGTTCTGGTAGGCCAGGAAAAACTGACCGACCAGATTGGTTTCTGTCAGAATCTACAACTGAGCAATGCCAGAGATTAAGTTTTGACAAAAAGCAACTCTGTCATAAAATACCTTGTTAGATATCAGGCAGACGAATTTCAAGTTTAAAATCCAGTAGACAGGCAAAATGCATTGCTACTTTATCCACTGACATGCAACTGGTTTAGCTAGTTTTGCATAACCTTTAGTTTATTTCATCTTTAGCTCCTTCTTGCTTGAAATTGTAATTGTTTAACCAGCACATACGCTTCTGTTCGCATATGAAGCGTGTCTTAAGTTACAGCACAGGAACCTGAAAAATTTCCAGCTGTGGATAGTCTGTCCTTACTCCCCTTGTCTTAACAGTTGGAAGAGTTCTGGATTTAAAAAGAGCTCTCCTCTCCCCCCCCAGGTTTTCTTTGGAAAGGAGGGTTATTGCCACCGTCAACTACCAGCTTATTGCACTGTTGCAGTATCACATTCGGGTGAGCAGCCCACAGCCCTGTTCCAGAACAGCACTGTCACCTGGAGGCTGCACACAAGGGGCTGCTGACACTGTCGCTGCCCACAGCAAAGCTCCGTTCCTGTGTGATGGCATACTGGTGTGCAGTGTACTGCGGGACTGTACTGGTGGTACTCAGTATTTCATACTTCTCCCTTGAGTTGTGCCAAGATACAGCATTTCTGGGTTTGCTTTTTACATTTCAGGTGAAATGGAACAATTCAAACATTACACTGGGATCCCAATAGAAATATATTTTCTAAATGTTAACCTACATTATTTTGAAAAACATTACCAGCAAGCAGACGTTGTGTCCAGGTAACAGCAGTTCCCCGTAGCTTGAACGGCACGCTGCACACCTCAGCGTGTGCCATCCCCAAGCACATGGGAAAAGCATCTGTAGATTTTTGTCGTACTGCCCTCAGTTTTGAACATACCCTCAGTGTCCGCTCAGGATCTTCCCTGAGGATGGGTTTTACTCAGAAGACTTCAGCTGCACATACCAGTTTACGAAGTAAAGCCATCTGAATGTGAATGCTGAAGTGAATGCCAATGCTGAAGTGAGCTAAGCTTAGCTCCAGCACTCATCATGAGGAAGTGACCCCCCAGCTTCAGAACAGAAAATCAGACGCTGTCATCTTTTTCTGTGTCACTTAAAAAGAACAAGCCTGAAAGCAGCTGCTCGTGCTACGCAGTATGTGGGCTACCAGTGAAATAATGCCAACATCTGACAACCTGAAAGACCTGAAATAATCTGTAAAACTCAGATTATTATTATAGCTCAGTTTAAATTAGGTAAAAGTGAGCTGTGGTTTCACCTTCAATAGCAGCATATAATGTATAGAAAATAAAAGACCAGTATGTCAGACAAGTTAACCCCAGCTAGCACATAAAACTCAAAGATGCTTACCTTTAACCCTTTTAACTTAGTCTCAGAAGCTTTAGGTAGATACAGCATGATCACAAAACTTCTGGAGGCAGTCTGGTGTTGAAACTCATGCACATGTACTTACAAGTGTTCTGCAGTAACCTGGCAGTTCATCCATCAGTAACACTCGAGTAGCCACTTCAGTTCTCTTTTCAGTGGACTTAATGCTAAAGTTTTCTATTAGGTTGTGTCAGAGCACCCCCTCTTCTAGCAGGTACGAGTGAGACTCAAAGCACAAGCTCCAAGGCAATTCTCTTGTTAGTTATTAGGCCTTCTATGTTAGTGCAATACTTCAGGAAACCTTTAATTCTGTGCTCTTTCAATTCTAAGGAAGTAGACTTTTAGTATTCATTTGATCTGTCCTCTAGTTCCAAGATATGGCACATTATCTGTTCTGTCACATTAAATACATTCATTAAGGTTATAGTAGATGTGTGTTTTAGTGCTATTCCATGTCTTTGAAAAGGCATACCAATTAGAAATCATTTCTTAAAGCAAAAACATTCACAGCTGAAAAATGCACTGAACACAATAGAAAAAAAAAATCACCGTAACTGTATTCCATTAATCTTTCACTTTCTAACATGTCTGAATAAAAATAACTTTAAGGAAACGGTTACACTTTATGGAGAACTAATGTGCAGTCTTCATTCTCCTTGAAGAGACTGGGCATAACTGGGTCATCTTTGGCCTGTACATTCTTCAAATAATAGTTTACTATCTCGCCATCGAGTTTGTACTGATGAGGAATGCTTTCGTATGGTTTTAGATCGAGGTCCAGGACAGAAACAGAAAAGGTGAATCTTGATTTGGATGTTAGTACCACAGGTCTTTGCTCAGAGCTGGAAAACAAAACCAGATTGCACATCTGAGCTAACGGTTTTCATTTGTGTATCCCAAGAACTTTGATGGGAGCCTAAGAAAATAAACCTCAGCTAATGCAGCATTTAGGAAACTATAGCTCCAGCTTCACCAGTCAAAGTGAACTGGCCGGCTCCTCTTCCAGTCATTTTCCTTTGGGCTTCCACACAGCCTAAGTCAAAACACTACCCTCAGTTACTGTGTCTTTGTATTTAGTAAAACTAATCTGTTTCTAGTTGGTGTGCATACAAAGCAACAGCCTTACTGACGAGCAGAAGCAGAAAGAATCGCTGCAGCTCCTAAGGTAATACAAATTTAGCATCAGAACTAGTGTCCAAGCGTACTGAAGGATGGAGGACTTAAGCCAACCACTGCACAAGTCATCTCCATGATGAACATTTTAATCAGGAACTGCAGGGCAAATGCAAAAAACAATATTCTCTAGAACCAACAAGGCTTTGCTAAAGCAAACTCCCCTACAGAAGAGCAGACTATTATTGCTGACGCAAGTCAAAATGGGTAATATTGTGCCAAAGCCTCCTGCTTTACAATGAAAGATGTCACCTTGATTACTGCCTTGTCTTTATTCCAATTAGGCAGTTAGAGGCAACTCATCTTGAACAATCTCTCCTATGAGGACACCAAGGCAGAAAAATTGTACCTAGTTAAAACCATGTATATCTACTACAAACGGCCAATTGAAACTTCAAGGAGGGAGTAAATATAAAGCCTTAAGCCCTCCTATCAACTTGAAACTCTTCAGAAACAGACATTTGTCCTAAACATCTTCAATCAGAACTCTACCTCACTAATTCGCTCACAGCCAAATACTTTGCCACCACCCCCTCCCCAAACCCCCCCCCCCCTTTTTTAAAGTTACT
Source organism: Falco rusticolus (assembly GCF_015220075.1). NCBI lineage: Eukaryota > Metazoa > Chordata > Aves > Falconiformes > Falconidae > Falco > Falco rusticolus. Next base: position 1,749,906 of record NC_051190.1, read on the forward strand.
TGAGTTGACCCCTGCAAACATCTTCAATTTCTAGGAAAGCAGGAATCATCCCAAAGCAGGTATCTCTTACCATTCATCTTGTAGACAGGGTGAAAGGGCAATCATGATGGAGCAGTCTTTAGCAGTCATCGCTATTCTGTACTGCTGCACCTATACAATGTCAAAATAACACAAATTTTCTCTTGTATGTGTATTTGCCTTTTATAAAGAAAAGTATGCTTTACTAAAGGCATTAGTATGCTCAGTATATTAGTACTTTAAGAGCTAGGAATTCTCTCTGTAATAAGAGGTTAGCATGAACAAGTGGTTTTGCAGTATCCTGTGTAAGAGTCATGTTTATTGGCTACAAATACTTTTCTTGAAGGCCAAAACAGTGCCGGTTCATTGAAATACTTCCTCTCTAGAAAGGCAACAATCAGCTTAATTTCTCTCTCTCAAGAACTGTTGCTAAATGTTTTTGGTTTTAACTGCTTCTGCTATAAAGATACACCCTGGCACAATTAAGAACTTCAACCGTACAGACCTCTGACAAGCCAGAGGTGGTGCTGACACACTATCCATCCCTGTCAGTGAGACGGATGTTTATTAAAATTGACAGACAAAATAAGCTTTCGCCACCACACAGAGGAAAAGTACCTTTGTTAACGCAAATGCTACTGTCCCATCATCTTCAGTTGAAAGATCTAGCAGCTTCTCATAAAATGCTTCATTGTAAGGTCCGTCTATCTGTAATGTACTTCTAAATAAATTTTAAAAGATTTACAGACAGCTAAGATGATTTACTGGTTTTCAGTGAGATCCTTCTTCAGCAACACTCAGATTAGAACAAACCAACAGTAACACCAATAAACATGGCAACAGGTTAAAACACGGAGCTCTGACAGCACGACCAGACCCTGCTCTTCTCACATCGCTCAAGATTTGCTGCTGCTTAGGATGTGGGTTTGTTTGGGGGCTTGGTTTGGGGTTTGTTTGTTGGGTTTTTTTAAAAGATTAATCATTCTTAATCCACTGCCACCCGTGTAGCACTACCAGAAAAGTATTTTTGCAGAAGTGGGTAAGTGTCAAAGTTTCCAGCAGTTTGCGGGAGCTCCCAGAAGCCCTATGGAACTCCGCACCCGCGGAAGGGGCTTTCAAATCACGGACCGTGCAGCCCCGCACGCGGGGCGGGGGAGCGCGAGCAGCGGCGCGCGGGGCCACAGCGCCCCCGTGTGAGCAGCGCCGGAACTGCCGCTGCAGCGCCACGACCCAAGCCTCTAGGCAAGGCTTTTTACAGCAATTATTATTACAATTAATAAGGCTTTATTTGAGAACAACCGTAGCAGCTCGCAATGCCCGGTATTTCTTCACCAGGCAAGAAACACCGTAAGATAAAGATTCTTGTGCCTCAAGTACCATTTGATCACTTGTGGAGGGGGTACTGGCTGGCACGTGGAGCTGCTCTCATCATGCAAGGAGGGCAGGGTGGGCAACAGCAGGTCCACACCTTCTGCGTAAGGTCCTGCAGGCACAGGCTGGACTGCTGCTGAGCATCAGATTCAGGGTTGTGAAGGGCAGTTTGCAGGCTGGCCAACACAGGCTCCAGAGCGACTGTAAAACCATTGCTACTACTGCAGGCAAAGTCCTAGCTCTGCAGGTACCGAAAGCAGGAGAAACCAACCATCCATTTTACTGTATCTTTCTCAAATACACTACCTCCACTACTAAGGACCGGGGCATTCTCCTCTTTTACCCTGTTATGAACTTCCCACAATCATAACTTGAAAATTCAGGCCAAAGTGACTAACATGCAAACTTTTAATAACAAAACTCATCTTCTATGTTATCTGGCATTTCAAGTTTAGAAATCCAGAACATGCAATGCCATGAAGGAAGGTTGCATACAACACAACAAGAGAGAGTGTTTGCACACAGCCAGTCTTCTCTGCATATCAACTTAATCAGAACTGAAAAGAAAAGCCATCAAGTCTTACCTCTCCTCAGGAGATTCCTCTAAGTACTGTTCAACTCTACTGTACAAAGGATAGAGTCCTTCAATATCCAGCATGTCAAGCATCTGAGCCTGGAGGGTTTTATAAAGGAGACAACCCCTCGGTAAGCCAGAGCTTTCCAATTTATGTTTACCTAGAAGAAAATGTATTTTCAAATAAGGAGACATGAGTGTCATCTTTGCTCCATTTTGCCACGATATGTGCTTGTTCACAAAGCAAATCCCAGATACTCTTTAGACCCATCACAGGGAGGGGGGACACACCCCCGCACACTTCAGTTTCCAAATGCTAATGTGCATGTACTAACCTGCACGCTTATACAGCACATACTTGACTGCAGAATAAAATACCTGGTATACAACTCTACAAATTACTCAAAAAAATAAACCACCAAAAAATACACACTTCCGTTGCAATCTATATGTTTGAGTCTGCAAGAGAAATTTTTTAGATTAATTTGAAGCCACCACAAATTCACTTTCAACAGTGTGAACTGCTGACAGAACATAATTTAGCATTTCAGATATTGGGTCTCTTTAATAGTATGAAGAGATTTGTATTTACTCTCATTTCTGTAAGACAGCTCTTTCTCCAACACAACAAAACCAATGAGCAATGCAAAACATCTTCCTCAAAAGCAGAGGAAGAATCACGCTGTTTGAGTAATTAGGGTAACTAGCAGCATGTTGAATTATTAAAGCTTTACAAAACTTACACACTGAGAAATTAACATTTTTTACAGTTTTCCAATTCTTACTTCCCTTTCCTCTTCCCTCCAGTATTTGTACCTTTCTCTTTGCAAGGGGAAGAGTTGTAGAGGAAAAGAAAACAAGCCATGCCCTAGCTGGTGAGGGCTGACAGGAGGCACAGGGAAAGGCAAGAAACGGGTGTCATGTAACAAACCAACCAAAAGTAGCCAAACTTCATCACATACAACACAAAAATGCCCTACTCACTCGAAATACCTGTGATGGTTATTGGCTCCAACTGGCATTTTCTTCCATTTTTCCTCTACTACCTTCTGAATTTGTTTTTATCCCTTCATTAGGTACAGTGCTACAAGTGCTCATGACAAGGTCATATTAAAACCTGTTATCTAGCAGTTACACAGCTCAGAACTCATTTTCTAAATGTCACTAAAACTCCAGTTTCTTTTCACACTGGTATTAAACAGCAAATGAGAGGGAAAGATCTGACTCGTTAGATGGTAACAGTAAATTGCTGACAACGGTCAAGACATTATTTCTTACCATTTCTTACTAGCTCCTTATTGAAAGCACTTGCTTCACAGTAGCTTCTTCCTTGTGAAATGGGAACTGTCTTCATATCACCTGCCCTGCAGGCATCAGTACTACTTAGTAGCGTCATAGTTATAACATGGATTAGTTCTTTAACAATTGTCCTTGTACAGTGTGGTCCACTGACCAACCCATTGGAAGGAAAAAAGAAAGGTTTTAAGTGACGAGCAAGTTCATTCCAGTCAGAGACAGAGTCCTGGTCATCTTTACAGCCATAAATTAGTTCCCCATTCTGCAAATGAGATAAAGAAGTTTAGGCACTTCGTCAAATCCAGTTATTCATACTTAGTTAATCAAAGCATCAGATGTAATATTTTAAGACACGTAGCACAGAGAAGTGTTGTTAGCTTAACAGCCTGCATACAAATACATTCCAAATCGCTTACAAATTTGCTCTCTTAAGTTTCAAAGGTTATTACCTGTGGTATCTGATGAATTAGGACCCAAAAGCCCGCTTAAATCAAGTGCTACTTTCCCAATTAAATCAACTGTAAAAGTAACCAGAACAGTAACAGTGAGCTGATACTTAGCACGTTTTCCTATCGCTTCTTTCTGGAAGTCAATAGTGAAAAAGCTCCATATGAAACAACCTTCTGTTAAAAGCCAGATGGGAAAAGGGAGGGCTATAAAAATGGACAGAAAAGGTGCGATAGCTACCTGCACTAATAGAAAAAATAGGATAGTTCATACAAGTTTAATTCAAATAGTTCATTTTATACTGGAAAAAACCTGTAAAGAATCTGATTTCCAAGAAACCTGAAAACCTGCATAAGCCATCAGTTACTACTTTATAGTTTTCCTACATTAATGTCACAGAAAAGGTAACTTTTTACTTCCTCAGTGAGGCATGCTGTGCATTTGGCCTGCATGAATCATGTAACAGTAATTTAAAAAAAATATTTGCAACAACGTGCAAACTTCTCTATCTTCTTCCTCCTGAAGAAGCACATAACATTTTAAAACTCTGGCCATCTTTAAAAGTCTTTTTCTATTAGTTGTTCCTTGGCAATCCTTTCAGACTAATTAGTTCTGGAAATTAATTACTTACTTGTCCTAACTTGAAATCTAACTAAGAATTTTCCTGTTTTCTTCTCATGGTGGGATCCAATAGTGATGATGCCGATTTGTAGGTTTGAAGTAGGATCTTGACTGTTCAGATGCTGAAGTCAAATTGTTTGAAAGCCAAGGCAAAAAAAGCAAGCAGAGAGATTTGATTGTTTACCTTAAATATTTTCAAGTTGTTCTGTGCCTCCTGTAATAAGCTTTTCAAAGCAAAGTGCATTCTCTGTTTATTTCTAGGGGGGAAAAAAAAAATATATATATATATAAATCCAAGAATGCTTTATCATAACCTTTAGATGTTTATACCAAGCCTGGAATCAGAGCTGGACACCCATTAAGCATGTTACACATGCTGAAGTCTCTGCAAAGACAAAGTAACTATCAGCAATTAGAACTTCAAATCTGAGTAACCTAAACAGCTCTTAGGTTTCATGTTATGCAGTGAAAGGCACCGGTACATTAATAAGCAACTCTGATTCCTGAAATAGGTGCAAAGAGGTACACAGCACCAGAAATATTCACTGTCAAAGTCCGACAAGCAGGCATTGATCATCCTTAATAGTTAATTAAATAATAATATAATAAATGTCAAAGTAATCTGAGAAAGACCTCTTTAACACAGATCTTTTTGGCAAAAAAAGACAGATTTGTTACATGCTTCCTTACCCTGAGAAGAGATCCAGCGGGCAGTATTTACTTGGTCGCTTCCATTTTCCGTTGGCTACCTGTTGAAAACCCACACGGCTGTGTTAATCACTCTTTCTGAAATAACTACTCTCAGTTAATTTAACAGTCAGGTGTGTGGCACTAACATCCTGTCCTCAGAAGTCCCGTGACATTTAAAACCCTTTGAATGTAAAATTTCAAAAAGAGACTCCTATGGGTCTTCCCGGTCATATTTAGCTCAAGTCACTCAAATCACATTCACAAATGGAAAGTGTGGAGAAAGGTTGCATTCAATTACAGTAAGGCACAGTTACACCATTTCAGACACATAATGGATGTTACTCAAATGAGTCGGGTGTGCGTTACGTGCTGGTGTAAGTTACAAGAATGCCACCACGCATTTGGTGAGCTGTACTTGAAAGGAAATTTAAAACCAGAGTTCACCCAGTCAATGTGCCCCATCCCTGGCAGTGCCCAAGGCCAGGCTGGATGGGGCTGGGAGCAGCCTGGGCTGGGGGGGGGAGGGGACCGGGTGATCTTTGAGGTCCCTTCCAGCCTAAACCAGCCTATGGTCCTATGATAATAGTGTTAGTAGTCCTCAAAGAGTAATATTGTATTTGTTTGCTTCCAGCTTCCCACAGAACTTGTTCCATCTCTCACTAAAGAGATTCACACCCAGCAATGCAGATGTGTATCCACCTACTATCTTTAGTCATATGGAAGATTTAAGCAAGTTTCAACAGGAAAGCAAGACTGGAATAGCAAATAAAGCACAGTACAGTCAATGGAAAGCAGGATGGCTTAAAAAGAGTTACCTTTAGATGCTGATGCATACAGTAGCGACACACCTTGTGCTTTATCTCCTGTGAAACATGGCTGGAAAAAGGAATGAAGCCACACTTTGGCTAAAACAAACAAACAAACAAATTATTCTAAATACAAACTTATTTCTTTATAGAAACATACGGGCACACAATATGCAAATCTTCCCAGTTAAAGGAAAATAAATAATATTTTTTAAAAGTCAACACCCAACATTTAAAAGATGTATATTATTCCAAATTATTTTAGAGTCTTCACTTAAGAAATAAGGACCACTCAGGTGGTCTACAAGAAAGCCTAGTAATGCCTGGGAATTTCCCAAGTTTTGAAAGATCAGGAATTGGAAGAGGGAGGGTGATATTTTATCCTAACGGGTCACAGTGAAAGCGGTGAGCAACGCCTTATCCCACTCCTGCATTCCTTTGAAACTGCTCTGGTCAGAATGTACTTTAAAAATGGAAGCACAACCCCCAGAAGGATCTCCTCCCGTTCGTACCTTTATCTCTATGCAGAGGATGGGCCGGTGTTCCACAAATCGGTAGGTCTGCAGCCGGGTGAGATTCGGAAGGCACATTGCATAACCACTAAGAGTATCCATATCTTTATCACAGCGAGACTCTGGGGAAAACAAGACAACCCAACACAAACCAGAAAATTAGGTGAGTGGAGGTTTCTTTGGCTCTGGTTTTATCTCGTTCGCCGGATAGGGGTGCGGGAACCAACTCAGAAAGACAGGACACGGTTTAGCAGGCTTTAGCTAATTATGCACTTGCATGAGTTTGCCCTCCCCATTACCGCCGCCTGTTCTCTGTTTCCCCAGCAGTGCCAGCGGCACATGGAGGGTCTCAACAGAGTGTCTCAAGAGCTGCTCTGAATGGCCGGCTCCCAGCTCATCCCAAGAAACATCTCAGCGAGGCCTGAAACAGCAAGGGAGCATGTTCAGTCGGCCAACAATGGGTAAAGAGACTTACTACTGTATTCCAAGACGTGATCTCATGTTTGCTTATGAAAACTGCATGGACTACCATCTCTCAGCCTAGTCAGTAGGAATCTGAAAACTGGCAAGAATATCAAACTGCTCAGAAGCTCAGGAGAAAGTGTAAACCTGAACAGAACCTGCAGGTGGCTTTGCTCAGCTCCTTAGTCTAGTCTCATCCTAGCCATTCCAGTGTTCACATCAAAATAATAAATAGGTAAAAAAAAAAAAAAAAACCAACCCCCACACACACAAAAGGAACAAAAGTTACCTTCCCCTTCCTCACAAGCTCACAACTCAGAAGAAGAATTTCCTCTGCTAAGAGAGACCACCCTTTTAAAATCAGTGTTTTTTTAATATAGTCCAGATTAACAATCCCAAGAAGAAATGAAGTAGCAAAACTGTTTCAAACTAAGATTAAGAGGCTTTTTGTAGAAAAAGCCTTTAAATAACCTCCCTCCACACGCATCCTTTGGGACAGAGAAAGGTCTGCGAAATTTTAATTCAAATTTAACAAGAACATACACTCCTAGATTTTCAAATACCTGTTACTAAAGAGACAGACAGAATACATGGGTTCTGTTATAGTTTCCTTTGCCAAGAAAAATGACCATTCTGAAAAATACACTGCAATAGAAAAAAAAAAATATATCTCAGAAACTGAAGCCTCATAGGCATCAGCCTGCTATTACAAGCTGTACTTCACTAGGATGGGCAAGAAGAAACCTTCTTTTACCACCAAAATGCTGGGGTTTGTTTTCTTTTTCTAAATTTAAAGCAAAAGCACATCCACATTCAGCTGAAAGCCACTTGACAAATCAGAAGACCCAGAAATCTGGAGTATTAGAGAAGTACCTTCCTAAGTTAGACAGGCTTATGTGAAAGGTAGTAGTACAGGAAATTCTTTCCTCAAGGTTTGTGGGTTTGTTTTTTTTTTAATCCTGTTAAAAAGCAAGATTTGCTGTTGTAAAGCACTTGGACAGCTCCTCAGAACCACATTTCTTTGTCTAAAGAAACCCCAGGAGATGTGGACACGCAAAATTTAAGAAATAAAACCAAATTCTATCATTCACTTCTGCCAGAGTATGATCAACTTGCCTGGCTGGTTTCTGGTACTATGGAATTGTTTCTCAAAAAGTTGAGGTCAAGTCAGCAATGGAGTATCCTGTGCTCACTATATGTAAATTAATTCCATTTTTTCCTGGATCAAAGGCATCAAAGTACTGGCTACAGTACTTTGATTTCATGCCACATTTTTCTTCAAGGAACTTTGCTAAAGCAGGAGTTTCTGGCTGTTCTCAAGAACGTCTGAGAACGTAAGATGAACACACCAATGAGGGATACCTTCTCCTTGCCCATTTTAGAGGTTCCACCTGACTGTACTTCCCGCCAGCCACACACAGAGAACAATGCACCCAAGTGCTGCTGACTAAGAATGACGACACCAAATTCTGTAGCACTTCACACCGAACGCATCGGAGATTGCCAGGCTTCCAGGTCTCACAGCATGTTCCAGAAGGTTTCACAAGGTGAGCGCACCCTTACTTTGCACACTGATCTCCTTCAATCCCCCACGGTCAGGGGACTAGAAAAGCACACTTGCACTTCACCTCTGGATAGGGACCCCAAAAGCACCGTGTAGGAGTTGGGAGTAATCAAGCACAGCCTCATATCCCAGAGATGCTCGTTACACTTCAAAGGGAGCACAGCCTGTGAGACTGCAACCCTTTGCAGTGAGGCACATCCAGCTATCAGGAACGAGAGTGTGAAGTTGCACAGCGCTCGAGTGCTGTAACTCACGTGAGATGCTTAGCCTCAAGTGAAATACTAATATTGAAAACAAGCAATTTAGCGTGGAGTTTCTGAAACTATCTTCCTTCCAAAGCTCTCCTGCCAGTCCAGGAGAAGGAACCGATGGAATTGAAACAATTATTTCAGGTCACATCTTCCACCTCCTTCCCTGACTTCAGGCTTGTTCAAGAATTAACACACACAGAGGCTTACAGAGGATGCCTTCCCCCAGTTTGATGAAACTGTTATCAGATGCAACTTTTAATTCTAGGACACAATGATTTTTTCACAACAAATTTTCAACTTGTCATTGTCCAAGTAAAAAAGTTTCCTCATATTCGGAGGTATGATGCTTTTTTACTTTACAACAAAGCAAAATGCTTTACAGCTTGAGGAAGACCCCCTTTCTAATTCTACCCCGGCACTTACCTGGCCTCTCTGGCTGAATTTTTAAACAGAGCTGTCTTACGAAGTCTAAAGGCAGTTGAATAATTTCCTATTAAAATAAAGAAAAGAAAAAATGTATTTCAACACTAAAATATCCAGTTTGGAGGTCTTAAAATGGAATACTGAAGTTCCGTGGATATTAACAACAGTACACTATAGTCAGCAGCTTCTCCTTCTGATTAACTGTCTATATGAAGACCTGTACCTGCGATTATATGCAGTATTTACTCCACTATGAAAACCAAGAACTAATATAAATAAACGCATAAAAAAGTATTTGCGGTGAAAGTTCAATATCATGAAGAAACCTGCATCATTTTGTCCTTTTTACAAGTGAAAAAGTCCCATTTCATCCCATCCCATGTCTCACATCTCGCCCTTCCAAGGCACAATTGTGTAACAAGTTCCAAGAGAAGTTGTAACTTTTCCACTCAGGTACCTGTTAACGAGACCTGGCTGCCCTGAAGAACAGAGTGAGTAGCAAGGAAAAAGGTTGCCTCTGACTGCACAAAAATGTAGACAATTTACATGAACCAGCTTTCTCCCCTTGTTTTGCAGCTAGGCTAAAAACCTCCCTCTCACACACTTCTGGCCTTATGCAAGGCAAAGAAATGACCACTCTTTTCATTAATAACTTGAAATAGCTCAAATCACTGAGTACAATCTAATCACCTCATCAGCACAGAGCAGGATCCTCGTTCTGATCCAAATGCCTCCTGTGTCTCTGTCTGTGTATCTTGCTTGGGAAGATCTGCAAACCCTATTAGCCCCTTTTGCTGGCATTCAGTGTTCCCCAAAACATTTCAGTGTTTGCAATGCATAAGCCATTTATTTTAAGAGTAAAATATTTACCCCATGGTGAACATAGTTCTCGCCGAAGAACTGCTTCATGACATGTTTTCCAAAGTCTACAATGTTTTGCAGATGGTGTAGTATTTCCTCTGAAGTCTGGAAGACAGAAACATGATAATTTAACTATGAAATAATGATAACACTCAGGCATACATATACCTGCTACTCAATGATGTAGCAAAGTAGCTCAATTCCTCTACTGAGTTTGGTTGGTCACTGCACGCTGAAATTAAACGGACACATGAAATGCGCGACACTTGTCTCCCTACTGCTGCCTGAAAGGCTGGGATAAACGGGAAAACGGTCAGGAGAGACAATTCTTATTAAGTTTCAGGGGAAAAAGGACAGAGACAATGAAGAAGGTGGAAGAGGGGGAGGTTACTCAAGATCTACCATCTTTTACCATTACTCCTAAAACAGCTCAAAGAACTACAATAGTCAAGAGAGATGCACAACATGCCTTCGTACCAAACAGGTTACGCGCAGGAGAGGCTCGGAGTGTTACAGAACATCGCTTGGAGATTTGGAAGAGAGCAGCCGCAAAGACTGAACCACATCGCAAACCTCTGCATGAACAAGTACAGAATTTGCCACCCGCCCCACATCCTGCCCCAGACAATGAAAAATCTTATTAGAATCTTATCTTCCATTAATTCTGTTATGCATCTATAAGGGACCACTGAAGTTGTTCTAGAAGACAAAAATGCCAAGCTAGAAAGAAACAAAGCTGGATGAGTACTGGAAGCAGGACAGTAACACTAGCGCAGTCTGACTTTGACAGACTTCTGCTCATGAGAGGTAGCAGAGCAGCTTTACAACAGTATTATCCCATTCCCAGCACTCTAGCACACTCTGGTTCTCTGCACAGTATTTTATTAAGACAAACAATCTCCAAGCTCCTGTGTCCCTGTGTAACACAAAGCTTTTCTGGAAAAGCACTACCCTGCCTACCACTGTAAGATGTAAAGCTCTGAACCATATAGATTTACTCTTGGGATTAAGTAACAGTGGAGGAAGAGAAAGTGCAACACTCATGTCCAAGTTAGAAAATCAGACAGGAAAAACACCACAAGCAGGAGGAAAAAAAAAAAAAAAAACCAAAACAAAAACCAAAAAACAGAGCAGAGTAAGAGAAAATAAAATGCTAGGACGACAACACCCAGATAATGACAAAAGTCTAGAGAAAGGAGGAAGGACCACATCTAACATAAATTAAAACCGTTTATAGGTAAAAGGAGATTGTCACTAACCAGACAATCTTACTAACTTTGTTTTATAATACCATCACAATAGGCAAGTATTTTTTTTTTCACCAAAAGGGTTTGTTACCTAACAAACTTACACAACTTGTGTACCACTAAGAAAGATTAGTGTGTTACTGTAACACGGGTCTGCTAAGATTACATACCAGGTTTAGTATTCTTCATCTAGCAGGATTTGTTTTCCAGACTGAAGCAGCAATACACAATACTTCAATACCCAATAATGGTGTACGGAAAGTAAAGTTACTACAGCAATATACATTACTACATGCTTACTTCATTAACATACAGTACTACATACCGTTACCTTGGTATACAAAGCACTGACCCAAAAACCCAGTCCTTGGCAGCAAGTAGGAAAAACACAATTTTCCCAAAGCACTTACACAGAATTTCCATCATTCTATAAAGGTCAGGACAGCACTTGTTCTTTAGAATGCCTGGCATGTTGTACCTGGAGTTGTTTCTCAGAACAGCTCTCCCTGAATCCTTTTAAGAGAGCCAAAACAAGCTTAGAGTCTCTTCACAACAGGCAATCTTCCACTACTTGAGCCTTAGAACAAAACACACACTATGATGCCTGAATAACTTTGTCAAGTGCAATCATGTGGTCTGAAGAAGCATATTTAAGAAAAAAAAAATTAACAGGCAACAAGATGTGCAAGCAGGCCACCCACACAGGTATGCAAAAGGATCTTTTACAGCAGCATGGCTCAATCTGCACTTCCCAGGTGGCCAGTGCCCCCGTGGCAAGTGCTGAACACACCAAGATCCATCAGAGGGCTGCCAGCAGCCAGCACCTTTCACTTCTCCTGGCCAGGAGGCAGAGGGGACCACCACGGGGGACATCCCTGCTCCCCACCCCTCTGCTCTCCCCCTGAGCAGGCTGCAAACATGCTGTTACCCATCTCCCCTTGCCTTCCGTTTGTCCTAGCCTGGGGAAGAAGTTGCTTTGCAGAGGAGAAACCCTCCAGCAATTTAAAACACCAATAATTACAGTATCTTCCTCACCTGATGAAATGGGAAAGCAATTCTGAGCACATACTATAGCAAACGCTACAATTCATACACAGATTTCTGCCCCCTTACTGACAACATAACCTTTTCTTTAACTTAAAATTCTGAATGGTGAGAAGGAATATTACATCATCTCATACCATAACAAATCTCAGCTAATTCGCCCCCACTTACAGGTTATTCTGACCTGGTTTGCTGATGTACACAGTACCCAAAGGCTTGGGTTTTGGGGGGGGGGGGGGGTGGGTTATTTATTTATTTATACATATTTATGTGTATACACACACATATTGGGAAATAAGCATTTCGGAAAATCAGGACATTTACTAGTGGTACTACTACTACTACAAGGAAGGACTCGCCACTTCAAAAGATCAATACAACTTCAAAATTACAAATCAAGTTCATGATTTACTCACCTTTTAAGAGCAAGTAAATTTGAGCTGCTCTAAACAAAAAAACAACTAGCAGACCACTGAAGCATCACCTTTCAACATCAAAAAACACTAAGATGCAAAGCTGCCACCTCACTTAGTAAAACACTAAAACTCATCAAATAGGTTCCACACAATGAAAAGGCAAAAAATTACTTCATGCAGAAGACTCATATACTAAAACTGGCAATATGCAATTAAAATCATTCCATGAGTCCTGATGCTTGATGTTCCACAAGAAATTCAAGAGTGATTATTGATTATGAGTATTTTTCATTAAAACACTGAATTGTAGCACTAAGATTACAATTTGCAATAACACCACCTTGTTCACTACTAAATTACCTAGTCCCAAATTCATAACCGAACAGTAAAAATACAAAGCAGTGCCCAGACTTTATCTTTTCCAAAAGAGTTACACATAAGACACTGACCTATTTGTCCACATCTGAATTTCAGTACGCATCTTACTAGAAAATATTTTGCTTCAGCTGCTTCTTGCTTTACACCAGATGAGCTGCATCATGCACAGACACATAACACTCGGTATCCTAACTCATCTTGCACTAGTCAGGAATACAGATTATACCTAAGAAACATTTTATCCTCTACAGCTGTCATGTTGCTACATCCGAGTTTGTCCAAAAACTCTCATAGTTCAGGTCTTGTTTACCGATTTGAAGATAAAATATTTAGTCTTCCATTCTGTTCCAAGAAAAACTGATCCTTTTTTTTTAAAAAAAAAAAAAAACACACAAAATCACCATAATAATTAAACATATTCAAATTACTTAATCTTCTACTTAAAGGGCAAAACCAAAAGGAATTGCGTATCACAAAGTTCACACAATCACAATATGAGGCAAATGCAAAACGCTGGGCCAGCTGTCCTCAAAATGTAACACTTCTACATTAACGAGGGGAGTTTGATCTGGTAGGATGCATTTATCAATCCGGAGTGTGAATTCAAGAGAGTGTTTAAAACACGTTCAGAGGTACACTCCACCACCGTGTGCACCCACAAATAGCCTTTTTGCTGTCACAATAGTAAGAAGAGCGTCTGTCTGGGGCAACTCTGACTGGAATTTTTGCCAACAGTTTCTAAAAAGCAAATGGTTCTTCATCAGCTACAGCCTGCAAGAATACTGGCTGTGATCTGTCTCTATGCTTGGTAGGATTCTGAGCAAGTTTATAAATATTACTATGCAAGGGGAAAAAATATTCAAGAACCTGAGCAGCATTCAAATAGTAACAGAACACCACACCCAGGAGATTTTTTTCTTGTGTTTCACTATCCTAATCCAAAAAAATCATATGTGCGCCAAAGCAGGCCACAGAAGTATTATCAGCTTCAACACTGTGGTGGGTAACTGTGAAAAGTCACTTCCTGACTTCCTTTGCAACTTCGTCACACTTTGTCAACTTTTTAAAAACAATTACTATGCAACAACCTCTTTGGACTTTAAAAAAAAAAAAGGGGGGGGGGGGGGAAGCTGGTACTCTGTTTTGTTTTCTTCATTAAATGGCAACAGGCTGACTTTTTACTTAAACTTGTGGTCTAATTCTCCCCTGCTATATTAAGAATTTGAGATAGGCACTGTTTTCCTTTCTTCCAATCCCCTGGGTTCTTCCCTGTTCTCATAAAAACTCTGAACATTATTATCTTGGACTACTACAGAAGCACAGGATGCTTTTTTAAAATCTTGCCACTATGAGCAGATCAAAAACTTACTTGAACCACACTTTAGTTTTACCAGACTTTTTTGCAAGTAAAATAGTAGCAGAAAGGCCATCAAATAACTCATACATGCACTGTTCATGGGTTTAACCTTCCTCTGCTTTATCTACTTGAGAAACTTCTTTTGTCCCTCATTGAACTGAATGCATCGTGCATTCATCTCCCTGATCTAAGCAGAAGCCCTTCCTACAAGTGTACTTGACATTTATCCTTGTTTCTTTTTTCCTAAAATTAAGCACTCCCTCTCCCCAGCTCTCAGCATAGCCATAATGCTTTTTATATTTCCTTATCAAAACAAGTCTGCCACTGGACCTTACAAAGCTGTGGTTCAGAAGCGTCTGTAACCCAAGCCATCCTGTCTATCTCAGGTAGCACACCCTGAAGGCTACTCAGGAGGTTGAGGAAATGGCTGAACTCGAACCTCCTGTCTCTTGTGCTCTTTTTTTTTTTTTCCCCCCCTTGCAGCACCGTGTGGACACTTCCCTTTTAGCCTCCACCTTTGAATCTTGATCATTTGTTATCCCTGTTAAAGCAAATTTAAGGTAACTCACTTCAGTTCCTTCCCAAGCAGAAAAACCTTCTGCCACCGTGCAAGAAACTGGCAGAGTATGTCCAGCCACGTCCTTTTTGCAACAGACAAGACACTAAAATCACTCAATGACGAAGGCTATTTTGTGAATATTTCATATCTTTGTCCAAATTCCACGGCTTTTCAGCTACTGAACAGTCAAGTCAACAGCAGACCGTTACCTCCACACCAGTCCCGTACTACTGCTATTCCATCCCACCCAGCAACAGTCAGTAAACCTGACATTTCTTCCTCAGCATCGCTGCACTCTCGCCCGTTGATATGCAACATTAACGCCTTCTCTGTTGCCACAGCTATCCTTACAGAAAGCTGCACCTTCTACACATTGCAGTCTTACAACCTGTCCTGCACAAAGGCCTTGGTATCAGTAGTCACATAATCTTAGTTACGTAAGGCCACCTCAAATTTCCCCCTGTTGCTAAAACTCCTGAAACACAGGCACATTTCAAAACATCCCCTTGTTCTTACTCCTATCACTCACAGTTCTTCCACAGGTTTCCTGTGTCTCCTGGGACTTGATTATCAGCTTACCTGAGAGCTTTTATCGACAGTACATCTTGAATCTTACCTTATTCTGATTTGGGGGGAACTTCAAAAACCGCAGCACCACACAGCGCTAAAGAAAGATAGGAAAGAATATAGTTTCATTAGCATTTAAGTACATCATAATATCTGAACAGCACAATTGTCTAATTCCCCAATCTACCTCATCTGAGAAACTGGGGGGTGGGTGGGAAGAAGAAAAGCAAAATAGGCATTTTGTCACCAAGTGTAGCTGGGGAAACACTCCCTGAGCTCGCAGCACCCCTCTGAGAATGTGGTAAAACACAGGATCAATCAGAAAAACACCCTAGCATTATTGTGCCAAAGGTCTTTGGGGGGGAAAAAAAGTGCAAGAACCACTTAGGTATCACCCACTTACAGTATCGGCAAATTACAACTACAAAATATTAAGGAGAGACTTAGGATACCCACAGTAGCTACGTAGCTGTACTTACAAAAACTGAAACCTGCTACTTCTAAACTTCCAAAGAGTAAACATGTAACACAACAACAAATGCAGCGGGTTTCCAAATGTTTTTATCTTTTAAAAAGATCATTAATTTGTCATTTTTACAATTTTATCAGATTTTGTAATAATTCAAACACATTCATATTTTCAAAGTACACAAATTCTAAAAACATCCTCAGCCTTTATTTTTAAGAGTTCAGAAAAAAAATATTTTTTAGCTGTCCTGTGTCAATTAGGGCCTTCTCCTTCAGCCTATTAAGAGAGTGTCTTCTATCATGTAAGTCCCCTGAAGTATCTTTTTCTCAATAAAACCTTGCTGAAATTAACCAATACACTTGTTAAATAGACTTTTTACATTAAAATTTTTACATTAAAATTAAGGAACCTGCAACCTTACTAGGCAAGGCAACACCTCAGACCAGTCAAACAGCTGATGCTCAAGATACTCTCACTGAGGTACTTCAACCTATTCAGGTAAGACGTGGATAAAAGCAACTGGGCACCACAGTAGGTGGACACGAACAGCCATTTTCTATATTTACCCCTTAGTCACCCAGTGTCTCCACTGGGACCCCAGACACACCAGAAAGGACTATGTTCTATTTAAAGCACTACCAAAACAGTACTAGCACTCAGACTCGCAGACAAAACGTCATAGTTACACTTCAGGTTTATGGAATCTAAACTTTTTCCCTACCAAATAACTTGGTGTTAAAAAACCTCCCCGTAGCATGACAGCACCAGATAAATTCCATATTTCAGGGCTGAAAGCTGTCTCTGGACAGTGCTGAGTGGGAGAGAACTGGAGTTATCTTTAATTACTAACATGTAGAGAAAGAGCAGGAGGAGAAAAGCAAAACAGATGACAGCATGTAATCCAAAGTACTAACAAAACAAGACCTGGATTCAGACACTGCTAGTGAAACCCAGAAACAGCCCTTCGGTATCTAGAAAGTCTCAAGCCAGCAGAAACCTCATAGTTCACCAACATCTGGAAAACACTCTCAGGTAGAAGGCTACTTTGCTGAATTTTGATTCAACTTGTCCCACAAGATCTAAAACAGCACAAGTGTCACAACAACAAACTAGATAAGTCCCGGTGGTTGTAATTAGTGTTCAGTTTAACGAGATTACTGGGTGACATTTACTCTTTTTCTCCCATTATGACCTACACATGGGTAAGAGAGCTCAGACCTGATAAGCTGTACGCTCTGTGTATGCACTGCGTTATTTTTACAGTATTTCCACAGTTTGGATCCCCTGCTTTAAATATTCATAAGCCAGTGGATCAGTGATGGAGTGATCCGATCATCAATTCTAATCAACTCAGAAACTTGATTCTGTAGTATTTCAAGGGTGTTGTAGATACTTATCTTTTAATCAGTTCCCAGCCAACAAGCTTCCAGCCACCACTCTGGAAAATCCGATCTCTCTCACAGGACTCACTACAGTGTTTATTCGTTACCAAATTTCTCAAAGAGTCATGTTAGAATAAAATGGCCAAAACTATATATGGCAAAAGAAGAATACACTGCTTGTCTTAAGATGTCAAAAGGAAACAAAGCAAAGTTCAAACAAAACTCTTCAGTCACAGATGCACTTCAACCAGCCAGCCTGCACCACTAGATGATGGGACTAAATAAAATAACACCATAAAAAAACACTCACATTTTTTCTTTTTTGAGGGGAAGTTTTCAGCTACATCCACCCCTTCGCGCAATTCAATGCACATTTTACACAAGTACACTGCCACAGTACAAAGGTTAACCCATGAAATGTCGAAAATGCCAACTGGTTCAGAATTATTACTACTGAAAATATTGGCCCACATTTTTCATGCTATTGCATTACTGATTCACTTGACTAATTCTTTAACTGGAAATATTGTGGGCAGTTGTTGCCAGGAGGTTTCTTGTCAGTTATCTTAAATGCCTCAGATTTTTTTGTATTTACAGATTGAACATCAAATATGTAACATGCTTATCTGCATGCAAAGAATGGCCCAAATCCAGAAGAGAAGAGATTTCTTAAGAGGTTGTCACTACTCCATAGCACTTTAAGAATCAGATCAACTAGATCCTAATGCTCCCTAAATTTCTTTCTCTACATGCACCTCTGTAAGCCCTTCCGCTGCTTAACACCATGTCCATCAACACACTATTACCAACAAAGCGTTTAGATAACTGGGTAATAGTCCCACGCAGGCAAAAAAGATGAAAAAAACCAGGCTGCAAAATCAGAGAAAAAAAGAAACAATGCACAGAGGTACGCAAATATAACACATGAAACATTAAGAGGCTTCATATCTTTTGAAGCAGTAAGACAAGCAAGAAAAACAGTGAATTCAAAGAAGAATTGTTTACAATTTATTTTTTTAAAAAATCCTGCATCACCTTCTCTGCAGGTATGTTCAATATCCAATTAGTGACAAAAGACTGGGAAAAACAGGCACCATCAGAATATCCAACATGACTGCTCTTACTCTCCAAGTACAGAATTGAAGTGTGACTCTCACATGAGAGCAGAGCGGTTTGGTTACAGATAACCACCACTTCCTGGCATCCAGGACCACAACAGGGCTACAACAAAATATGTTACAGCATATTCAAATGATATGAGAAGGATACAGAAGCTTGTGTGCCTCAAAACACGTTCACAATCACTTGGTCGCCAAGGTGATGTACTGGGGAGTCTGTTCTGGAGATGCACTATCTCAAGCCCCACCATTGTGAGCCGCCAGCCTTAACCTCACAGTCCCACCAAGAAAGGCAAACGCTTCCTTAGCACCCTATCATGAAACAATTGTTTGGGTTAAATCATAACTGAAAATTAATGATTGCCAATAAGGAGACAAGAAGCTGTGGGAGAGGCTGCAAAACTGCACTCAAAGAAGTCACTGGCATCGCAGAAAAGCACTGGATGCTTACAACACAACTCCTCCTCACGCACCTTGGGAAAAAATAGTTTACTAGCCTTAGTCCCCAAGAAGGTTATCTGCAAGAATTTTTCTTTTCCAAAGCAGTTGCTACAGCTATTATTTTATTCTTTCCTAGTGAAATCTAAAACCAAAGCAGTTAGGCCAAATATGACTGGCATCAATCCAGATACTTTGGATTAGACAGTAGCATTATGAAACCAGGATAAAAGCGTACATTTACTTCTTTACAGCTTGATGCTTGATATTGGCCTTCTATTTTCCCAAAATATCTGCTAAACTTCACTGTCATATGATAAAGCTACCATGTAGGCCTCCTGAACAAGAGTCTTCACAAGTTAAACGGAACTGGGGCAAATCTATAATCTTTATATTCCCCTTCAGAGAGAAACCTCACTTGAATCACTGAGGTTCTTTCAAGTTTCCATCTCTTGCATCTCATCCATCTCTTAACAAAATCTGTGTAAAAGCTGGTGACAGTGAAAGAAATAGGAAAATCTGTATAAAAACAAGCTCACATAGTAGTAATAATTGTTTAGAAGTACAGAAATGTATTTTTCCTCTGCTGTTACCACCTCAGCTCACATGGTTTTAAAATAAGCTTCTGTACAAAAATATGCAGAATTAGCCTGTCCAAACACAAAGCCCGGGAAACATCACTTCAGCTTCTGCTTTTCCAAATGAACAGGTTCACGTCATTTGTTATTACTCTATTATTATTCTAAACAGCGTGCATTAACTGTTTTTGTCTAGAGGCAAAGCATTACTCTAACATTTAGTTCAGCAACTGCCCAGCATAACTAGAAAAGATTCTCAACTAGTCAATTACCAACTTGCATTCACATGGAAAATCTACAGGTAGAAAACAAGGAACTTTGGGAAGCAACTTATGTCCCAAAAGGAAATCCACCTCTCTTCCTACACCCATCATCTCCCCACACTCCACACTCTCTCATAAATTGTGGTATCTAAAACCTCACCAGTATTTTTGTAAGCACCTTACGCAATTTTACATCGCAAAATTACCTACCTGTCTACTATATGCCGTTGTCAACACAATTATTTTGAAAAGGCATGCAAGATACAAGCAGAACAAGAAAACCCACACTTGTTCTGAAGTTGCCCATGTAAGTCACAAGCTTCCAATCATAGACAACACGGGGGGACACACTCTCGAAGACTGGTAACAAATCCTCCCCTACAATTACTGCTATACTATTTGTTGCAACCGATCACACACACCACCAACCACTACCACCTAAGGAGACGGAGGCATGAAGTCGAGTACTTTTAGAAAGAACGGTGCCTGTAAAGGCTCTGGAATTTCTTTATACAGTAAAAATTAGTTGTTTAATTCACTGTATTTTGCTGAACATAAAGAGCTATCAAGAAATTACTGAACACTGCTCTAAGTACTACCACCAGTTACTCAACACAATCTAATTATCATGGACTTACAACAGCGTACAGCACTGACACCTGCAAGAAGTGCATTCTAACTAAATCTCAGTCAAAGGGAGGGAATGGGATTAAATTACACCAAACAGCTACTCAAGCCCTGCTTGAATACAGTGATATGCAAATACTAATTCATGACAGTTTCAATGGCACTAAATATGAACTCTGGAACTATTTCGCTGATATTAAGCTATTACTGCAGTAGCACGTTGGAGCTGCA
This sequence comes from Falco rusticolus, assembly GCF_015220075.1. NCBI lineage: Eukaryota > Metazoa > Chordata > Aves > Falconiformes > Falconidae > Falco > Falco rusticolus. Next base: position 1,770,476 of record NC_051190.1, read on the forward strand.
TGCAATATATGCCAACTAAAAAAATTATCCTGGCATTTTGTATTCCAAATTTACATTCCACAACCCCTTCAATTCCACCTCCAGTTTGAAGGATTTAGACGGAAAACAGTTGTTCTCGTCAGAAAATGCAGTTTCTGGTTAGGAAGCAAATGGACAAAGAGGCGTCATCTTCACTTCTTCTTTTGAGCACTAACAAAATTCAGTAAAAACATGGCCACCATGCTGCCCAGGCACTTCAGTCAAGGCTTACCTTTATGATACTCAATACAAGACATTTTTAAAGGTCTCCTCATCGCGGGTGTCAGCGTGCTGTGCAATGTGGAGGGATGTGGGAGACAAAAACTAAGCACTGGAAAATTTTGCAGCTTTTTACTGAAGTACACATTGTAGTATTGTAAACGAGTGTTGTTTTCTAACCTAGTTTTGTGCTGTATAAGGTGGGTAAGATCACACAACACAAAGTGAGGAAATCTACATTTCCTGCCAGTATGGAGGAAGTTTAGCAATTGCTCACACAAAATGCAAGGAAGCATTCAAACAAATTGGAACAATACTCTTATTTAACATAGGAGTCCCTTAAGAACAAACTTTTCACTTCTTTACATGAATAAAGCGTTTCTGGCACAGCACCTGGCTCGACACCATTCAGTATGTTAAGCCATTATTTGGAAGCAAAACCCACCAGGATCCTTGTTTTCTTCGGCACAGAGCTCACGGCTTGCATCAGACCAGGTACTCCTTCCACTTTTTTTCCTGTTTAGTTATGATCTAGATTCCCATGCTAGCTAAGCACTAACGCAGGTTTCATTTTATAGTTAAGCACTGTATAACCTTGCAATATGCAGATGGTACCAATTCCAAGAGAATTTTACAATTGCGCGAGCCATGAGTAAGGAGGAAATGTTTGCCCTTCAGCTAAGCCTCCTAATCACAGTACCTGAAATGGTATCAAGCGATACACCCACTGGTACTAGGTGGAAACACATACCAGAGAGAACAGAATGAGTAAACCTACTGATGCCTGGCCCTCAGCATACATGACTACAGTCCGGGTAACACGGTAGATAACCCTGAAATCCTAGCTGTTAAAAACAAGCAAGAAAAAAATGGGTCCTTAACATTTAACAGTGTATCAAATAGCTCACCCATCTGTCAGACAGGTGAGTTAGACCAACAAGAACATGAAAACAGGTACTTGACGCTTCCCTCCTTCAAGCTGCTCTAAACCTCCACCTACCAGCCACACATGCTTTCCAGTGCTGAGCCGCTTCGTCAGCTGCTATTACGTTGGGGAAACAAGGCGTTTCAGGAAAATATTAACAGGGAGGGGAGGAAATAAAAAGTCAGAACAGTAAGAGGGATTAGAATGAAGTAATAAAATGGAGAGTTAGAACAAGTTAATAGTTCCCAGCATCCTGAACACCGCAGCTAGCAGAAACCTAGGCAGGTCTTGGGCAACCATTCAATCGAATGCATTGTCTTTGTTCCTTCCCAAGCAAAACCAGGTCAGAACACGGTTATTGCATACCTCAGAAATTTACTGAGGCAAAGGAAACACCCACTGAAAGGTTGGAAGGGAGAAAACAACTGAAGGAGTGAATAAAACAGGCTATTGGACTGACCACTCCTATACAGCTTATGGGTCAGCCAAGTTACTTTCACCAAAGCAACCAACCCTCTCCTGTGGATGGAAGGGAGATAGGCACCACAGCAAAGCCAAAGTGTAGTCTTGGGAACACCACCATCACTGCAGTTACCAAGCACGTAGAACAGACAAAAAAATGCTTTTCAGATAAGGACTTGATCTCATCAGCTGCAAAGAAACTCATTCAAGTTTGAGCTAGCACAGAATCAAAAAAAGAAAAAAAAGTTTTTTAAAAAGACCGTCTTTAATCAAGGCTAACTTCCTGAGCTTGTCTGTAAAACTGGGATTCTGTTTACATTTTCACAGCATATAGCCCTAAGCATTATCAAAAGCCGCTCAAAAACAAAAAAAACCTCCAGGCATAAAGCAGTTTGAATTTCCAAAGCAAGTCATCAGAAGACAAGTCTGTTCCAATACAATTATTAGCAAAATAAGATGAAACCTCTGAAAAAAAGTATTTTGGGGGAAGAAGAGAGTGGTGGTGGTGCTGCTAGAGTTAAGTATTGCTGTCCTATTACACTACAGTATTAGAGCCAAGATCCGCAGCTTTTCTGTCTGCCCTCTCCTTCCACACCCATACTACATTTTCCCATCTGCACCTGCAGAATCTAAGGCACTAATAAGAAAAATTTTAATCGTTGCCATTCTGTTGTCTCTTCTCTTTGCATTCAGCTCTGCTTCCCAGTGCCACCTTCCCTTTCACTTTATAGAGATACTACCATACTGCACTGCATTCAGAGCATCCTTTCAGTGCAGAAACCTTGTGAAGCCAAGGAAAAAGCAAATTTAACTACACTACTGCAATATGGAATTGAAATCCCAATATGGAGTAAAATTCTATATAGATGTTGACTCAACCTGTTAACTTTTTTGGGGTCAAAAAAAACTTTGTAGCTAATCCACAGAACTGGAAGTGCTTCCAACTTTTAATTCTTCATAAAAGCTTTGCAGACTGTACTCAAGTAGAGTTAGTCCAATTAGTTATAATGTCTACAACCGCAGTTGTACCAGTTTACCCAAAGAACCAAATACAAATACAAAACTGTCTTTTTTTCCAGTGACCATAGATGTGTATTTAACTATTAGTTAACCAAAGGTAATGCAAGGAAAAGCACAATTTCACAGAGGTGCCACAAAGGGTCCCGAATTCCAACTCAAACTGGAGATTGCCTTCTGTTCCTAAAAACTTAATTGTTGTTTACAGCAAGGCAGACATCTCTTCCCTTCTTTTCCACTGATGACACACCCTGATCGCATACTTGGTTTTTCAACTGGTTTTTATGGCTGCTTGCTTCAGTAAATTGAGGCAGAATCTCCTCTACTTGCTTAAATAAATAAATAATATTTTAAAAAAAAACCAAACAATTACAACTAGGAAAGAAGAAACAAAGCAAAATATTATTTGTGATCATCAACCTGGTTTTTGTCATTTTTCTATGTAGGCAAATGGTGTGCAGGTGTGGGGGGGTTTGCTAGACAATGTTTAGATATGCTCACCCTTCAAAAGAAAACAACCCTGGAGAAACCAGGTCAAAGAAATGCCCTACAAACTAGTGAAAAAGCAGAAGATCACCCTTAGTCCCCATCAACGTTCATGCTGGAATCTTGGACCAACTCACACATAAAATTTTGCTTCCTCCAGAAAATTCAGAAAATTTTACAGAACCAGGTGAAAAACTCCTCCCTGGGTTACATCACATAGTCTTGGTGAATCTTTTGGATATATCCAGAGCATTAAATCCATCAGAAATAAGAATTAGGATAGGTTTGGAATTTAAACAGAAGACTCTCCTCAAGGATACAAAAATGTTTAAGTTCAAGTCTTACAAAACTATGCCTTTCCCATTAATTAAAATAGAACTCAATAAATAAAAGCTGCATTTTACCTTTTCTGATACTTTCTTACTGTGAAAGAACCAAGACACCATAACTTGGCCATATTTTACATCAGAACAATATTCAGAGAAGGCTATTGTTAATAAGCTATTGTATTTATACCTGCAAGGAACAGCAACTAGTTTTTCAGTAATCTTCCCCTATCTTAAGACTCTTTAGTACAAGAATCAGCAGTCTGTTCTATATTTCCTTGAAATCAAGACACTCCTAGATGTTAAATCACTGTTCCACAGACATCAAGGGAAAAAAAAAAAAACAACCAACCACACAAACCAAACCTAACAGGACACCACTGAACAAAAACCAGAACACAACTGAACAAAATTCACTTTATAGTCAGGGATCTGGAATTTCTCAGGAACAACTTGGAACTTTTGGGGGCAATACTTTACTTACACAAATTTCAATAGGACAAAACAGATTCAGCCAACTCCACACAGAAAAACAATGGAAGAAGAAACAGGCCATACAGGTTTTTGAACTTGGACAAAATGACATCATCAGAGAAAGCACCTTAATTGCTGTCTTGTTGAGAGAATCTTCTTAATGATCAGCATCACTCCCTTTCTGCCAAACAAGACCAAACTGGAAAGCTGCAGCTAGCTAGTAATTCTGACCCTAAGCTTTTCACTCTTTCTACAAACACCCTTGTGTTTAAACATACAGCCTTGTAAACTGTCCTCTGTCAAAGTAAGTTTATTACAACAAAATTTTCACTAAGAATCATTTGTCATTATTTTTAAAAACCAACAAACCAACCAACCACAGGAAACTATTTCATATTGCAAAAGCACTATTAGGAATGATTACCTAGCCCAATGTGACACAAAACACCCCCTTGTAAGTAGAATTATTTTATTTCAGAAACCAAAACCAAACTCATCTCCCCCATATGCAGAAAGTGTCCTCCTGCACACGCTGCAGCCATCACAACGCAGCTGCCAGTAGAAACAGCGACAGATACAGTGAAATCAATTACTACTGTTGAAACACAGAATACCCCTCTCTTGGCAACACCTGCTCTTTTTAAAGTCCCCTACAAAGTCAGAACAAGGATCAGGAAGGCTGCCTGCGAAAGCAGCACCTCCACCTTCACCCGTATGTTCCGAAGGGGGGGGGTGGGAAGTGACAGAGATTACTCACTCACTACAGGCACCAATGTTGGGAATCTTCTGGAAGTCTGATTACCCGACTTGACTCCCTCGCCCAACCTCCTCAGCTCTGCTTCATTCACCTTCTCCATCTACCCTCTCCCCCTTTTTCTATTTAGTAAGCTTATGTATGCTCTGGAGATGGTTTACACATTTACTAGTTAAATCCCACACCAAAACCCAAGGGTATCTGTCAGGGCTGCAAGCACTCTTAAGACAGACAAGTAGATCATCGCTAACAATCAAGTCATCTGAAGATACAAACCACAATCTTTTGCAAGCACACACCAAGGTTCCTCTAGACCACCTCACTGAATAAAAAACAAGCTGGGAAAAAAACCCTTCTTTTTCCTTGTACCACCTCCCAGCAGTCACGCTGAAACACAAGCTTAGCGTTCAAACATGTTAAAATTAGGATTTGGTTACCATAATATCCCAACATGCAAAAAATAAACCTAAGTAGAAATCAACTGCAGCAACACACAGGAGAAATGTACATACTTTATCTCATAAAGCAAAAACTGGAGAATGCAAGCATATGTGAAGGGAAATACAAATCAGCATTTCTAGAGCTGCTTATACTACTTTCTACAAACACCTCCTGAAAACACCTTGAAAAGACGTTAAGTGTCTCTGCAAGAGAAAAGAGCTGAGTAAAATGCAGAACTACAAGTGAGGATTTCCAGCTCCCTCCAGAAAAAAACAGGTTATCTCCACCTTAAAAAGAATCAACAGCTTACAAGACGATAACTGTTCTATAGCCGTTCCTCTGAACCCTCTCTACTGCTCAAGGGTACAGAGGATGAGGGAAAGCATGGCCCAGCCCTCTTTTTAAATCAGAAGCCAAATCTCATGTGGAAGGAGCAACACTCCAATAAAAATGCAGGAAATAAGAAGCATCTTTTCTAAACTGCCCAGCTGTCTTCAACAGTGCTCCGTTGGGATTTTGTAGAGCTGTACTGCAGCACTTCATGCACCTCTGAGATACCGACTAGTACAACCAACCAGACAATTCACTGTATGGGCTGAAGGGTGGCAAATAAGTTATTTGAAGAGGATACTATGATTCAATCAAATATCCAAAATTGCAACCAATGGACAAGGATCATACAGACACTGCCTGAATGAACTTGCAGGTTTTGTGTACTTCAGAGTGATCTTTCTGAACTTCTCAAGTGCCGTCTTCAGGAACCAAAATGGAGTTGCCATTTGCATTTCTCACTGAAATGATAAGGTAGGAAAAACGTCTTCGTTTTCTACTAGAAGCATTCCAGCAGGCTGCAAGACTATACAAAAGCTTTTAGACAATTCAGTTTCAATTAAATCACAGCTGCAATAAAAACCAACAGGAAAAGCTTTATTAACAGGGAAATTTGTACCATAATACTGTACGTCTTCTAGAATCTTAGATTCATCAGAACTGAAACTTCAAGAATCCATGAAAGCAGAAGTGTAAGCATGCATCAAAAAGGTCCAGAGATAACAACGGTAACTTGAAACGCTCGGCAGATATTCCATCTTTATTCAGCAGATCACTTTCTAAATGCCGGAGAACTAATTAAAGTAGCTCTGTAAAATTATCACTGTAAGAAGAGACGTGTCGACTAGACCATGCCCTGCCTAAGTCCTCTCTTCTCAGCTGCATGAATAAGAAACGGAGATGCACTCGCAGTGATTTCAGCCTCTCCTTTCAGTACAGTGTTCCGCAGGCTGTAGGAGCACAGGCACACGCGGAGACTCCTGTCACTGTTGCATTCTGCAGGATTAATACCGGTAAGAGGAAAGAGCACATCAGGCAGTATGACACTTTCACTGAAACAACAGAGCTTGTTCCACAGAATGCCAACGTCTGACTGTCAGACAAGCCTTTGTCTATATGCCACCATTCAAAGGCACTGGAAAAAAGGGCTACACTTTGCCTGCATCTAGGGCTTATCAGCTCATCACTAGCAGATCTATTTGTTGGGCATGTGACCTTTCCATGACTAAGTTTTTAATTTTGGTACTGTACTAACTTTGGATTAACAATATATTACACTCACGTCTTAAAGGGAACAATACAAAGAATGGAGCAAAGCAAAAAAATAAGTACAGCCTTATAAGTCAACACTGTGAACTGATGATGCATGCCCCTTACTCCTCAACCCCCAATCCACTCCACACCACCAAGAACAAGAGCATCCACCCAAGCTGCCTGCTCACTTCAGCCCAACCAGCCCATGTGCTTGATGCATGACCTTGCCCAGTACCTATCAGTGCTTCAAAGAGCGGTCCAGAGGGCAGGAACTGGAACAAAACGCCCTGGATCTTACTTCATAAAATGCAGAGAACCTCATGCCCTCTTTTGCAAGGCAGGGGGGATTAAGTTGTTTGTTGCTATGTTGCTGTTTAAAACTTCTCAGATCTTCCAGAAGAAGCAAGGAAGAGAGGCTGAGACCTACAGAGATAGGGACCAGCTTCCTCCCCACATTCCAGAATACCACTACACATCAAAAGGGAGAACGTGGAAACAACAAGCACACACAGTGGCCTCTCACAACCCCAGCACCCGTATCTGAGCATCCATTCACGTCTCCCCTGCCCCAACCGAACTGCTATCCCTTCCACTCGCATTTATACACAAAAAAGTACGAACCTGAGATACAGAATGAAGCTAAGACAGTTAAAATCCACTGCCTTTGTTATGCTGTTCATGCAAACCTGAGAATGACTTGACATCAGATCACAAGAACGATGATTAATCATACAAGTACGTCCTGTTTGTAAGAGGCACAAAGTATCTAATTAGTATCTAAACAGTATTTTACATGCTCCAGTTTTACAAGAGTTTGCCATCAGTAGACGCAACGCTCTAAGACATATGCTATACTGCTTCAAAGCTGCCCATAAAGGAAAAATCATATCTATTTCACTTTCAATCAACCTTAAAGTTTTACCATCTTGTTAAAAAGAGAACTGACACACTCAGCAACTACTCTGAATCTCTGGCAGACTTCCTCACTTTCCACATCTTTAAAAGTATCACAATTACATCACTATTAATCCATTATGTATTCTGACCCTTATCATCCAGTGACTAAGTATGTTTTAAACTGCCTTTTTCAAAGCTAACATTTGGACAGGAAACAAAATCCTACGTGCTCCCCTCCTGTGGCAAAAACATCTTTTAAAAAATATTTTACATAAAGCAAGAGAAGGAAAAAGCAAGAGCCACAGAAGCGCCCCTCCTAAAGTCTGGAAAGCATCGCCAAGATTTCCAACATTTTCTCAGACTTTATATTTGTTATTACTTTTTCACATCTAGTTTATGCTTATAATCCAGAAAACAGACATGAAAGTAATCCAGTATTTTCAAGGCATTCATTTGGACATTATTAAAAAAACCAAAACACAACTTATCTGGATTCAACTCTTATTGTAGATTATTTTTTCTCCTCCTAATGGCCTATATTTTATCATTTTGGCTTTGCTGGTTCTAGGTCTACGCACTATCAAGAACGTCCCGTGGCAAATCCATACCAGAATTTAAACAGAAATACAAATATTTTTTTAAGACAAAAAAATAGGCAAAAGTACTTTTTCATAAAAATAAACTCCTTCAAGGGACGCATATCCCAACACGTTCGGTAAATAACGTACATACCGGCAGGGCAGGCGCTTTAAACTGACAGAGTCTGCTCGATGAGATTTAGCTTCGTTTAACCGCTACCGCTCACCAAAGCGCTGAAGCTACTTTAAATTTTTTAAGTAAAAAAAAAAAATACGCAGAAAAAAAAAATCGAAGCCACCCAAAAAACCGCCCGAAGGGTAAATGTCAACGCGGAGGTGCGGTGACGGGCAGGTTCGCACGGCGGGCAGCGGCCGAGCCACGAGCCGAGGTGACACCGCGGGGCGCACAGCGGCCGGCCCGGCCCCGCGGGCAGCCAGCGCCAGGGGCACAGGGGAAAAGGCCGCGCCGCCCGCCGCCCCCTCGCCCCCGCCGGCCGCGCCCGCAGGCGACCGGGAAGGGCAGCGGCTCCGGGCAGCGCGGCGGGGCCGGCGGCCGCTGCCGCCCAAGGAGAGGCCCGAGCACCCGGAGACGGCCGCCGGGGGGAGGCAGGACGCCAGGCAGGGCCTGACAAGGCCGCCCGCCCTCCCCCCGGCCGGCCCGCGGCCTACGGAGACCCCGGCCCCGGCAGCGCCCCCTCCCGCGGGCCCGGCGGGGCGGGGTAGGGGCGCCCGCGCGCCGCCGGCCGTTACCCGCCCCCCCCTCACCTGGCAGTGGGAGACGACGAGGCTCTGGTTGCCTTCCCCGTGGTACTTCCATTCATTCTCATCCATCTTCTCCACTTCCATGCCCGGCCCGGGCCGCCGCCGCGCCCCGTGGGGACGGTGCCTGCCGCCGGCCCGCCGCGCTCACGCCCCCACCATCGCGGCTGCGCGGCCGCCCCGCCGCAGGAAGTCCCGCCCTCCGCCGGAGAGGCGGGGCCGGCCCGCGCCACCGCGCACGCGCCGGGCGGCCATCTTAGCGCCGGGCAGCTGCGCGCGCCGCCATCGCTGAGCGGGGCGGAAGCCAGGACGCAGCTCCCGGTCTCGTCCCACAGCCCGGGCCGCCCCGGGCGGCGGAGCCCCCTAGAGGCCCCGCAGGTGCCGCGGCCAGGCGCCCAGCCCGGACACTCGCCGTTTCGGAATCGTGGGCGACGGGGGGAAGCGGGAGGGCCGGGCCGGGACCCCCCTCGGGCCCGGCGGGCGGGAGCCGCAGCGCCGGGGGCAGAGCCGCCGCTGAGGCCTCGCACCGGTGCCCCGCACCCGCGGCGCGGGCCGTGCGGATGGTCAGACGCTCGGCAGCAGTAAGGCGGCGTTCAGCGTGCGGGCCGCTTCCTGCGCGGTACGGGCTCGTGGTTGCCCTCCTCGGTGTGTCTCTGGGCAGCTTCGTGCATCAGATGCACCAGGGCTTTCACACACCCGGTAGAGAGGTTACAAGTGTAAGTAAGAAAACGTATCCTTTCACGACTGATTAAACCAGTAAGCTGGTTTCCTTAGAATTACCAGAAGGGTTCAACGTAGCCGCACAGAGCGGCTCACCACCCATGTACGTGAACTACGCATAGATGACATGCAGTACATCTAACACGTCACCTGCATACCCAAATTCCCCATCACAGACAGAGGATTAAATTCTCGATCCCTTAATCCAGTCAATTTTATCCCTATGACTTCTGACTACTGGCAGCAATTAACATGAATTAACATATCACATTACTTGGGCTCTCTGAAACTCCCCGTTTTCCTCTCCGGCACAAGGCACTCACTCCATGAGGGATACCCATCTGGCATATCAGAAGGTCACTAACACTTGCGAGTTTTCCTCTGTTTAATGAACATTTGTATAATTTGGATAGTAGCCAAATTTGAATCAGTATCTTTTTAAAAAAAGTCAAAGCAAATAAAATGATGCCTTTTTGTTTTTCAAAGAGGGAAGATGCACCTAGAAGGCTGAAAATAAAACCTGCATAAATCTGCAACGAGTCATTGATCTTTTTTTAAATGTGTGGTGCTGTAACTCATCATTTAGCATTTAACTTCACTAGAACTATAACAAAAAATGAGAGTTAAAAATTTATACCTTCTTTTTGCCAAAATACTGATTGATAAGCACTTGACTTTTTATTTAATATTATCCTATATGCACCTATGTGAAATTGAAAAAGGAAACACAAATCCCTGCTCCTTTGGCCATTTAATAAAGATGAAAATAATGACAGGGATGTTCACAGTATGTTTCTTGTCACCTGTGTTTGCAAAGTTGCTGTTGCGTAACAACACATGGATATATAAACCACAAGAATTTACCATACTTACCCTGACTTACCAAAAGCATTACAAAGAAGTTTCACTCAGGACTGAGTAAGATTGTGGATTGTAAGGTAAATATGATACCTGCATTAAAAATGAGCCGTACTTCAGAGAAGTAGTATGTGCACACTTAGGAGGCTTACATGGAGAAATACAAAGGTAAAGAATATTGATATATTGTCTTGCAATGGCAAAAATAACTTGCCTCAACTTTACAAAGGAACTCTAGTATAGCAAGTTGATTGATTTTCCATTCCTTCATACTTCTGAAAAATGTACATCTATAGAGGAAAAAATAAAGCAGAGGTTCCGAGTGCTAGGGCAAACACGCTGAGAACACCTGAGGTTAAGACAGTCTCTCTCTCTCTAGCAGGTCTCTTCACCTTTTCCTCCAGCGTTCCATGGGGCAGAACTACCACTTGGGCACATTGCAGGAGCATTTGGAAAACACTGGTAAAACTTGGGAACTGGAGGGACAAAAGCCTATTAACATATTTCTCTCTGCATTATCAGTTTTTAAATATTACTCATCTCAGGTATTATCTACAATGTGCTTGAACTGAAATAGCTTAAGTTTTTGAGCCGTTAATAACACTGAAGCATTGCTTAAGTGGAATTCCACTAATACGGAATCCTGTGGTTAACTACAACTTGTATGGGCGTACCTGGATTGGTTTTGATTCGCTACCTTGAGGACTGCTAGCACAGAGCTCAGCAACCGTCAAAAATCCACCTGAGTATCCCAGTAGATGACCAGGTGTTCTATGATATTTTAGTATGTAACTAAGCTAGTTTAGAGCTGCATCAGGAACGCATAAGGTAATCCCACCTTCAGTTCCACAGCTCACACTTAATCCCCCAACATTTATTTTTTGATGTAATGTGAAGGAGTCAGGAGAGCACCACAGGCCTGAAATACATTTAGTTTTCTCTGGGTCCTGTAACTGCACTGGGTGGCTATGCTTTATGCCACAATTTCTGTTTCTTGGGACTCTTCAGTGTTGGGAATACAAAAAAAAAAAAAAAAAAAAAAGGTAAATTATCTATAGATTTTAAATCAGTGGGTACACTATACCTAATTGTGTAGATATTCTCAAATAGAAGATTAAGTGGCCCAAGATCACAGATCATATGACATTAAGAACAAGCTTGTAAAATACTGAGACGTAAGGCTACTGTCAAACAGATTTGCAAGTAAAAATGAGAATACACCAATCCTGTCTCTTTACATGAGGATGACAGACAAAAATACATTAACTAATATAACATTTCTTCCCAGCCTATCTTCTACCATTCCATGTCTGTAGTTTTTGCTTGTTTTTAAATGGCAATTAAACTACGGCACTGACTTCACATCTTCAGTTTATTCATGGCAGCTCCCCTGGTTCATGCCTGCCATGGAGATCATTACTCTGCCAATGCCCACCAAAACACAATTCCCCTCCCAAATTCAGCTTTAACCTTGCCGCGTCCTGCCAGGCATGCCCCTGAGCTGTCAGCGCTGGACTCTCACAGATGCCGTCTTCTACAACTTTTAAGTTTACCAAGGAATGAGAATGAAATGGTAAATACAAGTGCATGTATTCACTTGCTGGGGGGGGGTGGGGGGGGTGTAGGAGGTTAGGGGGGAAGTATCAGGCTAGTATCTCTTGTTAATATTCTGATGGATATAAAAAGTTCATTAAATACAGAGCTGAGGAAAAAAAGTAATAGCATTACTTGAGACTCATGATAAAATGAGATATCAAGAATACAAAGGTCTTGTAAGCTTATGAGAAGGATTTTTGTGATAATCGCTACATCTTAGTTCTCCAGGTTCCTAAAATGAAAGGTTTCTATAAAAAGAAGATATTTTAGTCTTTATGAAAAGAGTAAGCATTACACAAAAGATCCTTTCTGGGGACCTAGAAATGTCTGCCTGGAGAAATTAGGTTTAAGGATCACAAATTCAAGGCAGTGAGTCCAAGAATACTGAATGGACACGATAATACAACAATGAAGTTGTGCTACAAAATACTATTACTGTTTTTAACTACTGCACCATTTTCAGTTTAAAAAAAATGCAGTTATGTTTAAATAAGACTGACAGTTTTATATTTTTACTATGCTCAGACCATCAAAAATGGAGTATACTTATGTAACTCAACACCTCATTAAAATTTTAAAGTTTTGCTTTTTTTCTATTATCAGTATGATACCACTGCTCATTGACATAGTTTTTTCTTGAATCCATGGTTTATTTATGTAATTTCATACACATACCAGAAATGTGGGAAATGTCATGCTCCAACTGTCATTTCATCATTTCTGACTGAGAAACAGTCACCCAACAAAGGAAAAAAAAAATAGGACTGAAGTGTGCCATTTGATGGCTTTTTTAGAAAGCATATATGGTACTTTGAGCCACAATAAAGTATTTTACAGACTAAGCAAGTTAATGGCTTCAGGAATAGGACTGTAAGTAGTACAAAAGGTGACTTAAGGTTAGTGAAGATAAAGCCACATGTATGTTGTTAAAAGACAAGAGTTTGCACAAATGCAGCCAGCCATCAATAACCACAGATGCAGATAAACAGACATTATAACTACTAAGAGTTTTAATTGCTACATACAGTCAGAGAGAGGAAATGAAGTTACAGACATGGCATAAATAACTACTTCTCTGTACATTATATATAACTCCAAAGAATTGCCAAGACAGACAATACTTTTTAAAATATAGACAAGGTTAGTTAAATACTGTTTTCCATGCACCAGAGTCCTGAACATTTATTGAGAAAGAAATACAACTAATTACCAGAGGGGGCAACCCAACCCCCCCAAAAAAACCCCAAAAAACAGTGTTGTGAATTTTTAGGACCAGTAAGAGAAAATATATGGAAAAGATCTCATTAGAAAGCATAGGAGGTCTCTAAAGCGGAATGCTATGGTGAAATCCTACTAGCTTTGGCAGGGTATTAAACCCGAATGGCACAAGCCCAAGCCCACCTGAGCGCCTGTTCTTAGAGCCTTTGTTCCTGTGGGCGAGGAGGGGAAGAGGAAGGGATAAACGGCTTTTAGGTCTTGCCTTGTATTAAGTGACATACCAGCAACTGGAAAACAAAATGCTCTTTACATAAAGAGGTGAAAGCAGACTGCCAGAGCAGACGCAGGAGCCTGGTCAGAAGTCACACGGAAGCAATATTTTTGTGGCTTTCAGGACAGGCTAACACTTCTTGGTGCAGATACTTTGCTGTTAATGTTAAACTGTTCGCTCATGATCAGCCACCCTCTTGCAACATCACAAACAGACCCTAACTCCGTGTTTGGTCCTTGGACACTTGATCAGCCAAAGGAAAGCACGTCTTAAACTTCTTTTTGACACAAGCCCAATGTGATCACCTTTAAATAGGGAAGAGAACATGTATATTAATCTGGTTTTTAGCTAAACTGCCATCATTTGGCAACGCACTTCTGTGGAATAACCTTGAAACCTTCCCAGTTAAAACTTTTAATTCAATAATTTAATAACAAACAGAGTACAAGGTCTCCAGAAAACAAATCACAAATTTACGTAAACCAGTGACATGTTACGCTTCAGTTTATACCCAGAAACACCAAACTCTGTAACAGGATCTGGGGACGGTACAGAAGAACTGCGCAGCAGTTTCTTTTGTACATTTACAGATAAATTCACATTTATGTTCCCTGACACAGCTATCAATACTTTAGGAGACGTAATTCCTTAATCCAGACCACATTTGATTGACTGTAGTGTTAATAGTTTTGGAGTGATCTCTGTTAGCTGAGGGCAGCATACAGAATGAATGCTCCCTCCCCAGCCAACTCGCTCAAAGAACCCAGTTTACTGCAGTCACCGTGACTGAAATTAATAAAGAGAACCTGTATTTGAAAGAGACGTTTTCTCAGATTTTAAACATCAGATTTTCTGTCATCTCCAATAGATGAACACAGATATAACACAGTTTCACAAGCACAGAAGTTAATATAAATGCTATGCTACCTCAAAAGGGGGATCTTGTTCTCCTTTTCAAATCAGGCCACGTACCCTCACATTGCCCTCAGCACATTTACACCCATGTGGCACATTAGAGCAGATTATTCATCAAATGAATGGTCAAGGCTTTCCCGAGCGGGATGTTTTTTTCTTGGTTTTCTTTAGTTGACTCAGCAAACCAGTGTGACACATTGCATAGCCAGACAAGTCCTCCAGCCACCATGAAAGAAGGAATGGGAACACAACCAAAACCGGTGGGGAGTGCAGGATTAGGCATTTTGTTGCTAGCTCATTTTCAGATCAGATTAAGCTGATTATGAAACTACTTTCAGCAGTGCTGCAGAACCTCCCGGCAGCATGAAGGGGGTGTGTGTGTGAGGGGGCTTTCAAGGGAAAAAGAAAACGCACAGAATGGACAGATATTTCTAGGTGTGCTCTGAAAAAGCTGTAGAGCACAACACCAAAGAAATGTTTTGTGAGAAAGAACTGTAACACTCATTGAGCAGTCCATGAGCTGTCACTCACAGGTTTTTGGGTTGTTTTTTTTCTCCCCCAGGAAAAAACCCATGTGTTAGATTTCTGCCATCCCTTTACTGCTAGATCTTAAGACAGTTGAAATTATCTGCATTATCAGAGCATCAATGATCAGACATGCCTCTAAACTAAGCTTTTATTGATTAAAACAGCTATTTCAAATAAATTATCTTGATTAAGGTGAAATGACATGGGTATTTAACAAGTGATTATGAGATCTTCCTGAGTGAATGTTTGCCAAAACCATGTGTAAAATAACATCCATTGCAATAATGTCTTTATGACAGTATCTCACTTTGAACAAAAGCATAACTATAAGTAACAAGTATACATCTCATACCTTTCCAATAGATTTCTAGGGAAAAAAAAAAAAAATCCGAGTTACTTGGAAAAGAAGAACTATTCTTAACAGTGACAGGAAAATAAATATACCAAAAGAAAGATGTTCTAGATCTCTCAAGTCAAGCTTTTTGAGGAATTAAATTTAAGATGACTGAGTGAGCACAAATTCTAGATCAAATTCTACACTTCAGGCCCAAAGAGCAGTGAAGCCCCTTTCACACAAGGCTTGGCATCTTGGAAGGGACAAATCCATGTGGCATGAATGCATAATTCAAAAATACACCTCAAGGTTCTACATGATGGCTGGTTTTCAACCTATTTATGAATTTGCGATACTGAGTTAGAGTGCAAAAAAGACATTTACAGAATCATATCTGGAGACAGACATTTCTTTACCATTAAAGAACAGTGATGAGATATGCTTGTAGCCACTAGAAACATAATTGTAAAATCCATTAGAGCAATCCTGCTACCTGACACAAAACGAAGACAGCAGACAGACCAAAAATAATTTGAATTGTAATATTTGTCCCTCAGCCACAAATACGCATCCAGAAAGAGGAGATAATCTAACAAAAGCAGGAAAAATAATGGACACAAACATTTTTTGGGTTTTGTTTTTTTAAATATGATTTGGTTCATGAGGCTCCAGTAGCGGTATGTTTTAGAAGCAAATCTATTAATACCAAACTGAGAGCAAGACAGGAAGGGATTGGTAAATCTTAAAGCTACTTATTACAAAGTAGGTATATATTTATATAAATAAAATGGGCTGGGTTTCCAGTTTCTCTCTTTGCAGCGCAAAAAGTTAAAGGTTGTTCACCTAATTGCTTTATCTACTTCTGGATGGGTCTGAAAAGCACCGATGATAAAAATAAAATTCAAAATTGCTTTTCTCTAAGAACCCAGTTGATCATTATTAATAATTTGTCTGCCACACAGTTTTCCAGTGTTGCAAACTAGATGTAACGGGAAACAGCCTCATCTACTGGTTTGAGGAGATACTATCAGGTGTCTACACACAGTCTAATACTTGTCTTCTCCCCTCCCCCCAACACACTTACATCTCCCATACTTCATACAATAAAATCTACACAGTTGTGTTTTGGGGTTTTTTGCTGTTACACTATATAGTGTAGGAGCAGCAAAAACATTTGCACACACGCCTCAGATGACTGGATCTCCCAGATAACTCATTAAAAGGAGAAGCTCTGATTGTGCTTTCTAGCTCCTGTTCATTAACATAGGCAAACATGTCTAAAGAGATTGCTCACAGGCTTCCCGTTATTTAGTTTTAGTTTCTTGTCATTTTACTGAAAATTCAGTGTTCCTGATCAGCTATCGGACTATTAGTTTCAAACAAAAGTGTTTTATGGAGATTTTTGCTGTTCTTTTTTTGTTTAAGAAGTTAATAAAAAAAAAATCTGAAAGATAATTCTGAGTTTAGCTCATTACAGATTAAACTTTTCATTAAGAAGCATTAACACTGAAACAGTCATGGAGAGTTTAGTGGGAAACAGTACGGGATAGCAGGTCACCCTGAAGTTAAGGATATGTCTTGCTGCCTTTTTAGTCTAAATGGAATTTAAATCTTAACGCCTGCAGACATAGACACATAATATTAACGTTGGCATGGGCTGGCTTCTGAGCACCAGCCTGCCATCCAGCCTTCTCCACAATCCTTCTCTCCCCACCCCCCCAGGTTTAGGTGCAGATCTGATGCAGTACAGCCGTGTGGTTTGAGAGCTGGTGAAGGCGGCACAGCTGCAAGAAGCCACCTTTGGACATCTGCTGCGGGCTCAGGGGCTGCACGTCAGCTCGGGCCCTCGCCCCTGCCCCAGCTGTGCTGCAGCAGTCCGGGAGCGAGAGGGGCTGGCTCTGCAAAGGGGGCTAGCCAGGAGCCGGGGTGACAGCAAGGCACCCCAGCAAGGCACAGCGTTAAGGGGTGCAGTCCTGCAGGACCTGAGCAAGAGGGGCTGAGCAGGCCTGGTGACGGTGGCCCAGGCCACCTGTAGTGATGAGGCAAGTCCAAGGTCAAGCCAGGGAGTTAAGTCACCAATGCAAGGTATGAGGCCAGGCACAAGTGTACCTACCACTGGATCCGTTGTTTTTCTTCCCTCCTGCAGACCTTTCTACCTTTCCAAACAACAATTATTCCAAAAATAAAGGTCATTACCTTTATTGCCGTTATGTGTCTTATTCACAGGTTTCCTTACTTGCCAAGGCCAGGGGATCCTACACGTTAAGTATTTTCCTTATCCCTATGTGGTCTGTTAGCCTCGTGTTCTCTCAAGATAGTGGCCTAAAGTTAACACAATTTGGTTTTGCCAAAGTTAAAGCTATAATGACTGTCTGCAATCAAGATAATGGAATAATGAAAAGGATTTTAAAGAACATGGGTCACTCAGATTACCTGAATTACCTTGACTTCACAATTTCATACTTCCTTTAGACAAGACTGTTCTCATTCATTTTTCAAAGGGCTGGTCGGTTCCAGTTCCCATTCCAGTTGGAAGGCTCTGCATTCACTTAACGCTTCTGAAAGTCAGGCACTTTATTTCAAAGTCTACACTCAGATGTGAGACTTTAGATACATAGGAAGAGGTTACAAGTCGATGGAAACAAAAGAAAAAAACTTAACATAGGAATGAGCATCCAGATGGCAGTTATAAAGATGCACGTAAAAAGTGGAAGAAAGGAAAACAGAAGCAAACAAGAAACGTGCAGAATATCAGAGGCCATAAGCCTGAACTGTTATTTTTGCATGCAAATTGCGTTGCAGAGATTAGTCCCAGAACATAATTTATTATGATGTCAAAATCGTACCATGACTAATTCTTTATCAAGGGCACGAGGCTATTAAACACAGTCATGTAAAGAGGCTTGGCTCCACATCGATTCAAAGAGAAAAATGCCATTTCAGGAATATCCTATAATTACACCAGCCAAAATATGACTCACCGGAAGTTGCTTGCAGCAATTATTCAAAAAAGGAACACAGCCTAACCAGTACTTATCTGTATTCTGTATAGCCATACGAGTTATACATACATTAACCTTCTTGGAGAACTGAGAATCCCTGAGGTATAAAAATTATTTATTAGAAGATCCTTGTTATGAGGATCATTCTATGATCGTTCCAAGTAAAAGGACAAACATGGATCTTATCCTCTAAGCTTTTAGTCTTCCCCCAAATGTTTTACTTCCAGTTCATGAACATTTCACAAGGGCCCTTCTAAGTTTTGAGAAGAGTCTGAATTTCCTGGTTACTTTTATTCCCCATCACTTTGCAAGACTGACAACACTATGTTTCACTTGAATGCCAAGTAATCCTGCTTACACATTATCCCAGAAACAAAAGGTAACTGGAACACAGTGACAGAGCAAAGAGCTAACTGAAAAACAAACCCCCCCAACCATATAGATTGATCAATCAAGAATTTTCTCTTAATAACAGTAGATTTTAGAACTGATGCTTTATTTCATAACCAAAGATGCTGTACTTAATGAGATATATTTTCCTTTCTGCTGAAATACTCTTGCTATATCATATTCTAGGACAGTATGAGCATAGCTTTGTTATTTTTTCTCTGTATCTATGGATAAGCTTTACAAGGTGTTGAGGATACTCACAAGACCCTAAAATTATAGGCATATCCATGTACATAATAGGATTAAAGTCAAATGATAGCACTTTCACAAGCATCATACTGTTCTTTTAGACCACGATGCAGGATACAAAGTTAATTGTCCTTTCTGCTGTCAAATTTTCAGGCCCACTCCTTCATATTACTACCAACTTAAAATGCCCATTTGATTTCACAGATATTTTATTTCTAGCAAAAATGAACTAGAACCTTTGGTCCTAACAAAGATTTACCTTTACCAAAAGTAACCATTCTTCTGCCACCAGTTTTCTAAAGCAATAATTCCAAACATCATGTCTAAAGTAAAATAAGCGTTACTGATAAGTCATTTAAATTAAAATAAATACACAGGAACCCTTTTATACGAATGGGGAGTTTATATGAATGTGAGAGAAAGAACACTGACCTACTGCTTTATTTGCTTTTATGTGGAGACGTTCACAAAGGCGCCAAGTGGATTACATGAAAATATTTCAAACAGTCCCTCTTCCAACGAAACATAAACAAATATACAAACGTTAACTACATAAATAAAGCATGAAGGTAGAAAAAAAAATTCCTCCAACACTGTTAATCATTACAACATAAGCTCAGCTTTGTCTTCTTATGAAGAGGCAACTACCTTTAGATTTTGCATGAAAGTTTTTCCAGTCTCTCCATTTTTCTGCAGCACAGCGAAACATTTGTCAGAACACAGGATTATAGCCTGTAAACAGTAACCCGTTCCACATTCTATATAAAAACACTATCTCTAGGGGACAGGCTTCCCATTCCACTGAAACCATGGAAATGTTCAACAATTACTGAAAAGCATTGGTGGGACAAGGCAACAGCCATCACTGATGTGACACATGTAGGAAAGAATACTTGAAAATCCGGAGAACAGTTTGATTGCAGCCACATGAATTCAGATATGATAACAGCATTTACAAATTGGGGGTGAGGGTGGGGTATAGACAAAAAGATAAGAGAAACTGAAAGTTTCAAACAAGAAGATAATCAAATACCAATTAAAGACTTCAGCATATACTTGGGGAGGAAAAGGTTAAAAATTAGAAGCTAAGCATGAAATAGGAGACAACTCTATTACAAATGAAAAAGACTTACTGGGAAAAAGACCAAAAGGATGTCTCTTTGGGCTACTAATTCACTGGCTGTTTTAAGTAAGACTAAAACTAGCTGTAGATACAGGCATAAAGCTTAGATGCTGTAGCTGAAAACAAAACTCCAGCTTTAATTTGTTTAGATGTCTGAAGCAGTGGAAATAATCAGCAGTTCATCACAGCAACATGTTAAATAGTTAATTTATAGGCAATGAACCACACCAAGAGATAGTTTACTAGAGTGATAACCCAACAGCTGTTACCCCCAAAAATCCAATCTTCAGAAATATTGAAGTATTACCAAAGAAAACAACTGTTGTAAAAAATGCAAATATTCTAGAACATAATAGCAGAAGGTATAGAAAAAACATAGGGCTTTTAGGATCCTGTCTGATATATGGAATATGTTACAGGTAACTTTTTCAAAAGCTTAACTATTTGCCCCCCACTTAGTTAACAAAGCTGATACCAGATCTCAATATTGTCAATGGATCAATATGGATCCTTGTGAAGTGACACTGGAGCAGATAATTCTCTCTGCACAAGTAAATTCTAGGTGATTTAAAAATACTATTGCTGCTAAGAACAGAATACAGGAGGTGCATCGCAGCACAGTGTTACGCTTGCCAACCCGGTACGAAAACAAGAGAGTTCTAACATGGCTGGAAAGAAAGGCCTCATCAAAGTGTTGGATTTATCTTCCCTTTTTAATCCAGTGCTTACTATTCCAATTCTTATGTTCGTTGTCAAGACATGGTGTCTGCTAATAAACGAGCATTGATCTCACTTCATGTCAATGCAAAGGTTTAGCAAATGTCAGGAGAAAAGATCTGAAGGACAGAGAAATCACTGGAAGGTAAAAAACACAGCCTTTTAACTTCAGCAAACTTTTGCTCCCAGACAATGTATTTCAGTTCTCATTCCATGGAGTTCAACATTCAGTGTTTTAGAACACATTTAGAAAAACGATCAATGTTAAAGGCTTGTGGAAAAAGAGACAAATATCTGTTTATTTTAGACAATACACACAGCTTTCCCTGAATATACCATCAAGACATATGGCGCACACATACAGTCGTTGTACTCAACACAGACAAATTCTTTTATTTTCTGGTAAAGTCACTCACAAACAGAACAGCTAAAATTCCAGCTACAATTGTATCTTCATTTGATACTTCAGAAACTAGAAGTTTCTCCATGAAGCTGATACACAGGACTCAGTTAACAGTGCAGGTGCTTGAAAAGTTCATCTAGCCTTGAGGCAAAAGGCTTTTAATGTTAAAACAGGAGTAATTCTACTGACTTCTATAGAAGCAACAACTTTCTTGCTTAAAATGTGTTGCAGAGTCACCGAAAAAAAAAATACCTGAAGACTGTAAAACATATTAGCTAAACATCATAGCATTTTGTGACAAAGACTAATGATGAAATCAAGTGTTCTATAAATACTGCAGTTCATGATTCTGAACTAATTTTGTTCAGCAAAACCGCCATCCATCAAAATAGCTAATTCCACGTTAAAAGCTCAGCACTACTACTAAATTCAGATACATAATTAATTACTCTTGACTGACATCTTAGCATGCGTACTTCAACCACTTGAAAAAATAGATCACAATCCCTATCAAAATAATCAACACCTTCAGTATCAGCCCATCACACTCTGGGGCAAAAAGAACAAGGTGGCTCTCTCCCAACACATTTGTACACCTTTTTCCTCGCCCAGAGAAAAAAACCCTTTGACAAAACTCTGGTATCAACTTTTAACATGCCATCAGGCGAGACATGCATTTGTCCTCTGGTATATCCAGAAAAAAAAACCAACCAGCATGCTACCTGCAAGAAAGAACCAGTACAAGTAACATGTTATTTTGAGCATGAAATAAAACATTATCTCATTACACACTTGAGAAGAATTCTACTTCTGCAACCTTAGAAATACAGTCTTCCCAACAACACACAATATCCTAAATTCCAACTGAGAGAAGGCGAGTCTAAAGGGTCTGCTTTTGTTGTAATCCATTCCAAGAATATATAAAAAGCATAAACCGCTAGAGTTTATATTCTTTTCCGTCACTCCTACATGTGCAAATCTAACCCTCAGGTTGCACATTTGCAACAGAAACATTCACATAATGCTGTTCCGATGCTAATGATGCTGTATAAATAACATGTAGGGGACTAGTGCAAAGTGTCAATTGCATATTCACATCACATATGTATGGTTATTAAAATAGAATTGCATATAAAGATGTTGTACACTAGGAATGCTCATTAGTATTTTATTCACCTATATGCAGCATGCCAAATAAAGCTTAGGTCTTGCAAGTAACATAATTCCTACATATTTGTGATTATTCATAAATATTTATAAATAACAGGCAAGTACCTTTCCTCCTCAGGGCCCCAGTGGAAGAGAGAGAGTTCCATATTGGCACTCAGTGTAAAAACTCGTAGTGTGATGATACAACAACCTTGCTTCTGTGAACATGCTCGCCTGGCTACTTAGAACTACTGGAACAAATGGGGCCCAGCATTCAGACAGGATTTTCGGGTACACCCTAGCTTTTTTCTTAGTTTTCTTGTGTGTTCATTCTTCATTCATGTAGCAGATAATCCTGCAAATGGTACACAGAAGTAACACCAGTCACCCGAGGCCAAAGTCACTGGTGTCAGCTTGTGTCAGATGTTCAGTTTAACAGCAGTTTGCATGACTGGGCTCTACACTGCACAGTCCCAAACATACTGCAGTCACAAAAACTTTCTAGTAAAAATTGCTTTATGAACTTGATTGGTTTTGCTACTACTGAACTGCAAATAAAGTTTCTAAGAGTTTATGCTCTAGAAAGTTCATATTCAAAGTTGCTGCATTACAGCATCTACAAAGACTGTGTTTGTACTTTCATACCTGCATTTTTCTTTTAAAAACATATTCCATTTCAAAGATGAACTTTCATACTTGGCATATCTCCAGGATTAAAAACTTACTTTTCTAAGCTGGGTACTTATTTAGCACAAGAGGTTTGCTTGAAACATTATAGAACCATTTTATGATACAATTTTTCTTCTTCCTACTAAACTACAACACAATTGTTTCATCGGGAGGTATTTGTAACTCTGTCTTCAGTTTTGCCGTTTAATTTAACTGAACAGACATTTATCTTTTTTACAGTTTTTGTTTCCTTGGATTTTTAAGAACCGCTCGGGAGAATAACTGATATTATAGCTTCTTCTGCTAATGAGGCCATACAAGTATTACCATCAATAATCTGGGGGTCAATCGTTTAAAATAATGGTAAAACCAAGTTTGTCACAAATCACAATTTAATTTGCATTCTCATAACTTCCTGACACTTTTTAGAGATCTGTTAATCATACTGATTGCAAACAAGGGGCAGCTGAATTTCACAGTACAAAGTGACTCTCCCGAGCAGATGAAAGATTCTTTCATGCAATTCCATTTCAATTAAAATATATTCCGCTGCCGCCCCCCCCCCCCCCCCCCAAGCTACCCAAATTACAAGCTAAAATCAGCAGTTTACTTCTCAATGAAAATTTTTACATAGCCTTATAATGGAGGGCAAAATATAACTACTTATTTATTACTGGAATAAATTCAGTCCCCAGCAAGAGAACAATAAAAATAGGTGGCCCTATTACTCTTACAGCATAACAATTATCAAGTGTGATTCCGGCACCACAAGAAAAAATATTTTATAAAAAGCATGGTAACAGTAAAAAGTATCAACCTTAATACTAAAGAACCAGAACGCCCCTGTTAACCCAACAGTACAAGTCTTCCCACTCTGCTGTGGCAATACGCATCAGCCTGGAGGAATAGTACAAAGCCAAACTGATGACTGTAGTGATGCTACACTGACACAACATAATGCAGAAATTAAGATGAGATTGGAGTTCTGTTGAATTTACCATACCAGTAAGAGAAAAAAGATAAAAACAAAAGGTGAAACAAAAAAGTCAACATACATGTGAAGTGAAAAAAAAATATTCTGAAGATAAAATTGTGAAAGGAAAAGCCATGTTTAAAATAGCTACAAAAAACAGCTATGCAAAGGCAATGACCTTTTCAGATACATCAGCACATAAATGAATTCTACTACTGAGAAGATGAAGACAGTAAAATTGCTGAAGTGAGGCAAAAAGCTGTAAATGTTCAATAAATATCACCTATCCATATTTTATAATGCAAATAACTGTGTACTACACGAGTATAATGAAATACTTCCAATATACTTATGACTAAAACAGATAATATCAATATAATAATTTTTAGTATTTCATAAGGAAAAACATAACCACAAGCTCTAGGAAAAATGCCCAAGAGAACTGCCTTAGGATATCAGCAGGACTCCAATGTGTATTTCCAATGCACGTGGGAATACCTAGGAAATTTCTCCAAAGTAAGTGTCCCAGTATAAAAAAAGTAACAACTGAAACTTGCAGGAGAGTTAGAACACTTCTAATCATGGATTAAATATAAAAGGAGGTTAATTAATGAAGTATTAATTCACTTCATACCAAGAAGTATAATTAAAGGGACAACAGCATCATCATGGTTTTATAGAAAGCTACCCTGTTAAACATACCTGGAGTTTGTCCTTTGTGCAATTGCAGTAACACTACCTATTTAGGCTTTTGTAAGGCATTTCACCTAAAACACAGCATTCTAGTCAAAATAAAAGTAACACCGTCAAAAATTTATTATGTGACTTAAAAATGAGTTAAGAGAAAGACTTCATATTTAGCAATCACATCAGTACTAGATCTCAAGTTATTTTACATCGTTCTCAGTGAAGTGTAAAGCACAGTACTGCCAGTGCTGGTGGAATGGCAAATAATTGGTGGGAACGGCGTGATCTGGATCAGTTGGTTCACTGCACTCATTTCTTGAGAACACATTCTCATGCACATATTAAAAATGGAATGAGTGTCTGCAGAAAGCATGTATGTAAATCCCAGTTGAAAAAAATGATTTATTCTCAAACTTAAAAAGCTTAATCTTTTTAGTCCTTTAAATAAAAAAACGGAGTTAAATTGCAGCATAAACTGCATAGAAGAGGTCATACTGAAAAGCCTTTCATTTGGAGGATAAAGAAATAAGGACACCGATGTTTAGAAATTAAACCTTGAAAAAAACATACCAGACTGCATATTTGAACTTACTTAACACTAAAGGTAATAAAATCTGACATAAATACAGAACATACCCTTATCTCTTGAAGCTTTCAGATCAAAACTATGTATCTCTGTATTCTTAGGTGCAAATGATGAGCCAGAGGTGCAATATATAGGAACTGCAGTACCTAAGTGGTCAAGCTATACAAGCTAACAGAAACTTCTTTCTCATTTGGATCTTACAACTCAGAAAGACAAATGTTATTTCATTGTCATCACAGCAAGGCAATGTTTTGGAGAAACAGGCAAATATTTTTTTTCTCCCTCCGTAAATGTTTCTTCCTTCAGCTTTACTTACCCAATAGTTAACACATCCTCATACAAACAGGCAGGAGAACAAACAGACCGACCCTTCCTCCATGTATTTTTACTAATTTAAGAAGACTATTATGCAGTAATTCTTCCTATAGAAGCCAAACCATTCAGTTCTAAATCATGACTGATCAGATGCAGTCAGTCTTGTGTGACAAGTGTATCATTTGAAATATGTTAAGATTTCAGCTTGTTTGTTGCCATGGCAAAATACAAAACTTATCACCTTTTAGGGAAAACACAAAGTTAATTTACCTCCTTCAAAAAACAGCCTCCCTGGCTAACTACCAAGAGCACTATTCCCTCAGAACAGCCTTTGTGCCATTAGGAGGTCTTACGCGTTTTTTTTAAAGCAAAGCAATGTAGTTCTAGGTGTCACAGATACTACAGTGTATTTACTTGCAGCTCAAGTATTTTATTTTGCTTTGGTGGGTTTTCTTCAAGCTCCCCAGTCTCCTCTTCCTGCTTGTCAGCAGAGCAACTTCAACTCTATGGCTGTAACTTAAGTATATGAAATTCAATTTGCATTACACTAAAAAAAGTCCTGTTCAATGATAAATATCAAACTTGCAGAGAGCACAGGATACTTGATATGTGATATTATATAAACATATTGAATTTCCCACTGTTTATGGTAGGATTAATAAGAAGCAACAGAATTCACCATGGCTGGATTAATCCAGGCTCTTCTCTACTCAAGAAAAACATCTGAACAACCTGCTGTATCCTACTTCATGTCAAACCACACCCGGTATCTGGAAATCATACCCTATGTCCCAAGACATCTTTAATTCCATTTTAAGTGTTTACTGCTATATAAAATCTACTGTTAAGCTAAAAATTTAATACTACATTTTTTTCAGAATGGTTGTTAATATGACAAGCAGTGAGGCAAATCATCTTTCAAATGCAATTTAATCAGAGGGCATCTCATACTTAGCAGATTTAAAGTTACTGTTCAATTACTCACAAATGTGTCAAATATGTCCCTTAGAGGTCCTAAGGGGATAAATATTCATAAATATCCAGTGCAGGTCATTTTCTTGGGGGGGGAAGGGGGAAGTGTTACCATCTCCCTAAGAGAATAAAAATGTTGCAAGAACTGATTTTTAAAAAATCTTATATAATAAAGGTCTTGTGGCAGATTGCCTTTTTAATACCCATTTGTTAAAGTAAGCCAAAAACTTAAGTGCTAGACTAGAAACACATAACTAATTTTTACAAAGTTTTAATTACTAAGAAAATTGCACTATGCATTTTATTCAGACTAAAAAAAACAATACTAGACAAGCCTGCCTCCAAGAGAATAAGGCAAACAGCAAGAAGCAAGCCACAGCTTTTTCTAACACCAACAAAGAAAAAAACCTCTTTGTGAGCTGGAGCTCTACCCTTTCCAGTTTGGCCAGACTTGCCCCTTCCTTTGCTGTATGTTCTACAATGTTATTGACACACGGCAAGATTATTTCTTTTCCTGACACACTAAGACAAGACAAAGCCCTCTTTCATCAAGTATTCAACCGTGCTCCAAACACCAAGCTACAGGAAAACCAGCAAAGCTAGGCACTATGCAGCCTTCTATAGCTAGGTTACAAACCACTCCTTGGAGTAGGAATCACGCAGTATCTGTAAACCGAATCTTTACTGAGTATCAATACCAAGAGTCTCCGCAGAAACCAGCAACACAAAGATTTGTTATTGCATCAAATCCACTGGATTTGATACTTTTACTAAATTTGTACCCAGCTGGTATTAGAAACAGTGATAAAATGAGAAGAAACTCAGCATAACACATTAACAGCAAGGTTTTGCGTTCCAGAAAATTCAAGGTAGTTACACAGTATTGATGATCAGCGTTTCAGCTCTAGATTCCTACATGGTTTTAAGTTACAAACGCAAACCCCATTTCCAAATAAACTCAAGCATTTTTTGGCAACAGATCAAACGTTAAGAGTACTAGTGCTTCCATTCAGTTTAATACAGCACACCGAATAAAAACCCCACACAACCCTATGCAGACTATTCAGCTCTACTCAAGACACACATCCAGCAAGCTTTACTGAAACTAAGCATTTCGTGGCAACCTGAAATAAGGATGAATGTTCAGAGTTAAACCTTTCTGTGAAGCCATCTGTGATGATTAGCAATAGCTAGAGTAAGCTTTGAGAGCAATGTAAAAGGCCTGGGAAAAAAAACCAAACAGAAGTCAAAAGAAGTTTGAGCAAGTCTTTATTGTTCTATTTCAATAACTAAGAAATAACAAGACAAACTAATTCCCCCAACTCTTTTTTTTGTCAAGATGCTGGGGCATGATGGAATCCAGCCCTCCAATAAATGCATGCTTTGAAAAAGGAAAAATAAGGGTTATTTTTGTGATTTGTGCCTTACAGCCAAACTTGAATGACCCTGAGAAGTCTGTGCAGACAAATCACTGGAATGATTTACGTGCAGCTTGTTAGATCTGTTTCCCACCCCCCTTCATGTTATTGCTCTGCAAATCGAGGAATGTTTTAGCAAGTGTTAATCTGGACTAAAATCCACCATAAAGAGTGCTACAATATTGCTTTTTATTACAAATAGCAAAAACTTCTTTGAAAATATGTGTAAACCAATCAACTGACTGTACAGTGCATTTACAGTACACAATCCAGAAAGTAACATGCAGTCTAAAGAACTGCTTTATACATTAGCCCTTGGCCACAAAGAACTTGGCAGTACCACTACACCTTTAACGACTATAGGGTGAAAAACTAAAGCTAAAAAAAAAAAAAAAACCCAACCAAAATCTGTTACACCCAAGTTTACGACAAGACTGGGATACAGACATGATTGTACAAGGAGTAGTAATTTTTAACTAGAAACTGTCATCATGCTGTAATTCTTGGAAGGGCTGGCCCTGCCAGTTCGCCACTGCTCCGTGCAGCTGGTCCTGCCCTCCAGCGGTTTGCTCCCCTTCCCCCCGGGCTGGGCACCTTCGTAGAGGACGCAGATGGACCCGTCTTCGCCTATGCGGTAGGACACTTCGAAGGGGTCGACCCAAAGAGTTAATTCGCTAGGCAAGAGCTGGAAGAGTCTCTCGTGGCTCAGTCCGATCATCCCCGCCGCCTTTCCTATCAAGGGGTCCATCTTATGGTTGATCCGTATGCACCGGTACCCGGAGCCCTTGGAGGGCACCAGGGGGAACCAGTGGTGCTTGTAGTGCTCTGCGGGAGGGAACAAAGAGGCGCTTTACCGCGGCCCCGGTCAGCCCGCGGAGGCTGCGCTCCGCCGGACCCCCGCGGGGCAGAGGCGGCGGCAGCGGCGACCGGCCGGGCGGCGGAGCGGCCCCCCCCGCCCCCGCTCACCGCGCAGCGCCTCCTGCAGGCACTCCCGGAAGCACCGCAGCTGCTCCTCGCCGATACCGCCGGCGGCCCGCAGGAGGCGGGTGACGAACGCCGCCGCCGTGGAGATCTCGGTCCTCATGGCCGCCCCGGCTGGCGCGCACCTCCCCGCCGCCGCCCCGGCCCGCTGCCAGCGCCGCCGCGCCCGCCCCGGCCCGGCCCCGCGGCCCTGGCCAATGGTGGCGCCTCGCCCCGCCCCGGCTGGCGGGCGGGCCCGGGCCCCATTGGCGGCGGCGGCGGCGCGGGGCGGGGCGGCCACGCCGACCGCGTGAGGCCATTGGGCGTCCGCGCGGGCCCGGACGTGTTTGTTTTGTTGGCGGAGGGGCGGGACCCGCAGGCCGGGGGGCGGGCCACGCCCCCAGCACGCCCCTCTCCGGCCGCCACGCGCGACCGTGGGTAGCGCCGCTGCCACCGGTGAGGCAGCGAGGGGCCCCTCCCGCGCTCCGCCCCCCCCCCCCGCTCCCCCGGTTTCCTCCCCCGCGCCCGACACAACGCGGATAAGCGCGCTGCCGCGTTCCCTCGCTACGCTGCCCCGAGCCCCGCCCCCGCTGGCGGCAGCTCCTCCTCGTCCCAGCCCTGACGGCCGCCAGGCGCCCCCTCCCCGCAGCAGCGCGACGGTTACCGGCTGCCCTTCGCACTCGCAGCACCCCACGTAAACAGAAGCCAAACGCACCTCACGGCCCTTCAGGCAGCACCCCGGGGCGGCGCGCCCGGCACGGCACAAGGGCAGGGGCTGGATCCGCGTCCCCTCCGTCCTCAGCTGAGCACCACTGCGGCCCGCAGCGAGAGGGATGCGAGAAGCCGCAGGTTGCTTCCAGGAAGAGAGGCGGTCCGGAAGGCACCGGCTCCCTTTTGAAAGCCTGTTTGCCTGCAAGCGTTGGGAATTTGGCACATTGGAAAATACGTGCAAGAGTTAAGCAAACAGTTCTGCTTAGTGCGCAGACCACACTGTTGCATTTGGTGTCCAGTGTCTTACGGTGAGAGGCCACACCTTTGGCCCATATTTAGAGTACTGTATTGCATCTTTTAAGCACAATACCAGCCAGGGAAGATTTTGGTGTTGTTTAAAACAAACACAAGCCTAAGGCTTACTGAGCACAAAAAGAGCTGTACACATTGCACCAAGTACCAAGTTCCTCCACTGGCCCTGCAGGTCTCATCACAGGCCTCACCAGGAGGAACACAAACGGCTGGACTCTGAGCAGCGTTTTTGCAGGACATAAAGGTTTCAGCTGTGGAAACATTTGGTTGAAGAGTTTGTGTTGGCACAAACTTTGTGTTACTCTAAAGAATAAAGCACATAGCTTGTTTGAGACAAGGAACTTCGCTGATGAGTCATCACTGCTGAGCCTCTGCATTTGAGGAGCAACTACAGTTCATCTCTCTACGATAAATTTTGTCATGACAACAGTTGTCCCTGCAAGGCAGTTTGCCCAAGAGCTCCAAACCAGCAAGTCCATCGCTGACCCGACAGCCTTGCTTCCTCCACGCAACTGCCAAGCACCAGCCAAGTTTCACAACAGTTTCAGGGACATGGATGCCAACTCAGCTGTGACCTTCCCACCTTCAGTGAAGCGACAATATTCTTCAGCTAGTTTAAAGCTTTTAAAAAGTGGCTGTGTGAGGTACAGCCAAGATTCCCCGAGTTTACAAAAAGCTTTTTCTGTAGTTCAGAGACCAAACATAAACTTTTCCCCTACCTTGAAGTTCTGATCACAAGCAATTCCTCCAGCAACTTTTTTCAAGAACAGTGACTAAGGACAGGACCAGGACTGCCTGTAGTCATAACTGACCATACTTCACAAAAAGCAGTCTTTTTTCAAAAGTTTATGCAGTGCCCCAACCATTTTTTTTTCCCCTCCTCCTTGCCTTGTTTAAACACATCCTTTCCCTTCACTGGCTTTGTGTCTTAAACCCATGGGGGGCAGGAAGCATGTTGATTTCTTCACACTGCTAGCTAGGTTCCAAGACTCAACATTCTCTTTTGTTAAACTAGAGCTGATCGCTCCTTTATTTTTCTCCAAGGCCTGCCATGCGCCACAGGACCCTTCTTCAGAGGGATGTCACCTTTGAGGAAACTTTAGTAGCATCTTGTTTTCCCAAGTCCACATCTTAATCCTTCTCCCCTGTCTTACCTGTCAGCTTTAAGGACCTGACATCACCTCCAGTTCATCAGCTGCAAAAGCCATACCCAGGGATTTAAGACAAGAAAAAAAGACTACTTGTATACAGACCTTTAAAAATTAGATCCAGTTTTACCACTATTTAGTGATTACCAGATAATAGTCATTCGTCAAGTGTGAAGAAAATACTCAGTGAGGCTACTGTTGCAGTTGTTACTTGCAACCAGTTTAACACAGGTTGAGAATTTACAGGAACTTTCCCTACACCTCTGTCCCTTTAATCTAAGGGTCAGAAATAATCAAGGCTGTAATTATAGGGGTACAGGAGAACAGCTCATCACAGAGCCAAACTTCACCCCACACAGGAAGAGTTCCCAGGGGAATGCCCAGTTACTTGCAATAGCCAGAGAGTTTGTTCATTAAACTATTTGCAAATTAAAAGTTCACTCCCAGCAGTTTATTTTTGCTAGGTTCTGCCATCTAATATGTTGAAACAGTCAAATAAAAATGTCATTACGTTTACAGTTAGAACTTCTTCAAACTCATTCTGTTCATAGAAAAATCTATTTCAAGAACACAAGTTCCTATCCAGTTCGGACAAAATTATTTGTAGCAGTATGACAACATCAGAACTCGCGCAGTGCTTCCTTACTTGATGTTACTCAAGATGATTAAGATATCTTGCCCTCCTTTTCCCCTAATAGCAAACGACAGGACCAAGACAAAAGTGTCAAGAACCTCAAATGACAAAACTATAGGCATTTGTCCAAGACTCAGGTGTTATCACCTAGTTTGACACTTCCACTTCACAGCTTAGCAAAAGTATAATTCTGTATGC
Source organism: Falco rusticolus (assembly GCF_015220075.1). NCBI lineage: Eukaryota > Metazoa > Chordata > Aves > Falconiformes > Falconidae > Falco > Falco rusticolus. The sequence goes on from NC_051190.1 coordinate 1,802,472, forward strand.
CATTCTGTAGCCCGACCGAAGAGATTTTTATCAAACAAGGAAAAAATACCTTATTTCACCTCTTCAAGAAGACAGCGGATTTCTGTGCTTCCTTTTCCTCCCACTCACAGCTGTTAGCACTACACTACCTCCTCTCATTCTAATCAAGTCTCAGGTCCGGATCAAGACGCCATTTTATGAGAAAAAATTTCCACTGAAGTCCAGTTTGCATTTCAGTACCTCAAACTTTAGAAATTAAGCTTTAAAAGGTAATCCAGTCATCCAGTTACTTCAGTCTTGTTTTATTCAGTGTTTTGAGAATCAGAACATGAAACTCAACTCTTCAGCTGTGGAGACTTGACTAGTAAAACTATCCAGGTACACATGGACTGCGTGACCCTACATTTGAGCAGACACAATCAGCACTTGCTAGTTATGTGACAGCAATTAAAAAAACAACAGTAAGCCTGCATTATTTGTTATTGGTCTAGACACTTGATCTATTCCCGCACAACAAATTTTATCATTGCTTTAAGAAAAGCTCTAGGTTCATTTAGCACATTCCGTCAGGTACCCATCCCAAACACTTCCCCACCTTATTCACACCCCTTCCCTTTCATTTGTGAAATACACGCTTCCCCTACCATATCTACACTGCACGACTTCAAAGCTTCTAACACGCCGATAGCACTATCACACACGCAGTAAGCTACTCGTTTTCAAGTTTGTTAAAACGATAGACAGAGAAACAACAGTTGCATTGAAGTTATTAAATTCTTACTAGTATTCAGAATAAACATGACATTATTGTCAACAGTATTACTAACTAAGAACTGTATAAATCCAGACATGTTACAAAACATAATGCTTAATTATGCTAAAGAACTTCCCCCTTCCAGGTTGCATGTGCCCATAATACACGCAAATTCACAATTATATACAGTCAGATTTTATCATAAGCCACCCAGACAAGGGTCTGCTAAAGCCAGGGCAGATATTAAGAGATACTGTTTTAACTCACTTGTGAGAAACTTAAGTAAAGATCAGAGCAGAAAAGCTTTATAAGCAAGCAAATTAAAGGTAGTTAGAAATATTCCAAGAGCAAAAAGTTGTTATAACACTGCTAGCACTGATTAATGCTCACTAGACTGAGGTCTGGTACATGGATCCACTAGTCCCAAGTGAAATATTCAATTGAAATAAGAAGGTCTGGCTATACAAATAAAAGGATGGCACAACTATCAAGTAATGTTGAAATCACATTTTGATTTCATACATTCTCCTTGGTGAGTTTCGTATTTAAGGCTCACAGTAAGCAAGCCACAGAAAATAAAAAAGAATCAACAGATATGTAACTATGCAACTGTCATGGCCCTGCCAGAAAACAGTTCCAGAGGCTGAGGCATTTAAAACAAACTCCGATAAGAGTTCATCAAGAAACTAGTTATCTGCCAATTATTAAGCTAAATGTTTCTATTTAGAGAGTACCGGGGGCTCCAGTAACAGAGCACTGGAGATGGCAATTAGAACAATTTGAACACACCACCAGCACAATTTCACAGTAGCCATTGAAATACATTATTTATCATTAGAAACAAATTTTAAGTACTCAAACACAGAGGAAAAAAACCATAAGCTTCCAGTTTTGGTTTGTTGGGATTATTTTTTTTTTCTCCATTTCCTGGAACATTTCTACAGCTTTGAGAGTTGATAAGCCTCACCACACACACAGCAGCAGGTAAGTTACCACTACTGTTAATAATTGCTAGGATTAACAGCCTTGCTAAGCACCAGAAACTAAAGCAGTTGAAGCCTTAGGCCACGAGAGTGGATCTAGAGTAAACTTTTTGATAAAACTAATGTTGTAAATACAAAACTAGCTGAAACCAGCAGACGCAAACAAAATGAAGAACAGGACCAAAGAAACAATTCCAAGGGAATGAGGTAACTTCAGAAGAAGCCAGCCCAGTGACCAAGAAAACCAATAGGAAATCAAGAGACCACTAACCCAAATTAAGTGAGTGGATTTGGGGATGGGTGGTATGTTTTGGGAAATCTGTCTGTTTGGGTATAACTGGGGTGCACAATCTGCTGTAGAGGTCCCTCTTTGGATGCACCCAGCTCCAGCTGCTCTGCATGTTGGCTAAATAAACCACTTATTTACTCAGCAGACTGACGACTTACCTTCTTCGAGCAGGATCCTAGGGCCAAGCCCTGTTGAGGTGACATCCGTGTAATTCCTAACATGGACTAGTGGGCAGCTGCATAATTCCTGTAACAACTACCACATATATAACCTTCTTTCACAAAGAATTTTTTACCTTATCAACGCAGACTTACTTTGTTGTTATCCTGTTCATCTGCAAGTCATTTCTCTTTAGCCCAAACACCTGGAGTAGAGGAAAATAGAGTCCATACCTTGGTTTGTCTTGTTAAAAATAAAGTGTACGCAAGCATTGTATCATTCCATTTTTCCACAACTTCACCTAGGGGAAAAAGACACAATAAAACCAAAGCTATATCACTTATACAGTATATTGGTTTTTTAAAGTAAAAGTAGCAATACTAAAAAGAAAATAAACAGTAATAACAATGATAGCACAAGATTAATAATTTATAAAAAAAACCCCAGCACTAGGACCAAGTCGAAATCAAGCTCTTTTTTGATTACTTAAAATTAAGCTCTCTTTACACGCGTCTACAAACATAGATAGCTAAAACAGAGCACTAGAACCTGCAAGAAGAGATTTTAAACAGAAAACGCAATTTTGGCTTTACTTTCAGAAGCATCTTTTCTCACAGCATGTTTTTTCATAGAAGCATCTCTCTCTAAACAGAGTCAAACCCATTCTTAAGAACTACTTTTTCTTTATTGCTAGACTACAAAGACAAGCATTATATTACCACTCCTACTACAGGAAGAAAAAAAAAAAAGAGTATTTCCAAACACAAATAAGAGCACCTTCAACTACTTAAGCATCAAATCCCACCATACTTTCCCCAGTCTTGTACGCTAATTAATAAAACAAAACTTCTTAGAGAAACAAAAAGAAAACCTCTAGCCAGTACCTCAGAACTAAAGCGACACAGCAACAAAATAACAATAATAAAGTGTCCACCTGAGACTCCCTCTTTTATGTGCACCTACGCTGATGAGACACAGCTGTCCTGCTGGCTTAAGTTCAGAGGCATCATCACCTGCTGTCACTTCAGCAGAGAAGCTAAGGTGAGATGGCACAGCTGAGAGCATTGACCCTTAGGGTTTCTTTTGGCCTTACTGGCTGACCACAGGCAACAGCTGCTTATGCCAGAGTAGTGCATAGATAAAGCAAATTACAGTCTAATGGTAATTTAAGTTAGAAGGAAACATAGAAATGAACAAGAGAAATCAGAGATCTGACAGAATCAGAAATATGCCATACTTAACAGCATAGTGTTTTTTCCCTTAAAGACCACCAAGCGATTTGTAAATTGCTTTAAAGCACTGAAAATGGTTACTAAACCTGTTTTAAAAATGTACTGCAAGAGTATTGTATAGTCTACACTTAAAAAGTTTATCAACATAGCTGTGACCTCACACCTGTTATACACAGAGCCTACATCAGCTGGAAAGTGTATTTTTCCAATCACTTCATACAGAAAAACAGACTAAGATATGATTACAAAAGCAAGTTAATGACAGTAATTTAACAGTGGGGTTTTAGTACTGAATTTTTGTAAATACTGTACTTCCCTGACACTGTTATCTCTTACTGGTCACACTTCACTGGAGAAAAAAACAACCATGAAGACAACCCATTTATAATTCTACTTTCTTTGCTAAAGCAACTAAATATTTAACCAGTAAACAACATGGTTGCCAATGATTGAGCAAAGCAAGTGAAAAATTACTCTGATTACCGTCTTTGCAGCTACACTAATGAGGGCAAGTATTACAGGGCAAAGTGGTTGGTTTGTGGTGGGTTTTTTTTGTAATGGGCTGGTCTATAGACTCAAGTATTAGATTAGTAGGTCTTCTATTAGACCAACTAATACAATTAATAAAAAAAAAAAGAAAAAAAAAAAAGGACAAACTTTGAGGACATAGGACATAACACCCCTTTGAGTCTGCAACAGGTAATCAAAATGCCTTCTGGCCTCCACATCTCTCCACACTTAACAATTGTGTGTTAGTTGAGTAAAAATAATTTCCTTTCCTTACAGTCTTGTGTCCCATGTTCCCACAGGGCACACGCAAAACCACCACCGCGTATTTGTAGGGTCATGTTCCTCTGCAGCTAGCCACAGGACATCCTCAAAAATAAAGGGTCAAGACTACAAACGGCCTGCTAGAACAACAGCCAGGATCTGTACTTGTCCAAGTATCTGTGTGGTTTCTCTGTGAGGCTCTGCCAGAGTTAAGAGCACTGTCATCTCCAAGACGTGAAGGCAACAGAGGTGGCCCCATCTGATGGCTGCCAGCACCACAACTGTGCACTGCCACCCTCCCAGCCCATGGCCTGGTGCCATCACACCACGGAAAAGCTCAGGGCCCCGGCACAGCCATGCCATGGGACACGCTCCCAGCAGCCCACCAACCTCAACTTGCAGGGTCTGTGTAACATAACATCACGAGGAGCTGCTCACGCCTCTCCGATCAGTATAGGCGGTCCAGCCGCCTCCACACCGCAGCCTAGGGCCTGGCGTTACACCAGCAGGCCTCACCAGGACGCGCTGGGACGCCGGCGCTCAGGGCCGGCCGCCAGCCGCCTTCCCTCGCACTGCTGACAGCGCGGCCTCGCCGCCACCCTCAAGGGCGCTGCTCGCGCCTGCCCGCGCGCCGCCGGCCAATCAGCGAAGCGCTTGAAGCGCAGGTGGCCCCGGCCAATCGCGGGGACGCTTACAGCCAGCCGCTGCGCGCCGGCGCTCGGCCTGAGCCCGGGGCGGTGGCAGGCCGGCCGGCTGCCCCATTGGCCTGAGGGGAGCTCTGGCCGCCGCTGATTGGCGGGGGGCGCGTCAGTGGGCGCGGTCGGCCGGCGGCGCGCGGGCCCGGTGGGGGTCCGCCCGCAAGGCCGTCAGTGCGTCCCCCGAGCCCACCGGCGAGGCCGCCAGCGCCCCCCGGCATGGCGGCGCAGCCCCCGCCCGGGCCGCGGAAGCGGAGCGGGGCGGGCTGGGCCGGGGCCGCCCCTCCGGGGGCCCTGGAGAACGGATTCCCGCCCCACAAGCGCCCCAAGAGCTCGGGGGCGGCTGGGCCCGACGAGGGGCCGGGAGACCCCTTCGGGGACAGCGACGACTTCACGGCGGACGACCTGGAGGAGATTGACACCCTGGCCTCGCAGGCGCTGTCGCAGGAGGCCGCCGCGCCGCGGGCCGGGCTCCCGAGGCACGCGTGGGGCGCCCTGGGGCCGGGCAGCGCCCTGGGGTCTGCGGCCGCCGGGCCGCGCCGGGGCAGCGTCCCCGCGGCAGGTCGGTGGGGCCGTGCGGCGCCTGGGGGGCGGGTCCCGCCTCGGCGGCCTCACGGGCCGTTTCCTCGGCGAACGCTGGCGGCCTGCGGGTCTGCCCGGGCCGGCCGGCCTCGGCCAGAGGCGGTGCGGGCGGTGCTGGCGGCGGGGCTCCGGGGCTGCCCTGCAGCACAGAGCTCCGCGGGGAAGCGCCTGTTGCCCCGTTCGGAGCTGCTGCCGCCCACCCCGCCCGGCTGGTAGGGCCTCGGGGGGCTGCCGGGTGGTCCCAGAGCCGGGGAAGAGCTGCAGAAGTAACACCCGAGCAGCCACATCGCATTAAACTAACGGTGCTGGGGAGCTGATCCCTAGCAGTGTGTGTGGTAATGCTTACCTGTCACATCGCTACTGCAGGGTAAATGTGTTACATAAAACAGACGAGTTTCATAACCTTTTATCATGCTTTAAAGTATCATAGTATTGTGCATGTTGGCTACCAGATCTTTTTTTCCCTAATGGTTACCTTTCGCTACTAAACGCATAATATCTCTCATATTAACAGCTGATTTTCAGATTTGCTTTGAAAAAGCATACAGGATATAGGGTTTTGTTCATCATTAAGTACATTGGGCTTACATGCTGTAAGCATGTTTTAGCAGTGCTAACATTTGTAATCTCTCCAGGTAAAGTTTTCAGTTCACCCTTATTTGTGCAGGGTGCCTTAACTAGAATTGTCTTGGAGGAAACGCTTGCATTTACTTTGGGTCATCTTACTGTTTTAAGGTGTTAGAAATATTTTGGGGGGAGGGTTTTCTTCTCTGTTTTAAGGATTGATGCACAAGCTCTAAAAAAAGTTACTGTGGTGGTTAGATGCATGCCATTTACCTGTTTGTAGTGACAGCACAAATATTAAGATACTCAGAGGTATGTAATGGCAAATAACAAAATCTTGATGTGAAGTCATCAGTGATGTATGTACATCACCTGTGCTTCAGAACAGATCTTGGCTTTTTTTCTGCAACAGTAAGCACTACAGAAGATAGTCTGATGAGAGATGCTTTCCAGTTTGAAGTACTGCAAACACAGCATGAAGAAATTAAACAGAAGGTTAGCAATATCTTCCCCTCCCCTCTAAATATCACAATTTTTGATAGGGCTAACTGAAAGGTGGGACAAGTTAGTTTGCAAGTATCTCATTCTAATCCAGGTGATTACTAATCTTTGAAATCCATGGATCTGTTAAAAGCATCATACTAGAAACAAGTCTAGTTATATTAAGAGTGAGAGCAATATTTTATTTCTTGATCATTTCAGACTGTCAAATTAGCATTTGCTAATTTTACTTGTATCCCATCATTCTCCTCTGTCCTGTCGGCTAGTTGGCAAGACTTGTGTTGTGTAACTTCATGATTTGAGAAAGTAAAGTCACTTTTAAGTTGTGTTATTTTACCTTCTGATGAACCCTTATGGCAAGATACTCTGGGGAAGAAATAGATGCAGAAAAGTAAGAGGGTACAAATGCCTGTACTGAGTCCATCCTTTTTTGGCAGCTTAGGAAGAACATAAGACCTGAGCAAGTTTATGATGGTATTTCACCAGGGCAGTCTTTTAGCCTCTGGTAGAATTTCACGTAGGTACTTCCTGACCTAGAAATATTATACTTGTGTTTAATACTCTTCAGTGTATTTTTTTAAACGTTTGTGTATTTGGTTTTGAATGCCTTTTTAGTGTGAAAGAGGTCTGCAGCTTAATGATAGGTTGTGTCAGGAAATTTCTTCTTTGATTTTATTTTGAACTTTGTACCTAGTGATTTTCAGTGGATGGGCCGTGGATGTTGAGGGGCAGTAAACAAGGAATAACTTGTGTATAGCACTCACACCTTGACAGACCTTTGTTTCCTCACGGTTGTGCTTTCTCCCAGATCGAGGGTCCTACTCTATTTACCTTTCTCTTGTCACCTTTACCTCTGTACTCCAAATCTTTGCCAGCTCTATTATGTCCTTTTTTACTGGGGAAGCTCCTGCCTGTACACTATGTTCAACATAGGGGTAAACCATAATTCTGCATATATAGAGGTGTCTTTTCTGCTTTTTTCTCCATGCTTTTTTCTGAGTAACTCATTTATTCTCTCTCCAAAGTTTTGTCTCTGAGTGGTGATGACTGTTCAGAAAGTATTAGAGGCTCTGTAACTCATGAAGATGCTGTTTGGGAGTGGTAGCTTGTCTTAGGACAGTGTGCTTGTTGGCTGCCATGCTAGATGAAATATAATTAAATTATCATTGTTATCATCCAAACAATTAGTAATTTATTTATTCTCAGAAAAAGAAAAGAATCACAGAGAAGGGGAAAGAGAAGAATAGTCTCTGACAGATACCAGGATGGTATACAAAGATACGCCTTTGCTGTCATTTTACAATTCTCTTAGAGATCACAGTAGCTGAACCTGATTTAATCAGAAAAAGATTAGAAGCAACATCGCAGAATTTCTCAGCTGTGTTACAGGAGCATTTTTCTCCCTAGAAAGTATAAATATACCTGATTTTCAACCACATAATGATATAAATGCTCACTTTCAGTGATATACATCCTTTCATGGAATTCATCTGTTTGCAGCTGAAAGAAATGCAGGATGAAATACTTAGTAAAAATGGAGAAATTAAAATTTTGCGTGACTCAATGCAGCAGATGGAGTATGCTATGGAGGAACAGAAAAGATCATACGTGCTATTGGAACAGCAAAACTCTCAGATCTTAAGTGAAAAAGAAAAAGAGTTCTTCAAAAAGGTTTGTAAATATGTCAATTACCGGCATATCACATGCAGAAGCTAATTTTATGACTTAATATGTCACAGACTGTCTAGTCAAAGGCTTTTTGCATTTGTGTGAAATTTCCAAGTGATGGAAATTTATTTTCTTACTTAGAAGAAAGCATTTGTAAGAACTTGCTGAGTTTTTTCTTCCGCTAAAATAAAAGTAAAATTCAAGTGGTAGAGGTTTTTGTTTACTTGTTGCCTTTTTTTTAAGCAATCCCAAGATCATTAAAATGGGGATTTATTTTAAAATGGAAAAAAGCGACAGAATATGCTTTATGACTCTGATGGGATTGCTGTTTCTGTTGCAGTCATCTTTCTGAAAGCCCTGAAGAGGACAGTGCCTGCTTTTGTCCTGTTTACTCTGCTGTTAGCAGCCACAGTGTAGCTATGCTCTGCCTAGCGCTTGGTCTGTCTTAACAAGTCACATGTTTCTTGCCTGAACTTTTGGCGCTTGGTTCTAAGGTAGTATTAATTGGACTAACATAAATAAAAATGGGGAACTTACGCAGAGTTCAAAGTAAGTAAGTAGATGGTAATCTTGAAATCTTACGGTAATTCTAGTTGCTTTGCCATTATACCATCTCTATAAATTATTTGGTAACAGTAAAACTGTCTTTAATTCCTCTTTCAGATACTGTCGTTACAGTCAGAGCTGCAGTTCAAAGATGCAGAAATGAATGAATTAAGAGTGCGACTTCAGAACTGTGAAAGAAATAAACATGTTACTCAGACGGTTTTAATGCCAAGGTGGGAGTTTTGGAAAATGAGTTTGTGTTACTTTTTACAATACATGTGCTTAAACTATTGAAGAGGCTTGCTTTCTTCATGTAACTCCTAGCTCCATTGTCTTTAAAAATACAACCAAACATCTGTTGCCCTCTATGGAATTGACTCAAAAAGAGCCTTCCTTGTATCTGTGACAGAAATGCAGAGTTTGTAGCAAAGGAACATCAATGTAAATAGACCCTTGTTTAATAAAATAATTACAAAAGAAATATTGATTCATCTGTCTGATTTTTATTTTAGCCCTAAAAAGAATTTTGCAGTACAAATGAACTCAGAAGGATGTTCTCCACAGCCTAGAAAAAAATCTTTTCCTACAAAGGAATCCTTCAGTGCTGAAATGTCCACTAAACCATCATGTTCTTCAGGAAATTTGGTTGCCCCGACTACTTCCATCAAAGAAGGTAAACCCATATACAACTTGCAACATTTTTAGCTGCATATGAACATTCTGCTGTAAATAAGGATTTGTGCTATGTGACTGAACAGTTTCACCGGTTCACTGTAGAGAAAACCAAGTATTTATTTTATTTTTGCGTAGATTTCTCTTAAGTTTTATACCGGTTGGCATTAAATAGCTATGACTGAAATTTGCATCAGGATCATTTTAGTTCACACCTTGGTAACGCCTATATGCCAGATGCCAAGGTGTCAACAGTGAAGTGACTGTTGGCTGTAATGAAAAGCTTTCATGTATTACATGATGAACTAAAATACCAAGATTGTTAATCTGCCTTTCTCGTTGAATAAAGAGGAACAGGAAATAATTTGCCTGTTTCTTGAATCGCTCTGCTAGTCAGCTAATGCATTTTTTTGGTACTCCTCCTGGTTTTGGCTTTAAAGCTGACCTTTTTTAATTTATTTTATTTTAAAGGGTACATATTTAGCTGCATTGAAAGAAGCAACTGAAACAGTACACTCATTTCCTCTTTTATGTGTAGGGCAGTAATTCTCACAAAATTGTGTCTGGAAATGGCGTTGAGTAAAGCTTAGGACATGAACACATGCATGTATTTGAAGACTGCTATAATATGAAACAAAAATGGTAGTTCTTTATAGCAGCTGACTGCCATGTTTCCAATAAGAAATAATAAATGGAAGAAATGTGGATATCATCAACTAACCCTTACAGGAAGTGTCATGAAAAATCTGAGATGTTACTGTCAGTTACAGTAGTCAATTTGAAGCTATATGGGCAGTTTTGAATTCCATCAAAAAGAAAACCAGTAGCCTTTAAAGCATTAGTGTTGCTAATTCTTTTGGCCTCCTGACTGATTGTTCATTATGGTAGGAACACTCAATATGCCTATTTGTTTGAAAAACACACTTGATTATTTGTCTTCTGAACCCTGCAGGACTTTTGGCTTGTTTGACTAGTTATTGTGACATATATAGATGATTGAAAGACTATGAAATGCTCAGTTTTTATTTTTTTTTTTAAATAATTTAATATTTATTTTTAATGTAGCCATGTAAATTTCTGCTGGTAATGGGAATTCAACTCAAGTTATTTTTTTTTTTCCTAAAATAAAGGTTGAGAGTAATAGCACTGAACAATCTGGAACATCTGACAGTAAAGCTGAAATTTTACTCACTTTTCCAATTTATTTTGGGGAGCAATTCTACTTGCATCACAGCTCTTAACTATTGTTTGATGTATCTGTTACACAAGACAAATGTTGTTTACTGGTCTACTGTGTTGTTTACTGCCTATATAACACCTATGGCCATCCGAATGTGTAAAGGATCGGCACAGATATATAAGCAATGTAATTTTCGTAATAGACTCATAATTACTGTTTGGTTTAGACAGTAAGATAACCCATCCTGAAGTTTTATCCGTGAAGCATGAAGCAATGGGAAAAAACGGTTCCTACAACTCTGTACCTAAACGAAATGCACAAGGTAACTTAATTCTGTTAAAAGAGAATTTACGTCCTACTTCTCTGAGGAACAGCTCAGATGCCTTTACTAAGCAGTGTCATGATGAGGAGCCTGCTACTTACAATGCCACTGCACCGAACAGCGGTGTTCAGCTAGTCGCTTTTTCCTTTGAACATTGTGATTTTGCAGTAAAACATTTTAGGTTATATTATTATCTTGCATCCTAACAACATTCTTGTGTTGTTATTCTGCTTGAGAAAAAAGTTCGCCTGGGTTTTGTTCTATGGAAGGATATGGATCAAGAGACATCTTATTACAAGGCTGGCTCTTTCAGTATTAATATATTATGCTTTCTATTGTAAACATAAAACCAGGAAAATCGTAGCTTTTTTCTCTTTTAATGAAGGCAGAAACAATAAAGCAACATTTACAACAGTCAACACTAGGAAGTCTCCAGGGTACTATTTCCAATTCAGAATAGAATTGCGTCACACAATTTTAATGTCTGGACTGGAACATGGAGGGCAAGTCATCAGGATAATTGGAATATACTTGATCATTTGGATCAAGCTATTTTGTTAATATGGGATTGTAATTAAAATATCTCTAAATATATTTGGTTAATATTTAAATCATATCTTTAATTTTTCTGAAAATCATTCTCTTGTAGAGAAGATTTGTAACAAAAAAAATTATTTTGAGCCTGAGAGCACTACAAATAAGACTTAATCTTTTGAAATACTGATTTTTTGTTGATGTTGCAGTTGATGGTAGAGCTACTCCAAAGACAATTATGTATCCTTTCAGGTTCTATCTTACTAAATGCACTGATGAAGCAGCCCATTGTTCCTGGGTCATTACTAGGACTCTGCCATCTTCTTAGCAGTAACTCTGAGCCTCTCCCTGGAGCTGTACTGCAGCCTGACTATTTGGATACGTAAGTTGTTTGGTTTGGGTTTTTTTGTTAAACTGTATCTGACGTTTTCTTAGTATAGTGGCATTCTCCATAGTAAGAAATGCTTATCATGTGGGACAGCTCATTCTTTGTGTTAAATGCTGTTTTGCTTAGGCCATTTAATGCAAATTTGGAACATCATTCTGCATCTTTGATTATTAATCTTTGATTATCATAGATACTTAACAGTGGAACAACAGTAAAGAGATAAACTAGGTTAATATATATTAAGGGAAGGCACAGGAATATGTTCTATAAAACCTGGCAGCGACTGTTAGCAGCTGCTGTTAACCACCTAAGGACATAAAACTTGCATTGCGTTGAGGGGAGCATATAAACATGATCATGAGTCAAGAGGGAAGAAAATGCTGAAAATGTGATCAAAAGAACAGTACGCTTTATATCTTCGAAGTCTATTCTATGTGCAATTTGTAAGGTACAATTAATGTGCAGTTTTCCAAGATGTGTTTATAGTGACTGGTAAAGCATTTTAAATATGAATATTGGATATAACCTATAATAATTTTTCACTCTAAAGAATTAGACTGTAGCTCCTGAAATGCCCTTGCTTTTCTAATATGTTATTAGTAATTCTTGAGTTTTGTGGGTTCATAACAAGGCTCGTGTCTCATTGCCCTTGCCATTTATGCAAGTAAAAGTGGTGCATTTGGTCTTTGTAGCTGCAGTTTGACTAGTTAATCGCTGAACTCTCTCTGGGCAAATAAATACTTTTCAGTTGTTGCTGTAGTCCTTTAAAGGCCCCTGCATACTACAGATCAGTAGTGGATAGATATTCTTCCCAGAAGCTACCAAATAACATCGGGGAAGATAAGAATATATGATGTTATCAGAAGCATGAAATCAAAAAGCCAGTGTTTGAAACGTAGTTTCAGACAGTGGCTTATAATGAGCTGCTTAAGTTACTCAGCTGTGAGCTCTGACTGCTTTCACAAGACCTAGGAATGCTTTGAAATTGCTCTTCCATGCAGGTATCAAGGAGTAGGAGGTTTTTACCCCAATTTACGTTTTATTTTGGGAACAGACATCTCTTAGTACTCTAGCCTTTCTATTATTAGATCCAGAATATGGATAACTCAAATTGCAACTATGTTCTCTGCCTTTTCTTCTGAAGTATTTCCCTTCTTTTCATTTTATTTGGATAGGAAGTCCACACAACTACCCAACAGCAGGACAACTCAAGAAGGAATTGCTCCTCTTGTATCCCTGCAAGAAGCTCAGAAACTTGCACTAACAGGATTGAACTTGATTGCCATGGACACAGGATTATATGAAGGAAGCGGAACGGAAAGCCAGAGAGAGTTCTTGCACCTGACGCGCTGCAAGATCCGAGGCGCGGTGCATCTCTTGCCCTTGGTAGAACACCATATTGGTGCGTACTGTCAAGCAGTACAATTGGCAGACAAGTCAGTAAATGGTTCCTGTGGAAACCATTCTGCTGTTTCTTCCGGAACCAACACAAATACGGTGTCAAGTAAGGAGGACTTCAGGTTGTCTCTTGAAGAAACCACAGTTGTGTCACTGGGTGTTCTTTATTATTTGGCATTCTATAGCTGGGATGTTGTGCACATGTTGCTGTCAACTGAGGTGGAAAAAAGTTCTGCTGCTGGAGATGAACAGGTTTCCAAGATGGACAAAAGCGTGTTGTGTGATGATCAGTGTGATAATAAAGAAGATACCAGGATGCAAGGAGGGCTGCCTGTAGCTCCACAGGATGCTCCCAATAATGATCGAGCTCAACATTCCTTGTTTAAAAAGCTGCTTCAGGTTTTAGCTTTTTCTGCTGCAAGAGGCTCCCAAACTGATAGTGTATTGAACCAAAGCCTAAAAGTTTTGGTGAAATTAGCTGAAAATTCAACAATGGACTTGCTAATAAAGTAAGTCAGCAATAGCTTTAAAATTACTTCAGACTTTGCTGTTTAACAATTTTCATTCTCTATTGAAACTAGTTTGTGGAGATGACGGTAGAAGTTTTGACATATATGAGAGAATTATCACATTTTCCACATAACCTTTGAGAAGCAGTTGAGGATCTTTCTACTGACTTGCTCCCAATGAATGTGGTAATTGACCCCACTCAGTAACAAGATTTGTTTATCATGTTTATATGAAGCAGATGCTGTTGCCTCATTGTATAGCTGTCACTTGAAAGTGAGAAACTTAAGGCCATGTGCAGTTGATCAGTATATCAATAACATTAATTTGGGGTATTTTGCAATTGCTGGGAGATGTGTAAGGAATGAAAGCTCAAGATTTCATTCTGGTAGGTAAAACGCCACTCTCAAAAGTGAGGCATTGCATCTGCTAATGATCTAACGTACACAAACATAGTATGAATTGCAGACTGCTAAATGTAACAAAGTATGGTTTTCAGTATACTTTGTATTTATGACACAGAAGTTGAGATCAGGTGTGTCTTGTACGGCTACAAGTGCATAAATTACAGTGCTGTGTACAAGAAATAGTGTATTTTTGACTTGTCAGTGCATTTCCCATTTCTAACTGCGTTTTCTTTTGAAGTTTTCAGCACTTACTGACTAGCCAGATACTGCTCCATTGTCTGTGTCCAGAGACCCCTTTGCCTGCTGTCCTTTTGACCGTGAGACTGTTGTCTGTTCTTGCTCAACACCACATGTTGGTTGCACAACTTTGTTCTCATTCAGGTAAAAGACTGCATAACACAGAGAACTGTTGTCAGCTGGATGTTAGTTAGCATGACTAAAGGTAATGCAAACAGGCCTTGCTTCAAGGTGTTAAAACCCCCAAAGGCAAAAACCCCACTGTGTTACCTGAAAACTTGTTTTCTAGTGCAGTGTTTCAGTTTCTGTTTGAAGAGTATGTTGTCTTCTGGTATCTGTCTTCATACAGTGCTTTTGATACCCATGTGGATTTAAAAAACTACCTTCCAGATGAAAGTTTATTATATTAAAGGTTGATGATGCAAAAAGGGCTTTTCTTGAGTTTTGAAGTTTTAATTTGTCTGTGCTCGCAATACTCTTGCGTTTAGGAATTGCAGTCTGCTGCATCACAAATAAGTCTTTGTCAAGTTCCTTATGAGGTAGGACAGCATTACCACAAATGCATATACAAAGTTTAGGGATACTAGTTTCTCCAGCACTGCTTAAGGTGTCTGAAGTAAAGCAAGTAGTTGAGGCTGTACCATGAGTCCCAGGATAGCACTCTGTGCCTTTTCTGAAATGTTTTGTTGTGTGACAAAATGAATTTTTGTCATAAACAACTGACCACCTGGGAAGAGAACAAAGTCATCTCTGTTTCAGACACCTGCCTTCTTCTTGCACTGTACATGTATATTACATCCAGACCAGATAAATCAGCATCTGAAATGCTTTGGCTTCAGCTGGAACAAGAGGTAACAACTGTTTGTTCATATGCTTTTTCCTGCTGTTTGCAGCTGGGGGAGCGGGAGGGCAGGGCAATGCACAAATTGTCTGAAAACAAGTTCTCCAGTTGAAGTAGAACACTTAAAGTATTGGCTTGCAGGAAGGGATTTAGAGTAGCTGCTTGAAACCGAATCAGTAACTATTCTTAAAGAGAACATCAGTCGTAACTGTCATAGTTAAGTCACTGAAAAAACAAGAAAGATCCTAGGATGGCTGTAAATATTCACCACTAAGGTTTTTTTTTTTTTTGCTTTTAGATCAACAGAGGAGTAAAAGGAAGCATGATTCATTTTGATTGTATTAATTACTTCTGAACTGTACCTCATGAGCTATTAAACATAAAAGGCAGCCTGCGATGACTTAGGATTATATTGTAGTCTGTGGAAAAGCGAGCTTGCCATATAATTGTCGTGGTCATATATAAGAAGAACAGTTTTTGAACTTGGATTGTTTGTACTGACAATAGTGACTTGTTTGAGTTTCTACTATTTGCTCCACTTCAGCTCTCATTTCAAAGAATTTACAACCATTTTCATTATCCCCCTACCTACATCGTTACATTAAGTGTAAATATATTATTTGCAGTGTAAATATATTATTTGCATGCAGTGAATAAAGGCCCACTGCTCCTTGTTAGCCTCTCTCATCAGAAAGTTGAAAAGGTTTCTGTGCAAAGCAAATGCTATGTCTGCAAAGTTTTACAGGAAAAATCTTGTAACAATTTTTTGGGGTAAAAAAGATCAACTTAAGAAAAGAAGAGAAATGTTTGAAACTAGTAATGAAATGTCATTTCTACCTCTTTTTATTTGCAGCTCAATTGTTTGATAGTTCCGCAGAACCCTAGTACTCATTATAATGCAATCTGTGTGTTTTTGTAATAGACAGTTAGACTCCTGACAAGGTGTATGCGGTGCTCCAATCCAGTGGTTTTATTACCTGGTACAGACTGCCAGTGTAATCTCGAGGTACGTCACTACAGTGGCTGCGTTAAATCTACTGAAATCTTAAAGGTACTCAGTGCTGAAATAGCTTTTTTTGCCCTTTTGTTAGCTACATGAGGCAGAAGTGTACTGCACTTCACAGGATGCCACCTTCTAGGAAGCTTGCTTGCTAGAAAATACTTTGAAATCTTGAAGCTTGAGGAGATTAATCAGTAAATTTCATAATTAAATAAGTTTTCTGCTCCTCTGCTTTGTGTACTGAGGCACTTTTTTTCTTCTTGCAGGTGGTTAAGGCACTAATTATAATGCTACATAGACAGTGGATGAAGATTAGAAGATCTGAAAACAGCTTGTGTGCATATAAGGAACAAATTATTCAGTTTTTACGGGATGCTGTTTTACTCTTACACAGCCTGTCTCAGAAAGATAAACTGTTTCATGAACACTGTTTGGAAGTTCTCCATCAGTATGACCAAGCCATGCCAGGCATAAGAACCACTCTCAAAAAGACTCAAAAATTGAGTGCCTGTGAAGGTAAAATGAGTCAAATGATAACGTTGGCTTTTTTCCACGCTGTAGGAATAGAAATTCCATTTCTGTCCCTTTCCTCATTTAACAAGTACCATGTACCAAATACCATGGAAGTTTGTTGCTCAGATCTCTGAAGACAGTCCACACTAGTGCTTCTCAGTCTTCATTACAGTGAATCAGTACTCTACTATTATTCTTTAAGAGTGTTAAAAATATGTCCCCACTATCTGTTCAAACAAAATCCTATACTCCAGCTCTCTTTAGTAGAACAATCTGTACTGTATGTTACCTTATTTAAAAAAAATAATTCCAAGTCTCTAACAAGCATTACACCTTTGCTCTCCAGTTGTTTGTTTTTTTTCCTCCACTGCATCCTTAACGTGTCTCTTCTTCCTCTCCTACCCCCAACCTTCTTACATCACCCCAAGAGCTTCTCTAGCCCATGTCCCTCAGGACTTGCCTCTTGCTTTGCACATTTCTGGTGTCCATTTCCTAGAGCAACTTAATTTCATGAAATCACCTCTCCTCCTTGTACCTTGATGCCATTTCTTCATTCACTTGTGGCAGTATTTACATGTATGTCGTAGAGCTGATGTGAAGACTGTGCTTTTATGTCGGTGTGTGGTTTGCTACAAGATGTCACACAAGGCATCGGGTGTTACTCAGAGCCAGAGTGATAAATCCTTCACTGTTGGTGTACGTATTGCATCAGTAAGGCAGGTCATGCAAGCATGCCACTATTCATGACTTCTCTGAGATGCTGAACGGTGCGCCATGTATTTGTTCCACTCTTCATTGCTTAGTGTCCCAAGGCTTTCTAGAACTTGGCGCCTAACACCTTGTCTAGTTATGCTGGGAATGGACCAAAAAACCAGTGTAACAGCTTGTTGTGCTGAGGACAGTGGTGCATGTGTGTGCTTGCAAACCCGTAGTTAGCATCCAGGTTCTTCCTTTGAAACACAAAATACTATGCTTTTGTCCTACTGACTTTTTTCAATTAGTTAACAAAAAGGGTGTTTTAAATTTCACAAGTAGTCAGAACTAGTTGGAAAATAGTGTCCCTTACTGGTTTTCTACTAATAGCTAAATTTAATGGACTGCCCATGATCATTCTCTCCTTTAAAAGGCATTAAAGGAGGGGAGAAGTCTGTATGACAAAACATGTATCTAAAGACCCATTGGCATGAAACCTTGAAGAAGGCTGTTTGCTGTAGCCTTCTATAGTCAGTACAT
This sequence comes from Falco rusticolus, assembly GCF_015220075.1. Classification (NCBI taxonomy): domain Eukaryota; kingdom Metazoa; phylum Chordata; class Aves; order Falconiformes; family Falconidae; genus Falco; species Falco rusticolus. The sequence continues at coordinate 1,820,427 of NC_051190.1, forward strand.
TTTAAAATGCAAACCAGCTATACTTTACTACGTCAAGTAGAAAAATGACTCTGAAACATATTGTTGTTGTTGTTGCAGAACTGGTTTTGGATGAATTGTATCCTTCTGAGCCAGAAGCAGAAGACCAAGGAATGGACTCCAGCTAGCTAACAGACAGATGTCTGTCCATCCTCATCTAAATCTTAATAATCACTGCCAGTGTAAATCTGAAATTTAAATCACCTATTTTATTAAGTGATAATCTAAAAGTCGTACTCAAATGCAGTCCAACTAAGACACATTTCTTTGTTGTGTTTAAGTGTCATCTAAACATAGCTGAAAGCAAAGAAATTTTGATGTAAGAATTATACTGCAGTGTACTCTTTTGCTGTGCAAAACCACTGAATGGTTGATGACTGGTTCTGTTTATGAATTTCATCCGTTATGAAATTGCTGTGAATGGAAATTTCATTATGTGTTCTCCATTTTACTATGACTACAGCTAATTTACGATGCTGAATGTGCTGAGATACTTGGGATCACTGCCTTTGTATGAAAGTCTTTTGAACACATTTGTTTCTCTTGCAGCTGTAAAACTTTGTTGCTTGACTTCCAAAATTTTCATGTTGATGTTAGTAAACAGTGATTTTTAGAACCTTTCTAGAAATAACTTGCAGTTGGCAGTTCAGTTCTGAACAAAAAATTTAAAGCTCTGTAGTGATCAGCTGAGTTCACTCATTTTCCTCAATTCCATGAATCTGCTGAAAGCGTAACTATTGAGATGCCAAAGCAAAAAACACCAGAACTTACTTTGGGAAAAAGTTACCTTAGAGGAGTAAGGTGGTAATGTTGAGGACAGCATTCTGTCTTACTAGGTGAGAGAAGGATATTTAAGTGTGTGCAGAATGACTGTTTTTTCTGTTGTAGTATCTGGATAGGCAGTGCAGTGAAGATGAATGAGCATCCCCTTCCTAGGATACAGCACTGAAGCCTGAAAGAACAGTCGCAGATAGCAGGTGTCATACTTGGCTGCAGGGATCAGCTGAACCGTAGGTCCTAAACAGGGAAGCATGAGTGCTAGTAAAATGAGCCTACAGGTTTGAATTTTTAAATTATTTGGGAAGTTTTTTTGGTTTTTTGACAGATACTTGATTCAGAGCAAGCCTGGCTCCAGGAACCAGAGAGAGGAGGAGGAGACAGTACTACAGTGGGAAGGAAGCCCTTGGAAAGAACATCCAGTTCCCTGGTCATACCCCGAGGCTGCGTCGTGCCCTGGGGTGTGCCTGGGCCAAGAGCCCCACTCCGGTGTGCCGAACAAACGCCTGACTTGGCTTTTGCTTTTGAAGAAAACTCCCAGAACCTGCGATGAGGGAGTAACCAGCGTAACAATCCAGCATCTCCCTGAGGCCAAAGCTCTCAGGAGGAAGGAGTGAAGCTTCCTACCTACAACACAGCCTAGGGCTCAGCCTCCTCCTCTGTGAGCCACAGCTGGCAGCCCTCCAACCAGCACGGCCTGGTTGGTTCTGTGAAGCACAAGCTGCCAGCTGCTGCTCTCAGTAACAGGTTTCAATTCCCTTGTAGCAGCTAGAGAACTGCAATTTTCCTGCTTAAATGCAGCAAGCAAGGATGCACAGGCATGTAACAGCAGAGCCTTCCGAGTCCTCTGTATGCTTGTGTGGTAACAACTAGAGCCGCCACCAGAGCACGGGACAGGACACAATCGAGAGGTTTCAGCATTAAAACCACCACAAAACAACAAGAAACGAAAGCCAAACACAGCACTTCCCATCCTTTAGAATTAGAGAGAAGAGCTTGAGAATGTCAGGTAAAAGCCCTCTCCCTCCCCAAAACTGAAATAAATATTAAGATAAGTCTTTAAAAATAGCCCTGTGAGCCTGAGCACTGGTGAAGCAGTATCTGGCAGGATCACAGCTGTGGCAAACTTAGAGCTGTCCTAACAACGGTGATAGTCCCAATATATAGTGACCTGCCACCACTCTTCAACTGCTCTGTGCTCTCGTCACCACCTAATTTTTCTAAACGTAATCTTAGAGATAAGACGCATTTCAACCCTTCATTGGGTGAATGCACCAAATAAACTGTTAAGAGAAGCTTGGATGAAAACCAGTTAAGCAATTGCAAACTGCTGAAGCAATCCAGTTATAAAAACTTGTTTAAAAAAATTCCTGGCCTCATCTAAAGGGCGTGTGTATGGCAACTTGGGAAAAAGAGAAGTGTATTACTGCTGAACTATATAAACAAACATTATCTGTGGAAAAGAATGCTCAGAAAATAGCCCTAGCTGTTCCCTTCTGGCACTGCACCCCCTCCCATCCACCCACTCTTAACAGACAACACCCTGATGTGCACATTCACAGTTTTCTTCCCACTTTTGACTTTAAAGTGGTATAGCCCAGGCTATATACTAACCAACCAATCCCAAACCCTACATCTTTACTGGTAGAAGTGATACTAACGTCATGGTATTATGAAATTAAACCATAGCATTTAAAAATTAAGACTTTTTCTGTAACTGAACAGTTCACACTCCTAAGGGAAAGCAAAGCTTTTCTCCTGAAGGGAAAATGCAGACATCAGTATACGGACAGAACTGCCATAATTCATTATTTGGGAAGTCATTTGCAGTAACCAATCTTTTGTCAGGATCATTGCAAGACTATACTGACCTTCAGTAATTATTCCCTGTTTACATTCTCTTTGGATTTTTTGCTTGGGATTAAAAGAGATCCAGTCACGTATGCAACAGCTGATCATACCCTGAAAAAAACCCCCACCAAACACTGAAGCATTTTTACAAATTTTGGGGCTATAAATTGTGGGGCTACTGCTTTACTATCTTCATGACCTAACAATAACAGAACTCGGACTGTTCTCATCAGACACTCCCTGAGGAATTCACAGCATAGCAGCTCTTTTTTTCAAGGCCAGTTTGCATTTTGCCAACATGTTATAGATAAGTTGTGCCTCTGTGTTAACTGAGAAAAGGAATTTACTTTGGCATCCATCACAGCACTGATTAATGAAGTACTGAGCAGCAACAAAATCCACTAGTTATGTTCTGTACATGATTATTATCTTCCTCAGCAGCAGCAGCCACCATCCATCTGTTTTCTTGCCCATGGGGATGGCAACTAGAGTCTCCCCTTGGCTGAAAGCAGAGCCGAGTGTAGCTGGCATTTTCCTCCACAACAAACTGCACTGAGCAGACAGGACTAAAGCCAGGCAGGAGCTGGATGAAGGACACAAGCGTCTCTACTAGCTTGCCCTCTACTCAGGCAGCTTTATGCCTGTTCTCTTGAAGAGCAGCAGCGCGGGAGGCATCATGGCATTGCCAAGCATATTCCTGTGGCAATTCCAGGACCGGAGGTACTGCAGGGACTCAAACATACAGTAGTTTAGTTCTACTAAAACTATGTACAGAGATAAAGTAAATGATGCTTTAGTGATTAAAGTATTTAGGGAGGGAATTTGCACAGGCAACGCCTTGTTTTCTACAACTCACAGAATCATTGACTGGTTGAGGTTGGAAGGGGCCTCGGTGGGTCATCTACTAGTCCAGCCCCTGATCAAAGTGAACTGCCACAGACAAACAACTGTTTTGTGACACGTCAGGCCTCAAAACACCTTTTTATAAACCAAGCTGTAATAGGTGACGATGGCAAATGCAAAATACCTCATCCTCTAGCATGCAACATCTGACCTGAGTTTTTATTCCTAATCCCACTAGTGTGAACTACTGCTTAAGAGAGGTTAGTCTGTGCCAGATTATTAGAACAGTACATTACTTTAACCACTGAATAATGTTTTTATGTTAGTCAGTAATACTAATTATTTATGGTTACATTAAGGTCAAGCGCAGCCGTTCCGATCTGCCTGTGTAGAGACTGTGTTTATCTGCTATGAATATAATAGCAAATGCAAACTTATGTTTACAGTGTAAATGTTAAAAATTAAACCATCATGGATTATAATTTAGCAGACATAAGAAAAGGTGGTCTGTGAGCTATAAAGATCCACAAACCCACTGTGGCTGAAGCTGATCAAAATGCTTCCAAGAGTGAGGGTCAGCACCTTCACTATGAAGTTTAGCTGCAAAGAGCTAGCAATGCACTGAGCACCTTGTCCCAGCAACAGGTACGTATAGTTCCCCTCAGACTAACCTTAAAAGTTTTAGTCCTAAAGCTTGTAAATGAAATAGCGGGCTGCGTAGCTGCTGAAGTGGTAACCTGCTTTTGAAAATTAGAGAAAACAGCTAGTTTATTTTCATAGGGGTCATCATATTCCAACCACATAACTGCAGTCTCCTATCACGAGATAACAGAGAACAGTAATTTTGTCTATGCATTAGTCATATTATAGGTTGGTATTTTGAAAATGTAGCTAAACAATCTGTTTTGCCAAAGACCACCTTTACAGCACCGCTCTGCTGCAACACCTGCCCAGCAGCCTGTAAAGCAGATCCTACCCGATTCCAGGGCCAAAGTAACATTGGAGAGTGAACCCCAAAAACCGACTGCAGGAGCAAGGAATGTTGGAACGAAAAGTCTCCAGTAACTGCTTCCAAAAGTTTTGACTGCGGTAAGGGAAATGGGACATCAGAGGTTAGTTTATAAGTATCTTGAACCGTTTCTTCATTCTAGTGAAACGGCCACCTGACTTGTCAGTTTGCAGGAGGGGAGGAACAGCACTGAGATGGAAATGGAATCGCCTCCAAACCTCGACAGCCTGCTGCAGCCCCAAGGGAACCAGAGGGCCCATGCCTCACCACACCAAGCAGAGCCTCCTCGCTATCCTGTACTGACAAAAGAAGTTGGTTGCGTCTCAAACCTAAAGAAATTCCTTTACAACAGAAGGACATCCTTTGTAACATGGCTAGCTCACCCTTAGTGGAGATGACCATAAAAAGGTGAGGTGAGGCAGAGAAGACTACTCCATCAATGCATATGCCTGAGCTCTTGAAAAGGAGAAAATAACCTATTTTCTTCAGTTTCATCTCACCTATCAGGTTTCACTCTGGTACTTTTTTTCCTCTCCTGTACAGCTTGCTTAAAAGCTGTAAATCTGACCAGGTTCCTGTGATGCAGGATACACTAACGAGGAGATGAGGTCAAATAGTAACGAGAAGGGAAAAAACTGGCCCCAGACCCCTGACAAAAGCAAACCTGGCAAGTTAGCATCAAATCTAGGCAGGTATGATGTTTCTGTACTTGGGGGGACGGGACGGGGACAGGGACCCCCACCAAGGAGAGAATTGCTTGTTTGGCAACAATCGCTGGTTTTTCCCTCCGTTGCGTCCAGCTCCTCCATGCAGCCCTGCCATGGGTATTAAGACACATGCCAAGTTTTGTTCTAGGAAAAAAACCACACTACCACAAACAACTTCTGATTAAACATTATGAAAACATAACCAGCAGTACTCCTCACCTAACTCCGGGCTCTCAGCTTTTTATTTCACTGCTGTCCTACGCAACATTTTCCTACAATGTTAGAGGGTGAAGACACCTTTGAATCCCTATGTGCTTGTTAAAGGAAATCTCAAGGTTTTAAAAAAAGCACGAGCTCCTGTTCCTCAGACTTGTGTGTAGGGAGAAGGAAGGCACACAGATCTTCTCTGAACAGAAGGAGGCTTCTCCGCCTCTCACTTCTCAAACTCGGCCATGCTGCACACATGCACCTGCTAAAAAGTAATGAGAAAAGAAAATCAGATGGACTAAAAAGTAGTGGCAACAAAACCATCAGAAGTAACTGCAATTTCCTGGTGTAATTTCTAGCCCAAACATTCTATTTTTTTTCTACTGTTATGTATGTAGGAGTGTACTTTTTGTCTGCTGTCCCCAGTTAACTAATAGAAATTCTGTTGAGAAAATGTGAAATAAAATCGTAAGTGAAATGATCTGTTTCTCTCCTGCAACACATTATCAGCCTACAGATGAAACTTAACAAGTAACAAGGTAACACTACAAAACTACCCGATTATTTCAAAAGAAGGGGTGTGTGTGTGTAGGGTTTTTTGTTTGTTTCTCCCTCCCCCACATCCTTTTAAATCCTACATTGGAAACTTAACTGGCAATTCAAGGTAATAATGATTATATACTGAACACCCTCAACCAAAATTCAGTACTACTTGGTGTCTTACAGAAAGCATTCTTGACTTGCTCAAATATTTTCGAGTGCAAGACTAAAGAGTCTAGGGCATGAATACCTTTCTGAAGCATGTTTTTCAAACTATTGAAAATACACAAAACCACCAGCAAAAATGTTTTCACACAGAGCAGAAAGCATCAGTTACTACACACTGAATTAGTCAAGTTGATAAACGAGGCATGATGTTCAACACACAAGTCAAAATACATGTCAAGAAGATATTTAATCAAATTATAGGCTTCTTTGAAGTCTACCATCTTGTCTACACTAGATTTCTCAAATGTCTTGGGAGTTATTAGCTAATACATTCAAACTTCATACATTTAACTTACTCCGTAGGCCAGACAAGGCTTTAGAAGCAATCCTTTAAGACTGGCTTTGAAGCATACTGTCAGAACAGCATTCAGGAGCTTATATTGTCCTTGCTTTATGTTGTGACCTATAATTTTGATTAGGCTTCAGTCTCCACTACCAAAAGTGATAGTCACGATACAAAGTGACTTAAAGTACACTTAGGAACACCATGTCAAACACCATGATGGAAAATGCAGCTTTGCAGTTACACTCCTAAATAACAGTCAGATTGAGGCTCAGAAAACAAGACTGGTAGCATATACTTCAAACACTGCATTTATTACAAAGGTGCATAGAGTTTGTGCCATTTCTTTTCAATACTTACGTTTAAACTACAAACAACATACAAAGCTAGGTTAGAGTATGTAATAAAATCAACAATGATTATCTAGTCAATTCAGCACAACAGAACATTCTACTGTATTTAATTTCACAGAACATTTCTAAAACAAAAGCACCTCCAGAATTAAAAAAAAATTAACAAATACTCTTTCAATGTTTAAAATTTTAATTCCATTCCCTCTCCCCTACGGCACTGTGGATAACTAGTTTGTTATGAAGGCAACACCTACTTGGACTGACACATCAGCAGTGCTTAAACTAAAAGTTTATGGGTCAACTTCTCCATCTTTTCTATAACCATCCCATTCTCTTAACTACATGAAAACAAGTTTCAACCAGTTGCGTGGCAACAACCAAATAAAATCTGGTCCTATGCCTTACTGTGAACGATGATTAATACACTAAGGAAAAAAATCTGATTAAGTGCTCCAGTTATGAAGTGGAACACTTTCTCTTCTTTCAGTGAGTTTTGTAACTGAAGTAGTACTACTACTACTGAAGTAGTTCCTTGTATATTAACGATTCATCTCTTCACTTCCATATAGTTATCATTAGCATACATTCACTGAAGGAAAGGTGTAAATTTTCAGGCTCCTTAACCCCATCCCTTATCTCCTCCCAACACTCCACATACAGTGGTATTCAGGACAATTTATTTGGTCTGTACAACATCTACACCAAAACTTCAGATTTTGGGACCTGTTATTGTTGCCCCTTTACTTTCCTACTATCTTTTCCTTAGGGATGATGGCAGATGACCGAGCCAGCTTCTCACGAAATTGCAGATTTTCCTCTCATAACCAAAACATAACCCTACCAACACTGCCACGAACTGCATGCTTTGTCACGTAAGATGGAGAAAAGGAAAAGCAGTGCAGAGTAACAGCCTCACGAAGCCCAACACTAGAACACTGTACCTGTGCTCCGAGTGCTGCACGGCAGCTGGGCTCGCTGGCTGCATCGCACTGGCCAGACTCCATCCCGGCAGACGGCTAATACAGGTGCTGCAACAGTCCTCCTTCCACATGAACACACACACAGGGGTAGGATCTATATATAGCAAGGGAATTACTCTGCAGTTCTTCACTGCCCTTCCATGCATAAAATTTCCAGGTTTCTGGGGAAACACTTCATCCTCCATACAGGAGACACTGTGCATTTTTGTTTGTTGTCACGTAACTCCTACCAGTATAATGAAGCATTGCCCAGTTTCTCCGTTTACAAGGCAGGAAAGAGGAGGAACACACAGCCACAGGGTACGCACGGCCTGTCAGTGCCCCTTGGCCCCTTTTCATGCATTAACTTCAGCATTCTCGAGGTGTACCAGAGGGCCACAGGTTGTTGAATCCCAATGCTAAAAACTTTCTACAAGTTTCTGCTGAAATGCCCTGAAGACTTTCTTGAAAAAAGAATCGGAATAACCCTGAAACAGACTTTAAAAATCAGGAAAAAAAAAAAAAAAAAAGACTGCCTTTGACAGCAGCAGTTTCCATCCATCGTGAGGTAAAACAATGCCACCACCAATGTTTTGCAAACAGCAATATACCCCAAATGCAGAACCACAAGACAAATGGCTTAAAGGCCTCCCTAAAAAAAGTAGAACAAGGGTATGAGATATGTCATAATTATTTCACTAACTATGCCACAGTGACACATACAACAGACTAGAGAGCTCTGCTGAGGCATAACAAATTGTATTTTGATGTTAGAAAAGACAGAATTGTAGAGGACGCTTAAAAGATCATGGCTGATCAGTACAAGCTTACAGAACCAAAAGCCCTGCAAACACTGTTAACAGTCATGAGGATGTCTCAAGATATTTCATGACAGCGAGCACTACCTTCTTGAAAATGCATTACCTCCCTGTGATCAAATCCTAGCACTCTTCCTTTCCCTGACTTCTCATTCTCTGCTCAGCTTTATGGGAATGTTGAAGACAAAAGTGAGGTTTAATATCTACTGTGTGTTGGGCTGGGATTTCTTATCCCCCCCTGAATATTATTATTCAAATGCAGACTGAGTTTATAAAGATCCATCATTCCTAGGTTCCTGCCGTCTACAGTTCCCACTAGAGACAAACAGTGCCAAACCCTAAGCATTTAAAAATCCCAACCTATTTCTGACATCCCATCTCTCCTGTAAAATAAATTCCTCCCCTATGATGATGAGGCAGGACTGAACACTGGCAGGGACTTCTGCTTTGCATATGAGCAAGGTGCTAATTTTTCTTCCAAAGTCATCAACAACACGTTTTATTAAGTTTGTCCAATAACACTTGGACAACAAATACTTGTCCAATAATCTTTATGAAGAATTCTCAGCTTTTCAGCTTTTGATCTGCTTGTTCTACTAAGTGGCAGAGAGTTTGATTTTGTTGTTAATTTCTAGCTATAAAGTAAAATGGCCTGAGAAAACACCCCATGAAGGCACCATTTTTCAGCCTTAAAAATGGGAAAGAAAAGGAAATTATCAACTCATGTTATTTAGCACAGAGAAATGCAACTAGTCCGAAGACAACTAAACATAGTTTGCTATCCCTTACTGAAGGCAAATGTGTTTTAAAAAAGGAAAATTCCCTTTTGAATGGCAAATGAAATGTATTATATTGTAGTTTACCTAACAATAGTAGCTTCAGAACAGGCAGAACATACATAACATGTATCAGGTAGTTTCTCAGAGATTAAGTTTTTATGTTTTAATACTGTGCAAAAGATTGCCACAGCTTTGGATGTTTGATAATGCTCACGTTAACCCATTCCTTTCAAAATTATTGCACAGCAAATGTTATTGTGGTTCTTATTTCTGAAGTACTCCTTCACGCTTTTCTCATTGTATATAGAACAAAATCTCCTTTTGTATTTGCTTGAGGTATAAATTAACAACTTACACAAGAAAAATACTCCTTCCTCGTACTCAAAAGCATTTAAAAAAGATACTGAATTAACTTTCACTTTACTTAGACAAAAAGATTGCTGTCTTCCAGAAAAATATACTACAGTTGCACGGTGCAAACAGCACAAATTATACTTTAAAAAGTTTTGTATGCGGAAGCATAGTAGAAGATCTTTTCAATAGGTGGGCTTCTGAGGATCCACATAGGCAGGGTTGTAAGGGGGCTGGCTGATTGGGTAAGGTGCTCCAGCACCAGCTGCGAAAGCAAAACACAGAAAAAAGATTTGTGAAATTTACACTGAGAATTTTACATGTATAATGGCAACTTCTGTTCTGAGCACACAGTTAAGAGGTTCGACTTACCTAGCATCTTAATCGGTTTTGTGAACAGTTTGTGCTAACACATAAAGCCATCCACATTTCAAAACTAAGATAACAAAAACCTTTGTTCTTGTGGATTGTTCTTTATTTTTTATGTTTAAGTGTACATCTGCATTATGGCAGCCACAAGCACATGGTTAGCCTTCAGGGGAGAACACAGTCCAAAAAAAAGGAACAGATCTGGTCCAAAAAGGCAGTGGAAGTCAGAAATGCACCAAGAACAGAATATACCTGATAGTATGCCAAGAAGTGAAAACAAACTGCTAGACAAAAGAAAAAGGTTTAGAGAAAGCATCTTAGGATTCCTTCAGGGAAAACGCTTTCCTGGCAAGTGTCACAGAGTTAGTTAAAAAATTAAAGGGAAAAAAGTATCCTGCTGCTACTGAATGTATTAAGGAGTTTGACTTATATACTGGATATATACCACTCAGAAGATATCCTTATTTTTCAGTACTCTGAGACAAGCTGCTCTCAAGCGGCATACTCATTTTCAGGTCTGTCAAATGGCACAAGTTAGTTCAAATAACACAGCACCTGATCGGATCCCAGAACCGTTAAGTGTGGTTATCTTTGCTGATCTTGTAAGGCAAGTGGGTTTGCCTCCTGTGTGACAGAGCAGGTATTCTCTCACTTGCATGTGACCTAATTAAGAGACTGCCCCTTGGTTAATAGACAAGAGAAATACAGGAAAGCGCTCCCATTTTGAGGCATTCTCAGCTGGCAACATGGAAAGTGCTTCAAGATTTTCCCAGAAAAAAAGTACTCTAAGAACTAACAAAGCAGCAACAGTTTCAGAAACACAGAGAGTAAGAGAAGCACGATGACTAGGTTATTGGCTCCCTCACATGATACAGATGAAGCCAAAGCAGTTTGGGGTAATCCCATAAAACCCACAGGGTTTTACTGTTGTAAACTTCTTCAGAGTTTATAGTAAAGTGGCATGAAAACAATGCTGTGAAAGAAGGAAAGCAGAAGAAAAAAAGATTCTGCTAATTCTAACTGCTAGTCATCCACAAACTTGTCTGAAGTTGATCAGAGACTTGGTATTCTCTAAGTACGGTGATGAACTACTAGAAAATGTCATCGGTGTATAGATTGAAACATATAGCAAATATCAGAATAGAAAGGGTATGTAGAAAGACCCAACTACGATATGTATGTTAATCAGACTTTGATTTTAATACGAAATTTCAGTTGATTTAGTAAAACATTCTACTGGATCCACTGACAGACCCACATACCACCAAACTTTGCCGATACAGTTCCAGCTACACCTCCTCTTGCAACGCTTAACACAGAAATGGTGATGGGGAGATTTCAGCAAGGGTCTATTACAGCATAACTAGTGTTTTACAGAATTAGTTTACATGTACATATAGTCATAGAAAACGTTAAATGTAAATAATACAAGACTGGCTCCAAAGCAACTGTATCTGGCTATTTAAGAGACGAAGAAACACTCAGCGCCGCCTTACCTGCCACTGTTTCATGATAAGCTGGGGGTCCTGATGGCTGCATGGGATAAGGGGGAGGATACTGCGTAGGGTACGGTGCTACCGGCATTCCTGGCTGCGGCTGGATAGCCACAGGCTGATATCCTTGATACGGGGCTACTGGGTAGCTGGGTGGCACTCCCTGTTGTTGGGGGTAGGGAGCCTGAACCACTGTCGTGGAAGTGGTGGTCACAACAGCTACAAACAAGCAAAAGAAACACGGTTAGTGCTGGGTGGTTCTAGATCACCTGGGGCAGCCAACAACACTAATGTAAAAAACATTGTCTCTTAAGATCAATTTCTCACTTCAAAATCTGAGTAATTTCCTTTTGAAGCTCCACAAAAGATTTAGAACTAAATGTATGCCTCTAAATACCCTTCCACTGATCTCAGTAGTAACGTGAGCCTTCATGTACTGGGACAGCAGCCAACTTATCTCCTTGTTCTTCAACACAAAGAGCAAAGAATTTTTTTCTCTGACTCCTCAAAACCCAGGAACTCAACCCTGCAGCCAAGTCACCTATCATTTAGTGTAAGACTGGAAAAACTGCATATTTTTAAATGTTACTTGCTTTTTAAAGATTAAGGTGATAAAGATCTCCTTTCTTAGGCAAGGAGCTTCCTACCACGACTGCCCAAATGAGTCTCCTTTTGTACATTGTCTATACACTAATACATACATGTGTTAGTACATCTTTCTTCAAATAAGTCAGAAAAGAAAAATCCACATTATGTCATTCATTTTCGTAGGAGCTGATGGTGGATCATTGGTTCGATCTCTTATAGAAATAAGGGAGCACTAACACTTTCTAATGAACTGCAGTAATTTCTTTGAGATCTTCTTCCACTTTATGCTACAATTCTAGACTTCGCTCAAGATTGCACTGTTGCAGTCCTGGGCCTTTGGCGTATTTTTCAGGTATATGTTTAAGAGACTAAGAAAAATTTAAAATTTAATCCTATTCCCTGCTTACCTCAAAGAAGAAAACACACCCCTCAAACTCCCCACATTGGGGTGGGGAAAGGGAACTTCTAAATGCTTAGAAAATATTCCAAAATATCGCTCTGCAACTTCACATCCTGAACCAGCTTAAATGCTTATTTTTAATGTTAAGGTATTTCAACTTCTGCAGCAGAGAGGTAAGGCAAGGTTATTTTCACCTTTCATAGGAACACAATCTTCTGGGGGGGGGGGGGGGAAGGGCAGAGGGGGAAGGTCTCATTCAAAGACATGAAAAAGAAAATAAATATACAGGTACTTACGCCGTGGTTTTCGACATGCTTTATACAAACAGCAACACGAACAGGTGAGGCACAGAATAATAGTAACTACAATCACTCCACAAACAGCAACTCCAATCGCAATAAGGGTTCCAAAACTGCAAGAAAGATACCACCAGAAGTAGTAAGAGTCTTTCACACAAATTTATTCCTCTTCCATCTTTGTAGCAAACACATTGCTACACAAGTTTGATAACTGAATTTTCCAAGCAGTACTTGACTGCTCTGAACACGCAGACAGGCAAGCCAAAACGAGGGACCCCAGACTTTGGGGGTGACAGCAAGTTCTTCGCACACTCGTAAGGCCTCCCAGGCCCCATCCTGCGGCAACCTCTGTACTGAGCACACCTCTCCATGCTGCAGATTCTTGGCAGGTTCCTCGGCATTTGTGAACAGTTGTTTCAGAAGCCACGTTTTGCACGGTTTGGAAGACTTGAAATTCTGACAACTTCACTGCAACAGCAAGTATGTTATGCTACATTGTGGGAGACAGAAACACTGCCCGAACCACCAAAACCTAGTACAGGAAAGCCAAAAATTACACCAGCTTTAACCTCTGTAACCTCTGTGATGAGCAACAAATGATGGAGGCAGACGTAAAGCTTCCAAAGCTGATGGGTTTTAAGTTCTGTTTACCACAAAGGGAAGAAAAAGTATCACTGTAAAGCATTACACACCAAGTGACAATTGCCTTTTTAGTGTTAATTCACATGATCTGTTTCCTACTGTCTTGAAATCACTAAAGCACTTGTTCCATAGAAGCCAGTCTCCAGCAATTTTATTTCTTAAAAAAATGCACCATGCATCAGTTTGGGGAACAATTAGAGGAAGTCAGTTTTAATGAACAAGAAGCTCTAAAATAACAAGTGGAGAGCTGGTTTTATATCCATCCTGTTTTTGCTTCTTCCTAGAGATCTTGGCTACAGAACTCCCTAGTTTTTTCCTGCTCAGTTTCCTGTTAACAGCTCTAAACAAAGTGACACATCTCTAGAACCTCCAGCACTTTTTGCTTGGCTACCAAACAGCCATCGAATATGAAAATGTTTTTGAGTATCAACCACACAGGAAGGTTAAATCACTAAGAAAATGTAAAGTGCTCTATCCCTAGTCCAAATTTGGAAGGCTTCACCTCAGTCTTCTAGAGCAACTTAAGCCTCAGTGAGGTGGCACTGAAGCACTGATAAATGAAACAGGTTCAATTTGAAATGCATTTTTTCCCCTTAAGAGAGTTTCCATCAGTTTTATTCTGCTTCTGCAACAGCTAGAAGAAAAAGCCTGGATCAAATCTCTTTCAGGAATCTGAGCAACGATTTTATCTAACTGCATTTAAGTTGTGCGCTGATTTTGTGAAGTATTAAGCGTAACGCTACAGATTTACTCCTCAAGTACTAACTCTAATATTGTGGATTGCCTATAGTGACTGCACCTAAGCATTTTCATGTAAAACAGGAAGCAGGAACAGCTGCAGCCCCCTGAAGTCACAGAAACCATGTCAGAAACACTGCCAGGGCGGCAAAATGCTGACTGCAACACAGCTGCAAAACTTGAAGACACATGAATGCTTTGTTACGTTTATTTGCACCTTAAGGTAACATTTTTCATATGCTGACTTGCCCGTGTAAAGGCATTCCTAAGCATGCTGCTTTTAAGCGCTTCCTCCATCCTCACAAGCATTAATTTCATTTCAGCACAGTAAGTTCACAGCCTGCTCATCTCCATCCAAAAATCCCATTTCTTTCAAGCCTGGTATAAAAAGGAAGACACAAATGCAATTTCAAGTGGGTGGAGGTAAAACATGCACAATGACGCCACATCCTGAAACACAGGCTGCCTCCTGTCCGCGAGGCCAACAACAAACATAAATCAGATTACTTTGAAAACACAGGCTGAATACATGCGTATGCAGAAATGGATTAGATTTAAGACTGACCTATGGAATTTAGATGAATTATACAGGGTGCTTACTAAGTGCTCATTACATAAATTCATATATACACTGGAGAAGAAAAAGATAATTGTGCACAGTGGATACATACACCAGACTTCGCCACCTTGATTGCAATGTTCACGAGAAACAGCATGAATGCCTGTGACCAACTATGGACACCTGACAACAAACCTTAACTACAATTACTGCTACTTGTGGAGTGCCAATAGCATTTTCCTTGCTCTTGTTAACTTCCCTAGTGAGAGAGCTTTTTTTCATGCAGAAATGGGAACATTTCCACTGCAGTCAATCATTACCAAGCAATATTAGCAAAGACAACAAAGAGAAGAGTCTTCTAGGTTCTTCCTTGGGCTTTTTCCCCAGTAAAGAATGGGAAAAAAACCCACCAACCCAACGACATTTTTGCTAGTGAACTATGGTAAGACATTCTTGTGTCAAGAAAAGAGATTAGGCCTGACAGACAACTAAAATTCTTCACTTCCACAGTGAACCTCCTTAGCAAAAGCTAGGGGGTGCGGGGGAAAGTCAAAGAAACCTAGGAAATGGAGAAAACAGACAAAGTGGAGAAACATCTACTCATAAACAAACCTGCACAGCAGGAAACTGGCAGAGAGCCCTTATCTTTCACGACCAAATTCAGTTCTGATACGACAAGAGAGAAAACAGCACAAGCCCATCTGCAGCCAAGCTGGCCACCAACAGATAAAACATTGGTCAGATTGAAGCATGGGCTGCATTTGCTTATTTTTGATAGGAGTTTTCTGCTCACTGAAGCATGTATCTCATTGCATAGTTACTACCTCTAATGAGGAAAGCGACAAAAGCAAAGCTCAGGGGAAAAACCCCACCATATCCTTATTTTCACCAAGTTGTCAGAGACACCCTGCACATTTTCAGCATTTGTCTGCGTGTTTGCTAAAATGACACAACCACAGCATGATGACATTTTGCATACATGTTTTAAAGAGCTAAATACACATATTTAAAGTACAGGTGTGCCAGGTATACCCACTTTAAGGTGAGGTTCTCTGCGTGTGTAAACACTGTGATTCAGTTCTACCTGCTGAAATACTGTGTGATTACTACAGACCAAAATTACAAGCCTTAAGAGTCCAGTAACTGAAATAACAGACATGAGTTAGTTCTTCCTGGAGATTTCTAAGGAGTGTACGCAACCGGATTACTGTAGGCATTTTTATCACCTACTTCACAGCAGAAGGATAACTTTCCTGCCAGTGCTTGGGCTCACGCAGACTAGTGTCTTGAAACAGCAGAAGTAGCGTGACATTTACAGAAAACAAACCAGTGCTACGAACTTACAACTTGCAGCATCAACACCAGCTTTCAGTACTGGAGCTCTTAAAAAATATTTTTTTTCCTAACTATTGTTATTGATAATCAAAACTAGCAATACTCTTTTGGAATATCTGAATGCTCAAGCACTACCTTACTATCATGATAATGCCTGTCCTTTCACTGCCCAAGGAGTACTGCCCTGAGCAGTTTTGAACGTGCAGTAATATCCCACTAGTACAACTACTGAAAAAACTGCAGGAAGTCTACCATGAACAGATGTTACTCAAACAAGGCTGGAATGGTGCTCAGCATACTTTGTGAACCATCTAAGCTTCAGGAGACAAAATATTCCAGATACCATATAAAGACGCTCTTGCAGTGCGTTAACTCCAGAAAACTTATACCCCAACTATTGCTTCATTTAATTGCTTTCACTTGATCAGTTTGTCTAAAAAGACTCTGAAAGGATTTGGAAAAAAATATATTCACATTAAATAGCAATGTAATTACCAACTGTTAGCATTATACATAAATGAAAGACCAGAATAGGGTTTGTAACTTAAGATTCTTCCCCTGAATGGTTAACCAAGGGGGAAAAAAAAACCCAAAAAAACCACCAAACACCAAAACTCAAGCCAAAAAACACACCTTACCCCCCGCATTCTGTAAACAAACTTCAGAGGGCAGAGATCAGGGTGGCCACTGCACCAGACCAGAATGCTCTGCTGGCATCACAGTTTCAACACTGGTTTCCAGATTCCCACATTACATATACCATAGTCTTTAAATAAAGCACACACTGTTATAAACAGCTTGAGCTCATTCACTGCCATTTCCTGCTTCTTTCTCTTCACATAAAAGCTAAACTCTGCCAGTAATTTAATAGAAAACAAAGTCAAACCTAACAGCAGTTTTACTGCAGGAACAATGATCTGCAACTTCTCATAAAATCCATGGGGAAAGTATGAAGAGACAACTCCCTGCACTACCCTACCACCACCTCTCTCCTTCCTTGCCCTATTCCACTTCTACCCTAATTCTCTCTCCTTTGGAAAGCCCTAAATTGTATGTGTAACGAGCATACCTTAGCAGACTCACCTTTAAAGCCGTCTAATTATTCAAAATACGTACCAGTTCACATAAAGGGAGCTAGGCGATTAGTGCCTGTTTTACCCCTTTTGGTACTGAATGAGACACAATGGACACACTAAAATGTGAGAATCAAAACAGGGATCTAAACAGTACTATTTGTAGAATTTAATTCTCAAGGCAGTTGTTTATATCTGAGATCTCCAACTTAAAACACCATCAAGTGGAAAAAAAGAAAGTAAAATGCTTTGAGTGTATTCAAGGCCTTTTAAAATATCCAAGTTTCAGTTCCAGCAACATGTTTTTAAACCTCCATAATACTTTGAATCACTTAAGTTGGCAACATTTCATAACCCAGGCTGTAAAGAAAGTTTTTACATATCCATGCATTTATGGCAATGGGACACACTGCAAAAATCTTGTCTTTAAAATTAAAAAACATCCAAATGAACCACAACGAGACCACCTAGTTCTGCAAAATTAGTTTAAGCAGCCTATTTATTTCGCAAGTTTTAATCTATTCCAAGATTTGTTCCATGATTCAAGAAATATGTTGGCAGGGTCCTTTTCAAAAGCACAGCTGCTTTTAAAAACAAGCATTTACAAATACTGAGTTATGGTTGTAACACAGGGTGGTCTGGAAAATCTTAAGATAATTTAGGTTGTTCCTAAAAGTCTAAATAAATTGAGTATACACATATTCTCTACTACTCCAGAGTTCCCAGAAACATGACAGAATGGTAAATGTTCAGACTTGCCCTGACTCGGGTACAGAGCATGACCAAACAAGCCACCAGACTGAGATGCTTTCTGAAGTCCAACACTGTAGTCACAGCCATACAGTGCCGCATACTGCCTCTAAAGCGTAGTAGGAAAATAAAGGAAAAACTTTTCTTTTTTTAAAGAAAAAGGAACATGACTTCCCAAAAGTCTTTCAGAGGTATAGTTTTTTACAACATTACCAACAACATGCTTCCTCAGTTTGATGCTTTAGCACAAAGATTCAAACCACGAGAACCACTTTGCCAGCGACTCAAAAACCCCTCCATTTACTATTACACAGAAAGCAAACTCCTGCGAGGTTAATGCTCACAGGAAAACATCAGGATGACTTTAACACTTGATAGACTGACTATTTTAGCACAGCTGGGTTTCGGACCACAGGAGCTTCAGCACATGGGGATAATCAAAACATACACCATAGAGTAAAGCCTCACAGTCCAGGTGCAATCAGGCTAATTGCTGGTGCCAGCCACAGCCTGCTCCAGCCATCTCACCCAGCGCCCACCTCTCTGACACAAGATCTCTACAAGTGTCTGAGCAAGGACCCAGTGACTCCTGTGGTGCCCAACAGGCAGCTTAAATAGCACAGTTTCAAAGTTATGAAATGTTGATAGTTTCATCACACCGGCAGGTTTGAGTAACGTCTAAGTGATTTTCTAAGCTACACAATACAGCAAGGTGTGGACCAGAACTGATGTCTGCGTTGATCTTTCAGACAAAAAGCTAACTCAAGTTAACAGTTGAGTGTCTTTCACAAGGGTCTTGCCCGCATACAGTTCCTTAAAGTGATGAAAATGGTTTCATCTCATTTTGGCTAACCCGCCAGTGCAGTAGCAGCTCAAGTCATCACTAACCGTAAACTGCTAAACTGCTCTAGAGCATGAACACCGATGAACTGCCACTGAAACCCACAAACTTATTCACAGATTTCCACAGTTCTTTCTGGGTACTCATAAGGAGGGAAGTCCACTGCAGGAACCCCCTGACACAATCTCCGATACACCTCTGCTAACCTGCTGTCTGGGCAACCCCGACCTGCACCCGCCCAGAGCCAGCTAAGCCCACCCCAGCACCCTCAGCATCAGCCGAGCCAGCTCGGGCTTACTGAAGCAACAGCGATGCCATCAAAAGTCAAGGAGCCCTGCAACTGCAAAAGCATTCTAGAAAATAAGAATGCAAGAGTCTTTTGAGAAGTTTGCTAAATACATACTAAATGGGTCCTCCTTTTCCTATTTGTTCAAATAAGAAGCTGATGTGGGTTACTTTGAGCCCAAAATAATAAACTCTACTTTCATACACAAAGACCTACTAGAAGTAAACCTAATTACTACTTTTTTGAAAGACACTAAGTTATCAATTTATTTTTTTCCCTAGTAACACGTAACAGGTTTAGCACAAGTTCTTAAACAGCCCGTATGAAAAAGTAGCAGGGAGGGAACTTCCTGCAGTTTGTGGTTTTACTCAGACATCCGATGCCCAGATCCAACAGGTTATTATGGAACATGCATATAAGCATCTCTTGGTCTATAAACAGTTCACTTGTAAATAGATGTATTTAGTACATAAATCCCTTCGTAACACATACTAAAAATACAATTTTCCAGGAAAGCTTCCCAGGAAATCTACTATTGTACACTTTGTGGGCTACTATTATACACTTTGTATAGCTGAGAATAATTTCTGTAAGTAACTGGTACCTTAATAATACACACATAACAAAGGGAAAAGTCAGAGCTGCATTCAGAGGGACTAAAGTCTTTCATCAACAGTACAAGAATTAACACTGCAGCTTCATGCAGGTCACAAGACAATTTCAGACAAGTCTACTGGACCCTCAGGATAAAACCACAATAAGACATTTGCTTCTACAGACAATAAATTTAAAATTCGCTTTTACTGGCAAAAAAGAAAATATAGATACATTACAGATATTTACGGCAAAGTGATTCAGTTCCTGTCCTACTACCATTAGGATCCCAGTTCAATGATACAGGATGTAACCTCCTACCCTAATTAAAATTTAGGACTAACATAAAGGCAATGGGAGGAATTCTTCTGAAATTATTAACTGAATTAATAGAACAAATTTAATAAAAAAAAAATTAAGTACCACAGAAAGTTTTCCCCACGTAAACAAGTGCAATACTATGAGTTTGCCACTGCCACAATACCATACTAATTCTGGAAAGCAGATTTAAGCAACTAACTAGAAACTAGCTAGGATAAAGAGTTATAAAGTTTTAAATAAATTTTTTTTAATTTTTTTTTTTTTCTGGCAAATTGCATCACAGTCTGTGACTTCCCAAAGACACTGAAACTGCAGTCCAAGGAAGTTTAGACTAGGTTACACCCACCAGCTTTTCTTACAATATAACCCAGCTGTTATGAGAAACACACTTTTTTCTTTATCCACATTACTTGTATGTCATCACACATATAAAAGTTAGAAACACAATGTTCAGGCAGGAACAAAGTTTAAATTAGGTAAATTAATTACCCTATACTACTGTGAACTGACATGCCGCCTCAGCCTCCCTCCCTTCCTGCAGAAGTATTACTCATGCAGCACAACGTGGATCAGCAAGGAAAATCTAACACTGCACAAATAAGAACAGACCTCTTCAGCGGAGGTCACATCTGGCCAACCACTACTTCTCCTTTTAAATGGTATTCATCATTAATGAGACCTCCATTAAAAAAAAAAAAAAAAAGCACAAAAGTTACTTTCATGACTAGTGCCTTCCACAACACAAAAAAGATAAGAGGTTTTTAAGTTTACTTCTCAGTGGAATTGAGAATCAGAGATCATGCTAGTCAACAGAGAGGAATATCCCATTAAAAATTAAACTAATTTGTTGACTTCACAGAAGACCTTACAACTGCAGTTTTAAAAGGCTAAGCAATTTAAGGACTTTCTCCTCCTCCTCTAACAACACATCTGTTCTTCTCCTCCCATAATACATCTACCAATCTATCACAAATACATTTGGCTACACCTTAGGCTATGGCTATTTTACAGAAGTATAAGAAATGGCAGTTCAGAGCTACCTTTGGAGTGCACATGCTCAAACTTTCACAGATCCTACCTAAATAACAATCGCGGTCTTTTAACCATGTTTTCAAGGAGGGATTCTCTGTTTCTTGGGTTACAGGACCCTTCTCTGAGGGTTACCCTGCCTGTGGCTGCTTTGACAAGCTCTGGAGAGAGTCAACCTGTATGTTAAAAATGTACTGTTTCCAGAGTTACACTGTGTAGAGGCACAGCAAAGCCCCAGAGTTAGGAGAGGAAACACTCTACCCTCCTAAGTACGCAGAGTCAATGGAGTACACACCCACAGAAAAATTAACTACTGAACATAATCCAAGCGATTAATCTTACCGTGTCTTTGCATGTTTAGGCCTGATTGTCTTGGGTTTTTTTTGCCATGAAACAGCCTTCTGTAGTTAGAAGAGCACGCTAACCCAACCATGCACATCTGTCTCTTGAGCCAGAAGAGCATTTTTCAATCTCTCCTTCCATGTTGGTTTCAGTGTAAATGAACCTGCACGAGCATTAAGCCTACTGCCTGAAGCAGGCAACTAAGAATTCATTAATGGCAACTCAAAACTGCTTTGTCAGCTTTAAGCAGCTTCTTTACTGCTAACACAGTGAACACAAACCCAAACACTCTTTTTAATGCAAGTTACAAGTTGTATGAGCTTCTATTTAGTTTTCAGGCTAGTAAAAAGCAAAGAAAAAAATGAAATAGCTTCAAATCCAAATCTCAATTGTTTCTAGACAAGAGGCTTACATTCCTTGCTGAGATTAGCCTGTGCCTGGCTGCAAGCCTCACAGAACAGGCTCTGTACGCACTTTGACTCTTTTATTACAGAAAATAGTAAGGACCAGTACTGGAAAAGACAATCTCTGCTTGTTAAAGAGACTGCTTAAAGAAATTTACTTTTCTATAAGTTCTTTTCCAAGGACTAATCTTCATAATTTATTTTCTTATCATTGACAACCTATTGCAGATGCTGGCGCATCCAAACACACCATGAAGTGTAAACTGAAGTCCCTGGTAATGACAGGAGAGGAGGAGGAGCAGGAAGATAAATGGAGTACAGTTTGCACCACAGCAATTTTCACCTTGTCTGTGGAGAAAACATAAGCTTGAAAACATCTAAATTGAGAGACAGCAAATTAGGATAATCGTATCTTCCACAGTTAGAAATTTCCTGCCAACTTATGCATGTAGCAGACTATTGCAGATGCTGCATATCAATCAAAGGCAGGCAGAATGACATGGATGTTCCCCGTTTCAGAAAAGGATAACGAGGTCCAAGACAACACATTGATCAGCCCATGACAAAACTTAAATGAGCGTATCCCAGTCTAACAAGGCTGTTCTGTCTCTGCCAGCCAAGGCTTTCCAGGAAGACTGTCATCCCGCCTCCCTCTTCTCATCACGGAAGGAGGAAGAGCCTTTTCTTAAGCATTACTGTATCTGTTACACAATCTGCTGTAACTTCCAAGGCAGAAGTTAATTCAGAGACAGAATCCATCCAATTAACAAAGACAATTTGAAGTTTTATTCCTGTTTAGAAAGACTGATAGCAGCTGCCCCAATTACATTATTTTCTTCTGTAACTCTGATACAGATGTTCTGAATTGCTCCACCTCCTTAAACACTCAAATATTTCACAATTAGTTGAATGGTGGATGCAAGTCATCTAATTTCCTTTTCCAGTAAGGGTCACTATTGGAAAATTGGCATACCAAGGCTAAATAACCATGTAACCGGTGCAAATTATGACAACTGCTGTTCCAGTGAATCTGTGCTGTGCTTTTTGTGCAGTTTCTTAAAGCAATAGTATTGTGTACTGCAGAATGGAAGGGGAAGAACAACTAAATTAACCTTACTACTCATGATCAATCTTTGAACCCAGAACAGGGGAAAATTCAGTAATCAAATTAAGAGGGGAAAAGATAAAGTGAAACACCTTCCAGTAGTAAATCCTTGCCACAATGCATTCACTAGCAGCAGAAATTGCATATGGTCATCTTGCAAGCAAGGAAAAATGGTAGCAAAATTTAACATGTTCAGTGGTACGAAACCTATACCAATGCTCTGATTTAAAAGCTCCGAATGATCTTTAAGGATTGATCAACAATGGAAAACGACTGAATCCGAGTTAATGCTGACCTTTATACTTTTCCAAAAATGCTTACATTTGTTTCCAAATGCAGTGCTCTGGGAAGCAAAAAAGACACTCTAAAGCAATGTAATTTATTCTTTGAAACATCCAAAAGAAGATTACAGGATATGAACTGCCTGCACTGTGAACTATGCTTAATAGGGTTGCCCAAAGTGCCCTGCACATCTGCCACAACAGCACCCGATACTCAATATTAAATAATGAAAGATAGTAACATTAAAGTATACTAATAAAAAGAAACCTACTAAAACCTGGTGCTTTCCTTGCACTTCTGCAGCAGAAACCTACTAAAACCTGGTGCTTTCCTTGCACTTCTGCAGCAGAAACCTACTAAAACCTGGTGCTTTCCTTGCACTTCTGCAGCAGAAACCTACTAAAACCTGGTGCTTTCCTTGCACTTCTGCAGCAGAAACCTACTAAAACCTGGTGCTTTCCTTGCACTTCTGCAGCAGACTACGGAATAACCGGGGGGGAAGCAAAAGTACACTAAAAACTCAGCTAGACCCTTCCCTAGCACTGTCCACAGAACCAGAAACTAATTGTGGCAGGTTTTCCAAGGAGGGAGAAGAGACACCCCAGCTCACTCTGCCCAGTGGCAAGTCCATGCGCCGTTTGTGACAAGCCCTCAGAGAGGTAAAATTAGGTTAAAAAGCCAGGATTTTTGAACAATGTGCCAGAGTGGTAACTTGATCTAGGAATAAGCCCAATGCAAGAATGAGGAACTAAATGCTTTCTGACCTCTAATGCCAGGAAACAAAGCATCACCTCCTCCTTTTGAAGGGCAGCTCAAAAGCAGCATTCACAACTCACAAGAACAGGGCACTAAAGGAAGCTGCCCTTCACTGCCTCTCCTCCCATTATAAACTGCTTAAGGACTACGCTCATCTTGCTGGAGATACAAAGAAGTATCTCAACTGACATCAGCCCCCCTCTCCACACAGTATTAAATAAACATAGTCGAGCATCATGAAGCAATGTAAAACTTGTCTTTTAAAAAAGAAATTGGCATGGAGCAATAAGGTTGAGTATACCTTGCAGGCACAAACCAGGGACTACTATTCCAGAAAGAACAGAGCTTACTGCTTGGTTAAAAAAACCCAAACCAACACCCCACACACCACAAAAACACCTGGGCAAACTGTAATGAAACTGAGATATACTTGGTGTCCCACTGACTGCAGTCACAGAAAGGCCTACTCACTTCAGTTCCCAATGCTGAAACACCCTAAATTGGACACTTAGTCATTAGTCAGTTTGGAAAGTTCTGGGATGTGGTTTTCCTCTGGAGTCACATCCGGGTGGCTTTTCAAGGGCAGTATTTCTGTGAATAATTACCCTCTTTCTATTAAAATTAAAACTGCCTACCAGAAAGTAAGCTCAATGTTAAGTCTAGGCCTTTGCACAACACTAATTTTTCAAAGTTGTAATGAAGGGGTGGAAAAAAACCAAACAACCTCACCCCTTTTCTCAAGGTGAAATATTAAATATTAAATATTAAAAAGAAAGATAATTAAGGCAACCTAGCTGCTGTTTATTTAATGTTTTCTGTCATTTACAAACACACCTTCGTGGACTGCGGGCCTTGCTTACGATTCCTTTAGCAGTTGTGTAGGAGGTTGTTTTGTTTGGTTGTTGTTTGTTTGTTTTTTTTAAAGACTATATTCTTTCATTTTCTATGCTTTTAAATAACTATACTTGTTGGCATGGAAAAGCCCGTATTTACTACATTCTTCACATTTAAACCTTATTACTCCAGGAGATTCAGTATCTCTGCAGCTGCAAAGGTGGGAAATGGAAGGATTTTTCTCATATCTTTCTACCAAAAATGCAACAAGAGCGAACGATGACTGCAAGATGAGGCTCACACCTGCGGTACTCGAACCACGCATGTGAAGATACGTAAGGCAGCTCCATCAGCCTAGCAAAGAGGGGCATCCCTCCGCCAGGGCAGTGCGTACACCGACTCCTTCCTTGAGGAATGCTATCGGGTCAAGAGGGATCAAGGATCCAAGACATTCATTTACGCTCCTCGCATCGATGCGCTGGCGTTCACCAGCCCGGCAGCGCGGCCACCGGTGCCCCTGGCCAGACCGCCTGCCCCGCGCACCGGACGCGGAAAGATGCAGCTGTAGGTTGCGCAACCCGGGCGGCTCCACTCGGCTACGCCAGACCCAGCACGGCCCCGAGCATCCGCCGCACCACGCCGTTCCCGGGAGGTGGGGGCGCCGCCGCCACGGCTCCGCCCGCTGAAGGCTACCGAGTCGCCAGGCGGGAGACCCGGCCCGGGCGGCCGCGCCTGCCACAGCCGCACGGCGAGGCCCCTCCCGCCCCGCTCCGCTCCGCCGCGCCCGCTTACCCCATGCTCGCCGCCGCCGCTCGCCCCGCGCCTGCCGCCAGGCCCCGCCCCCGCCCCGCGGCGCCCCGCCCTCTCCCCGCCCCCGCCCCGCGGCGCCCCGCCCTCTCCCCGCCCCCGACCCTTAAAGGGCGCCGCAGCCACGGCCGGGGGCTCCCGCGCACCTTCCGCCGGGGCGGGCGGCGTGGCCCCGCCGTGCGCGCAGCGCCTCCCGCCGGCCGCCTGCGGCACTACCGCCCCTCCGCCAGCCCCGCCGGGTTCACCAGGCAAACACACAGCGGTCACAGCTTCCCGGCTCAGAACTAACCCCTGTCCTCTCTGTAGTCTTCCACGACACGAAGAGTAGAAACGTTTTACTGCAGGACTCTTGTGATCACCAGCGCAATGCACAGATTTAAAAGAATTCATTTTGCCCGAGGTTGAAAGAGCACAAGACGCACTGATAACAAGTAAAGTGCAAAAGATGCTAAAAAGCACGGAGATACTTCAAACAAAAGCACCTTCTCTTACTGAGCAGCTATGGACTTCAGCTGTCAGTACCTAAGAGTTACCAAGCACACGTGTGCTAATGCTTTGCTAACAGACAACCTCCTGTCCAGGAGTAACAGCATGAACTATTAAGCACAGCAATTGTCACGACCTAACCTCTTCCTCCCACTCCTACTTCAAGTATCATGACACATACATGGAGTTTGAGTACAACACATTCCTAACGCACAAAGATGTATTTCTGTTTACATATTCTACCAGCACATACTGATAACACAATGAAGAACCTCTAAGTAAGTATCACTTTAAAAGCTGAGATTTTGCAGAGCTTACCTGGGGCCAGAAGAAATGTAATAATCAGGGTCCGAAAAAACCTGCATATAATTTACGTTGCTTGAGCCAGAGGTCCTGTAGTAAGAGAATTCATCTCAAAAATTGAATTTATTACTTAGGTTATTTTATTATATATTCTTTTTTATATAAAGAAAGTCCAGATGTTTATGAAAGGTAATATCCAATAAAAAGAGAGATTAATTTTGTCATCCTCAAAGGAAAATTAAACAGGGTAAAAATATTTGGCAATGCTCAAAAAACACAGACCAGTGCATACATCAATTTGTCCACCTCAACGTTCCCATTTTACAGGTAAGTTAACATGCATTAGCATAGATCCCTGATCAAGCCAGATGTAGAGCTGAAAGGTCCCATTGTAAGTTTTTAATGGTCAAACTGTATTTTTGTCATCCAGTGATAGAATTAGAATGTGCTGTGTATATTCGGTTTGCCTCATACCTTCCATCAAGCAGGTAACACTGAAATTGTTGTTCTTCATCAAATTTTAAGAAGGCATTAGAGCAACAGTATTGATGCACGCAATCTCCACAGCAGAAGTTGGGACAGGATTTTGCAGGGTGTGCCTTGCCACGATGATCAATATATGCCTGACAATCCTCACCCAAAACTGAAAAAAGTTAAAATCCAATAGTTAGTAACTAAAGAATTAATCACAGAACGTCTCTTTCTCATACTGACCACACTTAGGCTGACATTTAAATTTTTCAACTTTTTTCATTAGGTCCTACAAATCAGTTGTTTCCTTTGGAGTACAGCAAAGGCAAATACTTACTCCCACACACAGAGTATCTCATCTTCATCAAGTAGCTCTTCCTGACTGTCCACACACACAAAAAGGACTAAACTGCATGCAAATACACTTTAAAGATGCTCTGTCTGGTGACACTCTCTTCACTACACCTGCTAGTAGCTACTAAATTACTGTAAAGACTCAAAGAGCAATGCGACCAGCCAGATACACTAAAAAGCCCACACAAACCCTAAGACCGTTTAGGTATTTGACTCGATGCAACAGATGCAACACAACCACATTCACCATGGGTTTAGATTTCTATGTGACTTGGTTGTCTCTACCTGTTGCTTTGTTTACTTTATGGAAAATCCTAATCCAGTTAACCCATGGCATAAAATAGAGATGTCATAGAACAGAGATTCCTAGGACTAAAATCAGTTAAGTGCTGTCCTCCTACTGCAGGCATCAACTAGTACAGATACAACGGTAAGGAAATGGCGATGTTCACGCACTAGGATGGATTTCTTAGGGGATATCCCATGCTTTTCATCATTGCACTGGGTTGATGCATTCCTTAACATACCAGCTTGTTTTCTCTCTCAAGCCTAAATGACTGCAACATAAGAACAGCACATTAAAAAGCTTCCAACTGCCACATAAAAATACTTCTCAAAGCTTAAATAAAAAGTGCTTCCCAAGAAAAAGCTTTAGCAAGAGCATCATTACAGTTTTCAGTGATAAATGCTGCATTCAGTTGGTTTCTATTCCTCATTTTCCTTCCTATCACATTATCACATACTACATTAGCAAGACATACCCTGATATTTTGCCCCTAAACAACACTCTGAGAAGCTCAAATTACTTCAGGTGTAATTGCTCAGAGAAAGCAAACAAGATGAGGCAAAGACAACAAATCACATTCCTTCAGAAGAAAAGTAAGGGGTACTTCCTGGAGTATTTAAACTGTGCCATTTGAAAAAAATCACTGTGAGCCACCTCAAAGAACCCTTTTCCTGGTGCTTGCCCTTCAAAGTACTTACAGATAAAACTCTTTACCATTTCAACCATGCTTTAGCGTAGCCCTCAGACAAACTGTGATCCTTCACTACTCTGACCAAGTTACATGTCCTCTTGCATATCCACTAAAGATCACATTCACCTTCCCTGCACATGTCTGTGAAGAATTTGATCCACCAGATAATGTGATGCCACTGATGCATACAGTATCGAGAGCGTTCCACCATTTCAGAGACTTCACTTGCTAAGTCCTATGATCACATCTGCTTTTTCACATCTGCTTTTTCACATCACATGACAAAGTTGGGGAAGCCCACATCCTCCATCCTTTAAACAGAACAGTTACACATAGGGCAGCTGAAAAAAACCAAGTTATCAATGTTAGCATGTGATGGCTATGTATGAACTCAGTTATCAAATGAGTCAATATAAGCAGTGCCGCTTGTGCAGTATCATCACTTAACACCTAAGTATTTACATTATCTTGCCCTAAAAGGCTGAAGTTTTCCATGCTGGGGGCGTAAAAGTGAAGATTTTTAAAGGGATGCATCAAGAACGACCAGCAGCGGCTTTGTGGTACGTTTCTCCCCCAACAGTCTCACCTTGGGTTTGCCGGTAGACAGCGTTCATGCGGTGGGTCCACAGAGCCAGTGCTGAGGCACCCACTGCTGCCGTCGGACAACACACCCGTATCACAACGAGATTTCCTTTCCGCTCCACTTTTCGCTAGTGCGCCCACACGGCAAATAGCCGCTGTTCAGCTGTGGGTTCCTCCCGCCCGCGCCCACGGACCTCGCAAAACCACGGGCCCCAGCCCCAGCGTGGGCAGGAGCTGAGCTGAGGGGTCTCTGCTCAAAGCCGGGGCTCCCCCATGCTGGGGGTTCGGCAGGGCCTCCCCGGGGGGAGCAGCCTCGGCCACGGAGGAGGCCGGCAGGAGCCGCCGCAGCCCGCCAATACTCCTTGAGGACCGCCGACGCCCTCGCTGTCCACCCCCGGCATCCCCTGCCCCTCAGCCGCCTCCCGCACTCACCGGCTGCCAGCAGCAGGCAGAGGAGACCGAGAGCGCCCCGCCACGTCGCCATGCCCACCGCTGCTTCCCCCCGGGGCGGGCGGGCGGCCCGCCGGGACTCCGGCACCCCTGGGCGGCGCCTCGCGGCCGCGGGCGGAGCAGCGGGCAGGGCGGGGGGCGGGGCGGGGCGGGCAGGGCGGCGCGTGGGGGACGCAAAGGGCGGGAAAGCGCTGAGGCGGCCGGTGGCTCCTGGGGAGCGGCCATGGAGCGTCACCCTGGGCTGTGTGGGGGTGAGCCTAGGGCTGCTGCGTTTGGGCCTCGGATGAGGCCTGCTGCGAGGCCGGTGCCCTCCACTCACATCCCTGCCATGTCCTCACCCAGCTCTCTGCTGTCAAGATGGCTCCTCAGCTGGAACCTCTGCACAGCGCTGGCCCGGTAGCCAAAGGGCATTCCCCAGCTCCCCAGCATGTCTGCTCTCTGCTAACTGAAGGCTTCCTTCTTGCAGTAGAAGCCACAAAATCCTTTTTAGAAACTCAGAATCATTTAGATTCTGACTTTTGAGATCATCAAGGCCAACTGTTATTGCAGGACTGCCAAGTCCGTCACTAAACCATGTCCCTCAGCACCGCATCTGTGTGTCTTTTAAACACCTCTGGGGACAGTGACTCCACCACCTCCCTGGGCAGCCTGTTCCCATGCTTGACCACCTTTTCTGTGAAGAAGTTTTTCCTAACATCCCATCTACACCTCCCCTGGAGCAGCTTGAGGCCATTTCCTCTTGTCCTGTCACTTGTCACCTGGGAGAAGACACACACACACATCCCCACACCCGCCCACAGCGGTCGTTGCAGGGAGCGATAAGGTCCCCCCTGAGCCCCCTCCTCTCCCGGCTGAACACCCCCCGTTCCCTCAGCTGCTCCTCACAGGACTTGTGCCCCAGCCCCTTCCCCAGCCCCGCTGCCCGTCTCTGGACACGCTCCAGCCCCTCAGTGTCTGTCTTGCAGTGAGGGGCCCAAAACCGAACACAGGATTCGAGGGGCGGCCGCACCAGCGCCGAGCGCAGGGGGACGGTCACTGCCCTGGTCCTGCTGGCCACACTGTTTCAGATACCCGCCAGGATGCTGTTGGCCTCCCTGGCCACCCGGCACACTGCTGGCTCATGTTCAGGTGGCTGTTGACCAACCCCCCAGGCCCTTTCCCCCCAGGCAGTTCCCAGCCGCTCTGCCCCGGGACTGTAGCATTGGGTAATGTTGTTAGACCCAGCTGCAGGACCTGGCACTGAGCCCTGTTGAATGACCTACAGTTGGCCTCGGCCCATCGATCCAGCTTTTCCAGATCCCTCTGCAGAGCCTTCCTGCCCTCAAGCACATCCACACGCCCCACCCAACATAGTGTTGTCTGTAAACTTTCTGAGGGTACACTAGATCCCCTTGTCCAGATCATCAATGAAGATACTAAACAGACCTGGCCCCAATATTGAGCCCTGGGGAACACACTGGTGAGCAGCCGCCAGCTGGATGCAACTCCATTTACTACCGCTCTTTGGGCTTGGCTGACCCGCCAGCTTTTTACCCAGCATAAACTATACCTGTCTGTTCTGGTTTCAGCTGGGACAGGGTTAATTTTCTTCTTAGCAGCTGGTGCAGTGCTGTGTTCTGGATTTGCTGTGAGAACAATGTTGATAACAGGCTGATGTTTTTGGTTGTTGCTAGGTAGTGTTTGTACTAAGTCAAGGATTTTTCAGTTTCTTGGGGCCTGCCAGCCAGAGGCTGGAGGGGCAGGGGAAATTGGGAGGCGACACAGCCAGGACAGCTGAGCCAAACTAGCCAAAGAGGTATTCCATACCATATGATGTCATGCTAAGTATATAAGCTGGGGAAAAAGAAGAAGGAAGGGGGGACATTTGGCATTATGGCATTTGTCTTCCCAAGTAACCGTTACATGTGATGAAGCCCAGCTTTCCTGGAGATGACTGAACACCTGCCTGCCCATGGAAAGTAGTGAATTAATACTTTGGTTTGCTTTGCTTGCATGCGTGGCTTTTGCTTGACCTATTAAACTGTCGTTATCCCAACCCACGACTTTTTTTATCTTTACTCTTCCGATTGTCTCCCCCATCCCGCTGTGGGGAGAGTGAGTGAGTGGTCGCATGGTGCATGGTTAAACCACAGCACCATCCAAGCAATGACCGCCCATTTTCTACATGAGAACGCTGTGGGAGACTGTGTCAAAGGTCTTACTAAGGTCCAGATAGGCAACATGCACAACTTTTCCCTCAGCCACTAGGAAGGTCATCTTGTAGAAGGAGACCGGGTTCATCAAGCAGGGCCTGCCTTTCATAACCCCATGCTGGCTGGGCCTGATCCACCCATTGTCCTGCATGTGCCATGTGATGGCACTCAGGACGATGTGCTCCATAACCTTCCTCGGCACTGAGGTTGGGCTGAGAGGCCTGTAGTTTCCTGGATCCTGCTTCCTACCCTTCCTATAGATGGGTGTTACATTGGCTAAGCTCCAGTCTTCTGCGACCACCCTGGTTATCCAAGACAGTTGGTGAATGATGGAGAGTGGCTTGGCAAGCTCCTCCGCCAGCTCCCTCGGTACCCTTGGGCAGATCCCATCCAGCCCCATAGACTTGTGTGTGTCTAAGTGGAGCAGCAGGTCACTGGCCGTTTCCTCCTGGACTGTGAAAGGAGCCTGAGAAATGTCAGCTATCCGAAAGGATTTCCCTCCTGTTGGAGACCAGCAAGCACCTTTCTAGTGCAAGAAGGAGAAAAGATCTGGTTGCAGGGCGACTGCTGAAGGGCTCTGGGGAAGCTGGCGGAGAGCTGGAAGGCTGAGTCAAAGAATGATGGTGACCAAAGCACGAAGGAAATCCCGTGGGGTGGCTGTCCAGACTTGAACAACCCTCTGTGCTTCAGGCAAACTACAGGTTGTCTGACGGTGTGTGCGTGAAGCGCCTTCCTGATATAGGAGTTAATGTGGCATTGTAGTGTTAACGTGGTTAATACTGACATAGGAGTTAATGTGGCATGCACACCGCATGGCAAGGTTTTGGGGGGGGGGGCTACAGGAGAAGCTTCTGAGAGAAAATGCCAGAAGCTTCTCCCACATCCAACAGAGCCAATGCCAGCTGGCTCTGAGACAGAGCTGCCACTGGCCAAGGCTGAGTTAATCGGCGATGGTGGTAACGCCTCTGTGATAACTGACTGAAGGTCTTTTTTCTGATTTGAATGGTAATAAATTAAATTATTTTTCCCCAAGACGAGTCTGTTTTGCCTGTGACAGTAACGGTGGAGTGATCCCCCTGTCGTTATCTGGACCCACAAGCCTTTCGTTAGATTTTCTCTCCCCTGTCTGGTTGAGGAGGGGAGTGATAGAGTGGCTTTGGTGGGTACCTGGCATTCAGCCGGGGTGAATCCACCGCAGGCCTGAAAGTTGATTCATTAAAGCAGGGAGCAGCTGTCCTCTCCGAGGAAGTCAGGAGAACCTGGGAGACCTGATGGGCTTTTCTGCCAACAAAGAGGCAACGAGGAAGGAAAGGAGGTCCAAAAGAGAACTCCCTGGCCACACTTTATCCTTCTATTCTTGACTGCTGTGACCAGCAAGACATGAGGTCTAGGTATGGCCAGAACTGATAGTGCTCTGCAGGGGCGCTGCGACGTAAACTCCGAGGCACGCCTGAGCAACGGAGTGCAGATGCAGCTGGCCAAAGAGCTGTGGTCGTGCAACGCCTCGCTGTGAGCAAAGGTGCATGTTCCCTGGCACCGTTCACCTCTGTTGGCATGTAGCTAATGGAGCTCTGTGTTGCCCTGGTGTCAGAAGACTGATCGAAACCTCAGAAAGCCTGGTGGGAAGGAAACCCTGAGCACGAGTTTGGCTTGGAAGGTGGCTGGTAGAAGAGGATGGCCTCTGCTCACTCTCAGCAGTGTCAGCCGGCTAGTATTTAGTATTGTAGAAGGGCTTCTTGGGGTTTCAGGTTTCTGTTTGGTCCTGTATTGCACTTTGGCCCTGGATTCCCCAAGGCTGGGTTTTGCATTCCTTTCTTTCCACTCGGGTTTCACCTGAGACATTGTCTGGTTTTTGGCCTAGCAGTTTCCAGTGTGGACTCAGTGGTGCTGGGCGAGGAAATGTCCCTGCTGCCTGGGTGCTCATCTGAGCCGGCAGCTTGAACTGACTTCCCTTGGGAACTCCTCCTGCCTCTGGACTGAAGCTTGTCCTGCAGCACCATTGCCAAAGACCCCTGGGGACTGATGAAACAGCTCTCGGCTGCATGTAGCTAGCCTGCGTACAGTAAGGTTCTGAAGCTAAATGGTGCCTCTGCTCTACACTTCCCTTGTGTGGTTTGGGTTTTTTTCTCCACGAGATGTCCTCATAGGCATTCAAGGCAGCAGCTAGCAAGAGGAGGTTTCAGTCTTCCCCACCCTACCTGCTCCTTCCTAGGCTCTTGCAGAATCTTTCCTTTGCAGAAGGATGGGAAGCGCAGGTGTATTAGGAGACGACTGTGAGCATTGGTAGAGGCAAATGGTCAGCAATTGAGAGGCGTGTGCAAGTCTCTCCCACTGAGAATCCCTTGTTGTTTCTTTCAGGTAAACCAGAGTTTTAATGGCAAGTCAGTGACTGGAGACATACACCACTGAGATAAGGAAGATTAAATCTGTCTTGTCTTGATAGGGACAAGTTAGGGGACAACTTGAGAAGATCAAAAAGCAAATAACCAAAGTACAGAGTAGATGATGAAGAAAACCTGTACTTTTTCTGAACTTCTGTTCTTCTTGTTTTCTTCTCTGTGCCTTCTGAATTCTGAGTCCTGTTTTCATTTTGGGGTTTTTTTCCCCCGTCTTCAGAATTCATTTTGCATTATAGAAGTTTGAGAACAGATATAACAAATTTTCTTTAATTTCACATATTCTTTGGCAAACATGAATAGATAAGTTTATAGGTAACAGGCTTTATCTTTGAAAGCCATGAGATCAGACTCAGTTTTTTTAAATGTTGTTGTACCATGCTGCTTTGTGAAGATCTTATATTGAACTGGTTTTTGTGGTGCATGATACTTTCTCTTTCTGAAGCTATGAGGTCCTTTCAGTTGTAATAAGTGCTACACTTAGCATGCCTTACTACTTCTGCTCTTTTTTTCTCCTAAGAATTATTGTAGCATTGATTTTCTAATGTGCTGCTCTCCTGTGATCCAGAGGTTCATAACTGTTACCTGCTAGACAGTGCATCATAGTATGAAGAGACCTAATGACATACTATTTACAGCAGTACAGGGTTTCAGTCAAGACTGATCTTTTCAGGCCACTTTGATGGGCATTAAACTAAGAAACAGGTACATCAGGGCCCCAAATTAGCAAAGGAATAAAAGTGCTGCACACCTGCTGGCAGCCCTTCTGACTTACTAGATTTTGTACAGCTGCACATTTCAGCCTGTGTGGATTTTCTTGTAGGATAGCTGGAGAAGATGAAGGAGCACTACACTAAATTCTCTTTGACTTTTACCATAACAAGGAACATGTTTGCAGCAGTTTGTCAGGAGAGAGTATATTATGCAGTAGCACATTACTAGAAAATGCTCTTTCTAGTAGAACTGCACTAATGCATGGATCAGCATTGATGCTTACACAAAACGGCTGGCTTGTTTTGCTAATGATCAATGCTTTCCTGCCATCTAGTCATTCAAATTACTCAAGTCCTTGGAATATTTTCTCAATAAAAATTGCTGTGTCAAATCACTTTATTAAATTGATATGACTGGCCAAAGAATACCTGACTGCTTTTAAAAAGATTTTTACATGTTTGAAAAATTATGAAGGTGGTACATTTTGTTGTCTTAAAATATAGTAAGGGGTTTTTTTGTAATACTGTTTCATCTGTCACATTTGAGGATATTGCAGACATGTATGTTTAGCATCTTTGTTCAGTCTTCCCTTTCAGCCCTCTGTCTTTTGACATATCTTTTCTTTCCCTACAGTTCTGTGGTTTCCCCTGCGGTTTTTTAAGTCAGGTGCTTGGAATCAGATACATAGTTATGCTACTGGCTTGATGTATTGAAAACGCGAAACGTTTCACTGGAAACGCCCGGCCTGTCAGCAGCAGCAACGTGCCAGTAGCGCCTGCCGCCAGCGGGAGGCACGCTGCCCGGCCAGAGCTGTCTCGGCGATGCTAGTGCAGTTTCTTCCTGACGGTGGCATCAGCTGTGCAGGCTTTGTCGTGTTGCAGACAGGAGGGGGGTGCACAGTCCCGGGGAAGATGGGGGGGAGGGAGGAAGGGGTCGCAAACGCAACGTTCTGCACCATCCCAGTCGTCCTCTCGCTGGCGTGCGTCTTTCTTTTCCGACAGGGCTGTGTTTATTGATCTTTTAGTTTCTGCTTAGCTCTGTATTGTCTGCTCCAATGCATGCCGGTGGGTTTTTTTATCTGGTGATTCTGCCGCATGTATCACAGGGCAGCCAGTTCCACACCGTGGCAGTCTGCTTACACCGTTTTGTAGGCGATACAATGTGCCTACCTTTCAGCAAACTGTGTAGTTATTAGGTCTGCATGCACACAAGGTAAGGAACTACCTTGCCTAGCTGACAGTTGTGTTTTTCTGAACCTGAGTTGTATGTATCAGCTAGCTGATACCAAATACATCAAAGCCCAAAAGACACCCCTGCTGCCTTCCCTGCTATTTGCTTGTTCCAGCTGTTCAATTGATAGCGTGTTGTGTGTGCTTTCAGACCTTGCAGTGCAGGGGGCAGGGTGTGAAAGATGGTGACTA
This sequence comes from Falco rusticolus, assembly GCF_015220075.1. NCBI lineage: Eukaryota > Metazoa > Chordata > Aves > Falconiformes > Falconidae > Falco > Falco rusticolus. The sequence continues at coordinate 1,856,343 of NC_051190.1, forward strand.
AACAAGGAGGAAAAAGGAGAAACTAGTTGCTTCCAGGAGCAAAAACCACCTCTCTGCCATGTAATAGCTGTTTTCTTTCCCTCCCCCACCTGAAGTCACTCTTCCGTGTGCATGCTCCACCCTTCTCTTCCCCAGACAGCTTGATGCATGGAACACCTTTGAAAAATGGTTTGAGGAGCACAGCACTTCAGGAGTAACTGTGGAAGCCATCAGTAGCCATCTCTGCTTGAAGACAGGTGCTGTTGTAAACCAGCATTTCATTGCTGCAGGTATATTGGCATTCATTTCTCGTAACCCAAAAATAGCTTGTCCAGCTTGGGAGTGAGGACATTCTCCCTAAAGGTCCTAGGAGCCTGAGGCTATGGCTGTGTTATGTCCAGAAGGCCTATCACCAGTTAGCTTTAATCCAGCTGGACTGAGTACAACAGTACTCAAATAGTAACACAAGCTCAGTGTGGGCTAGCTAGCTGAGCAAGTGTCCGGGCTTCCCAAGAGGCTTCTAAAACCTGGAGGAGTGAAGGCTGGACCCAGCCTGGCTGCTGCAGCCAGTTTACTGCACCGTAGCGTAGCAATGTAACTTTCTGATGCGACTGCGGAGTGAGATTACCATTCAAATCATTAGGCCATAAATTCTTAAAGGCTTGGTCATGCTACCGAGCTACTTAAATTTTTGTGTATTTGTGTATTCAGCACAGTCGCTGAATGTAGTTGCTGAATGAAACAGCGTGCGGCTTTATTGCCTTGGAAACAGAAAGGTAACATGCATTAGCATAGGACCCCAGTGAAAACTTGGGTTTAGTCCATTTTTGATGCTGACTAACAGCCTACGTGCTGTTGGCAGCTGTTGAGTTAGCTGTGCTTTAATGGTAGTGATGTCGTCCTGTGTCCAAGCCCTAGGTATGTATGTTACCCTTGAAAAGACAAAAGTATGATCCGGCTGCTTCTGATGATATTGTTGTATTTAAAAGAACAGATACTTGTTGGAAGAGATGCTCATGAGCATGTGCATGTTGTTACCCTGTGTCTAATGTAAGATAATGTGATAAATCTTAACCACAAAAGTGGTTTAAGGTAATTCATTTTACATTGCGCCATCGGTTTCCATGATTCAGCTGACAAGTGGTAATCCTGCATAACTTGCTAACTTGTTTTCATCCAGGGCAGGTAAGTGTTGAAATACTGGAGTGGAGCAGTGCCTTAAAAAGAAAAAAAAACCCTCCCCCCCCCCCTACTTCTTGTGATGGTGGTTAACAGTCTGGTCTCTGCAAAAACTTAATGCTGCAGACTGGACTAAGAAAGAAGACTGCAGTTGTCTTACAGGCATTATGTTTTGATTAAGATATTGCTGAGAAAAAATGAAGAATCATTCTTGTTTAATTTGCTTACGCATTAATATATTTGGATTTGATCCATTTGCCCTGGAGAACAGCAGTCTCAGACTCAGAGGTAACACGGTCTGATACAAATCCCTAAGAATTCCTACCAGGAAACTTTGGCTTTATTTTTACTAGCAATCACGTACTTTCTGAATGCAACTATAGCCAGAAGCTCAGTGTAGGGAACTGCTTTGTAGAAGGTCCTTGTCTTAATTGTCTGATCAGGGAAATGGTATCCTCAGCCAGGAGGTTACTACGGCAAGGTTAATACATTCAATCTGCATTTGCATTGTATCCAGAAACTTTTGACATGTTGGCTAATATGATTGGTGGGTTCGTTTGGTTTTTGTTCTGAGAAAAAGTGTGAAAGCATAAATGAAAAACTAATGTGTGTGATAAGCAATAAGCATATAACTGTAATTGTGGAACAAAGTGCATTTTATAGGGTGTTAAAAGTTATGGGGAATACATAGTGAGAAAGAAGAGCAGCTGTGGTCCAGTGTGGCAGCTACTACGCCGGTTTAAAAATCTGCTTGCCAGCTAGAATCCAGCAAAGACAAAGATCCAGCTGCCTGATTTTTTTATTTTATTTTATTTTTCACCCCCTCCAGTTTGCCTGTAGCAGGCACAAGGAACTACCCACAAGAGAGCCGATGATTTACAACTCTTTGGAAGGAGAGGCCTGTGCCTTTTCTGCCTGCCGTCTCCTCTGCCATGTATTTGTGGCTTCCAGCTTTCATCTCTGTTACGGAACGAGTAGATGCATTGAGAAGTTTCTCAGTATTTGTCAATATCTTTCCTATTAAAGTTTCACTTTCCCTATGTTTTTAGCAGCAGTATTCACAGTGTTTGAAACAGCTTTGCTAGGAATTACAGCTTTTCCCAACATCAGTTTTATTAGAATATGTGCGATCAGAGTATTTCTGGTTTTCAGCTCTTGAATACTCATTTCAAATGTATCTATTTTGATGTAATTTGGTTTTAAAAAATGATACTCTTTAAGAAAACTTGGACACATCTCCCCTACGATCTTTATTTTTCTACTTACAAAACATGCTGTATTTAACTTTCAGAACATTAAAAACAATGCAGTCTGACTTTTGTCCTCAATTTTATGCTTTGCTGTGTTAAATATAAATGCCGTATAGATAACTGAATGATAGAGCTGCTTTCTGAAATGATATCCTGTAGTATTCATCTTCTATGGAAGATAGTCTATTCCCTCATTGTACACTACATCATGAAAAAAGGAGAAAGTGGGGCCTGTCCCTTGCAAGTGTTTTTGGAAAATATTGTCAGTTAAAAAAGCAAAGGCATTTTTGGGGGTGGTTTTCTGTAAAGAAGGAAGAACAAAGAGGTTAAAGAAGTTACAGGCTTGAAAAGATTCTTGCGCTTAAAAAAATAAAAGGGACGATGATGTTAAGACATGCATGAATTGGTTGATAAGAAGACTGAAAGAAGTCTCTGTTTTAAAATACATATGTAGAGCTTGGGTTTGTCTAATTAAATCTTTGGCTTTTTAACCCTGACAGTTATGCCATGTAGTTAAAAAATAATAATAAAATCTCTAACCCTGTTTCTTATGCCCTATTTTTTCTAATTGCTGCTTATACATAAATTAAATATATTTTTCCCCTTAGAAAAGCTTCCCCTTAGAAGCTACTTTTTAGCTTCTTTGAGATGAAACTGGCATGTAAGATGCAGTAAGTAATTTGAATTAACTTAAAATCTGTATATTTTCAATGAAAATGTTAATGTGGGTTAGTAAGATACTGCTTTAAACCAAGGCACATGCTAGTTGATTAGGGCAGTTCAGAACACACTGAAGTAAGTCTTTCCTGAAGTTAATGTTTAATTAGGTAGCCTATTTATTTTGTTTGCAGTTTGTACTAAGGAATTATAAGCCAGTCTTTTCACAGTGTGAGCCAGAAGGACTCGCAGGCTAAAACAGGCTTTACATTAGGAAGCTCAAAATCAGCAGCGAGGCAAGGACCTCAGCAAGCGGCTGGATGAAGATTGTTCTGTAAGAAGTTATTCTTATGAGGCCAAGCATTGTACTGACTGCCTAGGCAGTATGTAGAGGGATGGACGTGCCTGTTGCTGGGATATACTTCTCTGGGCAAAAGTAGAAAATAGCCCATAAATACTTCTTGGGAAGGAAAGAAATCCCTCATGAGTTAAAGATGACTTTCTTGTTTTTTAAAGGCAGTTGTGGATTAATTCTTATATGTGAATTTAAAGTTGGGCTTCCATTCCCTGGAGGAGATATCCCTTCCTTCTCCGCCCCCACCACAGGGCGCTTAACCACAACTTAAATGAGAGGGTGTGACTGTACTGTTTAATTAAATGATGGTATTGACATGAAAACAATTGTGACTTCATTCATGGCGCTTCTTACAGAAGCAAACACTGGGCCAAGATATTACAGCAAAGAAATCAAGGTGAAGTTACTTGTTCAAAAGAGTAGGGAAATAATTGTGCATCTGTCAAATACAATCACTTCTTTGTAAAATTCTCATCCAAAATAAATAATTTGAAGCAATACTGATACGTTTGATATTAATAATAATGTCATCACAGCACTGAATTTTAGGGAGTGGACCAATTACTCTATTATTGTTGAAATGTGATATCAATAGCTCTGTTCTTCAGTTCCGCGTTCATAACTGGATTCTGCCTTCCGAAGTGCATGAATTTCTTCGGTCGTAGGGCAGTTTGCTGCCATTGCCAGTCCGTGCAGCTGTGGCCACCTGACTGTGCTGGGACGCAGCCAAGGCATGTGCCAGCATTCGGCTCCGAGTGCCCTGTGGGTGCAGGGAGGAGGCAGAAGGGTTAGGTGCAACTGCCTCACGGATTTGCTGTTCGTGTATGCCACCACCTTTTGACTATTTAGTTTTTTCCTATTGGTAGAGTTCAAGCCACACTTTATGCGCAAATACAGCTTCCAAGGAAATAAAATTCTGTTGGGCATTTTGCACTAGGCAGAACTGCAGATTTCAGCTTGCTGGTAACGTGTTTGTACATGCAATTATTTATTTGATGGATCTAATGTGTATTGTTGCAAAATGCCAAAAGTGCACATCTTAGAATTTTCATGTGTGACTGACTCCTGTGATGAAGAACTCATGACTTCTTGGCCAGTTACTTTTTGTAATGGGCCAAGAATTTTCCTATTCACCACAAATTAATCAGGTTTAGTGTTGGAGATTGAAGTCCCACTTACTGCTGAAATCTGCATGGAAGGTCTTTCACATGAATGCTGTTTTTGAAGATGACACCTGAGGCTGTAACAATTGTGCTATTGATGGACCTGAATTAATCAGAAAGCCTTATTAATTTGTTCTTTTTGGTTATACATGGAAGATTTTCACAGCAGCTTGGCCCGTTAATTGGGATCATTTGCTTTAATATTACTTTTTTTCATGATCAAGGTGTACCACTGAATCCATGGCCCACTCAGGGCTTGCTCAAGCAGATCAGTTCTCAGAACTCTGAAGTTGCTCATTTTACTAAGTTTCTGGGTTTTGTTCCCAGGTTGACATTACTTTAGGAGCTGAAGCAGTGGTTTGTTAGCTTCTCCATTCCGCACCTTAAAGCAGCTGGTATTTTTGGTCACTTTTCCCTGGGCTAGGGCACGCCCTTGATTTCCAATGAAAAGAGTTAATGCTGGGGCAGGTGAGATTTTTAGACCCTCAGGTACAGTCTTGTCAGTGCTGATTTTAATACACAGATCGCACAAAAAGGGAAAACTTTTTTTTCCCCCCCATTAAAAAAAAACCCAAAACATTTAAGGGTATCTTAATTGTAAAGCCATGGCTTGTTTTCTTTTATGAGGGGGTTTAATTTGCTTTCTGCTTTCAGTTCAGTATCTTTTGAAATTGTCTCACCTTGGTCTCTCTGCTTTCCTTCTTACAATGATCATGCAGTTTTAAAAGATTTTTATCAGACAATACACCAGCAGAAATTTGAGCCGTGTTCTGTTGCTTTGGAAACAAGAACTAATATAACAAAAGTTTGCACGGCTTCACATGAAACATCTATAGGCTACGGCTTTCTGCCCATACACTGCTTAATTTCAGGGAGGTATAGGTTCTCAGGCAAACTTGTTACTTCTCCTGGTGGCTTGAGGGGGACTGTCACTGCATGTTGTAATGCAGTCCGGCTCGCCGTGCTGCTGTTAGCGGGGCTTCTGACGTGTGGTAGCAGCAGGCAGAGTCCGTGTAGCAACAGCTCTCCCCGCCAATCCGCGGAGATGCTCGATCAAGTGGAAGCGTTTGTAGCACTTCCTCTGCTTTTATTTTTAATTTGCTCTTTCCTCATCCCCCCCCTCCACTGCAGCTATAAGGTGACGTCCTGAAGCTTCCACTCTGTTTTGTGCAATAGAACTTGGTTAACAAAGTTTTTTCTGTTAAATCATTTAGTTGTGACCTATATCTGCCAGGAAAAGGTCCTGTATTTTATTTTCCCCTTTCTGTAAACTACTCTACTGCACCAGCTGTACAGTGCAGCTAAGTAAAACATCTGAATTTCCGTGTACACAGTTTTCAAGAGGACTTAGGAAAGAGTGAAGAGATTTTATTAGCATTTACTGCAGTTCATCAACATCCACTTTGATTAACAAGGCTACAGGAAAGGCGGTACTGGAAAATTACTGCACAGAGCACAGCGTAACTCGTACATGCTGTGGACTGCTGAATCGCGAGCGGCTAACACTGGTATTAGTGAGATTCCTCTGCTGAGATGGAGGGGGTTGGACAGCTGACGCAGATGACAGTGGCAAGTAGCGTTGCACTGTGAGGAATGGGGAGAGGTTAAGAATTAATGCAAGTTAGAACTGAACTCTGGTCCCGCCTTCCAGGTATTTAAGACAGCTGGAGGCACGGGATAACAGAAATACAGAAGAAAGTGATCTCTGAGTCTCCTGTCTACTACTCTGTGTTTTGGAACAGAGGAAAATGAGTCTTTTGCTTAAATTCTCATTGCTAGGCAAAAGGGTAATTGTTCCTCACGCCTTCCAACTCCAGCCCAATTATCAGATCCGTGTTACAGCCTGGAAGCAAGCAGTGTCTTTGCTTTGGTAGCAAAGTCCAACCTACAGTAACAGGGACTGAGTTGCAGGGAGGATGTACATGGCACCTCTTTATAAGACAGGTTCTTACACACAGAGGCCCTTTGTGCTTTGTGCTGCTGAGTAGCTGGACCTGCTGTTTCTGACAAGTCCCTCAATTTAACTTGATGGTATTTCATATCCTATAGTCTTGTTTGCATTTGGTTTTAAAATGCTTTCTTACCCAAAGACAAAACCCGATAGCCTGTTGCTCAGCTGTCACTTGGAGGTAGTTGAGGACACTGATCCATGGTCACACAACAGAACACGGTATGTTTGGGAAATGAGCAGTCGCCTTTCCAAAGGCTTTGTTCAAATGGTCAGTATTAAATTTCTCTTTTGATAAATTTTTTTTGCTTAAGAATATGGAGTATCATCAGCTAAAAGTTAGTTCTTTGCTCTTTTGACTTTCTAAAAACAAGCGTGCAAATGTTGAACTTACCTTTCATTTTCTTGAGTGGGATATTTGTGGGGTTTTTTTCACCTGGATGTCCATGCAGGTTGCTTTGTAAGGCTACAGTTTTATCTGCCTTGTTGCAGTTCTCATAAGGCAAGTTAGGGAGCGGGCTGCATGCTGAGCACTTACTGAATGGCGCTTGTAAAGAATGCTCTGCATTCTCCTCCTGCGGAAAGGCACAGCAGTCCATTTTAAAAGAAGTCATCAAGTGGGGAGATGTAAGATATATGCACGTTGCATATATCTGTACCAGGCCACAGAACACAGCCAGAAAGGAAGCTGTTACAGATGCATGGGCTATAAACCAGTCAGCAGTCTCTTAATTAAAAGTGACATTGATATGAAACAGTTGCCACTTTGGGGCATCACATAATGACGACTGTGCATGAGGGAGTTAGGCAAATTTGCTGTGGTACGTTTTCAACAGCGTGCAGTGAAACTAGCCTCTAGAGCTAGCTTTTTAGCCTAGGATCAATATGGAATGCTGTAATATTTCAGTAGCATTTAATTATAGTTTTTCTTTTAGGTAGGTGTCGTAGGTTCTTGGGTCTGCTCTTCTGACTGGTGAACATTTCATTGACTCCATATATATTCTAAGACACGGACATGACTGAAGATGAGACATTTTGCTCTTTAGGCAGTGCAGGAGGTAGCTGGATGTTCACAACAACTGTTGACCAACCAGTCATTCCTTCTGTCTATTTGTTATTGGCAAACCAAGAACTTCTGTCAAGAAACTCAAAACTTTAGTGTAAGGGGTGGGGAGTGGGGGGGATATGAAATTGTCTCTGTTGCTTTCATTATGGAAAGCAAATAACTATTCTGCAAATAACCAAGACAAATTCTGAAAATCAGGGTGTCATTTTCTAGGTAGACCATAGTCCATGAGATGTGCAGAGCTAGAGGTCTCCCTGTCTAGTTTCTATTTTCAGCTCTTATGAGGAGATACTGCACAACTCCACAGTAGCACCCCAGAGAAAAAAAAGCTGTGCAATTCAGACCTGCTTGCTGTTTTGCGTATTCCTGTCCTTTGCTAACGATCTACCAAGCTCTGCAAACCAGTGGAGTAAGTCTGTCAAGGCCTGGACAGTAGTTACGGGAGGGAGGAAGTAGCACATGAACCTGTGCTGGTTCTTTCCAGCGCAGATCAGAAAGGTCAGGATGTATTCCCTACATCCTACTCTGGGCTGTCAGTATGAAATAATTCTAGTCTGGTAACAACAGTGTCTGATGTGTTGGAAAACTGACACCAGGCACCACGGGAACACAAATCAGTAACCTCTTAGTGGTGCAAGGGAATAGCAAAGGAGAATGGAGACTCATAAAATAAACCACTGTACAGCAGCTTTGATGTAAGCTCTGGTAGATCAAGCTTTTTACCCATTTATGCCTGTTCAAATTTCTTTCTCTTCCATACTTTATAGTTCAGCAGAATCTGTTTAATATTTAATTATTTAATTTCTGCCTCTGATCTGAATTTGAATCGCTGTAATGAATTTTCACTGTTCTGTTGTTTACCTCACTTAAAGGATGTGAATTCTGCCAGTGCAGAGCCAAGATAGATTTGGACAAGCTGCAGCGGTTGGGCAAGAGGAGGTTTGTTAGCCATCTAAAAACATCTTAATTGCATTTCAGTGCCAGCCTGAGATACGGCGTGTGCTGTTGCTGAGCGCCGTCCTGCTGTCAGACAGGAGTCAGGAGACCATATAACCTTGCCTATTTTGTTTCAAGATTTTGTACCATTGTGTAGTTCCATAAGTGTATCTTGTGGGAGGTTCATTAAACATTTTAATCATCCTAATTAAGAATTATTTTGCCTTCCATGAAGGTAACTTACCTTTCCCTTCAATACTGACAAACCTAAGTTGCAGGAAACTACTAACCAGACCTTAACGCAACGGGCCTGCAGACTTTTAAAGCTCAAGCGAGATTTTCTGGCTTTCAGCTTTGGGCTGTTTTGGGGGGGTGTGTTGGTTTGTGTTGGTTTTTTTTTTTTCTTGCAGTTGAAAGAAAATGTTAGTATTCATACTTCAGCTGAAAGTTGGAGATCTCTTTGTAAGCACGATTTCAAAACTTGGTTCTGTAGAGAGAATGCCACATCTTGAATCACCAATAACTTTTCTATTCCAAGTAAAACCAATTTTTCATTGTATGCAGTGATATGACAATTAGCGTGGTCTAATAATGTAAAGTGCTTGCCACTAGATTTTCTCTATACATCTTAAAAAACCTCCATCCCCCCCCCCCAAAACCCCAAACCCCAAACTCCAAAACCATAAAAGGTCTGATTTTATTTCTGACTGTACATTGAGAACGCTTACCCCCTGTTGCAAACTGCTGAACACTGAGTTTTTTAGCAAATCAGACCACATGTTCCCTTGTGTAGATGTTCTCAAGTATATGCAAGTCTTTAAGCACTTTCTTTTGAGCACTTTACCCTACCTGCTCAGAAAAGAACGAGAATATTGCTCAAAATAGTCTTGGCTTTATGAGGCAAGCTCGTTGCACAAACATCTGTGGTTTCTGATTTCAGGGTTACAGAGCTGGCTAACCAGCAGTTCACCCAGTGTAGGGTGTCTCGGCGTGTTTCGCTCTCCTGGCAGCGCAGCTGAGACAGCTGCAGGGAAACAAATTCAGTCAGGTTCTGTTCACCACTCAGCCCCTTCACACTCAAAATCACTGCCTTTGCAAAATGTGAAAATACAGCTAAAGGAGTGCTGAGGTAATCAGTACCTAGCAGCAGCTAAAGATTTGGTTAATGAGCCTTTTTTTTTTTTTTTTTAACCGTTCCAGAAACAGGAGCAGACAGGACAAATGACTATACAGCTTTAGACGTTATCTGACTGTTAAAGCATTTTATTCAAGAAATAAAGTTATCCAGTTTAGGTACCCATGTGTCTTAAGCCAAATGACTTCTGCCCTTGAGTTTGCCACATACAAAATTTTCTGTGGGATTCCTCTTACGCTTGCTTGTGTGGGCAGTTGCCTTGGTTCAGATGGCCACGTACTGCACAGTACCTGAAAGCTAAGTAAAGTTTCTGCAGCCTTCTCCCTGCTGGATTCTCCCCTTGAAGGAATTTTTGCCGCTCATGATGCGGTACTCCTTTTACAGTAGTTTTCACAAATATGATCACTCATACCAGACATCCAGTATTCAAGATCTTATTTTAGTTCCCCTGCATGTAGTAGAGGGCTATTTATACTCGCTTGGTTTTGCATGTGACACTTGGAGTAATAGGATATAAAACATTACAGCTTTTCAGATTCCTTGGCTTAGGTTGACTCTCATCTGTGCCATTAATACCTGTAACAAAGTGCAGTCATGGGGGGAGAAAGAGCATAGGTAGCAGAGAAGCCATTGATTTGAGGATCTTCCTCACAAGCTTCTCAGATGAAGTTATTTTCTCTATGAAACACTAGTCAAAGATGTACATGTGCAGTCTTAGTTCTTTTCTAGCCCATCTTTAGAAAAAGCTTAAATTAGAAGAAGAAAAAAAAAATAGCTACAGCCCTTCCAAGAAAGATCTAAGCATAAGCAAAGCTGAATTTGACGTGCTGTCATTTCTTGAAGACAGCTGTGGGGTTTGACTTTTTTCTAGGTTAAAAGCATGTTTTCTGTTTTAGATTCACATAGATTTTTATCTCCTAGATACCTTCTGCAAACACTCCTCTCTTCTGTGTGTGATTTGTAATACCTTCTTTGCATAAGCAAACTGACTGATAAATTATGATCCATTTATGCCTCAGTGCAGTTAATTGCGGATGCTTGGATGCTGCCGTATTCTACAGTTTAACTGGGAATATACTACACTCTGAGTATGCATGTTATGTGTTTAGTACTGCCAAGAAGAGGAGAGATAGCAAAGCATAAGAAACAAGATTATGTGGTGCAGTCACTGTTTTTAAATCTAGATGAATACAAATTTGTGGGGTTGACTTGGCAACTGACATTAATTTTTGATTTATTTTCTTTTGTTATACAGGTGTTGGAGGCAGTAGGAAAAATGTGTTGTCAAATAGTATAGCCTCATTTATCTTGAACAAAAGACAGCCTTGATACTGTGAAGGTAATGGTAGGCAGTGAAAAGAGAGATGAACTGTTAGGTTGCTCAGCCTGTTGCTACCTACTACATGTGTCAACCTTTTTGCCAAAAGAAAAAAGAACACCTAAACAAAAGACTTCCTAGGTTCTGCGGGCTAACAAATGCATGTTTGTTTATATCACCTTACGTGAGCTCTAGGGGATAAAGTACTTTTAAGAAAAAAAAGGTTCTCCTGTATGGGAGTAGTGCTTTAAACTTAATTTTAAAGGCAATAGTTTTTATGTTGTAAAGGAGATTTAATAAAAATAGCTTGTAATGAAACCATATCTAAAGCTGCTAAGTTAGTTAGAAATGTAATTTAACAACAAACCCAAAAACTTACATATGGTTATTTACAACCTCCCAGACTACAATCTGGAAAAGGTGAAATGCAGGACCCGCTACGTGCGGCGACAGCAGCTCCTCTCGCTGAGCGGTGGCACCAGCGTTGCCAGGTCTGTGTTTGCACCCACGGGCTCAGCCAGGCGGCGGGTGGCAGCTTCTGTTGGAGTCCAGTCCCACAGAGCAGGTAGAATGGCTCATTCCTGAAAAAACTCCCCTGCCAGGCTGATAGGCTGTTTTAAAGGCCTATTTTATTTTCTTGTTCTAGTAGATAATTAACTGAAACTGTAACGCTGAGGTTTACGGAGTTGATTTCGTTATCTCATTCCTGAAATGATGATCACTCTGTTTGCTCACATCCTGCTAAACTTCTCAGCTGTGGTGAAGCTGTTCTAAAGGAGTCTTTCAAGCATGCCATTCTTGTTTGTAAACTTTTGTAACCTGGGAGAAAAACTGAACTGATGCTGTTGGGCAGCATTTGACATATCTTGCAGTTGAATTGACACACACTTTGGATATTTTTTTTTTTTTTTTAGATTTTGTGATTTTATTATTTTGGATAATAATATTTTAATTTTATAGGTACAAAAACAGTTTTGTTGTGATAGTCATAATACAAGATCTTTGGTTTTGGGAGAGAAGCAAAGATAAAATGGCAACATATCATGTTTTCAAAAAAGTTTTCCTTTTTATTCTTGGAAAGCAATTTGACTTCTCCTCCCCCCTTCCCTTGAACTTTCTGCTCTTCATAAGTAATTTTCCAACATATAATTAATAGTTCTTGTCTTTACGTCATTTCAAAATTTCTCTGTATCTAACACAAGCATGAGTCTGGAATTCTTTTGTTCTGACCTAAAATAAAAGTCTCAGTGATTGACAAGGGAAATAAACTAAAGAATCATTAGAGGGCTATCCTTAGGTTCAGTAACTGCACCAGGCACTGTTATTTTAAGCTTCTGATCTGTAACAAAACAAACAATTCAAGGGAAGAGCTGTCAAATGTGGATACTGGACACAAAGGTGTTTCAGGTCTGTACTGGGGACCAGTGTGAGGGTGGTTAACATCTGTCTCCCTTGGGCACTTCAGATGGGCCCTTGGATGTGCTTTGTGTTTATGCAAAGTTGTTGCCATTGGTGTTTTTCTGCTTTTATTGAGGATCCAAGCATAGGAATGCCACTAATAAAGCAGTGCCTTTACCTAGCATGCCAGGCCTTGCAGTGCTGCAGTTTTATTCCTCTGGCTTCTAATGGCTGTAAACAGGGCAGATCAACACTGTAGCCTTGGCAGCAGGAGAAATTTTTAAGGCTATAAATAAAAATGAGGTGTCTGGCTCCTGCAGGCTGTTACAGTGCTTAGCTGCCCTTCTTGGCTTCTCTTTTTTCTTTTTCTTCTCTTTTTTTTTTTTTATTTGTTTCTAATCTCTACTGTTAAGGAAAAAAAAAAAGTGTTAAAAAAAGAGAGACCTGTGTGTATTAATAGCATTTCATATTTTCATATTGTTTAGTTCTAGAAAAAAAATATTAGGATTATCTGATCCATCCTCCGTTACCTTAGGTCCCTACTTTCTGTCTTATTCTGCCACTCTTTTTTTATTTATTATCAGATCAGAAAGTGAAAATTTTCTTGCACAAGCAGAGAAGACACCAGCTGTGGCCTCTTAAAAGACAGAGTGAAGTTTGCAATTTCATTCATTTACCGTAGGCATTGTGACTATTTCGTACTGGACGTCCCCCCGTTCACGTTTGGTTTGCCATGAGCTCATTCTGCAGGAGGGGCCCGAGTCAGTTTACTGGTTGTCCTGCCATCCTAGGTGGGGGTGACAAGCCGCTGATAACAGCCTCAGTGACTGACAACAGAATGAGCAAATACTGAGCATGAGCAGATGGTTTTGAACGAGCGGGTTGTCAGCCTTCTTGTTGAAACAGCAACCTGAGACAAGCAGGGTTCTTCTGGCTGTTCATTTCACAAATGGAAGTGGTCTACATGTGGACTGCTGAGCCTGATGGCTGCTGGCATTTGAGAAGCACTGACGTTCAGAACGCACTGACAATATTTAGAGCGGGTAACCCCTCCTGTGCAGATACATACAAATCCTGTCATACTACATTTCAGAGTCCAAGTTCTCTTCTGCGGCATGTGAAAGCTTTCGATAGTCCTGTAAAGCCTTCAGCTGAAATGTTCATTAGCCACTTCTGCCAGATGTTTTCAAGGATTCTGTGAAATACCTGTTGTTCTAGATCAGGCTCTCTGAACACAGCAAACAACCATCATTCCCTTGAAATTGTATCTAAAGCCATACTTCAGATGGTAAAATACAGTATTTTTTGAAATGTTGACTTTTGTGCTGCTGATGGAAGGTGAGATACCAAAATTAAACACCTAACAGTTGCTAGTGATGTCTCATTTCAGCTGAATTACATTATTAGGGAAATCTTCAGTCACATCCTTTTCTGCACGGCACTTTCTTACTTGTTCTTTTACCTGCACATAAACGGTAGAAACTAAATAAGCTGAAGACTTGCTGCTGCTGAAAGGAGTGTGTGCTCCTTTCGTGCTGCGCGTGCTGGGCCCAGTGCTCACTGACCACATGATCAGCAAGCCATGATCGGGCAAGGGGCAATGGCTTTAAGCTGGAAGAGGGCAGGTTTAGATGAGCTATTAGGAAGAAATCCTTTCCCGTGAGGGCGGCGAGGCGCTGGAACACATTGCCCAGAGCAGCTGTGGGTGCCCCGACCCTGGCAGGGCTCAGGGCCAGGCTGGATGGGGCTGGGAGCCACCGGGGCTGGGGGGAGGTGGCCCTGCCCGTGGCGGGGGGGCTGGGACTGGGTGATCTTTAAGGTCCCTCCCAGCCCAACCCAGTCTAGGACTCTACGATTCTAAACCAGTCCTAATCTCCTCACCCAGCAGCAGATGTCCCTTTGGTTCACCGTTGTTCTGTGACAGTTGATTTGGGTCATTTTGTACTCAGGTGCCACAGTCAACTCCAGATACGTAGGAGGAGCACGTGGCTGGGAGAGGGAGGGGGATAAGACAGAAGTGGGAAAGGAGAGAAAGGTGGCAGACTGGTTTGTAGGTTTTAGCACTTAACAGAAAGCTTCCAGATATTTGCAAGTGTTTCTTACTTGCATTTGTTGTACCACATAGCTGGAGTAGCATATAAGTAGAAAGAGCTGTGCAAAATTATCAGTGTTCCTCTGGCATCTTCCCTGCTTCCTTCCCTAAAGGCGTGAGAGCAGGTTTGCTTTGTGTCTTCCATGGAGGGCAGTGAACTGAAGCTACGTGCTCGTACTTACTCGGAGGCAATTTGGTGTGGGGCTGCAGAGTATTACTACTGAGAGAACTAGGGGTTGAGACATAACGTCTTTAAAGACATACACAGCGTACGGCGTGACTGTGTTCTCCAATGGGATTCCAAGAAATTTCAACTCACTTTGTCACATCATCTTTGTGGTATGTCTTGTATTTTTCTTTCAAATACTTAGAAATCTTCATTAAATTATCTGTATTAGGAAATTTACAGTTAAGAAACTGTTGGTGGAGTGTTCCAAGACATAATAGTGAGTTTGTTTTGATCACCTGCCTTCATCTGATTGCCCTAGTGAGGATTCTGATCTTGACAGTTCTCTTTGCTACCATCTCATCATTTAGATTTCTTTGAATGTACATTTTGGCAATACTTGGATTGCCAGTAAATTCTATGACATTGCAGTGTTTAAAAGTTAAATGTATGTGTAAAGTATTTTTTTAATGATGATTACTGGTGTATATGACAATAAAAGGTTTTTTTTATGTTAAGCTTTGAAGAGAAAATGCTTTTAATTAACAAATAGTTGGACGAAATAGAAACCAGTGAATTCTGCCTTTAGTTGGAGAGAAAACAAGAAACTACACATGCGCTCACACACACACATGAAATGTAGGAACTACTCTGCTGTGCTAAATCAGTGTCCCTTATTCAGAGGAGTAACTTTGTTTCTGTAATTAGAAATGAAGTACTGCATCTCGGAAACTTCACCTCTAATGCTGCTAAATTCATGTCCTTGTTAGGAGAGAAGGTGGACTGATTCACAATTTATACTCAGCGAACTCTCCACTGCCAGGGAGATACGTGAGGCTGGAATTCCAGATTGTAGAAGAATCCGTTCCCTGGGTGGGCTGGTTAACTCACAGCCTGCGCTAGCTGTTGGTAAATAGCAGGTCATCTTTAATTTGAACCAGCTCCTGCAAACGATCTTGTTTATATGGGGAAAGGGAAGGGGATCACACGTCTTCAGACTACACGGGCACATTCATTCCTAATGCGCAATAACAACAACCAACTCTGAAAAACAAGGGAGAATAGATGTGTGCAAACTTCATCGGGTTTGGGTGGGTTTTAGGCAATTCACTGCTCCTTTTGCACTAATATTACTATTTTTAGTTAAAAATCAACATTTTTTGAGTGCGGAGTTATTTGAATGGATCAGGTAGAATTGACCTTCATTTCTTACCCATGTAAACAATGAGTAAATGTATAGCCCAAAATATCAAGAGAAATGCACGACATCTAACATTTTAATCTGCTGTAGTTCTTTATTTCATTTATGGCCTATCAGTTTTTTGAAACAGCGGATTCATTACCCTCTGTAGCAGGCTCAGGTTAACATTTTATGCTTCTTTTCTTGATTAAATTAAACTCTAACCCTGAAAATAGGGATGATTGAGTCAGTGGTTGCTATGGAAATGTTAATTTGATACATAAAGCTGTAATTGCATGTTTGTTTCCCCCTGATTTGCAGCTTCTCCTAAACCTCTCACCATTGGTAACTGCTGCCTTTTGCAAGGCATCCAGAAGGATGGTGAGTGTCCCGTAACCTGCTTCAGGCAAAACGAGCTAGATAAGCTTAATAATTTAAATGGGTGATCCAAGCTAACTTGTCTGAATTTTTGCCTGAATGATAAGATAGTGCTTGTATGAGGTATCTGCTGGCTCGGTAGCGGAGGTGGCAGCACCCTGGCAGAAAGGCAGCTGGCAACTTCAGGTGGTTAAGTTGTCTTCTCGCTCATCTTAACTTTGTACGAGATATACATCTGCTTGCTTAGTGGTTTTGGGACAAGAGCTACACTTACATCTTACAGCAAACTTAGTAGCAGGCTTTCGTACCTAGCTAAAACACGTTTTATGGTGGTTTAACCCAGACTACGTTCTTAGCAATGCTTGTTTTAACCATTGATTAGCCACTGTTCATCGGAGGTGAGGGGGTGGGACAAGGAATATTTCAGGTTTTGAGAAGAACTGCCCTTCTGAGAACTGCAGATTTTCATTTTGGCAATTGGGACAGTAGGAGGTGCAATTCAGGAAGACGATCTCTAGCTGAATGGTTCATACTGACTTTGGCTTACCACAAATTGCTAATCTCCTTCCTGGTCATCATCAGATGAATGGTTTTTCTTTTTTTCACTTTAAGGAAGGAGAACTACAGTTTTCCATTTGAGGTTTTACTGCACAATGGAAGATTCTTGCCTCTTCTACCTCAGAAATGAATGAAGCAAGTTCAGGTACTTATCTATTCACTGACTGCGTGTCCAATCCATATACATACAATTTTCTAAAAATAGAGATAATGTTCTTCTGAAAAAATCAGCTGATATAATCAGAAAACACACTGGTGTCTCCCTACATCTAACTCCCTCAACTCTTCAAGTCTTAAATAACAGCAGCGTACTTCAAAGTTAAATAAAAGTTGAGATCAAATCCAAGTTGAGTTCGGAGTTTAATTAGATGTATACCAGTCTGACCATCTCAGAAAGATAGATCAGGCTGGCAAAAAAAGTAGTAAGATGGCTATCTCTAAAGGTGCTCAGAGGAAAGCATAGCCTGTGGAATATGGGGGGGGGGGGGGGGGGGGGGAAGTGCGTTTTTTAATACAGTATACAGGCATTTGCAAGAAGCCGTCTATTTTAAAAGTTATAGCTGAGCTTGAGTTTTGTCATTCTTGCTGAAATGTGTCTGGAGGATTATGTGCTGATCTGGAGGAACGGAGAGGTTCAAGAGGGGGTGTGTTTTCTGGGAGAGAGGCCAAAGGTGGCTTGTAGCAGGGCAGTAGGCCTGTTCCCTGTGTTGTGTTTGAAACAAAATACCAAATCAAGTAGGCTTAAATCAAACATGCTGTATTTTAAACATATCTATGTGAGGAACTGGAAGAAAAAATGCGGTTGTAGAAGTTTGTAGGTGTGGAAAAGAACGCAGCAAAGAACTTCTTTTGGTGCCCTGAATACCAGGGATGAGGTTAGGTCTGGGGGAAAGGTCCCTTGCGTTGGGAACCAAGACTACATCTTCGTGCCGAGGACAGGACAGGGACATTCTGAACCACTTATTTTCACTGCAAGAGGAAGCCACCTGGTTGCAAGGAACCCGACCTTTATGGAAGGTTCTCCTATCAAGATTTTCTCTTGCTTCTTAACTGTTGAGATAAAATCCAAAGCATTCTTTTTTTGGTTGTGTATATAAACTGCTCCATCCATAGTCGGGGTTTAAGATACATTATCTACGTTGTGATGACTAGCATAAAATCTGTGCCTAGCCTACTGCAGAGCAGTGCTCTCTGTGCAACTCCAAATAAGCAGGAGTGCCAAGTAAGAGGATGCAGTTCGTTGCTGGACAATTAATCAGGAGTCTCATATTAACTGGGATGTGTCCTTCAGGAAGAACTTCACAGCACCTTTGTCTTGTGAGGCTCTTTGGTTAATTGGCATGATTATTTCTTAATTGCAGCCTTAACTGACACTGCTTTTGCATTTAATCAGATTGATAATGTTGATAATGTTTCAAAACCCTAGAGCTAATCCATATTGGAATAATTTTACAGTCCCAGAAAATGAAGACTCTAATTCTGTTTTGTAACATTAAATAACACTGTTTATATTCTTTAAAAGTAATGTGTGTGATGTAGCCTTGGAGGCTGGCAGTTTTCAACTGTTATTCCTTTTGAGTATGAAAATTGGAGCTCTAAGACAGCACCTCAGTAAAATACTTCACCAGCTCTTTCAAAGCTGATGGCTTCCAACTGGAAACTTAAGTAAGTTTGTGATAAGGAAGAGTCGATAGAGACATTGTGAGCAGTCTGTACAGGTGCCGTAAGGTGTTTGCTGTAAAACTACAGTCATCATGAGAACTGTCAAAATGCAATGGAGTTGTTAAAACACTTGTCCTACTTTTACTTTACCATAATGGTCATCTTCCTTGACATGTATATTTAGAATTATCAAATCCAATGCAAAACTGAGCAACAGTCCCAACCAGGTGTCCCGAGACACTCTGTGTAGCTCAGGATGGAGTTTAAAGGAGCTACTACTCATAAATGTGTCCACAAAGTTTAGACTGTCATTTCATAAAAGCTAATTCTGCCTGTAACGCTAAAGCATTTACCTGCTGGCATATAATTTTGGCCTGGAAAGGCAAATTTTTATGTAAATTATTAGTCATGAACCAAACCAGACAAAGGTTCACAAGGGGCACGTATTGGGAAGCAGGGAAACCGGTGACGTGGAGTTACTGAAGATGATCATCTATGTTGTGTATCACTTTTTTTGGTGCAAGTCTGAGGCGGGCACTGCTGAAGCATGCCTTGAACCCAAAGTGTTACGTGGAATGGGTAGTCTGGGGAGGAGTGCTTGGGATGATAAATGGCCTGTCAGCGCAGAAGCCTGGACAGCCCGTTAACTCTCCCTGGAAGTGTGCCATGTGGTCAGTCGTCACGAGTTTCTCCTTTGGCAGAATGAAGTTCTTTTCCCTGCTGGGAGAAATCATTTTTTCTGTGGAACTCCAAAACGTGGATTTTGGCCAGACTTCATGAGACGAGGCTGACACTGACAGTGCCGCCGGCTCCTTCAAAGAGTTCGGTGAGTGAGTTACCTGTCTCTGCGCTGGAATGGAAGCTGTGAAGGCAAAATACACACGCTCGCACACGAGTACGGTTGTTGTCATTCCTAGCTATATGTGGAAGTGCTGAGTAATGTAGCAGAGTGCTGAACTCTTTTATTCCCTTTAAAGACTTCAGTGGTATCATTTGGCACAGTAAAGCTGTATTAAAGCTCCTTGTCAGGTAGCCATCCAGAGATACTATTTTGCACTCACTGATAATCTGATAGCCAGCTCTGAAAGGTGGAAAAAAGAATTGTAATACACTTTTGAAAATTATAAGGTACTACATATATTGGGGAAAAAATAGAGGTATAAGAAGCTTTGATATGCCTTTCCTTAGAGAACTCCAATATTGTCTGTATTGGGTGGAGGTTATGCAGCTGTTTTTATCCTAATGTTAACGTATTAAGTTAGAGGAATCTTTCCACTTAATTGAGCAAACACAGGAGAGTATTTATGTAACTGAAGATCTGCAACTGCCAGTAGACTTAATTAGGAGAGGAATGATTAGGCAAATAGTAGTGTCCAAATAGTCCCAATAGAAAAATGTATTGTAAACCCAATAGAAATCTCACTAATGTTGTCATTGGTGATGAGCTGTGCCTTTTGCAGTACCGTAAAGGGAGGGAAATGTGGAAGGATCTCAGTGGGCTGTCAGCTTGGGTATGAAGCAGAAACAATATCAAGGTTTTAAGCTGTCTAGTCTCATTATTGTCACTTAGTCATGGCTGCAGCTCCGCTATCTGCTTAAAAGCCTTCCTTGATTGAATGAGCCACTTTATGGCAAAATAGGTACAAAAGAGAAAATTTCAGGTTAGTACTTGTTATAGAATTGTTGCTTCACGCATCAGAAACAAATTGCCTCCTACGCCGAGCAGATAACCAACTTAAAAATGAGACCAATTAAGCTTATTTCAAATACTTTTGCTTGAATTCAACAGCTTACTGGTTCAAAGAATGGAAAAGTTAATGAGCATATTATCTAGACTTTCCATTGTAATTGTACTCATACAGTGGATAAAAAGACAAGTTAATTAATGTGACGTCATATTTATAGCGGCTGTCCTAGGAAGTAGTCGCTTTGGTTCCTGGTCTGTCATACGGCCAGCGAGGGAAAATATCTTAGACATGGTTCTCTGGGGTAAGCTGAGGGTGGGTGCTGTAACAGAGAAGATGATCTCCCTATTTTTCCCCCGTTTTGTCATCTGATAATCTTTTCAGCTCTGTTACAAATTACTGTATTGCCTTTCTCTTTACAATACTGTACAATACTGAGTGCATTTTTCAAGGTCATTTCTTAGGTGCACTGGAAAGTTATACATCGCTACAAAACCCTGTACTGTGAGAATATCTTATCAAAACCTATCAGTAAAACCAAAGCATTTCACAGATTTCAGAGACTCCAACTTGGGAAAGAGGTAAGTGTTCCTCAGAAATAACCTCCTCCTTGTTGTCCATCCGAGGCATGGAGAGGTTCAGGGGGCTGCTTGAGGGTCACAAATACCATCTGGAGCAATGCTAGTCATATGAATTGTCTCACATGACCCTAGTTTCTAACCAGATTGGAATAATGGCCTTCATTCCTCTACCAGTGAGCTACAAGGCCACCCTGATTTGAACTGTTAACAGGATTTTGTTTGGGTTTTTGACCAAAAAAGACGTTTATTTTATTTTTAGCAATGGGTAAATTGATCCACATCAAAGTGTTTGAGGCTGACAGCTCTGGAAAACTGATGTTTCTCTTGGTCATAGTTAAAGTTTACAGTAACAGTTGTGAGCATTTTGTATTTATCTATTCTACTTCCTCTATTAGCTACAGTTGCTGATGTTTTTAATTAACTTTTTTTAATTAATTAACTTTTAATTAACTACTTTCCTGTTATGGTAGCAGCTGTGGATAAATATCACTTAAGCTGGCCTCTTTCTTATGTGCGGGTTTTTTAAATGTGACTATAAAATATTAATTCTGGATTCCTGGGGCTGTGTTCAGGCATACGTATCTCTTCCTTAGTGGAGGACAGCCCAGCCATCCAAGTGAGATTTTTGTGACTGTTCCTGTATACAGTGTGTATGAAAAGAGGGTGCAGAGAAAAGATGGGAATAGTTGTCTTTGAACATGGCCTAGATGAGAAGGCAATGCTCCGTACTTTACAGTCCAGTCCAGGATACCTGAAAATGTGGGATTCTGATTTCTTATAATACTCTGAATTTGATGCCAATTATTAACTAATCATTTGCGGCGTTAATGGCAAAATATTTCTTTTGATGCTTTCTAAACACAGACCTTTTGTATCCTGCCCAGAATTCCTAGGAGGGTGTACGGAAGAGCTGTGCCATGGGTGAGCAGCAAGACTGGTGCCTCTGGAAGGAGCTGGAGGCACTGCACATCCCAGAGCAGCAGTGTGACACATGCAACACGTGCAGCAGTTACATCCAATACGTCTGGGGAGCACTGAACACCTGCAGTGGGGACATGGCAATGGTGACAGACGTGCAGCAGCTCCGATGCATATAAAAAATCCTAGTCGCTGTGCAAACACTGTGCAGTTAAACAAGGGTGGCTTCTCTCCAGTGTTCTTGAACAAAGCACGTGATGGCGGTTGTGCTTGTGCAAGCATGACTAAGGCCAGTACTTTCAGAACTGACGAGACTTATTGGGCGTGAAGGATCTCTTTGCAGTCAGCATACATTGAACCCAGACCTTTGCATCATTTTCTTATGTGCAAGCGAGACAGAGCTGGACAGAGCTGTACTGCTGACCCCTTCAGGGCTGTTTAGATCCTAGAAATCTGGGAGAAACAGAGAATTAAGCCTTAAGCCCATCAGAGAAGCAAGCAGAAAACTTTTTCTTTGTGTGCTTTTTTTTCTTCTCACCAGAAAGAAAACACTTCCTGAAGCATTCAAACAGTAGCCCAACTAAATTTTAATACTTTTTTTTCCAGGAAATTTTTTTCTGATATCCAGAAGTGTTTTTCAAAGTAGAATCCAGGCTAATGCAAGGACAGGAACTGTGGATTTTGAATAATGGGATAATTGAAATAATCTGGGACACAATGGGAGTCTGATTCAGACATAAGTAATTGAAAGTTAGTGCTGGAGAGCACTTCCCTGTGCTTCAGGAAAGTTAAACAGCCAGGTGAAGCATAGGTCTGAACAAGCGTTAACTCCTCTGCGGTGTGTCAGCTGATGAGCATCCTCCCTCCAGACCTCCTGGCTGTGTGTCCTGCCTTGCCCTTTTCACCACTAAATCAGAGAAGAATAATCCAGTGTAATTTGTTAAGCCATTTTTCTGTAAATCTCTCGTGCATTGGCTATAATTCTATCATAAATTCACAGAAGGAAAAAAAAAAAAAAAGAAACAAAGAAAAAACAAACCAAAAACCCAAACAAACAACCCAGCGAGAGGCTGATGGCTGAAAAATCCAGAAGGGAAGTGGAGTGAAGATGAGAATGTGGAAAGCATGGAGGTTACTTCAGGAGGAGACTGTGAATGAAGGTGTTCAAAGGGCAACCTTAGTCAGCAGTAATAGGAGTTATTTATAAAAAAAACCCCACCCTACCAAACATTAACAGATCTAGTCACATTCATGTGAGGGCAGAAGCAGGGAGTCAGGAGGTTAACTGGTGTGCACCCCTTGGCTCTTCTTACATTTTGCATGTAAACCAGTGCATCTTGGCAGGAAGCCTACTGTTAGGATTTTAATTCAGCTGTGCCAGCAAGAGCAGCCGTTTCCATACCCTGGTGCTGTTCATCCCAGTTTCAAGGCTCATAACCCTACTTACGTAAATGAGCTTCATCGGGTTCATGCTGTCGGCGGTTAGACGTGGAGGCCCTGCTTCTTGGGCAACTGTTGTGCTGAAGGGACTCTTCAAAAAGTGTTGTCTTTCTGTATCTCATGAAATGTAATCTCGGAAGCATGGTTTCAGCAAACTCAGGGCTGCTACGCTGCACACTGGCTCCCCTGCCCACGATTTACAGCACAGACAATTCATTCACGATTTACACAAGTCAAATTACTAATCAAAACCATAATGACTTAAAAACGGAGCAGTGCCTGAGGTGGCTGGAGGAGTGCTGGCTCGCTGCTGTGCAGTGCTTCCTGCCCGGGCATGACACCAAGGGGCATCGGCTGTCAGAGGGTGCTGGGGAGCTGGGGGGCTGCTGGGGGGGCACCTCCAAGGCAGCCAGGCTAGCACAGGACGCTTACACTATAGCTTGTACTAACTCTTAATTCAAAAATTGTTGAAAGTCAAATCTCCTCCTAGTTCTGAGTATGAGCCAATTTTTTTTCTATGCGAACTTAATCGTTTCTCGCTCGTGTTTAGAGTAGATTGAGTTGAAGTTGTACTTTAACGTAAGTTAAAGTACTGATGATGCTTTTTCCCCTCCTCCTTTCTCTTTTTCCCAGTAGTAAAGGCTTGAGGCTGTCGGTCAGCAAGGGGACAGAGCTGCAGGCTCACGGGGAAGCAAGCTGCTCGCCCTTTCCACGCCTCGGCTGTGCGGGGTCATAGTGCCTCGCTGCGTCCCGTGTTTTCTCATCTCAGTGTAGCGCCTCTTGAAACTCTTCAGAATAACATCCAACAGATTGGGAAACGCTAATCCAGTAAATAAAAACCAGGTCACACCTCAAAATCATGTGCAAATTCAATGCAAGCTGCTTTCTAAAGTAAGAGGCTGTGATAGTCTGTTATTTGTGTAATAGAGGTGTTTCCCTAAGTAAGAATGGATTCTAACCTGACATTGAGTTATAATACGTGCAGTCACCACCGAGCAGGCGTGTATTTTCTCTGTGTGGCTGGCATTTGCAGATGAACAAAACCTGCACCAGGGAAACGTTGCCATCAGTACCCTAAAGCTTTTACTTCTCTGCATTCAGCAACGGGCGTCACGCAGACCTAAAACTGGAGAAGTGCTTGGAACAGTTTTTGTTCCACGCTCTCCTCCTCTTTCTCAGAAAATGCAGACGGTTAGGCATTGAAGGTATGTTTTGGAGAGGCTGCATTTTGATGCGTGAAACCTTTAGCTTGTCTTGGGTTTGTCCACTTTATTTATGAAGGCAAGGCAGAGCAGTAGTTTAAAGATAAACAGGATTAGAGACTGTCTACCCCAAAAACTGATTTGCAGAGATCTCTTCTGTAATTCTGACTAGTATTACTACATACTAGATAGGCTATCAAAAACTGGCATGAACACAAGTTTGCTAATCTAACAGATTTTATTATAAATTAAGAAAAATTAAGAAAAAAATATTATGCAAGGATTTTTGTTTAAAGCAGTTTTTCAGAGGAGCATAGTGTTTGCTCAGCATGTTTACTGAGCCACCGAAAGCAGTTAAATATAGATACCTAACTCTTCTTTGCATAGATACCTAATTCTTTTTTCCTTTCCTCTTATAATACTTTACAATTAAGCTCTTACTTTTGTCAGTTTTTCTATTTCTTGAATATGGGAGCAACAGTATCCCATGATGAAAAATATGCCAAAGGAGAAACGGAGGGGTTGGGAATGCAATGGAAGTATGGATTATTTTTAAAAGAGGAAAAAAAAAAACTGGCAGAAGTTATTGCACGTTCTTTGAGCACCGAGTACTCTGCACGTGTGTTTGTTTCCGCAGCCTTCAGGAGCCTGCCCGGCCGGGGCTGCCAGGGCGAAGGCTGTGCGGGGTCTCACCCCCCCCTGCACCCCGATCCCCTGCAGGAGCCCAGAGAGTTTCGGAGGGCGAAATGCAGAAGGTGGAAAGCTGCAGGCGGACAGGGACAGGCTCGGCCCTGACACGTGTAGGCACAGCTCCTGCTGGCTTGGCCAGGAGCTGCCTTCCAGTCAAAGCTGAACGAGGTCCAAAGTGTGGTGTAAGGCTGCGGCAGCGCTAGTGCAGACCTGCCGCGGGTAAGGTTAGGCTGCAAGACCGTGCTGAAGCTTTTCTGTCCTAGAAAACTGGGAGAAAGTGGGTTCTAGTTAAGTGGCCTTAGAATAGTTCTTTATTTTTGACAATTGTTGGATGTTTATAGCGCTTCTTGTATGAAATAGCTGGGGTGTTAAATCACAAAACAGTAGAACAAAGGGGGGGCGTAAATTTAAACTGGTTAAAAGAAAGTGCTTTCCTTGTCCCAGTAAGAGAGTGTAGGGGCAGGCTGTATCAGTTGGTCTGATCGGGGATTAGACAAATGTGTGATGACAGATCCATAAACGAACGGGAATGGTTAGCATGGGGGGAGTATGCTAACTCATGATGCAGGATTGTGACAGAAATGTTGAAAATAATTCGCTCAACAACCAGGCATAAGCCTACTGGAAAAGAGGTTTCGATGATCTTTCTGTTTAAAATGATGAATTTTAGCTGGAATTATGATATGCACTGCATTTCTTCCAGAAGATGAGATTGTAGTGGTACCACTGTAATGTGATAGGAAAATGTCATCTGATTTCTTGCCTGCCCCCGCCACCTCCCAAGGCTTGTCAAAGCATTATAAAAACGTTTTCATTTATAGTGTGTATTGATAAGGAGTGCCAGAGAGTACTTGTGATCTCATTTTTTTCTGCTTTTCTTCACATTTGGAAGCAAGTATTTTTTATTTGTTTACAAACTGCTGAGTTTAGTTCCACGTTGTTACATAAAAATTGGTAAATCTGACTTGACACCTACATTCAGTTAACCACAGGAAGTTTTTCACTCGGCAAACATTGCAACATTTGAAATATTCCTTCCTTCTTGGTATTGAACCAAAATTTTCTCTCATTAAATCTACTTTCAGTTACATTTTCTTTAAAGGCATCTTGTTGGCAGCTGTTACATTAAGAAGAGAAAACATTCAATTCACTGCAATTGATCTACAGTAAAATCGATTTACAAACCAAATAACTTTCGGTTAGAGTGAAGCAATCTCAGTTATACAAGACAACCTTTCCAGGTGCAAGATGTTTTCAAGTACAAATCACCTGTAATTTTACAAGACAAAGAGTAGATTTTTAGATAATAGATTTTTAGATGGCATCAGTGACTCCTATAGAGAAACTGGTTAGAAAGCCTGCAAGAGGGGACGCAACCCTTGCAATAATTCTGCCTGGATCACAGTGCTGGTCAGTGTGAGAAAGAGGTGATTAGGCTAGAAGTCTTCAGTTCAGAAGAAAGGCAACTAGGGATGTGACAGAGGTTACAAAACCGTTAGCGAGGTTAGAGAAAGACTAACGCTTCAGCACCTTCTAACACAAGAACTTCAGACACATGGCATGAGCCTGACAGAGTCAGGACATGGACTTGATGAGATACGTGGTGGAGTTGTGAAGCTCATTTCCAAAGGCTGTTACAGTGAGAGTGAAGTGAGTGCTTCATGGAATAGAAATATGCTGAGGACTGCAAAATGTACGGAGCCACATCTGACTCAGGAGGTTCCCTGAGATGAAAATAGTCACAGTTTGGAAGAGCATTTGGAGAACGTGTTGTATATTTGTAATTTGTGCCTTGCCCTTCCTCTTCCTTACCGTTTCATATGGCAATGTCAAAGACAGTACGCTAGTCTAGCTTTTGGTCTGACTGGATTGAACTAATCTCAGTTGTCTAAGTTATGTCCTGATTTGGTAAATAAGAAAGGATGTGACCTTGAAGTAGATTCTTAGAATGACTTTTTTTATTATTATTATTTTGGGGGTGGGGTGGGGTGGCTGCCATGCAAAAAAGACTGCTGGACATTTGAAGCAAAGAAAACAGAGTAAGGCTTCAAGTAGGTGTCACATAGCTGGGTTGTAACCATCTGTCTTTGTGCTTCTACTGACAGATTCCATGATCAAGGACATGGGCCCTGTGGACAGGCAGAGGATAACTGCGTTTGCCCAGCAGGCACACAGCAGAATTTGTCACTCGTCTGGTGAACAGACTTCAGTCATGGGCTTAAGTCACTTTGTAGAAGTGACTCTGCTCCGTCCAGGTCTGTATCGAGAATCCTGTGGAAAGAAATCGTATAAATGCAGGAGGCAAAGAATTTTCTCTCCCATCCTTCCCCAAATGGGAAGCGGGCTCACTGCTCCAGGAATGGCACAAGAGGGATTAGAAAGGGCATGGAAGCAGGTCTGGATTTGGAAGCAGCACCGCTTTGAATGGTTGCTGCTTTTTGGGCTAATTAGGGACAGCAACTGACTGACATAGTTCATTTGTGGAAAGAAAAGGGGTTGAGCAAGGTAATTAGGAAATGCTGGCCTAGGCAGGTCTCTGCGATAGCAGCAAAGAGGAAAAACTACTTTGCCCTTCACTTGGCAGCCGACAGCACTGCTGCACTGACGCAGCTGTTAAGGATAAATGACTATTACGTTTTTTTACCACTAACTTGACTCTTCCAAGAAACCTGGAAATAGCAAAATTAGCACATTACCATGATATTTTGGGGCCTCCTACTCTATTGAAGCAAAGATTATTGACTCAGTTTCCATCTGGACTGGACTCTCAAGTGGAGTGCGTAGGGATACTGGTAGGACAGTACTTCTGCAGTACGTCCCTGTTTGAAACTTTTTACCTGACTGAGATGCTTGGGCATGCCAAAAAAAGGCTTTTTTTTTTTTTTTTTTTTTTCTTGGCAGAAGTTGCTGGCCTATGTTTAAAAGAACTATTCTGGAGCTTGGAATTTTAATTATTTTGAATCAAGTTTCGGTTAAATTATTGCTATTAAATAAAGTATTCGTTTTCTGGAAAAGACATTAACTGGCTGGGAATAATCCTGCTAGACAGTCTATTTACTTCAGTCTAAATCTGTTGCTGCTAGGCTTTGGCTTTTTTTTCCTAATACTAGGAGGAGGGGTACATAAATCAAAATTTTATTCTGAACTAATTGCCTTGTTCTGAATCGCATAAAACGTTTGATCTTTTTCATTATAATATTTCATGACAGAAGGATCATTAATATTGGAGATAATCTGAAATGCAAAAGTACTTGTTGCACTGTAGATGGAAGCTTCTCTTTGCACACGATTTTACTTTCCTTGTTTCACAGCTAAAACTAGTATGTTGTAGACTGGATATGATGTAGCAGCAATATGGCCACAAGTGATGCTACGTTGCACCCCATTTGACTGAAGAAATAGAGAATTAAGGTAGCTTCAGCCCCATCATCTCTAATAAATGTTATTCATATCTGTTCTTTGAATTTCCACAGGCCTTTTCACTTCACACTAGCTCTGTTTGCTTCTCGGGATGGAAAGTCTGTCTGAATTAGGTGCAGTCCCCTGAAACCACAGGCTCCCCTGTAGGAGAAACTGTCAAGGAGGATTCCCCAGGACTTGCACTTTCTGTTTAATTCCTACAGGCCACAAAAATCTCCATTACCTTGAAACAGCACATAACCATTTGTACAAAAGAACCGAATTACCAAAGTCTGCAGTGTGTGACAGGAAGGGCACCACCACGTCTCCACTCCTTCAGGAGTTTATGGTGCAATACATTATGATTTTTTTTCACTAAAGAAACACTAAAGTTTATAGCAGTATTTCTAGCCCTACCCAGAATGTGAAATGAGTGGAGTTCCCAGAATCCTATTAGAATTTGTATCCAGGTTCTGGATGTCTCTCCCTATTTTTCCAAAAATATCTCTTAATTTCTTAAGCACAATGTTCTTAACTGAGTTGAGAAGATTATTCAATATAATCCTTTTCTTATGGTCTTTCAGGCACTACAAAGTTACTTGCTTTAGGGCTGGATGACTGGTGAGGCTAAGGTGTGGTTTGCAGTTGGGATTCTTTCATTTTTTATTTTCCTTCTTGAGAATCTGCCTAGGTTTCTTATTGAAAAGTTTTATTTTTCATTTTTACTGTAGATACTGAGCCTCAGTAATTTTTTTTTTTTTCAGAGGCTGCATAGAGAGGTAGAATACAGTATAATCATCTCATGCACGTTAGCGTAACTACATGCATGTGAAAAGTGACGGGGGAAGTGCAAAGGGAAAGAGAAAGGAGCTGACTTGAAGGTGGTAGGAATTGGTAAATCGGTCAAAGCAGCACTGTACACGTAAGCATTCTGCTTGTAAATTAATGCTGCTCTAGCTTATATTTATTTTGGTATGTGTGTGAAAACAACTCAAAGATCAGAAAGTTACAGAAGTAGTTCAATAAATGACTAAGATACCGTGTTGGATATTGAAGGAAAATTGCCTCCTCTCCTAAAATGTCAACTGTAGGGTGATATGAAATTACTACAGTCTTTACAAAACTGCATATAAGTTTTCAAGATAAGTCTGTGGGGTTTGTTTTTTTGGTTTGGGTTTCTTTTTTTTTCTGTGTGGTGAAAACAGGATATCCTGATCCAGCAGAAACGAAACAGGCCAAATGTGAATTTTATTAGCCATCAGGTTTTGTCTTGAAAAGAATACAAGGGCTAAGAAAAATTAACCAGAGACATCTGCATTTAATTGAAATTTATGACAGCAAAATGGTCTCTTATATTACAGCAGATAGTTAAAAATAAATTCCTTTTTATCACCCTATGTTTGAATTGAACGTGCTCAGAGCCATTACAAATGCATTCTTGGAAATGAGGGGTGACTGGGTGACAGTTTTCTTGTAATCATGGCTAATTTTTTTTCTAGTGAATGTGATTAAAAGACTTCCAGGTATTGTGCAGCATCACCTGTTCCTCAACAAAAAGCAGCACTTCTGCCTTGCTGGAGATTTCAAACAATTATGCAGCCATACAAACTGCTTATCTACGAGCTCAACAGA
Source organism: Falco rusticolus (assembly GCF_015220075.1). Taxonomy (NCBI): domain Eukaryota; kingdom Metazoa; phylum Chordata; class Aves; order Falconiformes; family Falconidae; genus Falco; species Falco rusticolus. The sequence continues at coordinate 1,886,310 of NC_051190.1, forward strand.
ATGTGCTGAAATTTTAATAATGCATAATAAAAGGAAAATTCTGCCCCCTTCATAATATTACCAAGCTATTTGTCTCCAGGTAAGTTTACCAAACCCTAAGTCATCCTGTGCACAGACTGGCCATAAAAATAAATTACACAAGTTACAACAGAACCCTTCGTGTTGTGTCAGCGTAGCCTCTCTGTAGCTTAGGCCTTAGCCTTCCCTCCCATTTGCCTTGGACTTCCAAGTAGTTTGTATATATTTTGTAAGTGACTTCCAACTGTACTCCTAAGAAAAACTGAGTGATTTGATGATTTGACATATCAAGGTTCTTTAATAAGTTTTGTTTAAATTTCTAAAGCTCATCTGTATGAGAAGTGTGGCTATAAAAGAAAACTATTCTGGTGAAGTTGTTTAAAAACAAAAAAAAAGGTGGAAATATTTCTAAAAATGTTGCTGCTTTTACAAGCATACTTTACATATACTTAATGTTTAATCACGTCCATACAACAGTTATGGTGTGACTCAGCACAGGTGTGTGTTTCCTGACTGATAATACTTGTCATCTACCTGCCCTACAGACGCTGGGTGTTCAATGTGCCACTGTAATACAACATGAGAGAGTACAACAACAATCAAACAAATAACTTATCAAAGCAAAATTTAGGTTCTAAGGATTCAAAACATGAAATCGACTGGGCCCAAAGATACCCTTGATCAGTTCAAGAATTATTCCTGTAGTTCTGCGATCTGCTTCAAAACCTGTATGTACGAATCAGATTTGAGACCGTGGCACAAGAAATACTTAGAAGCAGATGATACACATATAAAAATTGCCATTGTAAAGTTTGAGAAGATGAGCAAGTTTGCTGGCCAGTGGGTTGATCGGTGATCTTCTGAAATAAGAGCTTTTAGTTTCTTTTCCCAGCTTTGATGTGCACTAACTTTGTTATGTTTTGAATTTCAGCTTTGTAAAGTGCTTTCAACTTAATAGTAAGGTGTTATTTGTGGTTGCATCCATTACAAGGCGGGTACTTTCCAAACACTTAAGAAATTCATAATTCAAGTGATAAAGGAAGGAAACAGAAAAAATTATGATTAAGCCAGATCTAAGTAACACAAATAACACACCAAGGGAAGGTCTTTAAGGAAAATGGGGCTTGCTGACGAGACATGGGTGACTCCATAAGCTTGCAGTGAGAAAGTGAGTATGAGAGCATGGAGATGAAGGGCAATACACAAGGATTCCTCACTGAAAGTGTTGGTGTCAGCTTGGCTTCATGTGTGGCCAAACACATCTACGTTTCAGCTCTGTACTGGCTCAAAGGAGAAAGAGGGAATCCCATCTGTGTCACCTTTCTTTCCCTCCTTCCATGGCTGACGAGCAGACCCTAGCAGTGCCTAGTGCTCTTGTCCAGGACAGGGCACTGTAGTCTGAATTGGCGGTGGGTGCTGCGAGAAGCCAATGGAGAAGGACGCCCTGGGAGGAGGGGGAACGCTAGGTGCCGTAATGGACACCTAGGGCTTCAACACGAATGGATCGCTCATGGCAAATCCCTCTGTCTAGTGGTGAGAACAAAGGGATCACTTTCCAAATGCAAGGATTCTCTGTAATTCTGTCAGGCAGCATGTGACCTGTAATTATGTCCCTATGATGTTCTATTAATTTACACTCCTGCTTTATTTTGCTTGTGTTCAAGCAGATCCATATTATGATGCAAATTTACCAGCAGAATGAAGGCCAAGCTTCAAGTAAGTGTTTATGAGTTTTTGCCATACCTGTTCAAATTGCAAGTTGGGGGGGGGGGGGGGGGGGAGGAGGAATCATGCATTCAAACCATTATTAATTTTACGTGTTACTACAGATCTAGATTCATTAATAAAATACAAGCTTCCTGAAGACCAAACCTTTGCAGTTTTTCTGGGTGCAAAGTTAGGTTTCATTTACCTGCGTGAGAAGTTTACCCCTGTACCTCTCTTCTAGAGTGGCTTCCCGCTGAATACAGTTCCCAGCGTAAGCATGGTTCCGATACAAACCTGCTGCTGCCAGTACGAGCTATGTTGCATCTAACACATTGACTATTGCTTCAAGTTTCTAAGTATAGACCATATGGCTATTTCCAAATAAAATAAACATGATGTTGGTCTTACTGTGTTCAGCAGCTTTGTTTCTTAGGAAAGGTGAAGAAAATGGTGTCTTTGGACTTATATTTCATATGACTGCAACTGAGGTACTTGAAATCTCAAGACTTTTTGGCATTAAAATATGGTTTCCTTTGTAAGGATAACGACTAACTCCCGGCTCTGTCTGTAATTGCAAAGGGCATCACCTGCAAATCAACATCGCATCTCACATTTGTTCTTCTGACATAGGAGCACGGGTGTAACTGTTGACGGGCACACACTAGAGAGGTAGCCGCTCTCCCAACTCTACAAACTTCATACACCACGTCTTTACGTGGTGGACAGCACCAGGCACGTGACAGACCTCAGGGAGCTGAAGGGAAAAGGAGGCATACTGAAAAAGGGTTCAGACAACCCTGCCTCTCCAAGGGTGCCGCAGTTATGGTGTGACTGGGGCTAGGAGGGCAGGAAAGGCCTTGGATGAGACTTAGGTTCACCTGGAGCCGTGTGCTGCCTCCAGCAGTGCTGCCAGGAGACACCACCAGCCAGCAGCCGCTTCCCCAGGCCCCGCTCGACGCTGCCTCCCCCAGCGAGGCTGCCCCTGCTCTCTGTGCACGGAGGTGTCATCACTGATACGTCTAATCCTGCTTCAGACCAGCTGATACAATTTGCCCCTATGTTCTCCTGTGGCAACAAGTTCCAGGAATGCCTTACCTGTGGTGTAAAGTAACTTTTAACTGTTTCACCTCCTCGTAGCTTGAATTGCTGCCTCCTAGCTCCCGATTTAGGGGTGAGTTTCATGTTTACCTTACCTGCCTCTTCCATAGGAGGTATAAACCCAGGTATCGAACAGAAACTTTAAGTCTAGCCGTGTCTGGAGAACCTGGTTCAGCTGGTAGGCATCTGCATTTTCCGGTGTGCAGAGGCCTTTAAGTCTCTTTCTAGACATTTCTCCCTCTCTCGTAGTCGGTAAAATAGGAATAACCCCCCACTGTCATAAACACAAGGCAGCCTTGGAAACGCTGCGATGGCAGCAGCACAGGGCCCCGCCGGGGGGCACGGCCGGGGCACCGGGGCCTCCCCCGGCCCCCCCGCAGCTGCCGGTGCGGTGTGCCCGCTGCTGCTGTGCCCCAGCTTCTTTCCCCCGCTCAGAACCACCGCGGCCGCACCCCCCCGCCGTGTCGGTGGATAAAGGGCCGTTTCTTCCCGGCTTGGCTTCCCTCCGCGGGAACTGAACGACTTTTCCGTTGGAAACTACAAACCGGGGCGGGAGCCAGCAACGCGTGAAACTTCGCCGCGATGGTCCTGGACGCGAGCCAGGCGGGCAGCCGCGGTGGCCAGCCATCCCCCGCCTCGGGCCACGGCCTGCCCGCCCCCCCCCCATCTCGCCGGCGTCCCCAGGGGGCAGCGGTCGCCCGCCCCCGAACAAAGCGCGGTCCGCTCCCAGCTCGCCTTAAAAGTTCCATTTTATTTGCAAGGGAGGTGCGGAGGGTGCCCCGCTGTTTGCACACACACACACATTTATAAAATTAGCCAACCCCCCCTGCCAAAAACGCAAAGGGGCGGCTGAGAAATAAATAAACCTCTCCCGCCCCCCACCCCCCGAGGCGGAAGGGCTCCGCGCCGCGCTCCTGCCCCCGCGGCCGCTCGCCAGAGCCGGAGCGGCGCGTCCGGGCGGGCGCCCGCGGGGGCTCAGGCGATCCTGCTGCAGAACTCGTCGAAGTCCCTCTCCATGAAAAGCTCGCTCTCGATCACATCGTCCTCGGAGGGGAAGTACTGCTGGCTCTCCTCCTGCGCGGGCCCCGCGGCCACCCCGCCCCCGGCAGCGCGCAGGGCGGGTGGCGAGCGGGCGGCGGGGCCGGCCTCCCCGGCGCACTCCATCAGCGCCCCGCGGGCGTTCTCCAGCACCCCCAGGTACGAGTCCATGTCCAGCGGGTCCATCTCGCAGTCCGACCCGCCGCTCTCGGTGCCCACCGAGTCCGAGCGCAGGTGCATGAGCTGGTACTTCTCCCGCATGAGGAACTGGTTGGTGTTGCGGGGCGCCCGCATGCCCGGTGCCCGCCGGCCCAGGACGTTGACGGGCCGCAGGGAGAGCAGCACCCGCGGCCGCGCGGGCCGGTGGCAGCGGCGGAAGGCGCGGCAGTGCTGCTGCTGCGAGTGCTGGTAGTGGCTGTGCGTGCGGCTGCCCAGCAGCTTCCGTGAGACGCCGGGGTGCCTCCCGCGCCGCCCGGGGGGCCAGCGCGACCGGCTGCCGCCCCGCCGGGGCTCGCCGCCCTTCAGCGGCGGCGGGGAAGCGCCTCCCGGCAACCCCTCGCCGCGGGCGGGCTCCCAGGCGGGCCGCCGCGCTCCGCCGCCGCACACCATCAGCTCCGCGCGTCGCAGCATCGCGGCCCGTCGATCTCACATGCTCCTCGCCGCCGGGAGAGCTGCCGGGACACCCCCGCCGAACACGTCCAGCGCCGTCACCGCCCCGGTGCGCCTTCTCTCCCTTTCCCCTGGGCTGAGCGGCCGGTCCCCCAAGAGCCCTGCAGCGTCCCCGCTCGCGGGGGCCTCCCCGGGCGCCTCTACCTTTTCACGATCCGCTCTGTTTTTTTCTTGAGCGGAGCCCGTTTACAGCGCATAGCCTGGCTGAAGGGCTGCGGGCTGGGGGGCAGCCTGACCGGCTCCAAGCCGCCGCCTCGGAAAGATGGTCTCGCCTACTCGCCGGCTGGCCGCTGCCGGGCTGTCAGCGCTGCGCCAGGGGACGGCGGGCCCGGGCAAGGCCCACGCGGGGAGCGAGAGGGGAGGGTGGGGGGAAGGCGCGCGCACTACACACCACCGGCACCGCCCGCCGCCCCACGCCGACTGACGGCGCGCGCCCACACACCCCTCCTACTTATAGAGCCCGGCGCAGCCCAAGTGTCGCGGCCTCGCGGGGGGGAGCACAGCCACTCCTGAGCGCGCCTGTCCTCGCCAAACCTCGCCCGCCGTGCCCGCTGGGCCTGGCCGCCCTGCGCCACCACCAGCCGCGCCGGGCCGCGCGCTCGTGTCTCCCGGGTTAATCCCGGGATCGTTCCCCCCGCCCGGCGCATCTTGGTTTGGCTCGGCGCTGCGGGAGCGTTATTTTGTTCACCCCGTATTCAGGAAGGCGGTTTGCGCTCAGCTCCTCGCGCAAGCGCCGCTGCGCTCCTCTACGTTGCAGTGGCACTACGCAAACTGCTTAAGCCGCCCGAGAGGCGCTGAAGATGGGCGGGCGTAATGGCTCCGGGGGGAGCCGGAGCCCAGCGGCGGCGCGGGGGAGCCGGCAGCGCTCTGGGGCCCGTGCCCAGGCGCTGGAAGGCCGTGGCGCACAGTGCCAGCGTCTGCCGCCCCCCTTCTCCCGTAACTCCTGGCCGGGGCCGGCACCACCCCCGGGGAACGGGGACCTTCCCGCTCCTAGCCCACAAAATGGTGCCCGTGCGGGAGCGAAGAGTGACCGCGTGTTCCCCCCCTCAGCGCGGAGGGAGGGGAGGCCTCCACCGCCGTGAAGGCGAAAAGGGGCCCGGCCGGCCGCCTCACGCCGCGGGGGCGGGGAGGGAGACCCGGACCGGTGGGGCCTGTCTCCGGGCCGCCCCGCTACCGGGGGCGCTGCCTGGCCCACCCGGCGACCATAGCCGGCAGCAGGCCGGGGGGGCGGGCAGGGCGGCGGGCGCGGATCCGCCCCCGGCAGCCGCTGCCATGGAGGCGCGGGGCGGGCGGCGCTGGGGCCCGGCCGAGGCCCGGGGGGCGGGGGGCGGAGGGGCGAGCTGGCGGTTAGCTGGGGGGGGAGGGGAGCCCCCTTTTCAAGCTTTCTGGGGTTTTGTTTCTTCCCTGTAAGCTTTCCAGATGAATCGGTGCTTCTCCAACAGTATTTTGTGAAAAATTAGAGCAGAGACATTCATTCTTAGTTTGGGGACTGTCCCAGTTACTTATGCTGGACCTTGATCCCTCTGCTACAAATTTCCCTGGATTTTCAAATCCGGGGTTTTTTTTGGCTCTGTGGGTAACTGCTGGGCTACTACATCTGACGGCGACTTCCCTAATTTCTGATCAGTTCGTTTATGAAAAATGAGCTCTGTGTTGTGGCCCAAATGGTTTCAATTAAAGGCCACGCATGGCTTAAGGACAGTAGACTTTCATGCAGATACCAGTTCATTTTTATTTACTAGTGAAGGGCAAAGAAGTACAAAATACAGAGTGAGAAACAAGGCAAAAATGTGGTTGTGTGGTAACTGCAGAGTCAACATCAAATTGTCAACATTTGTATTTCATTGCTTAAGAATACATATTTTTAAGCAATTGTTTTCAATTCAATTCAGAAATTATATGGTATTCCATTGTAAAGTCAACTGTCCTTATCACCTGTATGTTTTACAAACTAAAGTGCAAAACTGAAGGAGTTGCACTGGAGGAAGCACAAGTTTTAGTTGTTTAAAAAAAATGCAACCTCTGTAATCTGAGGGAATATGAAAGCAGGGGGAGGCTTCAGTGCTTTCAGATTTGATAAAGTGTATGTTTATAAAGAAATAGCTCATGAAGTACTCTGAACCTGTTTGGGATTTTTTCTAAGCTTACACTAATTGAGGGGAAAAAGTTCAAACTAAATTAACAGAAACCACTTTAAATTAAAATCAAAGCTTTCTGACAATAATATCCATCTGTCTACCTAGCAAAGAAAGCTTTCTGGGTGTCGAAAAGATCCATACTGGTAAGATGAGTAAAATCTCTGAATGAGTTATTTTCTGCATTTTATTTCTCTCTTACCTACCCATCTTGAATCTTGAGTCACACTTGCTAGATTTTCTTTAAAAAAGAAAACAGAAAACAGAAAACATAAGATAAAATGCTCAGTTGAAGGCACACTGCCTCAGGTGGTGGAACCCAAGTCCTCCTCCTTTTGGTTCTGAGTTGTCACGGGCTTTTTCGTAGCTTTTAGTTGCATTAGAAAATAATATGGATTAAACATATATCTACCACTTCAAACTTCCCTCCTGGGTACAGAGGATCCCAGATCCACACAGGCAGGAATCTCTACGTTGTGTTTATCCTGGAGACTCTCCTGGCAAGCACATATACTCAGTCTCTCCGGGTCCTGTTTATCCTAGCCTCACTTCACATTTTCTGTGTTGTTTCTCTGAGCCTGATGCAGATTGAGTTCCCTTTTTAGCTACTCTAATGTACAAAATTATGTCTAGAAAATAGTCTTGTGCTTCTTTGTGCCAGTGAGAACTCTGTTTACTATCAGACACTTCAAATCTGGATGTGTTCCTCATCTGCGGACTGAGACACTGCCCTGTGCAGACCAGTGAGTTGATCTTGTATCTAGTCCTGAGAATGAGAATCAAAAGCTAGCTTTTATTGATTACCTACACTTGTATTAGTACAGAAGTTTTAAGAATTGAAAACTTTTACGTGGCGGCAGCTGAACTGTTTGGGCCATTATTGATCTGAACGTCACTTCCCACGATCTGTTTTGGTTAGGGGTTCAGGTGTGCAGATGCACAGTCTAGAAAGAGTATGTGTCTCCCTTTGTCCCCTCCCTGGACTCTTTCCCATTTTTCACTGTCAGAAGCCTTTCCACAGCTGTTTTCAGCACTTGCTATAGGTGGAAGGAAATGTTTTGTAATTCCAGAATGCTATGGTTGTCAGCCAGTAATAATATTTTTTCAGATTCTTAACTTTCCTTTGACATATGGGAACCCGTCTACAAGTATTTTTTTCTAGTTAGAATGCAGCATTAGAGGAGGGGACTTCTCCTGTATTTAGTCTTAGGAATTGCTATCTCAACCTATTTTAAGAGTATTCCTTTAATGGAGGCCGGGTCAGCTTTCTCAAATGTGTGTGGTTAAGTCTCTCCAGATGCACTTAGTATCCAGTTATTGAAGGAAGCCCAGCAGAGCTCTGACTCAGGATTTTGCTCTAAGCAGAGCGTTTAGGCTCAGGGCTCACTGCTGGAGCCTGTCTTGACCTCAAAGCAGAAGTTCATTTTACCCCGAGGATTTAAAAGGTTTTTCTTTTTTGGGTCTGTGAGGGGAAATCCTGTGGCTGAGGGACAGTATTTTCACTTTCTCTGTTCCAAACCCAGAAACGCCACAGCGCATCACCTCTGTGGGCCTCCAAATGGAGTTTTCCCTCAGCGGACCGCCGCCCGAGCCGACTGCGCTGCGCTCCCTCCGCACAAACGCAGTCATGGCAGCCACTGGACATTTTAAAAAGCCATTTTAGTTTGTGAAAGAAACGTAAGGCATTAAAACCAGAGAAGGATTCAGTCCTCCTCAGTAAAGGGCGGGCGGCGGCTGCAGCCCCCTCACCGCCCCGCCCGCGGGGAGGCCCCGCCCCCAGCTTCCCCGGCCAATGAGAAGGCGCAGGGCGGGAGGGCGGGCAGTTTCCCGGTCTGCCCCGCGCCGCTGGGACCTGGCGTTTCCCGGAGAGCGCCGTGCCCAATGGGAGGCCACCTTATTGCACCGAGTGTGGCGCGCGCTGACTGGCCGCCGCTGCCGGGTGTGCCCGCCGGTGCTTCCTGCCATGCTTTCCCGGGCGCGGTTGCATCATTGCGGGGCGGGTGGCACTGAGGTGAGCGGCGGCGGCGGAGCCCGGACCGGCCCGACTCGACTCGCGGAGCCGCTGTCCCGAGCCGACCCCTGTCAGCGCGGCGAGGGCCGGCTCAGAGGCCTGAGGGAGGGGCGCGCCAGGGCCCCGGGGACGTTGCGAGGTTTTCGGGGGCGCTTCGTGCCGGTGCCGGGCGGAGCCCTCTCGGGTGTCACAGAGCCCGGCGGTTCGTACGCTGGTGCTAGTCCCGCTGGCCGCCAGCCCCGCTGTCGCCTGGCGCGGCCTGTGGCCCGGCCGGTGCCTCTCCTGTCTGGGGAAAGGGCCGGGCTGGCTGCTCGGTGCTGGGCTGTGGCGTGACCGGCGCCTTTGCAGGCCGTAGAGCTATTATGCTTTGTGTGTATAACGTTCACCTGGAAGGTATTTTACCTCCCTGGGTACTCTACATGTTCTTTGCTTTTTCTGGAATTGAGTGATTACTTAGAATAGGTACTTCTTAAAGGCTAACCAGTTTCTTTATTGCAGCGTTTAATACCTATCAAGGCCTAATTTATTTAACAAAGAACCTGAGATGCTTTGTGATGCATAATACGTCTTAAGCTTTCCCCTTCAGCATCCTTTCAGGAAAGGGGAAATTTTTGAGGAAGACACACTCTTTTTTTCTGTAGTTGCGATGAATTTGATATTTCTGTCTTCAGCAAATGTTGGCTTCCCTTACCCCTCCCAGGAGCCTTCTGGAAATTGAAGAAAGCATTTTTTTCGTTTGTTGGTGACCTGCTTGGGAAGGGACTGTCGGGTAATAGCAGAATTTAATTGACACATAGAAGCAGCTTTTGCTAACTCAACTGATGCCAGTTTCTGATTAAAAAACCCAAACAAACTACTGGATTTTCTGGATTTTTTTTTTTTTTGTAATGACAAATTTTACACTTTTAAGCAAGGTAGTGTGAACAGAAAAAATTGCTTAATACCGTAATATACAGGGTAAAACTGACTTCTTGCATAGTATGAAACATTTGTGTCTGAATATACTGTTAATATATGAGTCTGCTCAATGTTTCAGCAGTCTTTTAATAGGATTTTCAGCATAAAAATAAACACTTATTGGGGGAGGGACGGACAGATGGACTGTAGTGCCTCTTAAGTGATACGTTGAGGTGAATTAATCTTGATACTTGAGGTTGAGGTGAATTAATCTTGATACTTGAGGATGCGTTAGGGAGTATCAGGCTCAGCTTAACCATACTTCATTTACCTGTTCAGATACTAGAAACTGTCACTTCCTGGTTTCACAGTTTAGTCTGCTGATCTGCTCACTTTGGGGCATATTTTTCAGTTAGAAAAGTCTGTGACCCCTCAAGTAGAGCAGTGGAATAATCAGGCTGTTACTGGTCTGCTGTGAATAAGGTGTAAATATAAATTTTCAATGTTGCCATCAAACCCTAAACTTTTGTGAAGAAAGCCATGTTTTAAATTCTTTCATGAAGTAATTACACTTACCAATTGCAGTGTTGGAAAGACTGGCTGTGAGGGTGGCAGCTTTATGTCTTTTTGGAGAAGAAAAAGGCTCACTTTTTTTTTTAAACTAAGTTTATTCTTGCATTTTCAATGATTTGGTCATTTATATAAAGTGCTAGTTAAGAGTAGGATGAGATTATTCAGTTTAAAAAGAAGTTTTAAAGGTAGGTGTGCATGATTAGTTTGTTTTTTTCTCACCCATTCTCAGGTCTCTGTTGCAGTTTTATTCCCTGTATAAGGCATTAGCACAAGATTTTCAGAAGCGATGTCTGTTCTGTAGCTTAGCATTCTGTTCCTATCCATCCTTTTTATTTTAAACTTGGTTGTTTCCATCCATTCTGGAAATGGATGCTTTTGATTATCAGCTGAACAGTGTAGAACACTGTTACTTCAGAAAAGAGCCTTGCCTCAAAGCTCAGTACCTGAAAAGGCAGAGACGGGGAGCTTACTTCTGTGTGTATGTAAAATAGCGTGTCGTTTGACTTTGGGAAGGCCTCTGTACATGGAGAAAGGAGACTTCTGCTTGTCTCTGAAGCAAAGCGTGTGCATCGGTCTCATATAGAATAACTTGTGAGTGAGGGTGACTGCAACAAGGACAAGAAACTGATCATAAACCCCTTGAAATTAGGTGACCTTCTGTACACTTCTAATTCATACTGGTTCTGCATTTTTTCAGTTTCTTGGTCAACAGAATTAGTAATATCTTGAAATCTGCTTTGTTTTCATCATTTTTCTGTACGTGATGTATGTTAAATCCAGTGAATTTCTAATTAATTTCATTCATAGGGGCATTTTTATTTTTTGTTGAAAAATTAAAAACTGATTTAAAAAAATCTTGATATTGAAAAGATTCTAACTTGCTTTTATGGTTTTAATGCTTGTTTAATTTTTTTTCTAGATAAGAAGCCCAGCATAAATTGGAGACTGCTGTAGCAAAATCTACGAACCTTGACACCTTTCCTATTGAATGTTACTATCTTTTAGAAAAAGTGAGTGTACTTGGGGGAAAAAACCCCACATTCCCCATGGTGCATTGTCTTAAACTTTAACACTTTGTCAGCAGGAAATGCATAGAGAAACAAGAAAACACCCCCCACCCCCCTCCCCCCATGTTTACTACTCTATGTAAATTTGGAGTGTTGTCCAAAAGTGTTGTTGTGTTCGACATATTTGTATAATTTCTGTATCATCATTGGTGATGTTTTCACTCCTTCTGTGTTCAAAGTAATGAGCTATCCGTGCTTTTTTTCTGACTTAAATACCTAGATTGCTTATAGTAACTTTTTTTGCTGTAGGTATAAAGAATTATTCATGCATCTGTCTATAAACTGGTTATACTTTTCCTGAACACAAAAGTCTCTGTTTTTTTGCTCGACTGAGGCTGAGCCACAGATAGATTCTAAATGTGGTTTATCTTTTAAGTCAATCTATTTAAAGTTGTTTTGTAACTTGAAAAAATTGACCTGTGACTGTCACATATTAATTCTGATCAGTAATTTTTTCCTTTTTCTGACATAATAAAATTTCTCTTGTAATATTGATAAGATTGTGTATGAGTTTGTGCCCTGTGGTTACTGGACACTGGTTTGTGCATACGGTGCTTCAGTTGATAGAAATGGGCCAAAAGTGATACTGTGATTTACGCATGGAGTCTGTGATACATGAGCAGCTTCCATAGCCCGGACACAGTTACAGACCAAACCTTAAACCTGTATTTAATTTATTAGATTATAGGGACTTGACAGCTGGGCCCGTTGCCAAAACCTTTGCAGTTATTATCAGTAAATTGTGAGATCTGAGCTTGATCCAAGTAAAATTTGCAGATCGTTAGTCCTTAAGTCAACTGGCTTGTAGGAAATAAGCTTTAAGGCTGAATTCTTTTATCATCTCCATTGTCTCTGTGATTCTGGGGCTTTGATCAAATTAGTGAGAAAATGGTGTGGCCTGACTAGCGCTTTGCTGAGTGCTTTGAGATACGATGATGGAAACTCTTGTACAAGTTTTGCATGCTGTAACTTACTGTGCTAAGACCTGCTGTTACTTTTTTAAGAATACACGCAGGCCATGTCCATGTGTTCCTTGTCAGCTCATGATTTCACCTTCAGTTGCTGTGTTGCCTGTGTACCAGGTTGTGGGTTTCTTGATTAATTTCTTGCCTTATTTGATAACTTGGGTTTGTTAGTGGGGAGAATGATCTGTCATTAATACAAAAATGTATGAATGGTGGAATTTGTCTGTAGGTTTCATTTTGGGGCACATTTTTTTTTGTATGGGTTCAAGCATTGAACTATCAATGTCTGTGGTGTTCTGGGTTTCATGAAATAAATGTTTTGGAACTGTAGCACTACCTAGCAGCATGTCAACTGTAACTTGAAGTATTGTCTTGATGTGTTTGCATTTGTTGCAGCTTTATGATTAGTACTTGACCAACCTGAGTAAATTGGAAAAATCAGTCCTTGTGCCAGTACTTGTAATTCTACAATGCTAAGCAAAACTTCAGTCTGTCATAGTGTTCAGCTCGTTCTGGTGTAAGTGCTGTGGAACAGCAGCACTAAAGCTAGAGATGGGAGAACCCGTTTCTTCTCTGCAGTCTCCTATTACAACCTTTGTAACCAGTTTTCTTCTGTTACAGAACTCATGTCTTAAATATCCTTACTCCACAGAGCGTTTGCTTAGTGCTTGCTCTAGCATTTTCTTGAAACTTGACTCCTTTGAATCTTGTAGCAGGTCTGGAACACCAGGCAGCTTTATTGTGTGTTCCTAATGATGTTGAGAATTCTCTTCCCTGTGCTGCTTGTACATAATTTTGCTTGTAGTGATTTTCATTGACTTACCCAGAATTAAAGAATGGCTTTGGACTCTGGTGGCTAAAATCCACCAAACAAAAAAAGATGGTCAGGAAATGGCCAGCAAGAAGTAGCCCCTTGTGGCTTAGTTCTGACATATTTGTAAAACTGAAAGGGGGGGGAAAAAAAAAAGGGACTAGTAGTTTTATCAGTACTCTGGAAGTTGGAGCTTTCCAAGATTCACAGCTGAGGTCTTTGAGCTTTTTCATCTGCTTGGTTGAATTCTTCCCATGTGTTCATCTTTCATTAGAACGTGTTTCAACTGTACTATCTGTAGTCTAGCTGTTCTTAGGTACATCTGAGATTGATGGCCTAGCTAGATGGAAAAATGCTCTTTTAAACCTTTAAATGGTAGGAGTAGATGTACAGTGAAAAGGAGCCACCTCTACCAGTTTTGGTTCCTGAACTTTAAGTCTCACTATTTCACAAACTGATGCTGAAGAGTCTGTTTGAACTTGGAAACTTTTCCTAATGAAAAAAACCCAAACTTGTAACCAAAAAATAATTTGCCCTTTGAGTGTTTTCTATAGGAAACAAACAAACAAAAAAAGCATAATAGAAAATGAACGACCATAGCTGATTATTGGAGAATCCTTTTCCTGTTACAAAACTTTGGTGCTAGTCTGTCAAATTATTAGGCTTTTTTTTAGGATATAGTGCTTGCTTCCATGTTTATGCTGAATCAGGCTCTTTGAAAAACAGATGTAGTTTGGTGGTATGCATTTGTAAGACAATGAAGTGCATTTGTGAAGTAATTTTTTTCTCACTTCTGTTCAATATGTGTTTTCTTTTCTCTGCTTGGTTGTTGCTGGGAAAGAATGGTTCAACAAGTTCCAGAAAACATAACTTTTCCAAATGAGGAAGAGAAGATACTGGAGCTCTGGAAAAATCTTAATTGTTTCCGGGAATGCCTAAAGCAATCAAAGAATAGACCTAGGTAAGAATCTATTGGAAGCTGTAGCTACTGTGTGTGACAGTGCAAGGTTGGCTTAGCTTAATTTTGTTTTTTCTTCAGTTCTGTTAATAACAGCTGTTCCTTTTGCAGATAGAAGTCTTGGCTAATGTTATTGTCATGTCACTTTTATATTTCACTTTGTGAAGAATAAACACTGTTCAAACAGTAGTAATAAACCTGTGGTTTCCTGCTTGGTGAGTTTATAAAGGAAATCTGCAGGTAAGCAAGGACAACTCTTGTGTCTGCCAGCTGTGGAGCAGCATGCTGGTATTCTCGGTAATAATCTTGGTAGAATTGGCAGTCACTAGGAACTGTGAGCTGAAATGTTCCCTTTAGTCCCACTGCCAACAGGATACCTGTGCTGACTGATAATTGAAGAGGAAGAAATGGTTTTGTTCTAGTAAGACATAAGAAGCATAAGCATACAGATACACATATCCTGTTTGAAGATTTGATGCTCAGTTTTCAATTTAATTAAGAATGTTATCTTGTGTTGCAGGTTTAACTTCTATGATGGCCCTCCATTTGCTACTGGACTTCCACACTATGGCCATATTCTTGCAGGAACCATTAAAGACATTGTAACCAGATTTGCTCATCAGAGTGGTTTTCACGTTGACAGAAGATTTGGGTGGGATTGCCATGGTTTACCTGTGGTATGTGTAATAAATCTGCCTACATATATTTCTGTTGGTTCTTTCTGTGTTGTACCTGCTTATCAGTCACTTTTCTATTGCTCTTATGCCTGGCTTTGCTGCTAAAAGAGAAATGGAAGTTCTTTGTCCAGTGTGTTGCTCTGGCTTTTGTGTGTGGGTGAGTTAACGTTCTTCCTACTGGTCACCTGCCTTTCTCCAGGCACTTTGTTCATTACTATAAACATGTATTTATTTGGTATGTATTTCAGAAAATGCTTTTTGTTTCACACCAGGGTTATCCTTTGCACCTGAACTAAGCAGATATTGCATTACTCATGAAATCTCAAAAGACTGAAGGAGGTCCTTCAGCCTCATTAGAATGCACAGAACATAAGTTAACTATGCAGAGAAATGCTGAAAGCTTTTGATGACAGTGTGGGATTTTTGTCTGATTGTTTTCAATGCTCCCAGGAATATGAGATTGACAAGACCTTAGGCATTAAAGGGCCAGAGGATGTGGCGAAGATGGGGATTGAAGAATACAACAACCAGTGTAGAGGAATTGTGATGAGATACTCAAAGGAGTGGGAGGTGAGTGAAGACTCTGTGCATATTCTGCTGTACATTTCTAATCGTATGTGTGCAGAAGTTTTTCAGCTGGGCTGAACTTCATCCTTTTTTCTGTTTGATTATGTGAATAAATCTCATGTCTTTAGCTACCTTGTTTCTCACTGATGGCCCTGAAAGGGGAACTAAAAGAACAGCTTTGGGGCTCAGAACAGGGAGGCTGCTGTGATATCAAGAGGTTACTTTAAGGCAGGGGTCCTCAAACTTTTTAAACAGGGGGCTGTTGCATGGATGAAGTGGCAGGAGGTCATCTGCGGCTGCTTGGTTTCCCCCCAACCCCTGCCGGGGGGGGGGGGGGGGGGGGGGCGGGTTTCTGTAAATACCAGGGGCTGGATTGAGGACCCTGGGGGGCCGTATCCGGCCCACGGGCTGTAGTTTGAGGATCCTTGCTTTAAGGTAACCTGGGGCTCAAAGTGTCTGACTGGGTACACTGAACATCTCGTAGATAAACTGAAAAAGTTACCTCTTTCTTAGTGTCTTCTCTTGTACAGAAAATGGAAAATAAGGTCTGACTTTGTGTGGTGGGTTGACCTTGGCTGGATGCCAGGTCCTTACTGAGCTGCTCTCACTCCCCTCCTCAGCAGAGCAGGGGAGGGAGAAAATAAGATGGAAAAAAACCCCTTGTGCATCAAGATAAAGGCAATTTAATGAAGCAATAGCAAAAGTCGTGTGCGCAGAAGCAAAGGAAAACAAAAGATGTTGTTCTTTACTTCCCATCAGCAGGCAATGTTTGGCTGCTTCTTGGGAAGCAGGACTTCAGTATGCATAGCGGTTGCTCTGGAAGACAGATGTTGTAAATAATGAATGCCCCCCCTTCCTCTTCTTTTCTCACAGCTTTTACATCTGGGCAGCTGTCATGGCATGGAATATCCCGTTGGTTGCTTTGGGTCAGCTGTCCTGGCTATGTCCTCTCCCAAGATCTTGCCCACCCCTAGCCCACCGGTGAGGGGAGGTCCATGTTGGAGAGGCAGCCTGGATGCTGTGCTGGCACTGCTCAGCAGCAGCCAAAACACTGGTGTCTCATCACTATGTTTCTAGCTACCACACTATGAGGGCTGCTGTGGGGCTCAGCCAGACCCAATACACTGTTTTTCAAATGGAACCAACAAAGAAAATACACATGAACCTTCCTGCTTTTGTGTGCCCACCCCCCTTTTCAGTCTTTTCATTGCCAGAGTGCAGGACTATAGCTTGTATTTCTGGAACAGCAGAAGTTCTAGCATCTGGTTTTGTGTCAGAATAGGCGTGGGTAAATCCTCAGTCTTCCAAGAGAATATTGGTCTAAACTTTGTATCCTATGAATATAGTAATAGGGAAAGCATTGGTCTGTGCAGACTCTTGAGGTTGGAGAGCTATTCCAAGTAGATGGGTTAGATATTTTCTGAAGAGATGCAGAGGTTTTTTTCTGACTCTGAATAATAATCATCCTGTGCGTAGACGCTCATGCTTTTTATTTTTGTCCTTAGCGGTGTGGCCAGAATAAAGTACATTTAGCCCAGCACGTAGTTTTTGCTGGCCGTCTGATATGTCTGTAAACTGACGACTCTTCTGTGGCTTCCTAGAGCTGAGGAGTGGCCCAGGGGCTTTCCTAGCAGTGCCACTTATCACAGTGACAGCATGCAATAGCAAGCACTGAAGGGCCATTTTTTTTTTTTTTCATGTACCTTTGTGGTACAAGACCTTCCTAGGCCAAAGGATTTAATTTTTTTTTCCTAGCATATAATTCCTAACAGATTTCTTTCTGCTTATTAATTTATCTAGCTATATTTTGAATGAATACTGATGTCCTCTAAACAGTCTGTATGAAGGCATTTCTATACATAGTCTGGAGAACTGCAGCTCTTCTATAACATGGTTTCCAGTAAACCTTTATCTTCACAGTGAGTTGTTTTTCAAGGCAGAATAGTCCTAATTGTTTAGTTTTTCCTCATGTGGAAGCTGTTCTTACTCATCACAATCCCTAGTCCTGTATTCCTTTTGATTGAAATAGCAATTCTTTTATCATTTGCCCTTGGGAGCGTTTTGAAGTTATGGCCAGTATCTGAAGAAACCACAGCTGCCTTGGTTAGAATAGCTGTGGCTAAATCTAAGTGAATGGCTGGACGAAAAGCACAGAGTGGTTTTGTTTGGTTTTTCGGTTGGTTTGTTTGGGATTTTTGTTGTTGGTTTGGGGTTTGTTATTTTTTTCCCCAAATATACAATCATTCATCTATACTCTGAAATATTGTATTTCAAAAACATCATCAATGGTTCTTTGTTGCTTTTAGAAATAAAATGATTGATTCTGGTTTGTGTTTTGTTTCCCATAGTTGTTTCTTTTTAACTTGCTGTGTCTTCAGCAACTGATATTTTTGCAGTGCTGATTAGTCCAAATAAGTTGACTTTTGGATGGTAAAGGATTTTGTATTTTGTTTTGTGCATAAAATTGTGCACGTATATGTGTGATTTCCACACACAGACACATATTTAGGTTATTAACAAAAATAATGAAATTCATTTAATTATCTTGTTTGTGATTTGGTTGGTAATAAATCCAAACATTTTGGGACAGTGTTAGGAGAGGAATTACCAGCATTCCTATTGGTGATAGTGTTTATCTTCTGTCTGGAGTGGCTAGCAAGTGTTTGAACGTTATGAAAAACTGTAAAAGATTCCTTGGCTGTGTAAGATCTTTCAATGCTGAGACCAAACATACTCCAACTTTGTGGATCTTTGTACTAATCACTTCTAGGCTTTGTTTCTTAATATTGGAACATCAGAGTGGCTTAAAGGTCAAAATCAAAACTGGTATATTTCAAGAGCTCAGGTGTTACCTGAAAACACAGAGATGGGAGCGTTCATTTGCTTTGTTTTCACTGTACTAGTTTGACATTTAGTATGGTCTGTATCTAACAGCATCAGGACAGGTGTCTCTGGGCTTGGGTGTTTGCAGAGCTAGTGGTTCTGAGAGTTGTGAAATTAGGAAGAGTACCACTTGTCCGAGTGAATCCCATAGCTAGCTCATTAGTTTTCATACTCTGTGCCAATGGACGTGACCATAATCTGCCCTGAGATGAGGACTAACACCTGTCAGTCTTGTGGTCTTTGGCAGCACTGTCATAGCTTTGGGAAGTCAAAAAAGGCAGTTGGCCCTGAAATAATGTTGATAACTCCTTGTGACATATCAATTTCTTCAAGCATTTCTTTGTCTTTGAATTACATCATGTTTTCATATAACTGAAAGCTCATAGACTGTGTTCTTGATTTTGGCTGTATCTGCAATGGATAGTTTTAAAAATAGAAGCAAGACCACTGTAATAAAAAGCAATTTTCAGGCATTTGAACCTCGGCTGAACCTTGAATGATCCACCATTTCTGTTTAGTAATCTTGAACATGTTTGCCTGTTGTGTGACCTTGGTTCTAAATAGTTACGTTCATGGTTTCATTCTTTGCTTATGTTTTGCTTGTTTCAGTACACTGTTTGGAACTGTTGTCAGGCTAAAATATTTCATAATGTATTTTATTGAGATGAGACAAACACTGCCCTTCAAAATCAAGCTGTTTTACAGAATAAATATTGGAAATGTATCGTGATTCTTAATGTTAAGGTGCCTTTCAATCTGTGTGTTTCTCAACAGTTTAGTGTTACCAGATTAGGACGCTGGATTGATTTTGAAAATGACTATAAAACGCTTTATCCTGAGTTCATGGAGTCTGTATGGTAAGTGAACTTATGTACCTTGCATGTATACTTTATGAATTTGAAATTTTAAGAGGCCTAAATTATTGTAAACAAGTGTTGGTCCATAGAACCGTTTTGAAACATGCCAAATTCAGATAAACAGCAGGCAAAGTAATTAAGATGATGTGAAATCTCTTGATGTCAAAGTGATGGAATTAATTGACCTATTTTTTTTTCTTCAGGTTAGTAGGGTTTTCTTCTTCAGAACAGTAGGGTTTTTCAGAATGAAGTACAACAGTATGGCTTTTAGTGAGTCCTGAAATCTTACTGCTCCATGTCAACTTAAAAGCAGTTCTGAAGACCTACTAATATGTTCCTTGCTTGGTTTAGGAAATTACATTGCATCTCCACATTCTTGATGCTCTTCAACGCTGTTAGCTGCAAATGTGCAAACTATCCAAGCTCAGTTTAGCTCTAAACCTCTTATTCGAGCCTGGTCTTAGAGATTGGGAATCTGCTGTTACATTTTATTGGCAGCATAGTTTGACAACTGTCTTGGACTCCTGGTGCAGAGCTAAGTAAAGTTCGGGTATTTTGGGAATGTATTCAGGGTGACTGCTGGAATTGCAAGAGACAGGATGACCTTATAGGTTAAGGATAATCAGATTGACCTAACACAGTGAGCAGAGGGCAACACTGAGTCCTTCAGGTGGCAGAATTGCAAGGTGAATTGCAGGGAGAAGTTTAGCAGAGTATATGCTGACAAAAAGCCATTGAAAAGCAAATTACATGCATATTAAAGAATTATTGATCTTCTTTAATATTAGTTTTACTAGTAACCTTTAATTGTGTAGTTAGTTGCCTATAGTTATGATAGAGGATAGAACTTCTAGATGGCTCTGCAGCCATTGTAGAGGGCTGAAGTGCCAGGGAGTTTTCGATGACCATTGAAAAGAATTATCATTATGCAGGGTTTCTTCAGCTAAAGCTAAGACTGATAAGAAATCTTCCTTTTATAAGTTATAAAAATACTTAGTGGTGGCACCTTAAATCCTGTTTAACTAGTATTTTTCAAGGACCCTTTTAAAGCCAAACTTGACTTGGAACAAGCTGCAGGGTGGTCTCTCAACAGCTCAAGCCTTTTTTGTGGTTGGTTGTTTTTATTTTTTTTTTTTTTTATTTTTTAAATTTTTTTCTTTTTCCCCTTAGAAAATTGCAAGTCTTTCACCTTGGCTTACAGAGGTTGCCTCCTCTAATTCTTGCTTTGGATACAGACTAAAATATAAACTTTGGATTTCAAATGTGTGTGGTATGAGATTTCAGGAAGTATGTTGGCAGACAACCTCTTGAGTTTTGAACCCTTGTGCTTCGTGATGATACTAGTTTTCTGTGTAATCATGTTATGAAATACAGTTTCTAGATGTCTGCTTTTAGAAACTGGGTTTTCAGGAAAGTCTCCTCAGCCTTGGAGGGGCAGGTTAATGCCATTGCCAACTTGTTTTTCAGTAGAGTGCAAGGTAGAACCACTGGTGTTGGCATACAGTGGATGGAGCAGGGGAATGGGGTGTGCCTGTTTCAAGGCTAAGGGAATTAATACTTAAAGCGCTGTAACTGTAGTTACAGTAGTGCTTTTGGCAGGGTAATGTACAATTTTCTAGAATATCAGATTGTTACCTAGGTAATTGTCAAACTGAAAATCATGTTACTGAAGTTACATTTTACATCCATTAGGATTGTTCAGGAGGAATCATTAGGAGATTGTAGTGTGCTTCTCTTAAAATTTATTTGATTTTTTTAATGAGTTCCTTTTTAAATTTTAAAAGACTTTTTAAGACTTTAATGTCCAGCTAAGTACAAAAGAGAAACTGCATATTGATTTCTGCATTGACTGTAACCTGGTGACCATAGTGGCTTGTCCAGTGTTTGTATGTCTTTTTTTGGGGTGGTGTGATTTTTTTTTTTTTTTGTTGCTCTTCTGCCTGTGGGAGTAGAACAGTGCTCTGCTCTTAGGCCCAGAAAAAGTTATTGATGAGGATAATGGTAGTGAGCATGACAACTGTGGATTTCATGGTTAAAATATGGTAAGGATTTTTTCTTTATTAATTAGCTAAACCTATGTGTTTAGGTTTTTTGTTTTGTTTTTGTTTGTATTTCTTTGTAGGCTTGCAGTTTTGGAGTGGTCTCAACTGGAATTTCTAGCTTTCTATGAAACATGATGTTTTCATCCATAATGTTTATGTTGAGTTCAGTGAGCTAATGTAATGCTTATGATAGTCAACCACACTGGAAATAACATTTATCTGAATTGTTTAGACTTGAAATAGTTTAGGACTCAGACACCAAATACATCTTTTGTACAGTATCTCTATAAAACAATATTAACAAGCTCAGGATGCTAGAGAGCATTCTTTTCTTCATGTTTTATAGTGGGTTAGTTGGAAACGACTGCTTTGTAAGCATTTTGGTGCGGTGCCATATGGTGGCTGACAGAGCAGGATGGATTTTCAGCCTGTTAGATTTTGACTTGGAACAAAACTTCATCAGATGATAAAATTGTGGCATCCTGGCAGAATTTTTCAGGGCAACATTGAAGATTGACGTCATTAAGAGGTGATACTGCAGTGGTTTCTCATGTGAAATTATAGTCAGCTCTTCATGTCCTAAATAACTTAAATAGAACTTTTAAGATCATTCTGTAGAACTTGTATATCCATCCTGCAGCTAGCTTGAATCGCAATGAAAACGCGTCCTTCAGTGAAAACAGCACAATTAGTGTGATGTTCTTGAGCTAGCATGGAATAAACGGCCATACATTCTTGCCCCCCCCCCCCCTTTTTTTTTTCCCAACTCTTGAGATGTATACAGGGAAACTGAGAGCAGTTTGACCTTAAACTTTTTACTACGGTTGGTCTGAAAGAAGCATATGAGCTTTGGGGAAAAAAAAATCAACTAGTACATTTTTTTTACTTCCCTACTGACTTATTGCATATTTCTCAGGCCAGCTTCGGGTTTGCACCTCAGGAGCGGTTCTCCTGGGGAAACAGCCTGCGAGGTGCGGAGGGAAGGAGGGGACCAGCGCTGTGTCAGGGCTGCGGCATGTGTCTGGCTCTGGTGACACATGGGGGCGTCATTTCCTCCTTCGCACAACTTTGGCGTTGGTTACGCTGCTTCCTGTCGCCATCTGCTGGCGAACTTCAGCAATTGCGCTCTGGGCGTCACTGAGTTTTAAAAACGGTCGAAAGCTCCGTGAATGTTTTGAAAGGCTGATGAGACCTTGGCGGGGTCAGGAGCAACGGTGGGAGATTAAAACATGGTGTCATCGAAAGTAGCACTCAGTTGCCGAGGTGAGAGGTTTGGGTGCTGGCAGGATTGGCAGCGGAGCACTCCAGCGTGGTGCATGGGGAATTTCTGAACACGGGGAACCTCAGGGGAGCAGAGAGACCTGCAGTTTGTGCAACAGTGGCTGGTGGGACCTGGTGGGGCCAGAAGCAATGGCAGCCATGCCGCCCACGCTTGTGAAAGAACCCTTAGGGAGTGTGAGTGACCAGGAGTGCTGCTAACAGGGCCCGGCCCGGCCGCTGGCACCAAAGGGCATGCAGGAAGGACTCTTGTGGCCCTGCC
The DNA here is from genome assembly GCF_015220075.1 of Falco rusticolus. Lineage (NCBI taxonomy): Eukaryota > Metazoa > Chordata > Aves > Falconiformes > Falconidae > Falco > Falco rusticolus. The sequence continues at coordinate 1,908,823 of NC_051190.1, forward strand.
AGCTTGACCAGGGAGCAACGGTATCTGCCCAGAAGAAAGCCGTGGCCTCTTTAAGCTCTGCCCCCGCCATACATGATGCAGCTGCCCAGACAGAGCTCTGGTGGGAACATGCAGCCACCCAGGTGTTGGGCTGCGGCCTGTGCCCTGCTCTTACACCAGTACCGGGCAGCAGCAGTGAGCGCAGCTGTGGGAGTGCACCTGGGTATGGAAACTCCTCTGCTTGGTGACAGAGCTCCGGGGGGGGCAGGTAGGTTGAGTATCGGGAGTACCAGAGATAGGCTACTGGAATTGAACTCTGCCTTCCCTGAGATGGGCTTAATAGGCTGAGAGGATGCATGATACAGAGGATTCCCTAACCCATCTGCCTTGCTGAATGCAGTGACATAAGGGACAGGGGGCAATGGTGACAAGTTCCTGCCCAGTGCAGCAGCAGACGCATCTCCTCTGTGACTGCGCCATCTTCTCAGGTGCCCTTGCATAATAGGTATGAGGTGCTGCAAGTGGCATGGAATAATAATGAGGAGGATGGTCTGTCAGGCGTGGATGCTGCTGAGGATAAATTTGCCTATGCCCTGCATCAAAACTGCTTTTGTAACGGAAACAAGATGGGTCATAGGTGACTCCGTTCTGAAGGGAACAGAAGGTCCAATACACAGGCCAGACCCTCTTGGTAGGGAAGCTTGCTGTCTCGCTGGGGCCTGGGTTGAAGATGTGAAGAGAATGCTTCCTACCCTGGTCGGGCCCTCAGATTGTGATCCATTAGTGATTTTTCAGGTACGCAGTGACAAAGTTGTGATGAGAAGTCTGAGGGCAATCAAGAGAGACTTCAGGGTCTTATGACGGCTGTAAACCCTTCAGAAGAGATAGGCAGGGAAGGAGAGATGATGGAATAGCCCTGTATGTTTGGGAGTGTTTTGGTTGTCTAAAGCTTTTTAATGGTGACAACAGGGTTGAATGTTTGAGTAAGAGCCAGGGGGAAGGCCAACAAGCAGGTGCTGTGGTGGGAGTCTGTTATAGGCCAACCAGCCAGGATGAAGAGGCAGTCAAAATATTCCGTAAGTAGCTGGGAGAAGTCTCACAGTCACTAGCCCTTGTTCTCATGGGGGACTTCAACTTACTAGATGTCTGCTGGAAGTATAGTACAGCAGAGAGGAAACAGTCTAGGAAGTTTGTGGAGTGTGCGGAAGATAACTTTCTGACACATCTGGTCCGTGAGCCAGCCAGGGGAGATGCCCCGCTGGACCTGCTGTTTACAAACAGGGAAGGACTGGTGGGTGATGTGGTGGTCGGAGGATGTCTCGGGTGTAGCAATCAAGAGATGACAACAGTTTTCGATTCTTTGCAGAAGTAAGGAGGGGGGTCAGCAGAACCGGTGCCTTGGACTTCCGGAGGGCTGACTTTGGCCTGTTTAAGAGCCTGGTTGACAGAGTCCCGTGGGAGGCAGTCCTGCAGGGCCAAGAGGTTCCAGGGTGGCTGGACATTACTCGGGAAGGAAGTCTTAAGGGTGCGGGAGCAGGCTGTGCTCCGTGTGCCGAAAGGCAAGCCGGTGGGGAAGAAGACCGGCCTGGCTGAACAGCGAGCTTTGGCTGGAACTCTGGAAGAAAAGGAGAGTTTGCAGCCTTTGGAAGAAGAAGGAGACAGAGCAGGCAGCTCTGGAGGGCTATAAGGATGTCGCGGGGTTATGTAGGAAGAAAATTAGAAGGGCCAAAGCCTAGGTAGAACTTAATCTGGCAACTGTTGTAAAAGACTTATAAAAGGCTTATAAATACGTTAGCAACAAAAGGAGGCCTAAGGAGAGTGTCCGTCCTTTATTTGATGTAGGGGGAAACATAGTGACAAAGGATGAGGAAGAGACTGAGGTGTTGAAATGGTTTCTTTGCCTCAGTATTCAGTAGTAAGACCAGTTGTGCTCCCGGTACCCAGCCTCCTGAGCTGAAAGGCAGGGAGCAGAATGCGGCCCCTGTAATCCCAGGGGAAATGGGAAAAACCTGTTACACCACTTAGACATGCACAAGTCTATGGGGCCAGACGAGTCTGCCCAAGGGCATTGAGGGACCTGGCAGAAGTGCTCACTTGAGCCACTTCTAATGATTTATCAATAGTCCTGGCTAGCTCAGGAGGTCCGAGATCTGGAGGTTAGCCAGTGTGATGCCCATCTACAAGAAGGGCTGGAAGGAGGATCTGGCCTGTCAGGAGCTACAGGCCTGTCACCCTGACCTTGGTGCCAGGGAAGGTTATGGAGCAGCTCATCTGGAGCGTCATCATGTGGCATGTACAGGACAACCAGGGAATCAGGCCCAGCCAGCATGGGGTTATGAAAGGCAGGTCCTGCCTGATGAACCTGACCTATGAGTCGTTCAAGGCCGAGTTGGATGTGGCTTTGAGCAACCTGGTCTAATGGAATGGAAGGTGGCCCTGCCCATGTTGAGGTGGTGGAACTAGATGATCTTTAAGGTCCCTTCCAACCCGACCCAGTCTATGATTCTGTGATTGTTCCTGGAAGTATTTAAAAGGCATGTAGGTGTGGCATTTAGGGACATGGTTTAATGGTGGGCTTGGCAGTTAATGGTTGGACTTGATGATACTAAAGGTCTTTTCCAACCTAAACAATTTTATGAGTTGCTTGTATTGTGTGGAACCACAGGTGGTAGAAACACTTCTTAGCTACTTTTGTACCCTAAGGAGGTACTCTTGAGTCCTTTCGTGATAACACTAGCTAGTTACAGTAGAAAATTGGTACTCTACATGTTTGAGATCATGGCTGTACACTGAAAACTGCGCTGTTTACTGTGGAAATGCAGTATGGAGCTTCCTTTAGTGATGGGGCATTTTGTTCATTTCTGCCTTCGCTCCACCGGACTAATCTCAGTTGTTCCAGCTTCAGTTTTCCTTCTAGGATTGTTACTGAGGGGACCTCTCCTTCCTTCCCTACCACGTGTGGCCTTTAGCCTCACAGCCCTGCCCATTTAGGTTCTGCAGTAGCGTAGGCTCAGGGTGCCGCCGTACTCCTAAGCTGCAGCTGAAGAGGCTGTAGGTAGCTTCTGAACCTGGGACAATTGCCTTGGGTTGCTTGACTCCCGATGTGGATGTGTGCCTTTGGTTTTGTGTGACACTTTATTTGTACTCTGTCGCTAACGTCAGTGTCCAACTGCCTCAGCCCTTTGCAGTGTGAAGGTTAATGGGGACTGCTCATTGAGAGGAGGACTGGTTTGTTGTAAAGATGAAAGCAACTGGGTGGTTATGTTAGTTTTTTCTTTTCTGTGGAAGTTGCTTTCGGCCTAATTTTTTTTCTCTCTGTGGAGTTTATCCAGCACTAAACCAGAATTATTTCAGAACAACGGATCTGTGGGTTATTATAGGAATCACTATTGCATTTTGTATGTTCCATGGCTCTTAACGATTTTCTAGAGAGATACTGTTCATAAGAAATCTGTTTTGTTTGTTTTTCTGCTAGCCATCTGCATCTTTTTCACATACTTATATTTCTTTTGTGCATTTAGTGCTCTAGTCCTGCTGTTACCTTCTTACCATTCCAGTCCTTTTTTATACCTTACCTGTATTTTGAAGGAGGAATACACTGAACTGCTGCTTAGTTGAATGATCTTTAGGGTGCATCTAGTATCAGTTTTAGATAATTGATATTTTCTGCTATACATGTATTTTGCATTTCTGTCTTGATCCAAAATCAACACACTGATCCAAAGGTTACAGCTTGGAGGGTAGACCTGGAGCAGAATGATCTATATAGACTGGGAGTTTAAAGCATGGAAGCTTTTTGTAGTTGAACTTAAGACCTGATAACTTCTGTGCTTAGGGGTGCTTTTCTGTCTTAATAAGGTGTCTTTCAGAGATGCTATTCTAAAGGCAGGCTGCCTGTGTTTGTTTTTTGGACTTCACGTTCCTCTTAGATTTATACTTCTTTTGATTCATGTCTAGTGTTGTTTGAGTACTTTTTTTTTTTCTGGTTTTGATCATAGCTTTCTTTTTGATTTCATCTTGTCTTTGAAATGTTGCTCATGAGTCATAAGAGAACTTTTTCCTTAGTCTCTGCTGCTTATGGTGCTGTTCGGATGCAGTCTGGTTGCTGAACTGTGTAGATGACAGGGCTTCTTACAGTGTGCTGTGTTTGGTTTTGGTGGGGTTTTTTTGTGTTCTTTCAGTCTGCAGAGGCTATTAAATTGTCTTACTTTTAAAGTTTGTTGGTAACTGAGTTTACAATTCCTGGGTCTTTTTCTTTAAAAAGAAAAAGAAAAGGAGTGGGGGGAAGCATTTTATGAGTTTACTAACATTGAGAAATTATTTTCAGCAAGTACTTTCTATTTCTGTAAAGGTAGGTGTTTTCAGACCCTTAGCTACTGACTGAGTCATTGCAAACAAAACCACTTGGTACCCCAAAGGAATGGCGTTAAGAACTTAAGCTCCAAGATCAAATCCTTCTCTTCAGTGTGAAGTGAATGTACCTGTTTGAAGAGGGCAGCTTGCTTTTGCATCTGCTGGAGTATACTGTGGCATGTTGGATTTTGTGGGGGATGTCAAGGGTGTTTTGAGCATTGCATTGACTGATTCGGTATCTTTTGGAAGGAAAAAAAATCCCTTTGTAGGAGTCTTATTTGTATCTGTGTGTTTGCATGGTGAGTATGTGACTTGGATCAGTGAATGTTGTAGCAAAGTTCTGATCTTTTTGGGAGTTATGCCTCTGATGAGGGTAGCTGCCAGTCTCTGTTACTGACTGGGCTTGAACCAGTTGTATCATCCCCTCATGACACTGTGGGAACAACAAACTTTTCAATTTGTGTCGTGCTTCTTAGAAGTTAAAGGTATCTTGCATCTTTAGGGATCAGATTCTCTGTTAACAAGTGGCTGAAATATGCATCTTGAGTTCACCTTTTCCCTAACCTTATTTTTTGTCATTAAAGTGTTGCTTCCATAGGCAAGAGGATGCAACTAAATTTATTTCTGTTTGAGGAGAAATGTAGCGGAATTAGGGGAATAGAGTTTGATTTCTAACTTTTGTGAGTAAATGTTTTCTGTTTGTCAGTAGAAAGGAGCTCTGTGGTTTTGTTAGCTTTTTTTTTTTTCAGAAAGGACTGCAATTTGGTTTACAAACCTAGAGCCTCTTTTTTGCAAAATGTCAACATTTTGCCAGCAAAAGGGTTAAAACGTGTTTTGATAGGCTATTGTCCAAAATAGCATGTGTTGAATTTTTAAGCAAGACATGATATTCACCTTTTAAGGGACTCTTACTAGAACTAGGTTAATCTTTAGTTTTGTTTTAGGTGGGCAGTGGTGGTAGCAGGAAGCTCTTTGGGAGTCATCTCCTGTGCACTTCTGATGTCACCCAAGAACTGTTGTCAGCAGCTTTTTTCTTAAGGAAACCAATTAGGTGTTTTTCAGGATAACGGAACAGCTCTTCGTAGCGATCATCAGGGCTATTGCAGCAAGCAGCAGTCTTGATGCGATCATGATCCTACTTACTATGTTGGAATCGTCTGAGAGTAGAGGTGGTGATAAACGACGAGTGAGTGGTCGTTATGAACTCTAATGAGAGCTCCGAAGGGTGATGCGGTGTGAAAGCCCAGCTTTTTGCTTAGCAGTGGGGTGAACAACCGGGGAGCGCTTGGTTTGCGATAGGGCAGAGTTACCACACGAGGGAGATGCTGACTTGGATTCCTAACGTGGTAGCTCCGTCTAGTGTCCACCCTTCCTGAACAGTTCCCTGAGTTTACAGTTATATTTACAGCTGAGTTAAGTATTCGGTGTTTCTCCAAGTAGTTTTCTTCTATGCTGTTAGCAGGCAGTGTTCTTTAGAAAGTAAAGTGGAGCTTTTTTCTGCAGATATTTTAGTTAGCTATTTCTGAAAGGCAAATAGAACACCTTCGGTATAAATGCTGTCACTTGTCTCAGTCTGCATTAATTATACTCTGAGATAGTAAGCATACATTTAAAACTTACGTTTTTAACTTGCATGAAGACTTCTGCAATTAGCCAGCTCAGATGTATATGCTGAAAGCTGATGAAAGTAAATTCACAAATTTTTTTTATAAAAAGACTGATTTATATTTTTGCAAGCTTAAGTTGATACTGTCGCTGTAAACCAGATGCGCGCTGACTTATCATGTTTCAGGCTTGGGTTAGGGGTCAGGCAGACAGCCACAACTTGCCCGTGGATGACATCTACTACTTCAACAAGGTTACTTCTGCGTTATGTGTGTAACCTAAGGCACCTTTGCTGGAGTGCTCAGTTCTGAAAGACTTCTGGATTTGGTTCCTCTGTGGCAGAACTTGATGCTGCTGAGGGTCTTGTGGGCTTTATCCATCTTAGAGTTCAGGTTACTTAATTTTTCGGATGTTGGTGACCACTCAGGAAATTTTGGACTCTTACTAGAGGACCATGGGTGAATCTGAGTGGACTGCATGTCTTCTTCGTATGACAGGCTGTATTTTCTCTGTCTAATCTGCAGGGTAAAAATTATTCTGATTAAGATACTGTATGACTTCTGTGACAGCAGGCCAGTGCATATCTTTTTATGTTCTTGTTTCAGGCTGCAGACAGAAAGCAGGGCAATAGTCTACTTGTATTTTGTGTTGAAGATTGTGATTTCAAACATAGAAGGCAAGACACTGACATAAATACACGTCCAGATTCTCAAGCACAAAATGACAGCCTGCAGAAAAAAGTGCTGCTTGCCAGGATGGGGTGGTTGCTTAGCAATGAGCTATTTATCTGGAAAGGGACCCAGAAAAGTGATCAGGATGATTTGGAAACATAGTTTGTGTAAAGGAGTTTCTAAAGTCACATCCATATTGTTAAATACTGCTGGAATTTGAAGTTACTAGAGTCTGCAGAAAATCTGATTTTTGAGTTGAATTTGGCATGATTATTTGAGGCTTGCCCTCTCCTGCCTTTACTTTTAAGGTAGCCAACCTGCAGACTGTACTGCTACGTCTGCAGGTCAGTGAGACCTGATAAACTGATAAATGTTGACAATCCTTTAGTAACCCCTGCAGTATTCAGATACAGAGAAACATAGGGGTTTGTCCATCACATGGACACTTGATGAGTTGCTATGTGAAGAATATTTCTCTTCCAGCTTGTGTTCCTCTTGAGCCTTGACTCATTTTGTCATTTATAATATTGTGTGTTGTCTTCATTATTTCAAAATGTAAGGATCCAAATATGCTACAGACTATATTGAAGATTTCATAAACAGTTAAAGCTTAATGTGAAATTGTGATCTTGGGCAGGAACTGAGTCTAGAGTAAGATGAGCTAATGAAGGAGACCGTTTATGTAAATTGTGGGACCATAGATGGCACTGTGTATATGGCGCCGTGTAGGTATTTATGCCAAAGTATTCTGTTAAAGGAAGGTTGCTGGCATTAAACAAAGCTGTGGATTAAGCTGACCCACCCTCTCAAATCGTTAAATGACTCATCCTCTCCAGTGTCCACCATCTCAAGTGGTCAAAACTGATGAATGAAAGGACTTCTATCAAGGGAGTCAGTCTTGGGGAACAAAGAACAGATAATAAGAATACTTACATAAATTATGCAGAAAGAAGTCTGCAAGTGAAAAGGTTCTGGCGGAGGATATAAGCTGATGAGGTGTTGCAGTCCTCAGAAAATTAGTTGAAAGTAAGACAAAGGTAATTGTAATAATGGGAGATGGCGACCTCCAACTCAAATGCCACCCCTCCCCCTCCGTGCCCCAAAAGAGGGCGAACGCTCACTTTGGGAGCATGAGTAGTTAGTAAGAAACTTCAGTAGTGCTATCTGAGCATGCGTACTAGTTTGTATTAGAAGCGAGAAACTTGTAGCCAATCCTGTATGTGGGTGACAGCGAGAGTGTAATGCACTGTGAGTGTGCAGGTACTCTGCCGTATGTAATGTGTACCCTGGAGTAACTTGGTGAGCACGCTTGGAGGAACCATTTGCCAGTGCTCCCAGTACTGTAATAAATAATGCCTGCCTTTTAAAACTTCAGATCAGTTCTTAGAGGGTTTTTCTCTGTGACCGACTTTACGGTATCGCCATAAAACTGAATTTGTTACTTTGCATGTTCAGCTGTGCTCTTGTGAAAAATGCTCTTCAGATAGTTTGGATTTACTTGGGATGGGCTGCAGGTATCTCTAACCTGTAACTGTGTCTCTTCTGCAGCACTGGTTGCTGTAGTAGATCCTTAAGATCGTGTGATAAGGAGCGGCCACCTCAATATGTGTCTTTTCTCTAAATTACGACCAATTTCAGCCTTGTTAATAGTTCACATTTCAGGTGGTCTTTGTATTCAAGAAATTTGAGAGCGATTAATTAGCAGTACGTATTTGTGTTGTGCAGTCATTGCATGGAAAACCAGGCTGGTATAATCAGCTAAAGCTAAAAATCAGCCAGAAATACAGTTGCAAACCGTTTGTTTCGCCTTTGATTTGCACATACCATCTTTAGTTGACGGTTGATTAAAAAGGGTGTCATTCAGAAGGGCCCTCCAGCTAGAGCAGAACCCCATTTTGGGGGTGATTTACCAAGTGTGGTGATAAGTGCTATTCAGTGTTTCTTGTTTGCTTCCAGGTGGGTTTTCAAGCAACTGTATGACAAAGGGCTGGTATACCGAGGTGTGAAGGTCATGCCTTTTTCAACTGCCTGCAACACCCCACTGTCAAACTTTGAGTCCCATCAGAATTACAAGGTAAGTCAGTATATATGTACATTATATGTTGCAGATTCCTCTATTGTCTTTAGTTTGGATTTGGAAAGCTGTAGTATTTCTTGCTTAGTGGTAAATAAGCATATTATTACACTTCAAATTGATAGTAAAAGTTTAGATAAATAGGTTTTTATTGTATTTTGCTTTATTTCTTTGGCTCACTTGATCTTGGCAGTCTTCCCTGTTCTTCTTGGTTACTACTTACAGGTATATAGAGTACGTTCTTGGTTTTATTCTGCTAAATGACTCTCACTGCCTCTCTGGGCTCTCCAGATGAGTATAGCACTGTGTTGGGTTTGTAAGGTAAACGCTTGGAGAGCTCGTGGCTGTCCCTGGCTGTGCAGATCTGAGAAGAGGAAGGTCCTTGGCAGAAGTGAAACTAAGAGGGGATTAATAAGAATTGTCAAAGGCTGTGTTTGGTTGTGAAGCAGTAGGATGATAGTTCTTCTTCTAAGAACCTTTAATTTAGATTGAGAAATTCCAGGAAATGTTTTACTTAATATAATGCATGGTATACTATGTTTTATAAGATGTTCCCTTAAAAATGAATGACTAGATACAGTAGGTGCAGTTTCTCATTTGCAGCAATTCATGTTTGCATATGTGAAGGCAGAATTTGTGTCCCAGTTTCCCAATATTTATTTCATGTTTGTGGACAGAGGTTTTGTATCCTCTCTAATCCCCGCCCAGGCCTTGGTATCCTTATATTGTAAATCTTTCACTTATGTTGTTGCAGTAGAAAGCTCACACAAATTGTACATCTGATCCTTTTTACATCTTGCCTATAAAAAGTCTTCTTAAAACAGATGTTTAAATAGCCTTGTGGTACAGTCCAGTCCACAGATACTGGAACTTTCAATGTTGCTGAAGGGTCTTTGACCATACTGAAGAGTAAAGGTTGTATGATTTAGGGAAGCGAGACCTGCAAAGGGATCTCAATATTTGTGACTGACAACTGACATAATTACTTTGCTCATGCTTGTTAACTAACATTTCATATAGGCTCAGATTAATGAGCTTTCTTTAGAACAAAGACTGTTTTGGGTTGTGTTTTTTTGGGTGTGTGTATGTGTGCCCCTTTTCCATAGAGCAAAGCTCTTTTCTCAAGCCTTAATGAAATATTTAGATGCTACTTCTTAATCTAGAACTAGTAGAGTTTGTGTGGAGTCTGCTGCTCTGCCACTTCATGCAAGAATTATCTTTTCTTTGTCTGCTAGAGGTGGTATTCTGAAGACTGAAATGTTGAGGGTCTGCAAACTGACAAGGTTTATTCTTGGCATGAGCAGTCATCTCTGTGTGAGGCAGCTGTTTGCTTTCTCACTGTGGAAAGCAGGCTTTGGCTTCTGTTTATCAGTCCTATGAGAATGGGGACACAAATCATGAGAAACGGGACACAAGAAGCATGTTTAGAAGCAGAGTTAGGTGTCTAATGCAGACTTGAGTAAACCATGTCAGCAGATTGTATTACATTTAACTAAAGAAGCGTTGTCTTTAGATGAAAGCAGGCATAATTTTGTGAACAGAGAAAACATTATACAATGCCATTAGTTGGCAGCCTGGATGCTATTATTTTATGACTTGCCAGTTGTTTTTATCTACCTGGTCAACTTAGTGCTTCAGAAAACAAAGTGAATAGCCTGCAGTGTTGTTTAACAATTGGTAGAGACAGAACTGTAGGGAAAACTCGATCTTTGCTTGGTATTGAGCGTGGTTTGAGAGTTATGTAATATTTATGTTTTACTGTTGGCTGCACCAGATGTTCACAGAAAATTCCCTCTGGAGAAGCCCTTAGCTCAGATATAAATAGCTGCCTCTGTCCCGTGACGCTGTTAACTGTTCCATAACGTTGGATGGAGACCAGAGCGCCTTGCACTAAAGATGATGAGGTGATAGGACCTATTAATAGGACCTATTAATGTATTTAGGGTCTGTGCCCATGGCACCCATTTTTGTTTGGCATTTAAAATGAATAGTGAAAATTTCACGTTTTCAAGATTAGACTTGCTTTTTCAATCTGCTTTTTGTAATATGTGAAATGTAAAGTGACTGAATAGGATTGTACTTGTCTGAAAGAAGAACTTGTTTCCAGAGGATTCTTTTGACTCATTTGACTGTGGCTGACAAAGGTCTCCTGAAATTTTTTTTTACTCTTCAGTATTGATGTACTCTTGTTTTTAAGTAGCCCAACCCTCCCCCCGACCCCCTTATTGACAACAGCTTCTTATAAGACATTGCATCTTCTTAAATGATGGCTATTCTTTCTGCTGCCTGGTTGTAGAGGAAATGGTGGGGAAAGGCTTTGTGTAGCAGTATCTGAGAAACTGCTGTTTTCTTGACAGTTGAGATTTGATTATAAACTTCTAAAATGGGATTATAAGAGGTACCTGAGGGAACTGACACTCTGCTATCTTTGATGTGTTGGCAACTAATTCCCAAAATCTCACTGCTAATATGAACTTTGAACCCCATGGTCTTGTTAGACTGACAGTTTGCACTGCTATAATGGAGGAAAGTTGTGACTGGTGTTCCCTCCAAACTTCATTACGCTACCACTTTCACCTTCTCCCATAACAATGATGAACCAGGCAAGTTGCAAGACAAGTTTTGGTGGATGGCAGTAATAGCTGCTACTCTTTATATTTTGTATTTTCTCACTTAATATATGCAGTAACCCCTTTCCTTCCTTTGGCTTGTTTTTAAGGACGTTCAAGATCCTTCAGTAACTGTGAGCTTCCCACTGGAGGAAGATGCAAGTGTTTCACTTGTTGCTTGGACCACTACTCCTTGGACCTTGCCTAGCAATCTGGCCCTTTGTGTCAATCCAGAATTGCAATATGTAAAATTAAGAGGCAAGTGTTAACTGAAGGGGACATATAATGGACGCTTCTTTCTTTAGTGCCTGTGAATACGAACTTATTAAGCAGTTTATTATACAAAATATGTTACATTTATAGCACTTTTCTGGGGTTGGATCGGTGTAATTTTGAAGCATGAGACTTACTTCCGATGTGGCTGATGATTTCTGGCTGCTGTTGAGGACTGTTCCCTGAAAAAAATCAATAGATAAAATAACAAGAACAAATGTTTTATCTGTTGTCTTAGTCACACTATTTGACAGACAGGGAAGTGTGGCTGGGTGTCCCCAGCTGTTCTTCCCTCCTGTCTTGGGGCTCAGACTCAGAACAAGTTACAGCTGTGTGACAGCTGCCTTGCAGTAGCTGAAGGTGTCTGTGCTCTTAACCCGTAACAGACCCAAGCTGTCAGCTGCTAGTCTAAACCTGACTGGAGTATGTGTTTCAGCTCAAATGTAAGGCAAGGTATGTGCTGTGGTTTCCAGTGCCATAGTACATTTGACCAAGTGCCTTGGCTTACTGATGCGTCAGTTGGTTGTGCCTGGCTAAAGAAGTTGCACTATATGGTAATCTCTTTCATGTGAGCACCCAACGTTGCAGGAGTTTTATGCAACAGACCATGTAGGGTGCCTAAGCCATGTAGGCTGTTGCTTTTCTCATTACTACAAGTAGTTTTCCAGGGTTTGTAGTTCCATTTTTTTTTTCAGTTCACAATGTAATGATGTGTTGTCTTTTTAACTTAGGAAAGGGATTTATTTTATCCTTGAAATGCAGTCATCTTATCTTCATCTCCACCCCCCCTCCTTTTTTTTTTTTTAAATTCAAAGAAATTAGTAAGCAGGAATTTAGATGAAACTACTTCTTGCATTGCTGTTGTCAGTTTCCCCCAAACTGCTCACCTTTTCTGACTTTTCAGTGTATGTTTTAAAAAAAAAAAAAAACAGGAAAAAAAAGAAAATCAAGTTAATGATGGTATTTGATCTGGAGTAAAAAAAATGCCAAAGGTATAACTTCTAGTTCCAACATAACCGTGTGAATCTAATGTGTGCGTAAGGTGATGTTAAACATGAAAAGTTGCAGAGGCTTTCACAATGGACTCCATGTGTCTTGAGTTTTCTTTGTTTTGACAGAGAACTAAATATGTTTTGGCTTTAAAGGTTTTACCATAAATTTGGTCATCTCAAAAAGAGTTTTTGAGTACTTTCAGAAATAACACCTACACCTGCCTGAGATGCAGAGTCATTGGGTTTGAATGTTTTTGGCCTGTAGTCTGCTGGTGGGATAGTGACCCTGACTAGGTTGGTAGGGTAGCAGTCAGAATAAAATTTGTCACTAAATTGATCAGGGTTGTTTGGGGGTAGCAAATGGGTTTCCTTCATGCCGTTTCACTTTATTTCCTTTTAAAGGAAATCCAAATATAAAATTGATTGCAGTAGTATATCTCAGAAAGGCAGCATAAAATGCAGTCATTACCCCTAATGTCAACTTAATAATGTTAATTTTGTGTAGCAATTGTCCATTTTCCAATTGTTTCCCTCTGTTTCAGTTACACATACTGAGTCTTTTCAATTGCTTCTCTTTGGCACAGTGATAATACACAAGGTAGGATATTTCTGCCTCTCAAACAGAAAACCACACTGAAAATCAGTGGCTTCATGCTGTCATTCCTGTTTAAATTTAAAACTTTTGACGAGTGTTTATTAAGTGGCTGTATGGGGAAGAAGTAGCTGGAAACTAGTGGTCGATCAGCAGGATGATTCTGGGCAGTTTTACAGCTGATATGATACCATCTTGCATAAATTGAAAGGTTTCATAATGGTGCAAATGAGGGTATTAAATTGAGATTTATGTAACTTTTTGTTTTATTTCATATTCTAGATAATGCCACAGGAAAGATTTACATTTTGATGGAATCTAGGCTGATAGCACTGTACAAATCTGACAGTGAATATGAGATACTTGACAGGCAAGTACATAAATCATTACACACTTGTTAACTGCTAGTATTTTTATAGGTGAGAAGTTTCAAAAAGTTGGGTTTATCTAAAGATGGGTTTCCCTACATGTGTGTATCCTGCAAAAATCTATTGAAGAGATTGAAATTTGCTAGCACATACTGGTCTTGTACAGGAAGCTACAAATAGAATAACAGTTTATTTGAATCACTGTATTTTGGTGTGGAAAAAAGTTTCCTTAGTCCTTCCTTTCTGTGTGTCGTCTTAGAAAGACATTACTTTAAAAGTCTCAAAAACCCTGGAGATTGTCCAAATGCTGAACACTTTCTAAACATCATGTAAATATTTAAAAGGAAACAGTTAAAAGCCAAACCATTGTCTTTAGCAATCAAACATGGCTTCTGCAGGATGTTCTACCTAAGTTCTGTAGTTAGTAGAAGTTAACGCTTTCTGAAGACTGCTTATTTATCTTGGTTCAGTGGAAAAATATGAATTAAATAAGTTAGACTGGATAAGGGATGCAGGTATTAAAATCTGTAGTTGTCTTAGACAAAATATGTAGCTTGGATTCTCTCAAATCTTTTGTATAAAACATCAACCTGTTAAAGAGGTAAAATATAGCAAATATTTATTTGCTCACTTCATTCAGTTCTGTGCAGGGGGTAAAACCCCAAGCAAACAACCCCAAAACACAAAAATAAATCCCTACACAACATAACCCCCCCTCCCCATCCCTCGTTCAATAAATCAGACTAGAAATTTTTGTGAGAATAACAACCCTTCTTCACTAGCATCAATTATTTTATGGGTTTTTTTTACCAAGCAGCTAAAAGCTCTACATGTAAAAAACATTTTAAAAAAGGAGGATCTATCTTGTTTCAGCTAAACAATTACATATAGTCATTGAATTAGGGGAATGTAGAGCTGAAATGTTTGTTTAAGATGTTGTCTACTCTGATGCCTCTTACTGTGACACTTGAGTAATTCTTATCTTGTATTTCTGCATTGATTTTTTTTTTTTCCCTCTGTCCACTCCCCAAGTGAACTATCTTCATCTGTCACTCTGTAGCAATTTAAGCTGGTACTTAATTTATAAATATGATTTTCAGTGCTTTCATCCTTCAGGGTTGACAGAACTTATGATCTCCAGATTTTTTTTTCCCTTCCTTTAGAGTCATAGTGTCAGTGTTACGATAGTCTCTGCCAGGATACCACTGGAAACTTCCTTTCAGTCTGATACTGAATTAATGATAACTTTTTTTCTTGAGGTGGTTGTGCATCCATGTAAACATACAGTCGCCCAGTTAAAATATTTGTGTGTATAAGAATGATATACCAAAGTGTCAAAAGTCCTACTAACATTAAGACTTAAATCTATCTGCTTGCTTGTGATCTGGGCTAGTTAGTCTGTCTGAACAGAGGTAATTTGGCTTGGTGTGACTTAGGTTTGACAAATTTGTATTGTAAGTTTTAAAAACCTGTTGAATCAGGTTGTTATGGTGGTCTGACCAGTTTTAGGTCTATCAGTACTGCATTTCTCTCTTGAAGTATAGCTGCTGTGTTCCTTTCCAGTCTTCTAAAACCTCTTCATTGTGTCTAAAAACTGTTGTCATTGCTTGTGGCCCTGCTAGTTGTGTTTCTAATTCTCTCCCTTGTCCTTTCCCTAGTCTTTCATCTAGTTACTTCTTTCTTTATTTTACGTCTCTGTGCCTTAGAAGGCTGCTAGCAATTTTTATTCTCCTTGCAGAGTGGTATATTTTTCTTCTTTCTATATTAGTGCTACCATCTTAAGCTGATTTTTTTTGTCATG